>NC_087369.1:101222788-101847788 GCF_030014295.1 Loxodonta africana
GAAAACTATGGACCAATAACCCAAAACCCAGTAGCATTCATGCAAAAGCCCTTAACAAAATATTATCAAATAAAATTCAGCAACCTATAAAAAGAATTATATTCTGTGACCAAACAGGGTGTATTCCAGGCATGCAGCTTTAGTTCAAAATTTGAATATCAATCAAGGTCATCCATCATATTAACAGGTTAAACCAAAAAAAAAAAAAAAGTGTGGACAATTTCTGTTTTTTTGCACCAGCACACAGCCTCGCCAGGTCTGCCCCACCCCCACCCATGAAATCCTACTGCATCACCATTTTATTTACTTTTTTCATCATTTTTTTCTTTTTAAAAATTTTCTGTCTTCTTTCACTCACCCACTTAGCTCCACACATCACATCCTCTTCTTTCCCTCCTGCCTATCTTCACCTTGCACCAAGTTCCACACTCCCTAGTGGCACTGATGTGGTCCCCCAGACCCTGCCCTACACTGCCCCCCAGCCCCACCCTGTCATCCCCAGTTTATGCAGCAAACTACCCATGACCACCCCTTCACCCCCACTGGACCCACACTGATTCACTACAGCTGAGTGATCGGTCCTGCCCAACTGGACAAGGTGGTGAGAAGTGTCGTGCCCACAGGTGAGCAAACAACAAAACATGCCCAGCCTGCCTGCCCAGACATAACCAAATAAAACAAAAGAGCAGGATGAAACAAACAAATCTACAATCAAAAAACAAAGAAAATAGTTCCTGAATGTCATGGAGACAGTAGACAATATCAAAACATCAAAAAAAAAAAAAAAAAAAAAAAAAAGGACTGAATGGCTCCAGAAAGTGACCAAAATAAAATACCAGATGACATTCTGGTAGAAGAAAAGGCACTGAAACTGCCTGACAGGGAATTCAAAAGTCTAATATTCGGGGTTTTTCAAGAGATGAAGGAAAATGCAGACAAAAATAAGAGAAAAATAGACAAAATCATTGAAAATCAGTAAAAACACAGACAAAGCAATGGAACAAAATGTCAAAATGAATAAACAACTAGAAATCATATAAAAATAGTAATTAGAAATCCAAAAGATAAAAAACAAGATTTCAGAAATGGACAGTGCAGTAGAAAGTTTTAAGAGCAAATATGAAATGATGGAAGACAGAATCAACAAAATTGAAGAAAAATCCTTGTATACCACTTTGTTGGAGGAAAAATCAGAGAAAAGAATGAAGACAAATGAACAAACGCCGAGAACAACATGGAAAACAATCAAAAGCAAAAATTTGTGTAATTGGAGTTCCAGAACAGGGGGAGAAAACAGAACACACAGAGAGGATCATTGAAGATTTGCTGACAGAAAACTTCGCTAATATCAGGAAAGACAATAAAGTGACTAAGCAAGAAGCTCAGTGAACCCAATATAGAGCAGACACCAAAAGGAAATCACCAAGACATACCATAATCACACTCGCTAAAACCAAACATAAAGATAGAATCCTGAGAGCAGCTCAAAAAAAATGAAAAGTCACAAAGGGCAAACAATACGACTAAGCTCTCACTACTCCACAGAAGCCATGCAAGCAAGAAGGCAGTGGGATGACACATATAAAACCTTGAAAGAGGAAAATCTGCTAATCGAGAATAAGATATCCTGCAAAACTAGCTCAAATATGACGGCAAAATAAGGACATTCTCAAATAAACAGAAATTAAGGAAATATATAAAAACCAAATAAACTTACAAGAACTATTAAAGGGAGTCCTTCAGTTAGAGAACCAACATCAGACAACAACTTGAATCCAGCACATAAGACAGCATCAGCCAGATATCAACCTGGGTAATGAACTCTCAAGGATAAAACAAAACTAAAAGATTTACAACAGGGAAACAGAGAAGTCAATCTTTAAATGACAACAACATCAGAATGATAAAAGTGGGAATAAATGGTGTAGGTATTGAACTTTCAAATGGAGAGGAAATCAAGGTGATATCAAGTAATAAAAGACTGGATTAAAAATAGGAAGATAGGGAAGAATTTCAATGTAACCACAAAGAAAGTTAACAAATATACTCATCAAAATAAAGAAGAAAAACATAAAGTCTCAGTGTCTTATTTATCAAGTGCTGCTATAACAGAAATACAAGTGAATGGCTTTAAGAAACAGAAGTTTATTCTCTCACAGTCTAGTAGGCTAGAAGTTTGAATTCAGGGCAGTTGCTCCAGGGGAAGTCTTTCTCTCTCTGTCAGCTCTGGGGGAAGGTCCTTGTCATCAATATTCCCAGCTCTAGGAGCTTCTACCCACAGGAACCTTGGGTCCGAATGACACACTCTTCTCTCGGTGCTGCTTTCTTTGTGGTATGAGGTCCCCCTGTCTCTCTGCTCACTTCTCTCTTTTATGTCTCAGAAGAGGTTGGGTCAAGGCACAACTCAACCTTGCAGACTGAGTCCTGCCTCATTAAAATAACTGCTGCTAATCCCATCTCATCAACGTCACAGAGATATGATTTACAACATACAGCAAAATCACATCAGATGACAAAATGATGGACAATAACAATACTGGGAATTGTGGCAGAGACAAGTTGACAAAAATTTGGGGGGGACACAATTCAATCCATGACACTCAGTAAACACAAAAATGAAAGAAGAAAATCCACAAACAAAAGGAACTCAGCACAGGAGAATAAGAGGAACAAAGAGAACACTGACACCACAAAGAAAGCACAAAAAATGACAGTAGTAAACCCATACCTATCAATAATCACACTGAATGTAAATGGCTTAAATGTACACATAAGAGATGGAGAGTGACAGAATGGATGAAAAAACAGGATCCATCAAGATGCTGCCTACAAGAGATACACCTTAGAAACAAAGACATAAACTTATTAAAAATCAAAAGAAGGAAAAAAATATATCAAGCAAATAGCAACCAAAAATGAACAGAAGTGGCAATAGTGATCTCAGATAAAATACATTTTAAAACAAAATCCACCATAAAAGATAAGAAAGGACATTATATAATGATTAAAGGGATAATCCAAAATGAGGACATAACCATAATAATCAGCAATGCACCAAATAACAGAGCTCAAAAATACATAAAACAAACTCTGACATAACTGAAAAGAGAAAATGACTGTTCCACAATATAGCAGGAAACTTCAACACACCACTGTCAGTAAAGGACAGAACGTCTAAAAAGAAACTCAGCAAAGATACAGAAGATATAAAGGCCACAATCAACCAAATTCACCTCATAGACATATACAGAACACTCCATCCAACAGTAACAAAGTACACATTCTTTTCCAATGCTCATGGACTTCTCCAGAATAGACCACATCTTATGCCACAAAGCAACCATGAACAAAATACAAAAAATTGAGATAATACAAAGCATCTTCTCTGATCACAATGCCATCAAAGTAGAAAGATCAAGGAAAAAAATCAAATACATGGAAACTAAATAACACCTTTCTTAAAAACCACTGGGTAATAGAAGAAATTAGAGATGGAATCAAAAAATTCCTGGAATCAAACAAGAATGAAAACACATCATATCAAAACTTTTGAGACACAGCAAAGGCAGTGCTCAGAGGTCAATTTATACCAACAGATGCACACATCAAAAAAGAAGAAAGGGTCAAAATCAAAACATTAGCTATATATCTCATACAAACAGAAAGAGAACAGCAAAAGAATCCCACAGTCACCAGAAGAAAGGAAATAATAAAAAGAGCTGAAATAAATGTAATAGAGAATAGAAAAACAACAGAAAGAACAAAACCAAAAGTTGATTCTTTGAAAGGATCAACAAAACCAACAAACCATTGGCCAAACTGACAAAACAAAAACGGGAGAGGATGCAAATAACCCAAATAAGAAATGAAATGGGGGACATTATGACAGACTCAACTGAAATAACAAGGATTATAACACAGTACTCTGAAAAACTACACTCCAACAAATTTGAAAACCTAAAGGAAATGGAAAAATTAACAGAAACACACTATCTACCTGAACTAATAGAAACTGAGGTAGAAAATCTAAAAAGACCCATAACAAGAAAAGAGATTGAAAAGGAAATTAAAAAAAAAAAAACTCCCAACAACTAAAAAGCCCTGAGCCAGATGGCTTCACTGGAAAATTCTACCACATATTCAGAGATGATCTTGCACCAGTACTACTCAAATTATTTCAGAACACAGAAAAGGAAGGAATACTCCAAATTCATTCTATGAAGTCAGCATAACCCTGATACCAAAACCAGGGAAAGACACCACAAAAAAGAAAATTACAGACCAATGTCTCTCATGAAAATAGATGCAAAAATTCTCAACAAAATTCTAACCAATAGAATTCAGCATCATATTAAAAAAAAACACCCCAACCAACTCAAGGATGCAAGGATGGTTCAACATTAGAAAATCATTCAAGGGAACCTACTACATAAATAAAACAAAAGAGTCACATGATCATCTCAATCAACGCAGACAAGGCATTCGATAAAGTCCAAAACCTATTCCTGACAAAAAAAAAAAAAAACTCTCCATAAAATAGGTATAGAGGAAAATTCCTCAACATAATAAAGGGGATCTATAAAAAAACCAAGGACCCCTAGTGGCACAGTGGTTAAGAGCTACAGCTGCTAACCAAAAGGTCAGGAGTTCAAATCCACCAGACTCTACTTGGAAACCCTATGGGGCAGTTCTACTCTGTCCTATAGGGTTGCTATGAGTCAGAATGGACTAGATCACAACCGGTTTTGTTTTTAGTTTCATACAAACCAACAGCCAACATCTTTCTTAGTGGAGAAAGGCTGAAAGCACTCCCCCTGAGAACAGGAACAAGAAAAGTATGCCCTTTATCACCACTCCTATTTAACATTGTGCTGGAAGTCTTAGCTAGAGCAACAAGGCAACAGAAAGAAATAAGGACATCCAAATTGGTAAGGAAGAAGTAAAACTACCCCTATTTGCAGATGATGTGATACTATACTTACAGAAATCAAAGGACTCCACAAGAAAACTACTGGAACTAATAAAAGATTCAGTAGAGTTGAAGAATACAAGATAAACATACAAAAACCAGTAGGATTTCCTATACACCAATAAAGAGAACTATGAAAAGGAAATCAGGAAAACAATACCATTTAATAGACCCTAAAAAAATATATATATACTTAGGAGTAAATCTAACCAGGGACCTAAAAGACCTACACAAAGAAAACCACAAAACACTACTGCAAGAAACCCAATGAGACCTTCATAGGTGGAAAATAGTACCATGCTCATGGATAGGTAGACTTAATATTGTGAAAACATCTATTCTACTCAAAAAAAAAAATCTACTCAAAGCAATCTATAAATACAATGCAATCCTGATCCAAATACCAACAGCATTCTTTAACAGATGGAAAAAAACTAATTACTAACTTTACATGGAAAGGAAAGAGGCCTTGGATAAGTAACGTACTATTGAAGAAAAGAAGTAGGAGGCCTTGCACTACCTGACTTCAGAAACTACTTTACAGCTATGGTAGTCAAAACAGCATGGTACCGGTATGATGACAGACACATTGGCCAATGGAACAGAATAGAGAACCCAGATATAAATCCATTTGCCTACAGTCACCTGATCTTTGACAAAGGCCCAAAGTCCATTAAATAGGGAAAAGACAGTCCTTAAAAAAATGGCGCTGGCAGAACTGGATGTCCATCTGTAAAACAATGAAATAGGACCCATACTCACACCATGCGCAAAAACTAATTCAAAATGGATCAAAGAACTAAATATAAAACCAAAAACTGTAAGATCATGGAAGAAAAATTAGAATCAATGCTAGGTACTCTAATACATGACATAAATAAAACAAAACCATAACTAACAATACACAAACACCAGAAGACAAGCTAGATAACTGGGATCTTCTAAAAATAAACACTTATGGTCATCAAAGGAAACCCTGGTAGCATAGTGGTTAAGAGCTATGGCTGCTAGCCAAAAGGTCAGCAGCTTGAATCCACCAGGCGCTCCTTGGAAACTGCATGGGGCAGTTCTATTCTGTTCTATAGGGTCGCTATGAGTCGGGATCGACTCAATGGCTACGGTTTTTTTTTTTTTTTTTTTTTATGGTCATCAAAAGACTTCACCAAAAGAGTAAAAAGAGAGTCTACAGACTGGGGGAAAAAAAATTTGCCTATGACAAATCCAACAAAAGCCTTATCTCTAAAATCTACAGGAAAATCCAGCATCCCTACAACAAAAAGTCACATAATCCAATTAAAAAATGGCAAAGGATATGAGCAGACACTTTACCAAAGAAGACATTCAGGCAGCTAACAGACACATGAGGAAATGCTCGTGATCATTAGCCATTAGAGAAATGCAAATCAAAACTACAATGAGATACCATCTCACCCTAACATTACTAGCACAAAAAAAAAAAACAGAAAATAATAAATGTTGGAGATGGAGATGTTGCGGGAGACTGGAATTCTTATGCATTGCTGGTTGGAATGCAAAATAGTACAGCCATTTTGGAAACCGATATGGCACTTCTTTAAAGAGCTAGAAATAGAAATACCTTATGATTCAGCAACCCCAATCCTAGGAATACATCCTAGAAAAATAAGAGCCATCACATGAATAGACATTTTCACAGCCATGTTCATTGCAGCTTTATGCACAATAGCAAAAAGATGGAAACAACTTAAGTGCCCAATGGATAAGCAAACTATGCTACATACGCACAATGTAATACTACTGAACAATAAAGAACAATGATGAATCTATGAAACATCTCACAACATAGAAGAATCTGGAGGGCATTATGCCTAGAGTAATAAGTCAATCACACAAGGACAAATATTGTATGAGACCACTATTATAGAAACTCATGAAAAGGTTTACAAATAGAAAAGTCTTTGATGGTTACTAGGGAGGGGAAGGAAGGCGATGGAAAAACACTAAATAGACAATAGATAAGTGGTAACTTTGGTGAAGGGCAAGACAGTACACGATACTGGGGAAGTCAGCACAACTTGACCAAAGCAAGGTCAAGGAAGCTTCATAGACACATTCAAACTCCCTGAGGGACCGGATTATTGGGCTGAGGGCTGTCTTAGTTATCTGGTGCTGCTATAACAGAAATACTACAAGCAGATGGCTTTAACAAAGAGAAATTTATTCTCTCACAATCTAGTAGGCTGGAAGTTCAAATTCAGTGTTCCAGCTCCAGGTGAAGGCTTTCTATCTCTGTTGGCTCAGAGGGAATGTCCTTGTCATCAATCTTCTCCTGGTCTAGGAGCTACTCAACACAGTGACCTCAGGACCAAAGTATGTGCTCTGTTCCCGCATTGCTTTCTTGGTGGTATGTGGTCCTCCTGTCTCTCTGCTGACTTCTGTCTTTTGTATCTCAAAAGAGATTTGCTTCAAACACAACCTAATCTTCTAGATTGACTCCTGCCTCATTAACATAACTGCCGCTAATCCCACCTCATTAACATCATAGTGGTAGGATTTACAACACAGAAAAATCATGTCAGATGACAAAATGGGGAACAATCACACTATACTGGGGATCATGGACTGCCTAAATTGACACACATTTTTGAGAGGTACAATTCAATCCATAACAGGGAACATCTAGCTCAACTGGCATAACATAATTTATAAAGAAAATGTTCAACATCCTACTTTGGTAACGCCTGACGTCTTAAAAGCTTGTGAGCAGCCATGTAAGATGCTCCTCTGGTCCCACCCCTTCTGTAGCAAGTGAGAACGAAGAAAAACAAAGTCACCAGGGAAAGATTAGTACAAAGAACTAATGGATCACAACTACCACAGTCTCCACCAGACTGAGTCCAGCACAACTAGATGATGCCTGGCTACAACCATTGACTACTCTGACAGGGATCACAATAGACAATCCTGGACAGAGCTGGAGAAAAATGTAGAACAAAATTCTAACTCAGTGAAAAGACCAGACTTACTGGTCTGACAGGGACTGGAGAAACCCTAAGAGTATGGCCCCTGCACACCTTTTTAACTCAGTACTGAAGTTACTCCTGAGGTTCACCTTTCAGCCATAGATTAGACAGGCCCATAAAACAAAACAAGAGTAAATGGGCACACCGGCCCAGGGGAAAGGAGGAGAAGGCAGGAGGGAACAGGAAAGCTGGTAATGGGGAACCCAGGTTTGAGAAGGGGAGAGTCTTGACATGTCATGGGGTTGGCAACCAATATCATGAAACAATACGTGTATTAATTGCTTAATAAGAAATTAATTTGCTTTGTAAACCTTCATCTAAAGTACAATAAAAAAATTGAAAAAGTGTTCATTTATTTTTACAAGAAACTGATCTGCGGCATTATAAAATCGTTTTTTTTTTTTTTTTTTCTGGCTAGAAAATGGTAGGCAATGACAAACCCATTATCTCCTGATTTAATAAAAAAAGACCATGTGCTTCCTTGTTATTAATTTCAAGAGGTCTCATAGCTACAAATGAATAATACCTGGCCAAACTTTCAACAGTTACTTTTTAATGCTAACTCAGTGACCATTAAGTACTTGGTCACCACGGAAACTTGTATTCATTAAGAAAAAATGTCTAAATTTCTGTGAAATCTTCAATCCTCCGGCACTTTCTTTTTCTTCATTCCCTTCAAGCAGGGAACCTTGCACTCCACCAATTTTCAAGTTATTCATTAAATCATGAAATGGTCATATATTGTATTATTGTTTTGAGCTAATTCAAAGGTTTATGTTTAACAATTACAGCTAGCCTTACTTTTAGCCACTTGCTTTTAGAAACAGATTGAACTCACTGCATGCATATATAATAACTGAAAGGATTAAATCTTATGTTTTAATTTTTTGCCTTTGATTATTTTTAACATGGCAAAACTTGTTCTCTGTTTCTACTTGTTTCTCAATGTTTCTGTGTGAGAACAGGACTTTGGAGATGTTTTGCTGACATCTCTCCCCAAATGATTTTTGAGATATCTGGCTGTGATGGTTAAGGTAGTGTGTCAACTTGGCTAGTCCATGATTCTCCGTAGTTTGGCAGTTATGTAATGATGTGATTTGGCAGTTACATAATGATGCAGTTATCCTGCATTTTGTGTTATAATGTAATCACCTCCATGATGTGCTCAGCCAAACAGTTGTGAGGGGAGTTTCCTTGGGGCTGTAGCCTGCTTTCATTATAGATAGATGTTTTGAATTTGCTTGCTCTGGATCCTCCAACTGGCTCATCATCATCTGACCTCTGGTTCTTGGGACTTGAGCCAACAGCCTGCTGTATTGATTGCTGATCTTGGGGATCATTGCCCTTCACAGCCTGTGAGCCAGCATCTACCATCTTACCTACCTATCTTGAGTTCATCAGCCCCTGCAGCTATGTGAGTCAGGACAAGCCTCCAACCTCATGCTGAACCCACAGACTTGGGACTTGCCAGCATCTACAACTGTGTGAGCCATATATATATATATATATATATATATATATATAATGAAAAAACAAACCAGTTGCCATCGAGTCAATTATAACTCATAATGACCATATATATACATATATATGTCAATGACAAATAAAAGTAGGACCAGCTAACCAGCTTCCTTATATATCTCATTGTGAGAAAATTGTAGAAAAGTATCAAACATATATTCATATATATATCAAAAAAAACCACTGCCATCAAGTCAATTCTGACTCATAGTGACCCTAAAGGACAGAGTAGAACTGCCCCATAGGGTTTCCAAGGAGCACCTGGTGAATTTGAACTGCCGACCTTTTGGTTAGCAGCCATAGCACTTAACCAAAATGCCACCAGGGTTTCCATATTAACAGTGGTTAATAACTAAGGCTGCTAACCAAAAGTTCTGCAGTTTGAATCCACCAACCACTCCTTGGAAACCCTGTGGGGTAGTTCTGCTCTGCCTATAAGATCGCTATGAGTTTGAATTGAGTCGAAGGCAATGGGTTTGGTTTTTTGGTATATATCTATACCTATTTTTTTTTTATATCTATATCCATCTCTCTGTATATATGGAAACCCTGGTGGCATAGTGGTTAAGTGCTATGGCTGGTAACCAAAAGGTCGGCAGTCTGAATCCACCAGGCACTCCTTGAAAACTCTATGGGGGTAGTTCTACCCTGACCTATAGGGTCTCACTATGAGTCAGAATTGACTTGACAGTAATGGGTTTGTATATATATATATACACACATACACTTCACTGGTTTTGCTTCTCTAGAGAACCCAGCCTGGGCCATTTGTATCAAGAGTCATTCTAGAGAAACAAAATTGTCATGTTGAGTTTTCTAAATTGGTTCTCAGGTAAGTCAGGTAAGGTTAATCTTAAAGATGTTGACGACTCTAAGCAAAGAGGGCACTGCTAATCTATGGCATGAGGTGACAGCAGAAATATGCAAAATATCACTATCAATTGATCAAGTATTGGTGAGAGACAAGGGTTTGGGTGATCATATGTTTCATACGTATCCATAATTTTGTCCTAATGAGATACATAAGGAAGCAGGTTGGTTGGTCCTACTTTCACTAGAAATGTGGTGAAAGAAAGAGATGAGCTCAGGGCTTCAGAGTCACAGCTTGAGCACCACAAAAATGATCTCAAAATTGCCACTTGTGCCCTGAAAATAAACCTTATTTCTTGCAGTAACAGAGCTGATATTGCCAAAAACTGAGCCCAATCTTATCATAAGAATAGCTGGTGTCTGGAGTTAAGGTGAGGGTATTGATTGGGAAGAAATGAGATCCTGAAACTCAAGATGGAAACAAATGGGCAGATAATCAGAAAACTTGGGACACTAAGCCCCTAAATTCTGTTGAATAACTCCTGCCAACAGAACCAGCCATCTCACTCCCATCTGAAGAGATTACTCTATCTTTGTCTTCTAAGTCACCTCCTCAGTAAAACCATTAATTCCTCCACCCCCATCTGATGAGATGAAACCAGTTGTGTCTGGAGAGACTTTGCCTGAGATGTCTCCAGGGAGGCATTTGAGTCATTGCTTGGGTCATCACCTGAGAGAGATGCCTTAAAAAACATTGCTGAATGTTCTCAGAACACATCCCCACCACACATTTTGCTTCTATAGCTATAACTACACTTAAGTCCAAGTGATCTCCAAAAGGTAAAATACAAATTGTGACCCAGGAAGAGGTACACTACACTCCAAAAGAACAGCTTGACTTTTCTAATATGTACAAACAGAAAGCTAGGGAATAAATGTGGGAATGGCTACTAAGGGTGTGGGATAACGGTGCAAGGAACAGAAAGATGGATTAGTCTGAGTTTATTGATATGGGCCCATTAAGCACATATTCTTCATTCAACGTTTCAGCTTGAGAGGTTAGGAAAGGATCTAATTGTTTATTTGTTTAGTTCGCTGAAGCACGGATTACATGGCGGCCTCCACCAAATCAAGTTGAATTACCACACCTGCCTTCATATACTGCAGAAGATGGTATCCAAAGGCTTAGGAAAATTGGCATGTTAAAGTGGATTTACCAGGCTAGACCCACAAACCCACACATGGAGTGTCCAGAGGAACATCTTTTTATTACAACAGTGTGGAACAAATTTGTGAAGGGAGCCCTAACATATTTTAAGACTTGTGATTGCCATTTTATGTAAGTCAGATTTGACAATGGAAACTGCCCTAACTGAGTTAAGATACCTAACTACAATGGGGCTAATTGGACCCAGTGGTGGTAGGAGCCAAATGGTGGCACACAATTGACAAAGGCAGGGTAGTTATGGTTACCTTAAAGGACAGCAGAGTCAAAGAAGTAATCAGAATAGTCTGACATGTATAGACTTATGGTGTTGGCCACTTAGACATGGTGTCCCTAGGAATGAAATAGATGAGAAATATAATAAATAGTTACTTGATCTGTACAAGCAGAAGAGTTTTAGGTCAAGTGAATAGCAGTCTAACTCAAATCAGAACAGAGAGTCAAGGTCACTCAATCAATTCCCAGTCTTGAGCCAGTTTACAGATGCACAACTCCTTGAATAAAGGGGAGGCTGGTTCCCCTTGAGGAAGAACCTCACTACACTGCCAAAAATTTATACTGTGAATCTTTCCTCCAGCCTTCCACAAAGGGGTTTATGGACTTTTATGAGAGTGACTGTTAATTGCGGAAAAGGAAATAATCATACGTTTCGGGGATTACTGGATACTGGCTCTGAACCCTGGTGGTGTAGTGGCTAAGTGCTATGGCTGAAAACCAAGAGGTCTGCTGTTCGAATCCACCTGGTGCTCCTTGGAAACTCTATCGGGCAGTTCTACTCTGTCCTATACGGTCACTATGAGTCAGAATCGACTCAACAGCAGTGGGTTTGGTTTGGTTTGGTTTGGTTTGGCTCCGAACTGACACTAATTCCAGGAGACCCATAACATCACTGTGGCCCACCCCTCAGGATGGAGGCATATGGAGGTCAGGTTATTAATGGACTCTTAGCTGAGGTTGGGAACACAGCAGTTCCAGTGTGTCTCTGAACCCATCCTGTAGTGATTTCCCCAGTTTCAGAAAGCATAATTGGAATAGCTATAATTGGTACCTGACAGAACCCTTGCATTGGATACCAAACAAGTGGACTAAGGGCTATTATCGTAGGAAAAGCCAAGTGGAGGCCATTAGAAGTTCCTCTACCTAGGAAAATAGTAAATCAAAAGAAATACTGCATTCCTGGAGAGATGGCAGAGATTACTGCCACCATCAAGGACTTGAAGAATACACGGGTGGTGATTCCCACCATGTCCCCAGTCAACTCTCCTATTTGGCCTGTGAAAACAACAGATGGATCTTGGAGAATGACAGTGGATTACTGTAAACTTAACCAGGTGGTGACTTCAATTGCACCTGCTGTTCCAGATGTGGTTTCATTGCTTGAGGAAGTTTATTAATTCCTGGTACCTGGTATGCAGCTATTGATTCGGTTAATGCCTTTTTCTTGTTTATGGTTTTGAAGAAGCACCAGAAACAGTTTTCCTTCACGTGGCAAGGCCAGCAATACATCTTCACTGTCCTACCTAAGAGATTTATCAATTCTCCATCCTTTTTTAATAACTTAGTCCACAGGGAGCTTAATCATTTTTCCCTTCCACAAGATGTCACATTGGTCCATTACATTGATGACATTATGCCGACTGGACCTAGTAAGGAAGAAGTATCAATGATGCTGGACTTATTGGTAAAACATTTGCATGCTAGAGAGTGGGAAATTAACCTGACAAAAATTCAGGTGCCTCCCACCTCAGGGAAATTTCTAGGAGTCCAGTGGTATGTGCATGTCGAAATATTCCTTCTAAAGTGAAGGATAACATTGCATCTGGGCCCTCCCACAACTAAAAAGGAATCACAACGCCTGGTGGGCTTCTTTGGATTTTGGAGGTAATGTGTCCCTCATTTGGGTGTGCTCTTCAGGCCTACTTATCAAATGACTTGAAAGCTGCAAGTTTGAGTGGGGTCCAGAACAAGAGAAGGCTCTGCAACAGATACAGTCTATAGTGCAACAGCTCTGTTACTTCGGCCATACACCCTGCTGATCCAATGGTGCTTGAAGTGTCATTGGCAGATGTAAATGTTCTTTAGAGTCTTTGGCAGGCCCCTATTGGTGAATCACAGTGTAGATCCTTAGGGTTTTGGAGCAAAGCCCTGCCATCCTCTGCAGATAACCACTCTCCCGCTGAGAAACAGCTTTTGGCTTGTTACTGGGCCATAGGAGAGACCGAATGCTTAACCATGGGCCAACAAGTCACCACATGGCCTGAGCTGCCCATCATGAGCTGGGTGTTGTCTGTCCCACAGAGTCATAAAGTTGGACTTCCACAGCAGTACTCCATCATTTAATGGGAGTGATATATACAAATAGAGCCTGAGCAGGACCTTACGGCACAAGTAAGTTACATGAGGAAGTGGCCCAAATGTCCGTGGTCTCTGCTCCTGTCACATTATCTGCCCTCTTCCAGTCTGCGTCTATGGCCTCACAGGGAGTTCCTTATGATCAGTTGACTGAGGAAAAGTCGTGAGTAGTTAACAGATGATTTTGTGCAATATGCAGGCACCATTCATAAACGGACAGTGGCAGCACAATAGTCGATTTCTGGGACCTCCCTAAAAGGAAAGTGGTAAGGTAAACTCCACCTAATGGGTAGAACATCAAGCACTGCATCTGGTTGTTCACTTTGCTGCGTGGAGAAATGGCCATATGTGTGATTGTATACTGATTCGTGTACTGTGGCCAAGGGTTTGACTAGATGGTCAGGGTCTTGGAAGGAACATGACTGGAAAATTGGTGACAAGGAGGTATGGGGAAGATGTGTGTGGATAGACCTCTCTGAATGGGCCAAAGAAGTGAAGATATTTGTGTCTTATGTTTCCGTCAAGTTGATTCTGACTCACAGCAACCCTGCAGGACATGGTATAACTTGCCCCGTAGGGTTTCCAAGGAGCGGCTGGTGAATCCCCCCCCCGCCCCCGCCGTCTCTCTCTCTCTCTATATATATATACACACACACACATAAATGCTTCTCTCTCTCTCTTTTTCACTATAGAACCACGGATAAGACACTGGAAAAGTCATATAATTCTGTTTCTTCTTCACAAGTATAAATTATACTAATAAATTATGACCATTATTTTAGTTGTTTTAGTTTTTATTTCACCAATAGCAGACCTGAGACAAGGTTTGGTTATAGATAGGCTATTTGATATGTGAATCCCAAGAATTACAACTTAGGAAACTGAGAGAGAAGAGACAGAAAATCTTGTTGTTGTTGTTTTTAGTTGATGTTGATTCAGTTTTGACTCATGGTGACCTTATTTATAACAGAAAGAAACATTGCCAGTCCTGTAACATCTTCATGTTTATTGGCATGACTGGGTCGATTATTGTGGCTAATGTGTCAATCCATCTCATTGAAGGTTTCCTTTTTTTTTCACTGACCCTCTGCTTTGCCAAATATGATGTGTTTTTCTAGCAATTGGTCTTTTCTGATGACACATCCAATGGAAGAGAGCCGAAGTTTCTCCATCTTTGCTTCTAAGGAGCATTCTGTCTGTATGTCTTTGAAGACTGGTTTTTCATTCTTCTGGCAGTCCATAGTATATTTAATATTCTTTTCCAACACCAAAATTATAACGTATCAATTCTTTTTCTGTTTTCCTTTTTCATTGTCCATCTTGTGAATGCATATGAGGCTATTGAAAAGACCATGTTTTGAGTCAGGCATGGTTTAGTAATCAAAATGACATCTTTGATTTTTAAAACTTTAAAGAGATCTTTTGTAGAGATTTGTACTATTCACTGCATTTTATGATTTCTTGACTACTGCTTCCATGAATGTTGATTGTTGATCCAAGTAGAATATTAGTGTGTGTTAATGAGAAAACCATCGCTGGGAAACTGGGACTCAATCCCATTGGAGACTCTCTGAGAAGCCAGCTGTAATGTGTTTCAAATTTATTCCACCAAAAATGGGGACATGGGGTTATTTATCCAACATCCATCATTGTTTAAGGTTACTCTGGGAGCATTAAATACCCAACTCTACTGAGTTGCCCAGCAAGTGGTCTTATCATGCTACAGTAATGCTAGAGAAAGCCCTCACTCAGAGAAGACAAGGTACACACATTTAGGTGGTAAGCCACCAACTCACCAGAAAGTGTCCTCTTCAGCAGTATGTGAACTCAGAGGTGAGCTAAAGGCATACGGGATAAGACATCAACAATGAATGTTACATTAAGAAAAGTCTGGCTGAGTCACTGTGTCCCTTCCTGAAAGATGGGCTGCATGTCTGCACTGAAAGGGAATAAACAATATTTCTACATCCCTTGCTTAATTTAAACTCCTTTATTTGTAAACGCTGTTTACTTGCTCTTTTTGATATGTATATGTGCAAAGTTAGATTAGGAAAAACAAACAAGCCAAGCAAAGAAAAACAGAAACCAGTTAAAAACACCCCATCTATTTCATAAAGAAGCTCTTATTCTATCATTGACGGTTACCACTGTCACACTGAGGGCTTGAAATAGTGAATAGATTTTGCATAGTGTTTGTATATCTCATTTAATAGGGCAAAAAGACATGTAAATTCCCTTTAATAATCTCTTTTATACTCTGAAATTTCTCTTTTATTGAGATAAAATAATCAAAGCAATTTATTTAAGCATAATTATCATATCAAATTTAACATACTAAATTTAAACTACGTTCAATCAGCCCCAAGCATTACTGAATATTTAATATCCCTGGGCCATAGGGAATAAATGTCAGTAAGGTCTCCTAGCCATTATGACAGCCCAACACCACCTCCCAACACACACACGTCTAAATGGCCTATGAGGGAAATGTCTCAGTATCATCACTAGTATAGAGCCAGTCATTTAAATGATTAAAAATGCTGAGTGTGTGTAATATATCAAAATGTGTACTCTAGAAGCAGATAAAGGGATTTTCCAAGTGTCCATGAAACTTTTATAAAAATCAACCATGAAAATTTAATAAATTTAAAACAGCAGAATAGGCATGCACTTATTTTTAAGCACAATATAATAAAATCAACAAATATTTAACAAATTATTTTGTAAGGAAGAAATAAAATAAATGGATGATTTATGTAATAAAAACCTTAACACTACAGAGAAAACATGTGAGACATTGCCAAACTATATTCTGAAATTTACCAATTGCAATAAATACATTACTTATCAAAAATTAAAATTAAAAATGAGGTAACATGATTTAAGGAGGCAGGAGCAAGACGGCAGAGTAGTCAGATGCTTCCGTTGAACCCTCTTACAAAAAAGACCCAAAAAAAAAACAAGTGAAAAGATTACATCTATGACGAGCTAGAAGCCCTGAACATCAAAGGCAAAGTTAGAAAACAGACTGCGCCGCAATGGAGGGAGAGACGGTTCAGAAGCGGAGAGGAGTTGCCAGACCCAAATTGCTGGGACCCCTCAGGCACCATTCCCAGGAGCTGCTGCTGTGGGCTGGATGTAACATTTGGCTGCAGTTTCCTCAGGGAGAAACATCTAGCCGCACAGCCTACTCACACCTCCGGAACCAGAGAAGAACAGTGCTCTCGGAAAAAGCTAATACTTGTATATATTTTACCTCGCCCCCCTCCCCAGTGCTGGCTTCAGGGCTGTCAATTTCCCTGCTCCTGAGATAGGTTCTGTTGTGCGCTCAGAGCCATTCTCCCAGCCTTAGAGAAGGAATAAATTTAAAACTGGGGAAAAGATAATCTGTCAGCTCCACTAACCTGGGGAGCTAAGGACAAAAACGGTTCCAGTCCAGGCATAAATGGTTTGTGGATTTTGAATACCTTTCCCTCTGCATGTACCTGTGTGGGCCTATTTCAGGAGAATAGGTCTTGATTGGCAGACTGCAGTTGTTTAAGCTGTGTGGCGGAGAGGAGGGTATTTGATGTTTGACACCACTTTACCTACTAAATAGGGTCCTCACCTGCCCACATCAAGGGCCTAATGACTGGTGGCTCCACTCAGGTCACCAGACATCTGTGACTGGGGCCTGAGGATAACTGGTAACTCCCAGTCCTTACAACCAAAAGCACTGGGTTCCCAAGGTCCATCTGCAGAACACACCCACCTGCGTGCTCTAGGGAACAGGGGCGTGCTTTCCTCACAGACACTTGGAAGACAGTCGTCAGCCCCCTGTCTTGTTCATACTGTGACGCCCCTGCAACCAGATACTGGTATCTACACCAATCACCCCTGCCCCCCAAAGACTGTAGGACAGAGACTGTACCATGCCCATGATGACCAACTACCTAGACTCTTGAGCTGAATCCATACAAGAAAGTGAATGGCCCTGATATCAAAACCAGGTAAAGACATTACAAAAAAAGAAAATTTTAGACCTATATCCCTCATGAACATAGATGCAAAAATCCTCAACAAAATTCTAGCCAATAGAATCCAACAACACATCAAAAAAATAATACACCCTGATCAAGTGGGATTTATACCAGGTATGCAAGGCTGGTTTAATATCAGAAAAACCATTAATGTAATCCATCACATAAATAAAACAAAAGATAAAAACCACATGATCTTATCAATAGATGCAGAAAAGGCATTTGACAAAGTTCAACACCCATTTATGATAAAAACTCTTACCAAAATAGGAATTGAAGGAAAATTCCTCAACATAATAAAGGGCATCTATGCAAAGCCAACGGCCAATATCACTCTAAATGGAGAGAACCTGAAAGCATTTCCCTTGAGAACAGGAACCAGACAAGGATGCCCTTTATCACCGCTCTTATTCAACATCGTACTTGAAGTCCTAGCCAGGGCAATTAGGCTAGACAAAGAAATAAAGGTATCCAGATTGGTAAGGAGGAAGTAAAGCTATCACTATTTGCAGATGACATGATCGTATACATGGAAAACCCTAAGGAATCCTCCAGAAAACTACTGAAACTAATAGAAGAGTTTGGAAGAGTCTCAGGATATAAAATAAACATACAAAAATCACTTGGATTCCTCTACATCAACAAAAAGAACACCGAAGAGGAAATAACCAAATCAATACCATTCACAGTAGCCCCCAAGAAGATAAAATACTTAGGAATAAATCTTACCAAGGATGTAAAAGACCTATACAAAGAAAACTATAAAACTCTGCTACCAGAAATTCAAAAGGACATACTTAAGTGGAAAAACATACCCTGCTCATGGATAGGAAGACTTAACATAGTAAAAATGTCTATTCTACCAAAAGCCATCTATACATATAACGCACTTCCAATCCAAATACCAATGTCATACTTTAAGGGGATAGAGAAACAAATCACTAATTTCATATGGAAAGGAAAGAACCCCCGGATAAGCAAAACAATACTGAAAAAGAAGAAGAAAGTGGGAGGCCTCACTCTACCTGATTTCAGAACCTATTGTATAGCTACAGTAGTCAAAACAGCCTGGTACTGGTACAACAACAGGCACATAGACCAATGGAACAGAATTGAGAATCCAGATATAAATCCATCCACCTATGAGCAGCTGATATTTGACAAAGGACCAGTGTCAGTCAATTGGGGAAATGATAGTCTTTTTAACAAATGGTGCTGGCATAACTGGATATCCATTTGCAAAAGAATGAAACAGGACCCATACCTCACACCATGCACAAAAACTAACTCCAAGTGGATCAAAGACCTAAACATAAAGACTAAAATGATAAAGATCATGGAAGAAAAAATAGGGACAACCCTAGGAACCCTAATACAAGGCATAAACAGAATACAAAACATTGCCAAAAATGATGAAGAGAAACCCGATAACTGGGAGCTCCTAAAAATCAAACACCTATGCTCATCTAAAGACTTCACCAAAAGAGTAAAAAGACCACCTAAAGATTGGGAAAAACTTTTCAGCTATGACATCTCCGACCAGCGCCTGATCTCTAAAATCTATATGATTCTGTTAAAACTCAACCACAAAAAGACAAACAACCCAATCAAGAAGTGGGCAAAGGATATGAACACACATTTCACTAAGGAAGATATTCAGGCAGCCAACAGATACATGAGAAAATGCTCTCGATCATTAGCCATTAGAGAAATGCAAAATAAAACTACGATGAGATTCCATCTCACACCAACTAGACTGGCATTAATTCAAAAAACACAAAATAATAAATGTTGGAGAGGCTGTGGAGAGATTGGAACTCTCATACACTGCTGGTGGGATTGTAAAATGGTACAACCACTTTGGAAATCCACCTGGCGTTATCTTAAACAGTTAGAAATAGAACTACCATACAACCCAGAAATCCCACTCCTCGGAATATACCCTAAAGATACAAGAGCCTTCACACAAACAGATATATGCACACCCATGTTTATTGCAGCTCTGTTTACAATAGCAAAAAGCTGGAAGCAACCAAGATGTCCATCAATGGACGAATGGGTAAATAAATTGTGGTATATTCACACATTGGAATACTACGCATCGATAAAGAACAGTGACGAATCTCTGAAACGTTTCATAACATGAAGGAATCCGGAAGGCATTATGCTGAGCGAAATGAGTCAGTTGCAAAAGGACAAATATTGTATAAGACCACTATTATAAGATCTTGAGAAATAGAAAAAACGGAGAAGAACACAGACTTATGTGGTTACAAAGGGGGGAGGGAGGGAGGGAGAGAGAGGGCTTTTTATTGATCAATCTGTAGATAAGAACGGCTTTGGGTGAAGGGAAAGACAGCACTCAATACAAGGAAGGTCAGCCTAATTGGACTGGATTAAAAGTAAAGGGGTTTCCGGGATAAAATGAAAGCTTCAAAGGTCAGCGAAGCAGGGGCTGGGGTCTGGGGAACTTGGTTTGAGGGGACTTCTAAGTCAACGGGCAAAACAATTCTAGTATGAAAACATTCTGCATCCCACTTTGAATTGTGGCGCCTGGGGTCCTAAATGCCAACAAGCGGCCATCTAAAATACATTAATTGGTCTCAACCCACTTGGAGCAAAGGCAAAGGAAGAACACCAAGGTCACACGACAACTAAGAACCCAAGAGACAGAAAGGGTCACATGAACCAGAGACCTACATTATCCTGAGACCAGAAGAACTAGTTGGTGCCCGGCCACAATCAATGTCTGTCCTGTCAGGGAGCACAACAGACAACTCCTGAGGGAGCAGGAGACCAATGGGATACAGACCCCAAATTCTCATTAAAAGACCACACCTAATGGTATGATTGCGACTAGAGGAATCCCAGAGACAATGCTCCCCAGAACTTCTGATGACACAGGACAGGAACCATCCCCGAAGACAAATCATCAGGCATGAAAAGGACTGGTCAGTGGAGGGGAGAGAGATGCTGCTGAAGAGTGAGCTAATTAACTCAGGTGGACACGGAGAATGTGTTGGCAACTCTTGACTGGAGGGGGGATGGGAAGATAGAGAGAGAGGGAAGCTGGCAAAATTGGCACGAAATGAGAGACTGTAAGGGCTGACTCAATAGGGGGAGAGCAAGTGGGAGAACGGAGTAAGATGTATGTAAACCTACATGTGACAGACTGATTGGAATGGTAAATGTTCACTTGAAGCTTAATAAAAATTAAAAAAAAAAAAAGTGAATGGACTCCTAGGCTCATACACCTGTTGAGAGCGCTAGCCATCTAGTGACAGAACGTTAGCGCTTCAAAGACGAAAATAATCCAGCTAGCTCACTCAAGCAACCTATTTGGGCATATCAAAAGAAAACAAAGCAAGAAGCTAGGATACAGTAAGAAAACATAAAATAAACTAATACAATAACTTATGGATGGCTCAGAGACAACAGTCGATATCTAATCACATAAACAAGCAGGCCATGATTGCTTTAACAAGCTCTCAGAAAAAAGAATCAAGGGGCCTTCTGGATAAAGGTGCTTTCCCGGAGTTACCAGATGCAGAATACAAAAGATTAATATACAGAACTCTTCAAGGCATCAGGAAGGAGATCAGGCAATACACAGAACAAGCTAAGGAACACACAGATAAAGCAGTTGAACAAATTAAAAAGGTTATTCAAGAATATAATGAAAATTTTAATAACCTGCAAGAATGCATAGATAGACAGCAATCAGAAATTCAGGAGATTAACAATAAAATTACAGAATTAGATAACTCGATAGAAAGTCAGAGGAGCAGAGTTGAGCAAGTGGAAGGCAGAATTGGAGAGACTGAAGACAAAGCCATTGGCACTAATATATTTGAAGAAAAATCAGATAAAAAATTTTTTTAAAAATGAAGAAACCCTAAAAATCACGTGGGACTCTATCAAGAGAAATAATCTACCAGTGACTGGAGTACCAGAACAGGGAGGGATAACAAAAAATACAGAGAGAATTGCTGGACATTTGTTGGCAGAAAACTTGCCTGATATCATGAAAGATGAGAAGATATCTATCCAAGATGCTCATTGAACTCCACACAAGGTAGACCTTAAAAGAAAGTTACCAAGACATATTATAATCAAACTTGCCAAAACCAAAGATAAAGAATTTTAAGAGCAGCTAGGGATAAACGAAAAGTTACCTTCAAAGGAGAGTCAATAAGAATAAGCTCGGACTACTCAGCAGAAACCATGCTGGCAAGAAGGCAATGGAATGACTTATATAAAGAATTGAAGGAAAAAAATTGCCAGCCAAAAATCATATATCCAGCAAAACTATCTCTCAAATATGACGGTGAAATTAAGACATTTCCAGATAAACAGAAGTTTAGGGAATTCATAAAAACCAAACCAAAACTACAAGAAATACTAAAGGGAGTTCTCTGGTAAGAAAATCAATAATACCAGATGTTGATTCAATACTAGAACACTGGGCAGAGCAATCAGATGTCAACCCAGAGAGAAAAATCACAAAAATAAATCAAGATTAAAAAAACACTCAAAACAGAGAAACAGTGATGCCATTATGTAAAAGAAGACGACATTAAAACAATAAAGAAGGACAAAGAAATGCAGTCATAGATCTTTCATATGGAGATGAAGACAAGGCGATCTAAAGAAATAAAATTTAGGTTAAACCTTAGAAAAATAGGGGTAAATATTAAGGAGACTAACAATCCTACTCATCAAAATAAAATGCAAGAAAAAAATAGAGACTCAGCAGAAACAAAATCAACTACAACAAATAAGAGGAAAAGACAATATATAAAGATAAGCTACTCAGCACAAGAGATTAAGTGGGAAAAAGAAACTGTCAACAACATGCAAAAACACACATCACTAAACTCATAAAAAAATTTTTTTAAATAATTACGCTGAATGTAAGTGGACTAAATGCACCAATAAACTGACAGAGAGTGGCAGAATGAATTAAAAAACACGATCCATCTTTATGCTGCCTTAGACTTAGAGATACAAAGTAAAGCTTAAAGGATGGAAAAAAAAATATCAAGCAAACAACAATCAAATAAGAGCAGGAGTGGCAATATTAATTTTTGACAAAAGAGACATTAAAGTTAAATACACCACAATGGATAAGGAAGGACACTGTATAATGATTAAAGTGACAATAAAGGATATAACCATATTACGTATTTATGCACACAATGACAGGACTACAAGATACATAAAACAAACTCTAACAACATTGAAAAGTGACACAGAGAGCACCACAATTATAGCAGGAGACTTCAGCACTTTTGCTGAAGCACAGAACATCCAGAAAGAAGCCCAATAAAGACACAGAAGATCTAAATCAACCAACTTCACCTCACAGGCATATACAGAAGACTCCACCCAACAGCAGCCAAGCATACTTTCTTTTCTAGTGCACATGGAACATTCTGTAGAATAGAACACATATGAGGTCATAAAGCAAGCCTTAGCAGAATCCAAAACATCAAAACATTAAAAAGCATCTTCTCTGACAATAAGGCCATAAAAGTAGATATCAATAACAGAAAAGGCAAGGAAAAGAAATCAAACACTTGGAAACTGAACAATACCCTGCTCAAAAAAGACTGGATTATAGAAGATATTAAGGATGGAACAAAGAAATTCATAGAATCCAATGAGAATGAAAACACTTCCTATGAGAACCATCGGGACGTAGCAAAAGCAGTGCTCAGAGGTCAATTTATGTCAATAAAGGCACACACACAAAGAGAAGAAAGGGCGAAAATCAAAGAATTGTCACTACAACTTGAACAAATAGAGAGGAACAAAAGAAACCCTCAGACACCAGAACAAAGTAAATAATAAAAATTAGAGCAGAATTAAATGAAATAGAGAACAGAAAAATAATCGAAAGAGTTAACAAGACCAAAAGCTGGTTCTTTGAAAAAAAAAAAAAAAAACAGATAAACCATTTTCCAAAATGGCAAAAGAAAAACAAGAAAGGAAGCAAATAACCCGAATAAGAAATGAGATGGGTGATATTACAACAGATCCAAATGAAATTGAAAGAATCATATCAGAGTACTACAAAAAAAGTACTCAAATTTGAAAACCTAGAAGAAACGGATGCATTTCTAGAAACACCCTACCTACCGAAACTAACACAAACAGACGTAGAACAACTAAATAGACCCATAACAGAAGAGATTGAAAAGGTAATCGAAAAACACCCAACAAAAAAAAAGCCCTGGCCCAGATGGCTTCACTGCAGAGTTCTACCAAAATTTCAGTGAAGAATTAATGCCACTGCTACTAAAGGCATTTCATAACAGAGAAAAGGACAGAATACTCCCAAACACATTCTAAGAAGCCAGCATATCCCTGATACCAAACCAGGAATAGACACCA
Organism: Loxodonta africana; assembly: GCF_030014295.1. Lineage (NCBI taxonomy): Eukaryota > Metazoa > Chordata > Mammalia > Proboscidea > Elephantidae > Loxodonta > Loxodonta africana. Next base: position 101,247,083 of record NC_087369.1, read on the forward strand.
CAAAAAAAGAAAATTACGCACCTATATCCCTCAGGAACGTAGATACGAAAATCCTCAACAAAATTCTAGCCAATAGAATTCAACAACATATCAAAAAATTAAATCACCATGACCAAGTGGGATCCATGCCAGGTATGGTTCAACATTAGAAAAACAATTCATGTAATCCATCACTTAAATAAAGCAAAAGACAAGAAACACATGATCTTGTCAATAGATGCAGAAAAGGCATTTTACAAAGTTCAGTACTGATTCATAATAAAAACTCTCAGCAAAATAGGAATAGAAGGAAAATTCCTCAACATAATAAAGGGCATTTATACAAAGCCAACAGCCAACATCATCCTAAATGGACAGAGCCTAAAAGCATTCCCCTTGAGATCAGGAAGCAGACAAGGATGCCTGTTTATCACCACTCTTATTTTTTTTTATGTAACATTATGCTGGAGGTCCTAGCCAGAGCAATTAGGCTAGATAAAGAAATAAAGGGCATCCAGGTTGGTAAGAAAGAAGTAAAAGTATCTCTATTTGTAGATGACATGATCTTATACACAGAATACCCTAAAGGATCCTCAAGAAAACTACTGAAACTAATAGAAGAGTTCAGCAGAGTATCAGATCACAAGATAAACATACAAATTTAGTTGGATTCCTCTACATCAACAAAAAGAACATTGAAGAAGAAATCACCAAATCAATACCATTTACAGTAGCCCCTAAGAAGATAAAATACTTAGGAATAAATCTTACCAGAGATGTAAAAGACCTATAAAAGAAAACTGCAAGACAGTACTGCAAGAAACCAAAAAAGACCTACATAAGTGGAAAAATATACCTTTCTCATGGATAGGTCGACAAAACATTGTAAAAATGTCTATTCTACCAAAAGCCATCTAGAGATACAATCCAATTCTGATCCAAATTCCAACAACATTTTTTAATGAGATGGAGAAACAAATCACCAACTTCATATGGAAGGGAAAGAGGCCTCATATAGTAAAGCGTTACTGAAAAAGAACAAAGTGGGAGGCCTCACTCTACCTGATTTTAGAACCTATTATACCACCCACAGTAGTCAAAACAGCCTGGTACTGGTACAACAACAGATACATAGACCAATGGAACAGAACTGAAAATCCAGACATAAATCCATCCACATATGAGCAGCTGTTATTTGACAAAGGCCCAAAGTCAGTTAAATGGGGAAAAGACAATCTCTTTACAAATGGTGCTGGCATAACTGGATATCCATTTGCAAAAAAATGAAACAAGACCCATACCTCACACCATGCACAAAAACTAACTCAAAATGGATCAAAGACCTAAATATAAAATCTAAAATGATAAAGATCATGGAAGAAAAAATAGGCACAACATTAGGAGCCCTAATACATGGCATAAACAGTGTATAAAACATTACTAACAATGCAGAAGAGAAACTAGATAACTGGGAGCCCCTAAAAATCAAACACTTATGTTCACCCAAAGACTTCACCAAAAGAGTAAAAAGATTACCCATAGACTGGGAAAAAGCTTTTAGTTATGACATTTCTGATCAGCATCTGATCTCTAAAATCTATATGACACTGTAAAAACTAAACTACAAAAAGAGAAATAATCCAACTAAAAAATGGGCAAAGGATATGAATAGGCACTTCACTAAAGAAGACATTCAGATAGCTAACAGATGCATGAGGAAATGCTCACAATCGTTAGCTGTTAGAGAAAAGCAAATCAAAACTGCAGTGAGAGTCCCTCTCACTCCAACAAGACTGGCATTAATCCAAAAAACACGGAATAATAAGTGTTGGAGAGGTTGTGGAGAGACTGGAACTCTTATACACTGCTGGTGGGAATGTGAAATGGTACAACCAATTTGGAAATCAATCTGGTGCTTCCTTTAAAAGCTAGAAATAGAACTAGCATACGATCCAGCAATCCCACTCCTTGGAATATATCCTAGACAAATAAGGGCCTTTACACGAACAGATGTATGCACACCCATGTTCTTTGTAGCATTGTTTATAATATTAAAAAGATGGAAGCAACCAAGGTGCCCTAAATGGATGAAAGGATAAATAAATTCTGTGATATTCACACAATGGAATACTACACATTGATAAAGAACAATGATGAATCCGTGAAACGTTTCATAACATGGAGGAAGCTGAAGGCATTATGCTGAGTGAAATTAGTCAGTTGCAAAAGGACAAATATTGTATGAAACCACTATTATAAGAACTCGAAAATTAATTTAAACAGAGAAGAAAATATTCTTTGATGGTTATGAGAGTAGGGAGGGAGGGAGAGAGAGGGGTATTTGCTAATTACATAGTAGATTAGAACTATTTTAGGTGAAGAGACAGACAACACTCAATACAGGAGAGGTCAGCACAACTGGACTAAAGTAAAAGCAAAGAAGTTTCCTGAATAAACTGAATGCTTTGAAGGTTGGCGTAGCAGGGGTGGGGGTCTGGGGACTATGGTTTCAGGGAACATCTAATTCAAATGACGTAATAAAATCTATTAAGCAAACATTCTGCATCCCACTTTGGAGAGCGGCGTCTGGGGTCTTAAATGCTAGCAAGCAGCCATCTAAGATGCATCAGTTGGTCTCAACCCACCTGGAGCAAAGGATAATGAAGAACACCAAAGACAGAAAGTAATTATGAGCCCAAGAGACAGAAAGGGCCATGTAAACCAGAGACTACCTCAGCCTGAGATCAGAAGAACTAGATGGTGCCCAGCTACAACTGATGACTGCCCTGACAGAGAACAGAACAAAGAACCCCTAAGGGAGCAGAAGAGCAGTGAGTGGAATGCATACCCCAAATTCCTGTAAGAGGACCAGACTTAATGGTCCAACTGAGACTAGAAGGACCCCAGAGGTCATGGATCCCAGACCTTCTGTTAGCCCAAGACAGGAACCATTCCTAAAGCCAACTCTTCAGACAGGTATTGGACTGGACTATGGGATAGAAAATAATAGTTGTGAAGAGTGAGCTCCTTGGATCAAGTAAATACATGAGACTATGTGGGCAGCTCCTGTCTGGAGAAGAGATGAGAGGGCAGAGGGGGTCAGAAGCTGGCCAAATGGACACGAATATAGAGAGTGGAGGGAAGGAGTGTGCTGTCTCATTAGAGGGAGAGCAACTAGTAGTATATAGCAAGGTGTATAAAAGGTTTTGTATGAGAGACTGACTTGGTTTGTAAACTTTCACTTAAAGCACAATAAATTTTTTTTTTAAATGAGCTAACCTTTCAACTCAATAAGTTATATAGTTTTAATTACATGAGAAAGAATAATTCTATGGAAAGTAGGAGGAAGAAAACAATGAAGATAAAGGGAAATGAAGTTTCAGTAAACAATGTGACCAATATGGAAATCCAAAAGCTGAGTCTTTCACAAATGTAGTAATTTATAGACAAAACTCTGGAATACCTAAACAAAGAACTACAAGAGTCGATAGATTAAAAATTAAAGAAAAAAATATTCTGTAGAATTAACTGCATGCATATTTAAAGCAAATGACTGTGTGAATGATTTTTATCATATTATTAAAAGTTGGTGATATTCGTGGCACCATTACGTGTAACAAGGAAAAACTCTTACCTCAATATTCAACAAAACGGAATAATTAAATATTGTACACCCATTTACAAGTATAAGGTTTTAAAACACCTTGGTGAAATAATCATTTTAAAATGAAGTAGAAAATGTCAATGTACCAAATTATGTATATGATATGATAACAGTTAAGTAGAAAACGATATGAATAGAAAAATTATCGGGAGGAAATAAACCAACATATCAACAACGGGGCCTGGTTTTTCTATCTTCTATTTTCAGTTTTCCCAGGTGTTATGTAATGATTCAGCGAGTGTGTTCACTCACACTTGAATATAAGCTTTGTGATGGAAGGGACTGTTCCTAACTTTTTCACCATTGTATCCGTAGCGTGAATCACAATGACTGACACGGTAAGTTTTTTTAATTTTTTTTTAGTGGGATGAATATATTATTAGAAGTTATTATTTTTACTTTGCTTTATTTTTGTAAAAATAATATATTCTAACTTTTTAAACACAGACAATGCAAAAAGCCACAAAAAGATTGAAAATCCCTCATAAAACCCGAACTATTACCATTTCAGAATATATGGAATAGACTCGTTCTTTATATATTATCTTGGAAACTACTTATTTTGTTCAAGAATTTATTGCAGAGATATTTCCATGAGAATACAGATTTAAAACAATATTTTATTGTCTGTTTAGTATTCCATCTTCTAGATGTAACCATAATTTGTCTAATCAAATTCCCTCTTGTGAGTTTTGTTCCTACAATTTTGCTATTATAAACATGCAGAGACTAAAAAAAAAAAAGACTAGCAACAGTGAAAAACTTTTCCTATTATGCTTATGCAGGTGGAAGAAATAACATTATCAGAGTCCATGTAAGCTGTAATCAGGAAGGAGGGGCCATTTTTCAGCACCTGTAGTCACGGAAGGACACATCTAATGCCAAAGATATCGATCTGAAACAGAAAGGGAGCAGGGAAGAAATACCCAGACCTCTTTTTTCTCTCACTCTTTGATATCCTGCTTGTGCCCACTATTTGCAAAACACAACTGGAAGTCAACCAACAAGGGAGACAGGGTAATAGTCCAGAATCAGCCTTCCAGGACAAAAAACTAAGTAGAGAATGCTGGATAATGGAGCCAAAGAAACAAACGGAAAATATTGAACACAGTTCATCCTTTTTGACAGTCAGCATCTGTTATTGCTTTTAATTCAGATGAAGAAACTCTCATCCCACAGGGAAGCAACATTGTAATGTGTTCTCAATCCAGTCAAGTTCCACCTGTACCCTAAAATTTAACATTTGTTGTTGTTAGGTGCCATCAGTCTGTTCCGACTCATAGCAACCCTATGCAAAACAGAATGAAACACTGCCCGGTCCTGCACCATCCTTACAATCATTGTTATGCTTGAGCGCATTGTTGCAACCACTGTGTCAATCCACCTCGTTGAGGGTCTTCCTCTTTTCTGCTGACCCTGTACTCTGCCAAGCATGATGTCCTTCTCCAGGGACTGATCCCTCCTACCAACATGTCCAAAGTATCTAAGACGCAGTCTCGCCATCCTTGACTCTAAGGAGCATTCTGGCCACACTTTTTTTAAGACAGACTCGTTTGTTCTTTTGGCAGTCCTTGGTGTATTCAATATTCTTCGCCAACACCACAATTCAAAGGCATCAACTCTTCTTCGGTGTTCCTTATTCATTGTCCAGCTTTCACATGCATATGATGTGATTGAAAATACCATGGCCTGGGTCAGGCCCACCTTAGTCTTCAGGGTGACATCTTTGTTCTTCAACACTTTGAAGAGGTCCTTCACAGCAGGTTTGCCCAATGCAATGCGTCCTTTGATTTCTTGACTGCTGCTTCCATGGCTTTTGATTGTGGATCCAAGTAAAATGAAATCCTTGGCAATTTCAATCTTTTCTCCGTTTATCGATGATGTTGCTCATTGGTCCAGTTGTGAGGATTTTTGTTTTCTTTATGTTGAGGTGTAATCCATACTGAAGGCTGTGGTCTTTGATCTTCATTAGTAAGCGCTTCAAGTCCTCTTCACTTTCAGCAAGCAAGGTTGTATCATCTGCATAACGCAGGTTATTAATGAGTCTTCCTCCAATCCTGACGCCCCGTTCTTCTTCATAAAGTCCAGCTTCTCGTATTATTTGTTCAGCATACAGATTGAATAGGTATATTGAAAGAATACAACCCTGACGCACACCTTTCCTGACTTTAAACCACTCAGTATCCCCTTGTTCTGTCCCAACAACTGCCTCTTGATCTATGTAAAGGTTCCTCATGAGCACAATTAAGTGTTCTGGAATTCCCATTCTTCGCAGTGTTATCCATAGTTTGTTATGATCCACACGGTCAAACCTTTGCAGAGTCAATAAAACAGGTAAACATCCTGCTGGTATTCTCTGCTTTCAGCCAGGATCCATCTGACAGCAGCAATGATGTTCCTGGTTCCACGTCCTCTTCTTAAACTGGCCTGAATTTCTGGCAGTTCCCTGTCGATATACTGCTCCAGCCATTTTTGAATGATCTTCAGCAAAATTTTGCTGTGTGATATTAATGATATTGTTCTATAAATTTAACAGTAGTCATTATCAATAGCCAAAGGTAATAGGAAAAAAAGAGAGTAGCAATTACTATAGCTTATGCAACAAATATAAGTATTTTGTAAGGAAGAAATAAAATATATGGATGACTTATGTAATAAAAACCTTGACACTACAGAGAAAACATGTGAGACATTGACAAACTATATTCTGAAATTTACCAACCCTGACGCACATGTTTCCTGACTTTAAACCATGCAGTACCCCCTTGTTCTGTCCGAACGACAGCCTCTTGATCTATGTATAGATTCCTCATGAGCACAATTAAATGTTCTGGAATTCTCATTCTTCAAAATGTTATTCATAGTTTGTTATGATCCACACAGTCAAATGCCTTTGCATAGTCAATAAAACACAGGTAAACATCCTTCTGGTATTCTCTGCTTTCAGCCAGGATCCAGCTGACATCAGCAATGATATCCCTGGTTTCATGTCCTCTTCTGAATCCAGCCTGATTTTCTGGCAGTTCCCTGTCGATATACTGCTCCAGCCATTTTTGAATGATCTTCAGCAAAATTTTGCTTGTGTGATATTAATGATATTCTTCAATAATTCACACATTTGGTTGGATCATCTTTCTTGGGAATAGGCATAAATATGGATCTCTTCCAGTCAGTTGGCCAGGAAGCTGTCTTCCATATTTCTTGGCATAGACGAGTGAGCACCTCCAGTGCTGCATCCTTTGGTGAAACATCTCAATTGATATTCCATCAATTCCTGGAGCCTTGTTTTTCACTAATGCTTTCAGTGCAGCTTGGACTTCTTTTTTCAGTACCATTGGTTCCTGATCATATGCTACCTCTTGAAATGGTTGAATGTCGACCAATTCTTTTTTGTATAATGACTCTGTGTATTCTTTCCATCTTCTTTTGATGCTTCCTGTGTCATTTAATACTTTCCCTGTAGAATCCTTCACTATTGCAACTTGAGGCTTGAATGTTTTCTTCAGTTCTTTCAGCTTGAGAAATGCCAAGCGTGTTCTTTCCTTTTTGTTTTCCAACTCCAAGTATTTGCACATTTGATCATAATGTTTTTGGTATAATGACTGTGGATTCCTAATGTATGTTTGTATACATTATATATTTCCCTAAAAACTAAATAAACTTCCTGTTTTAAAAAATAGCATTATCAAGAAATTGAAGAAGCAGCCTAACAAATGGGAGAATATGTGTGCAAATCATACACCAAATAAAGGTCTAGTATCCAGAATATGTAACAAACTCTTACAACTTGACAACAAAAAGACAAACACTCCAATTAAAAATGGCCAAAGAACTTGAATAGATATTTCTCTAAAGAAGATACACAAATGCCCAATAAACACATGAAAATATGCTCAATTTAATTAGGGAAATGTAAATCAAAACCACAGTGAGGTACCACTTCACACCTACTAGGATGTCTGTAATGAAAAGGATGGAAAATAACAAGTGTTAACAAGGATGTGTAGGAAATTGGAACCCACATGCATTAATGTTGGAAATGTAAATTGTTTCAACCGTTGTGGAAAACAGTTCGATGGTTCCTCAAAAGATCAAGCATAGAATTACCATCTGACCTAGCAAGTCCAAGTCTAGGTATATTTCTAAAAAAAAAAAAAAAAACTAAAAGAATCAAAAAAAGTGTTCAAACAAATACTTTTATATGGACATTCCTAGCAGCACTATCTCCAAATAGCCAAGAGGTAGAAACAACCCAACCATCCATGAAAGAATGAATGGATAAACAAAATGTGAATATTATTCAGCCATAAAACTGAATGAAATACTGATTGTTGTGGTGGTTACGTGCCATCTAGTTGGTTCCAACTTACAGTGGCACTATGTCTGGTCCTGGACCATCCTCACAATTACTACTATGTTTAAGTCCATTGTTGCAGCCACTGTGTCAGTCCAGCTTCCTCTTTTTCACTGACCCTCTTCCAAGCATGATGTGCTTCTCCAGGGACTGGTCTCTTCTGGTAACATTCCAAAGTACTGATATATGCTACAATGTGGAGGGGTCTCAAAAACATTAGGCTAAAGTGAGAGAAGGTGGACACAAAAGGTCATATTGTATGTTTCTATTGATAGGAAATATCTAAAAAAAAAACACCGCCGTCGAGTCAATTCTGACTCATAGCAACACTATGATGAGTGGAAATATCTAGACTAGATAAAATTCACAGAAACAGAACACAAAGGTGGTTTCCAGGGGCTAGGGGCAGAGAATGGGGAGAAATTACTTAAGGGGTAAGAACCTTTATTTGGAGTGATGGAAATATTTTGGAACTTGATAGAAGTGATGTTTGCACAACATTATAAAGGTACTACATGCCATTGAATTGTTCACTTTAACATGGTTTATTTTATGTATGTGAATTTCACCTCAGTGAGGTATATTTTAAAAACAGTGAACCAGAACAGGACCTCTACAAAGATGCTATATTGAAAAAAGAGGAAAGGAGCAGAAAACATAAGTGGCAGATAAATGGTTACCAGAAAAACCTTTCTATGGTGAAAATGAAAATTACAACCAAACATATTGTCATGCCTTTCAAAATATAACAAAATAAGAGCACAACACACAGATACAAGAGTTAGAGAAAAAATGATAGATATATAATATTTGGTGTCCCCCAAAAATAACAGACTAAAACACTTATCTACAGATTAAATTCAAGAAGAGACTACATAAATAAGACCTGAATATTAAAACCCATGTCCCAGGAAAAAGTAAAATAGAACGATCAGCATGAAAATGTAGTTGTTATAACTATCCTCATTTTAAGCATAAATGCATTGTTGTAGAGTAGATTCTGACTCACAGCAACCCTATAAGACAGAGTGGAACTGCCCCATAGGGTTTCCAAGGAGCAGCTTGTGGATTCAACCCACTGATCTTTTGGTTAGCAGCCAAGCCCTTAACCACTGTGCCACCAGGGCAAGGTTATACACACTGTAACTTACAGAACTGGGATTCAGTCCTACTATATTTCATTTCAAAGTCCAATATATCATGGACTGTCTTACAGCAGTCTTTCAGATCTACTGAAACTTGCTGACCTTGCCTGGTAAGGAAAATTGAAACTTGACCCCAACTCAGATGAGCAATTTACCTGCTAGATATCAAACAACTATGCCTGGCATGTATATATTGGCTGTTCAAATACAAAATGACTGATGGTTAAATCAATGAAGAGTACAAAGAGATTTCAAAACAAATGGATAAGCTGTTTATAAATATTGAAGTAAATTCATGAGATTCATTAAGATAGTGATCAAATGTGATATTCAGAAAGGAGGCCATAATTTTCTACTATTTGATTTTTCAAAGTACTATCACATACTGTAGTAACATTATAAGCATGTAACTGTAGTGCATTATCAACATGACATTCAAGCAGATACTATATAGCACTTCAACACACTTTTATTATAAAAATAATTCAACGTTAAACATGACAAATCTTTCATAATTGTACTACCCTACCACAATATTTGTGATGATATTTTAAACATGTGATTTAATTATAAAAAAATATTTTTAGTCTAATGGGACGCAAAATATCACTCCAAAGAAAAACCTAAGTTGTTTGGAAACCAGATAAATTGATGATCCAAGTCAATTTTGTGATCACTAATGAATGTTAGGCTGCAATTTCTCTTTATGAAATCCTCTAAGACTGTATCTATTAGGTTAAATGCTGTGGTAATTTCTTCTTTTATGTAAGCATTGATGCATTATCTGCCTTTCAGTGAACCACTTTATCAATTGTATCTAAAGAGCTGCGTGAATCACACCAGGAATAGATTGAACTAAAATGGGAGAAGCACAGAGGCATAATGATAACTAACATCTGGATAATGCCATAGGGAAAATGACAAAACAGTATATACTTGAGTTTTATGTGCTCCTAATAAATGATCCAGGTTGTTAATTGAAATGAAGTTTGTAGAAATATATTTTTCCTCTTAACAGTTGCTGTAGTTTTTAAAATTCTGGTAGAAAAACAAATATACTTCTGATCCTGGAACCCACATAAGCTCTTTTGTAAACCAAGTAATGCACCCTCAAAATTAATAATAAATTGAATTAGTGTTCTAAATATTTTTTTAATTTTAGTTAATATAATCTTTCACTAGAATAACCGTAAGCACAGATGAGTAAATATTGATATATACCAAACCTCAAACATGTAAAAAAACAAGCAAATTATATACCATATTTTCATATTTAAACATTAAAACAGTTGGATATGTAAATTTTCTAAGAGCAAAAAGATAGAAAAACACTTGAAATACCTTTATTTAGAAATCAAAGTGCTTTACAGAATGTTAACATCATCAGTAATTTAAACACAACCCTCCTTTATAAATTTGGGGATTATTTTAACCTACCATCAGCAGAAATATCTACAACAATCTATTCTATTTTTAGCCAGGATAATATTTACCATGGATCTATCTGAGCCAGACAGAATGTTTCAAGGGTCAAATAAATATCTTGTAGGGCTTAATAAATGATTTCAAAAGAATCCTTCATTTCACTAATAGAAAAGTTGCCAAAAATATATGCTCACATTTTTATCTTAATGTAAAAATTTTATAAGACACTATGTGGTTCCACTGTAAAATTATCCTCGCATCCTGTGGGACTGCCATGTGCAATAGGTGAAATGATTCACAATGAAGCTTTTAAAAATTCTTGGTAACCAAACCCAAAGGTCTATCAGAGGGATATTTTTTTTTTTAAATAAAATCTGCATGGAGGATGAATAATAATTTAGCTAATTGATTTTCTGTACTATATCTGTTATACTTACCCAAAGATGGAGCAGCACTCAGAAAATTTGTTATTATATTTGAAACCTGAAGTGGTTTATTTTTTCAACAGTGATAATTGAAAATAAGAAAAACAGAATGGTTGCACTAGGTTTAAAAAAAGAAAGCAGACTTGCCTTACCCTTACTTTGAAGCTGAACCTTTGTTTTTCTTCTAATTCCAAATATTTATCCACTATTATGTTTATCAATTTAGAAGAGATCCATCCAGTGAACAAGAGGCATTGCCCAAGGATGCCTTTTCTGCATTTAATTGCCATTATTCATGATGATGATTGAAAGAATCTAATGTTCTTGAGGAGCAAAAGAAAATTACATGAAATACATTAAATGAAATATTCTCATAAATCACTGAAGTGATAAACTTATTATTCACATTTTAATTTTTTTTTTAGAAAGAAGTCCATAAAATAGAGTGCCTTGGAGACAATGACTTAGTAATGCACACAATAAAGGGATGAATGATAATGAGTTTCATTTAATAATGTGAAATTAATGAAAGCTTACTTTTCCAAAAATCAGGTATGTTTGAGTTTATCACCTGTTTAAACCATGTATTCTTGCATTGTTGTTTTATTATTTACTTTTATCTTAATTGTGGTATCTTTAGAGGATATCTACCTTAATTCACAAGTTCATGAGCTTGATCAAGATCCTGGAGGCACGGTAAGACAGTACAAAATACTGGGGAAGCCAGCACAACTTGTACAAAGCAAGGTCATGGAAGCTCCATAGACACATCCAAACTCCCTGAGAGACCGAGTTGCTGGGCTGAGGGATGTGGGGTCTGTGGTCTCGGGGAACATGTAGCTCAATTGGCATAATATAGATTATAAAGAAAATGTTCTACATTCTACTTTGGTGAGTAACGTCTAGGGTTTTAAAAGCCTGTGAGTGGCCATCTAAGATACTCCACTGGTCTCATCCCTTCAGGAGCGAGGGAGAATGAAGAAAACTAAAGACACAAGGGAAAAATTAGTCCCAAGGACCAATGGACCACAACTACCATGGCCTCCAGCAGACTGAGTCCAGTACAGCTAGATGGTGCCCAGCTATCGCCACTGACTACTCTGACAGGGATCACAATAGAAGGTCCCAGACAGAGCTGGAGAAACATGTAGAACAAAATTCTAACTAAAAAAAAAAAGACCAGGCTTACTGACCTGACAGAGACTGGAGAAACCCTGAGCGTATGGCCCCAGACACCATTTTAGTGCAATAATGAAGTCACTCCCTAGGTTCACCCTTCAGCCAAAGAATAGACAGCCCCATAAAACAAAACGAGACTAAACGGGTACACCAGCCCAGGTGCAAGGACTAGAAGGCAGGAGGGGACAGTAAAGTGGGTAATAAGGAACTCAAGGTAGAGAAGAGAGAGTGTTGATAAGTCAGGGGGTTGTTAACCAATGTCATTAAACAATATGTGTACTAACTGTTTAATGTGAAACTAGTTTGTTCTGTAACCCTTCATCTAAAGTAGCATTAAAACAAAAAAAAAAGGATCGTGGAGACAAATCTTGAAGGTCAACAAATTTTACTCTTCCTTGAACTCTACTATAGAAACATTGAAAAATGTAAGAGTAGAGCGCAGTAGACAATAATGATCATCTAGTACTGTCCTATACCACCTCTGGACATTGATGTGTATAAGTGACCAGAGTGATCCCCAGTAGAGTAACTAGTATTGCAGTCTTGAGCTAGAAATTCATTGTGTATTTTCATTCCTTGACCCTTACTAATAGCGATACTCATGGAATAAAGCTTTGTAAGATTACCATTTGTCGTTAGCATGCAGTTTTTCTATTTATATTGATTTTACTAATCTCCTTATTTGTGCTATTGCATCTCACATATCTTGTGTAATCACAACTTATCCCAGTTACCTAAGATTTCTAACCTCAAATATTTTCTCATTATAGATTGTTTTTCTTTTGGGTTTGCTTTTTTCTCTCTAAGGTTTAATGATTGCTCTTTAGGCCACAATCGTTTTATCATATTTCTTAAATATTTGTTTTAGCAAGGTTACAAGGCTATGCCACTCAACTGGAAGAAACTTTGATAGTTGTTGAATATATTTACGTATATAACAATGTCACATTCTTTGCTATTGAGCATAATAAAGTAAGTTAAAAATGGAAACTAAAGGCAACTTCCTGTTTTTCATTATTATTGTATTCAAAATGCTCTTTTTTTGGCTCCATGTATATAAAATTTCATTAAAACAACTAAATCTTCTTTCAGTTTCCAAACTTCTACCCTGTTCAAAGTAGCAACTGCCACAGCAATAAAAAAATTAGTCATAGTAGGAGCAACAGCAGTCTTCTTTTTGGCAGGCATGAGGTAATCAGTTGCTATGGAAAAAAGCAATGACGCTACCAATGTTAATAACATAAAAACAATATGTGGTATTTCTGTATCTTTAAACCTGAAATCATAACACTATACAAACGAAAACACACCAAGAAAGTTCTTGTAATCAATTGGTGTAGATAATGAAATCTTTACTGGCAACAGTGAGATATGATCATCCCATGACATGAAATCACTCAAGTCTCTTCAATGAAAGCTTCCTATCAACTGTAATCATCTTACCTGAAATTCTTACTGCGTAGTTCCACACTTGGCTCATTTGTGGTAAATCAACAGTTTAAATATTTTAATTTCCTCATGATAACAAACTATGGCTATACATATACCAGTTATGCCACATTCTCAAATTTCCCAAATGTCTGGCACACACTCTTATCTATGTTCAATAATGCATGCAGCAAAAATTTATTAAATGTTTACAATCTACCAGACGGCATACTAGACACAATGGATATAACAATGAACAAAACAAAAGCAGATAAAACATTCCTACCTCATGGAACTTACATTCTATTGAAGGAGACTGATAATAAACAAAACAAATAAGTAAAATGTATGATAGTGCTAAATGCTAAGGAGAAAAAGCAAGTAAGTGAACAGACATAAAAAGTGTCAGAGAGGGATTTAGAATGATGGGGTTTCCAAGAAATGCTTTGTTAGAAGGTAACAGTCGAATAAAGTGCTGAAGAATGAGTGAGATATGAGAATATCTGAAAGAAGTTTTTCCAGCCAGAGTATAGAGAATGTGCAAAGGCCCTAAGGTATAAAATTGCCTGGCATGCAGTGGAACAATAAGGAGTCCAGTGTAGCTGAGTCAGAGTGAGTAAGGAGGAGAGTTTTAAGAGACAATGCTAAGAAGTTTTGTTGGAAGTGACACATTATTTAGAGCTTTATAGACTATTGTAGAGAAATTTTTTTTTTTTTAGTCTGCATTGGAAGGTAAGCCACTAGAAGATTCTGGACAACAGTTTTATGATCTAATTTACACTTTAACATGAACACTTTGACTACAGTGCTGAAAGTGGTGAGACTAGACTGAGGTGCCAGATAGAGGCAGAGCAGTTAGGAAGCTACTGTAATAATCTAGCTCACTTGCATTAAGGTAATAGCAGTGGAGGTTGAGAGATATGTTTGAATTCAGAATATATTTTAAGGAAAGAGCCAGTAATGTTTGCCGGCAGATCATATGTAGAGTGTGAAAGAAAGAGAGGAATCAAAGATGATACTGAGAATTTTGGCCTGAGCAATTAGAAGAAAAGAGTTGTCATTTACTGAGATAGTGAAGACAGCAGGGGGAAACAGGTAAGGTAGGAATGCTATGACTTAATCCTGGGACATGTTTGACTTGAGATGCCTATTAGACAAACAAATGGAGATAAGGAGTAGACAGTTGCACACACGTCTTCAGTTCAAGGACTAGATGTGAGCTGGAGATACAAATTCAGGAATCACTGATATACAGTTGATAATGAATGAGAACACCAAAAAAGTGCATGTAGATATGAAGAGAAGACCAAAGATGGAGCCCTGAGACATCCCAACATTTATAGTTTGAAGAAATGAAGAGAATCCATCAAGGAGTAACAGGAGCCGCCAGAGATAAGAGGGTAAAAAAACAGACAACTGTGGTGGCCTGAAAGCCAAAGGCAACAAGGGTTTCAAAGAAAAGAAAGTGATCACTTGTGCCAAATGCTGATGATACATTAAGAAAGATAAAAAAGATAATTGAACATTAGGTTTAGCAATGTGGAGTCCATTAGTGATGTCAACAAGAGAAGTTTCAGTGAAACGTTGTATGCAAAATGAGATTTTCAAAGGTTTAATCGATAGTGAGAGAAAGAATTAAAGCCAATGAATAGCAGCAATTTATTTATTTATTGTGCTTTAGGTGAAAGTTTACAGCTCAAGTTAATTTCTCATACAAAAATTTATACACATATTTTTATGCAACATTAGTTGCCATCCCTACAATGTGACAGCACACTCCCCCTTTCCACTCCAGGTTTTTTGTGTCCATTCATCCAGTTCTTGTTCCTTCCTACAGCAGCAATTTTTAATGATTTTTTTTCATAAAAAGAACAATAAATTTGGGGTGTATCCCTCAAGAGAGGGATGTTTTTTAAATAAAATCAGAGAAATATCAAAATGTCTTTTTGCTTGTGGGAATTATCCAGTAGAAAGACAAAAATATTTATAAGCAATGTCCTTGAGTAGGCAAGAGAGGATGAACTCTACTGGACAAGTTGAGGTGCTGTCTTTAGTTACCATCCTGGCTAGTTTATGTATAAAAAAGAAACAGAATGTAGATTATATTGGAACAAGTGTAAGTAGGTAAGTAGACATTGTAGCAGGAGTTTTTTTTCTGATTGGTTCTATGTTCTCAGTGAAATAGGAAGCAAGATTTTTAGCTGAGAATGAGGATAGATGAAAAGGTTTTAGAAATTTGAGAAGGGTTCATATATTAGGAAAATGTCATCTGATTGCCAGGTAGAATTAAGGGCCCACTTGAATTTAGTGATTTTTAATCTAAAGTGAGGTTAGTCATAATGGTTGTATGTCTTCTACAGTTGCATTCAGCTGTACAGGTGCAGACATGGAGCTGGCAGAAGTTTAGATTTAATGAGACATGTGGTATAGCCAAGCTAATATGAGTGAGGCAATGGAGAGATGGGTGTGTGCAAGAATATGATTTTAATAATTGATCAGGAAATTTTAAAGGAGTTTGGGGAAACCAAGAACATTAGAGAGATGAAGGACAATTAAAATGTATCAGAAGCAAAGCATTTTAAGTCTTAGTGGGGCTAGAAGGATTGTTGGATTCTGAATAACAGAAGGAAATGTCTGGAAATATAGATGTTTTCAGAGCGTAGGGCATATTAAACGATGATTTTGAGGCAGTTATTGGTAACAATGAAGTCTGGGGTATGACCATGGGAATTAATGACTAAATTTGGTGGAGGAAACCCATGATCCTTGAAGGACAGGATTTCAAAGAAGGGGAAGGTCGAGCTGTTTAAAAGGATCATCTTGAATGTACTAAGATCACTAAGGGAAATGACAGGAGTAATATTGGAGAGAACGATGCTGATCCAGGAGCTAAAGTCTTCAAGTAATGCAGGGAATTATTCAGGGGTTGGTATATGACTGCAACAAGCAGGAAAAGTGAACAGTTTAGTCTTTTGAAGTGGTAATCAATGATGGATGTTGTTAGGGAAATAGAATGAAAAATGGCCTGAGAATAACAATGAGGAGCAAGGAAGCTACGTATTCACCTCCAGGTCTGGTAGTACCAGAGGTGTTAGGAGAGTAAAGACCAACTACTTGAGAATGAAGGAAAGGAATCAAGGGAAAGGCAGGTTTTAGGTGAAGAAATATTCACAGAAGAGGTGAGCATATAGAGGATTTTACTGGGGGGAGTTAGGAACAGAAAAGCAACATGCAGAACCGTATGGACATTAGAGTACAGATTAGAAGTTCTGGGACTCATGGTGACACTGACATGAATGTGGATTAAGGGAATGTTGGAAGGTCCCAAGGCAGACAGTGTGAGCATAGCTGGGAGTACTTAGGGAGCAAACGATGAGAGGCTTTGCCAGGAACACACAGAGTTCTGGGACTCCTACTTGTGCCGATGAGAGTATGGAGTCCTGGAGGATGTGCTTTTTAATACAAATGCCTGAGCTCCCTCTTCTGCATACAGCATAACATTTATTCCCTTTTGTCTGGAATACCCTTCTCTCCCATTTCTTCCTGCTGTTTGAAGTTCTTCCCTTGAGTATCAGTTTTTAGTTAACAAACAACAGAGACACTTTAGCCATTTCGATGAGTAGAGAATATCAGGAGGCTCTAAGAAACTCTAGACAGAGAATCGGGCTTAGAGTCTGTGATTCCAGGTTTTTGTTGCTGGTGAATGAAATTCACAAATTTAGAAATTTTCCAGACAAAGGAAGAGCATTTAAACGGTGTTAGATGAGTATAAGGAATGACAAATATCTACTACTCCATCCTTCAAGGATCTGCTCAAATCCTTCCTACTTTCGTCAAACCATCAATTCCAATTGCTTACAATAATAGACTACCTTATAGTTTACAAAGCCCTTTCGCATGTCATTTGATCAGATGTATGTATACAGGGTAATAACTAATATTCTTATTTTACAGATGAAGAAACTGAAACCAAGAGATTCTTATACATCCACAGCCACAAAAATAAATGACAAAACCAGACATATAATTCTGCTTTTCTGAATATTGGTCCAAAGCAGATTCATTTGCAAATTAATTCAATAGTCAATTTCTCAATTATTATAAAGCACCCACACATAAAAATAAGGAGAAAAAAATTGCATGAATTTCATCAGTTTCTTTTTTTAACAAAGAAGAGCAAATAACAATATCTCTTAAAAGGAGAAAAATAAATAATTGTCACTTTGACTATATTGGTTTTCCTTCTTGGCACTTTAAGTTTAATGTCAAAATTATAAATTTGGGAACTGATTCCAGGGATCAATTACACTATTATATAGGTGTTGCTACATTTAATAATAGAATTCATTTGTTGAGGTTATATATACTCCCCACCACCTCCCTGCCCCCTCCCCCCAAAAAAAGCAGTTTTCAAGACTAGTACAACCTATAAGGAAAACATGAAACTACCTCCAAGAGTTTAATTTCAAACAAGGTAATGCCTCAGTGTTCTAAAGCACAATTCTACTCTCAAATTACAGATATGAATCTGAGTCTTTCAACAATTAGTAGCAATGGTTGATTGACCATTAGGATCCTGTGAGTATTGACAGGGGAAAATAGTTTGGATATTTATCCCTATTACTGTTACAGGGCAGAGCTTCCCAGCTCGGGACTAAGCCCTGCTTAGGTTCTTACCTTCTTCTGACCAAGAATGACCAGGAGAGGCTCAGAGATTCCACACGAACAAAGGTTAAATAGGGACAGAGTAAAAGGCTCTCAAGGTAGAGAGGGAGAGGGGTTTCCACCTATGCTAGCCTCCAGTCTCTCACTGGACAAAGGATTCCCTAGGGCTTATAAAAGTTTTTAGGAGGGGAAAAGGCATTATCTTTATTCATTAGATGTGTGGAGATTTCTAAGAGAAGGGGACAGATTATGAAAATCAAATGCACGCAGAGCTAGAATTCAAGATGGGCTTCTTCACAGAGGTTGCTGGAACTAAGATGGAGTCTGTCACAAAGGCTGCTAGGATGTCAAACAGGTCTTATTCTGGGATGTTGTGTATGTGTGATGCCTCTGGATCTTGGTTCACGCCCTGGCGAGGGGTCTCTGTTCATGTTTGTCTCACGTGGAAGGTTATTCATAGGCCACGTTGATCTTTACTGAGCATGCTCTGCACCTGGTGAGGCCTTGAAAAACAACTCAGGAAGATTATTAGTAATTTTTAGTTGGTCAAGCACTCAGGGCCTTGAAATGTAGTCCCTTATCTTGTCTAAGCATCTAGTTTGTTAATCACAAGTAGTTCTTGGGTGCCAGCAGTAAAAGTTATATGGTGGTCTGTACTTAGCTTTAGATTTAATTATAGCTGGTCAAGCACACGGGGCCTTGAAATGTAAAAAAAAAAAATTAATTCAGCCAGCCCAATCTCTTCCCTATCTCATTACTGCTGCGTTGTGTCTGACTCTCAATGTGTTTCTTAGAACATTTTTGTTAGCTTGTGGTCTGCAGGATTGAAATTGTGGTAACCATGACAAGGAGAGAAATGGTGTGCATTGTGTGTGTGTGTGTGCCTGTGCACATGTGTGTATATGACATGTAATGGGGAATGGCAGCTTTGGTAAGACAGAGAGCTGAAGGAAACTATATTTATATGAGAGGTTCACAGTAAAAAAGAGAAAACATTCCACTCCCTTGAGTATTCAGGAAAGGTCGCAGAGCTGAAAAATAATGGGAAACACCCATTACCTTAACTATTCCGTCTTAAAGCTTGATTTTAAATTTTCTTTTTTTCTAGTGGGCTTGCCTCCAATATTCAGGGGCCTTATCTAGGGTAAATTAGATTTGGAATATTCATTACCACTAATGGAAATTAAGTAGCTAATTCTCCATGCATCACACTGAATATTTTACCCCTTAATGTCATTTAAATGTAGTATTTATTTAGTGACTTTTTAAAGTTAATTTGTTCTAAACTGTAGTTTTGTTTTCATGGTTACTACTAATGAAATGAAGAGTTATCATTTTAAATGTTTTCACAATGTTAGGATATTCTAGATTATCTTCAATTGAAAAAGGTGATACATAAAATGACTTTATTGAATGAACCATTTCCCAAACTCCAGTCAGTTGCTTCTCACCTTTGCAATTTTTGCAGTACCTGAGTAACACATCTACTGTTTGCCACTAAGTACTTTCTTTAAATTGACTCTCATTTTCCAAACACCTGCATAAGCTTCGCCCTAAAAGATAATATCTATGAAATCACAAGTTAGGAGTGTTTTTAGTTTGTCAACATCCACTAGTATACCACATAAGTATTAAAGAATTGAAATATTTCTGCTGGTTGATAAATAGCTGCAGCTTTCAGCCGCTTGAAATATATTCCACCCTGTATTATTCAACAACTAATGGGTTAACGTATTGCTCACAGCAGACTTTGAAAACCCTGTTCTGTTTCCATGGCCACCATTCATTCTGATTGGTTAGTTCTCTTGCCGTAATTGTTGCTAAATATTTTGATTACCACTCCAGCTCTAATTATATTTGTACAATGCATACTAAACTAATTTGCTTACTATTAAATTTTAAAATATTCATCTATGAACTACTTAAAATAAACTTCCATACAATCAAGAGTATGTGTACCACACTTTGGGATAGTCTAATTTAATATATACTATTTTTTACTTGTTCATGTACTACTTGTTTTATATATACTGCTTGTGTTAAAAAGCAAAGATGTGGATTTAAGGACCAAGGTGTACTGGACCCAAGCTATAGTGTTTTCAATCGCCTCATATGTGTATGACAATGAATAAGGAAGACCAAAGACAAATTTATGCCTTCAAATTACAATGTTGGCAAAGAACATTGAATATATCATGGATTGCCAGAAAGTGAACATATCTCTCTTGGAAGAAGTACAGCCAGAATGCTCCTTAGAAGCATGGATAGCAAGATTTCGTCTCACGTACTTTGGACATGTTATCAGGAGGGAGAAGGGCATCATGCTTGGAAAAGTAGAGGGTCAGCAAAAAGAGGAAGACCTTCAATGAGATGAATTGACACAGTGGTTGCTACAACGGGCTCAAGCATAACAATGATTGTGAGGATGGCAGAGGACTAGGCGGTGTTTTGTTCTGTTGTACATAGGGTCGTTATGAGTCAGAACTGACTCGATGGCACCTAACAACCAACAACAACTTTTCCCTTCTCAGATAATTTTATTGTTCATCCTTCCCCCATCACTCTTACCCTCAAGAGGGAGCACTGTAATTTCTTTCTCTGGAACAAAAATGATGATTTTGTGAAATTACATAATCATTGCCCAAAATGCCTGAAGAAAATAACATGACTGTTTACTTTCTATAGTTTGGAATAATGGAATTGTAGAGCTGAGGGCCTATAAATTAACTTGCTTCAACCTCTGTATTGCACTGATAGGAAACTCAGTCCTAGAGAAGGGAGTGGCTTATTCAAGGTTATAAAGCTAGTAGTTCAGGAATTCAGGGATCCAGCTCTCTTCTTGCTCCCCTCTGCATTCTACCACTCCAGACCAGAAAAAGTCCACAGAGTCTGATTTACCAAATGGGACAGAATGGCAATGATTGCTTATGGAGCTTACGGCGATGGAGATTGTTACTCTTAAATCATTTTTAGGTTGTGCAATAACCATTTTTGTATGGTTGTTTCAGTTCCAAAACACAAATACAAATTTGTTTTCCTCTTCTGTAAAGTAGTGATAATAATAGCAGCTAATGTTTGTTATAGTGGTCATGAAGCTGGACTCTGGAGCTTGACCTATACTGAGTCCAAAGTCTGCATCTCATCACTTACTAGGGAATTGACCTCGGGGAAGTCATTTAACCCGTCTGTGCTTCAGTTCCCACATTTGTACAACAGGGATAATAATAAGTAGCTACATTTTAAGATTGTTGCAAGGATTAAATGAGTTCGTTTGTATGCAGTGCTTACAGCGGAGCCTATTAACCCTCGTTAAGTATTTACGACAATCCAGACATCTTCTTAAGTGCTTTAAAGGTATTAACTCATTTAATTCCTACAACAACCCTATGATAAAGGCTGAGGAACCAGGGCCATGGAGAAGTTCAGATACTTGCACACAGGTTCACAGCTAATTAATGGTTAGGCCAGGATTTGTGCGTGTGTGGTCTGACACAAAATCTTCTTACCCACTACTCAAACTGCCCATCATTGAGTAAGCACTCAACAACTGTTACCTTCTAGTAGTAACACAGGAAAGTCAGTCAGATCTTGGCTACCTGTTATTAAACCACATGGCTGATTCATGTATTAATTTCTCTAAATGACTTAATTTTCAGAGACAATTTGTGATCAAACAATCTTGGCATTTTGTATGTACTCATTTGCTTTTGTTTCCATTCCAGAAAACAGTCGGCATTCTACCTTTGCTTATGTGACAGGAAAAGTGACTACAAAGTACTAACATTGATTTCATAGTGTGACTGGTGAAATAACTCTTACTATTTTATAATTTTTTCTTTGCAGAGGAATAATTGTAGGAGTGTGTCTGCATGTGTGTATATGTGTAGGTGTGTGGGAAGCGGGCAATAAACAGAATACTTCTGACTTTTCCAGAGGTTAAAATCACACCATTCCTCTCCACCTGAAATGCTACACACTTTAAATGACCGACTTTTTTGTGTCATTCATGATTTGACACAAATATCACCTCCTCGGAGAGGCCTTTTTGACAGTCCTAGCTGAAGTAGGCCCCTCCGATTATACTCTATCGTGGTACACAGCACTTTTATCTGTAATCATTTTCTGTGTGCATTTGTCTCTGAATATGCTATTTTCAACCTATTTACTCAAGCATGCAGAAAATACAACTATTTATGTTACTTAATTTCTATTTGTCATCTCCTAGTGGAAGAATGGATAATAGTCTGTTCTGTTTTGGTTTTAATTATTTCTGGTTTAAGGTGGTAGGGTTAAGTGCTACGGCTGCTAACCAAAAGGTCGGCAGTTCAAATCCGCCAGGCACTCCTTGGAAACTCTACGGGGCAGTTCTATTCTGTCCTATAGGGTCGCTATGAGTCAGAATCGACTCGACAGCAGTGGGTTTGGTTTGGTTTGGTTTAAGATTAAAATTTTCATCCCTCCTTTCATTGCCAGAGTTGTGTTATAGGTTTGGTGTAGTTATTAAATGTCATGGTATAGAGAGGGAGGAAATATCTTATGATCTGTCTTCTGTCTGTGCTGTAACTCACCAAGGTGTGCATTCTCAACTTGCCCTTAGGTGTAGTTACCCATCGTGCTGACCTTCGCTGAGATATATCTTTTGGTCTGGTCTTCAGTTAGTCAGTCCACATCACTTTCTTCTGCAGTGTTCCTTTATTATAACCACTGATACCATGTCAGGGCCATTTCCGTCTCAGCCCTTCCAAATAACTCTTGGAGTCATGAGAAATTTTCATGACTTGGAGTAGGGGAGAAGTTGGGGACCATCTTAGACCCTTTTCATCTAGATCCAGCCTACTACCGATTCTATTGGCCATATGTTGGCATAGTGCAGAGCTCTATACAAAGTTCACTTCCCCAGGCCCTTTCATAGTATACCTTTTCTGCTTTTAGATTCCCAAATTTTATGGAGATGTTTATCGTAAGCCTCTCCTTTGTTGGAAACCTCAGAATGTGGGGCACAGAATATAGTAGTCATTCTCAAAGATCCATTTACCAACATTGAAATTCTTGATTTTTCTTCAAACTTTTCCTTTTCCTCTCTCATCCTGAATCTAGCTTGTCACACTTTTATCATGCTAGTAGTTCTACCTATCTCTCAGTGGAGACTTGCGTGTTGCTATGATGCTGAACAGATTTCAGCAGAGTTTCCAGATTAAGACTAAGGAGAAAGTCCAGGTGATATACTTCCAAAAATCAGCCAGTGAAGACCCCATGGCTCACAATGGTGTGATCTGCAAACAATCATGGGAACGGTGCGTGACCAGGCAGCGTTTCCTTCTGCTGTGCACAGGGTCACCATGAGTAGGGGGTCGACTTAACAGCAATAACAGCAACAAAGTTGTGGGTAAGAAAGAGAGGTGACGGAGAGTCATTTTGCATGACCACTTATCTTTTGAAGAGATAGTGGTGGTGACTGTGGTGATATGTAAAATATTACTTAATATAATGTCACCATTTTTTTCTTACCCCAATTGAGTGTGAACTCCATAATGTCAAGAATCTTACCTATTTTGTTCATCACTCTATTCTCCAGTGACTTCCTTAATGTCTGGAACATAAAAAGCATTCAAAACTTATTTGTTGAGTAAGTGAATAAGATATTTATTTAGGGCATACCGTGTACTAGAGGAACCCTGGTGGCACAATGGTTAAGAGCTTGGCTGCTAACTAAAAGACTGGCAATTCTAATCTACCAGCTGCTCCTTGAAAACCCTATGGGGCAGTTCTGCTCAGCTCTATAGAGTCCCTATGAATTGGAATTGACTCAATGGCAACAGGTTAGGGGGTTTTTATGTATTAGGTGTTGTCCTAGGTACCAACATACTTTAAAGTATCTAATTCTGATTTAGATACTGTAGCAGGTCTCAATGGGAAGGGCAGATGAAAACCCCAGCTTTCCATCCTAATGGACTTTGACTAAATTCTATATAGTTAATAGGGTTTTAGTGAGAGTAGGCAACAAATAATATTACAAATGTGACAAGTTCTGACTTGTTCTTTAGGAAGATCACTCCAGCAGCAGTATGATATGGTTTTGAGAAAGTCATGACTTGAGGCAGAAAAAAGAGCTTTTAGAGTAAAAAAAAAATTTTTTTTTTTTTTTTTAGGTGAGCAGTAGTTGAGATCAGGAGAAGTGAATCAGGAGAGCAACAGGAGCAGTGAATCAGAGTGGCCTAATATAAAACTTGTTAAACAGGTGGAAAGAACAGCATTGATGATTTCTTGCTTATGGACAGAGGGCGAAAGAAAGGAAGTGGTCAAGTTTGACCTGAAAAAAGTCTCAAAATGGAACCTAACTGGCATGAAGAAGGGGAGAAGGACAATTTTATCCACAACCTTGGTTGGAGTTATGAGGAATTTTTTGACTGATGGTAAGTTTTGGTAAATTTTTTTGTAGCAGCTGGTAGAATCATCTCTTTTGGAGCAAGATACATATTAACATTTCATTAGCATTGGTTTTGTCCACTAGGTTAACAGATTCTATGGTAAAGAACATACTTTGAAAATCTTTTAATTGTTGTCATTGCAAACTTTTCCAGAAGGCAGTGTAAATAATAGTGAGATGTGCTGTATTCAACAAAGAAACAGCCTTCAGAAAAATCAATACATAATCAGGGTTTAGAAAAAATAAGAAAAAAACATCAATAATAAGAATGAAAATTTTCTTTTTCTTTCAGGGTATTTTTTTCACAGGTTTTTTCTCCTTTCTAAATTGTACTCTACCTTGGTCTAGAAGACAAATTCTAATCTGTAAACTAAAAGCTGCTTGAGCCATAAGGTTTTTTTCTTTATTTTGCATAAGAAACTGAATATTTTTCAATTTCATCTTCCCTTACAATTCCCATTTTAATTTGAAAGTGTCTGATTGCTGATATATGTTACCTGATTAGGGTCCGTGCCTTGGAGCATCGAGCCAATGAAACATACTCCAAGTCAGAAAGAGTGAGAAAGTTTATTAAGGGGATGTATACATCACCGGGGACCTGGCAGCAACACAGGCTGTCTCTATGGAGTCCCAAAGAGCAGTTTTACATTACAGCTTACATAGAATCTTACAAGGGTTACAGGTGTCTTTGTAGTCCCCTGCCAGACATTTCTGATTAGTCTAAAGATATACATATCTGATACCTGGGCTCCAACTTTCCTGTGGGGGGTTGTACGCTACAGGTAGTCTGGACAGGGCAAAAAGTTATTTGTATCAGTTTTAAACAAAGAACAAAGTCATTAACACAGGTATGTGAAGGAGGAAGGCAGAGGAAGAACAACTTACAGGTTTATCATGGCCTTAGGCCTTAGTTATGTTAAGGTCTCAGTTGCCCATTTTGAAAAAGGAGAAAACATGCTGGGGAGTATTGGGGTCACAATATATAAGGAGGTAAAAGGTGCTGACACTGGGATTCCTGTAGGGACTAGAGGTATCTTTACTAGCCCTAGAATCTCCCCCATAAAATTATACACGCTTTTCTCATTCTTCTGATCTTCTTAGAGGTCTTCAGAGTCTGATTGGTTCCACATGTGGTAGACATTATTTTTGTGAACATCTACCTTTTTTTCTGTATTTACCTCTGTAAATAGTTCTAATATCTTAAAATTGGTCATTAATTAAAAGGAGTTTTGCTTCATCTAGTAAGTGTCAGAATTCATAGAAAAGAGATGATGCAACTGTTTCCCAAAGGGAAATATATTTCTCTTTTTACTTACTCACCGTATTTTAGTTTGAGTCAAAACCTGTTGCAGAGAAAAACCTCCAGACCTTAAATTAGTTAAAATACAAGAAAATTATTGAGTATACAGAGAGCATTTGAAGGCAGGAGTCACAGCAGGGTGAGCCCAAATGGGTTCAAAATGGAGGAGCAGTGAACAAGTAGTTAAGGACTGAAAACAAAAACCTAAACCACATTTAATTGGAAGTTACAAGCTTAGTTCTACATATATAAGGCAAGTTTACTTGAAATGGGGGACAAAGAGGGTATCGATTTAGAGTACATACATGTTCCCCTTAGGTTGCCTTCAGGGTGATAATTGCAGGATGAGAGGGGCTGGAGGTGGGGATTGAATAATGAACTTCTAGTTAAATGAATGCATTGACAGATGTAACATTTTGACCCTGGTGTTGAATCTGCTGATGCCAGTTCCCTAGGGAGAGGTCGGACCAGTGAAAAGGTGCTTTACACATTAGAATGGGAAGCCTTATTCTGTTCTTTGTCTTAGCTCCTGAATCTGGTTTTTGTTTTGTCTTGTTTTCCTTTGTTTCAATTAATGAACATTGCGAGTTTTATTTAAGTGGGATGATTTAAGTGGTAAAGGTAAAATAATGTGAAGGGCAATTGTTTTTTGGTGCAGAATGAGAAGTGCAAACATCTCAGCTCTTCTTCAGTGCTGCTCTCCCACATCTCTCATACAAATAACGGAAAACGAATTATTGTATTTTAAAGAATGGTTATTTCATGGGTAGAGACCATAAAAGATACTTGTTGTGTATTCAATTCAGTGTTGTAAAGAATGAATAATAAATATATTACAAGGCATTTTTTTCTATAGGCCATGCACTCCATTAGTACATAACAATTGGTTTATCATTCCAACCCTTCAACATAATAAGACTTTTGTTAGGTAACTGAAAATGAAATGAAAGGCATAGATAGATTTTATATAGCCTTTCACTTAGTTATTCCCGTTAATTAATACAATACAATTGGTTTGGAAAAAACTGTGTGTAACCTACTTTAATTAAAGAGTTGGCCACATATGCATTCCTATGCGTAATGATTTAGACAGAAGAGAGTAGGGATTAAGACCTTCAGGCTTTGGGGTTTGGAGATTTGAATCTGAAGTTTGGTGCTACTTATTAGTTGTGTGCAATCAGATAGTTATGCTACTGATTTGCACCTCATTTTTCTCATTTGACTGCCATACCACTGTTCATTTATAGTATTTTCCCTATACATTCTTCATTGTGGTCTTTTTAGTTCTTCTTATGAGACAGGCAAGAGATCGGGCTGGCTGAATTAAATAGCCTCTGATTCAGTATTCCTGGAATCTAAACCTAAGTGCAGACCACCATATAACTTTTGCTGCTGGCACCCGAGAACTACTTATGATTAACAAACTGGGTGTTTAGACAAGATAAGGGTCTACATTTCAAGGCCCCACACGCTTGACCAGCTGTAAATTGCTGATAATCCTCCTGAATTATTTTTCAAGGCCTCACCAGGTGCAGAGCATGTGTAGTAAAGATCAACGTGGCCTATGAATGATCTTCCACATGAGACAAACATGAGCAGAGACCCCTTGCCAGGACTCGAACCAAGGTCCAGAGGCATCACACATGCACGGCATCCCAGAACAAGTCCTGTTCAACATCCTGGCAACCTTTGTGGTAGGCTCCATCTTAGCTCTAGCAACTTCTGTGAGAAAATCCACCTTGAATTCTAACTGCACACACATCTGATTTTCATAATCCCTCCCCTTCCCCTGGAAATCTCCACCCATTTAATGAATAAAGATAATGCCTTTTGCCTACCTAAGAACTTTTATAAACCCTAGGAAATCCTTTGTTTGGAGCGAGACCAGAGGCTAGCATAGGTGGAAACCCCTCTCCATCTCTGCCTCACGAGCCTTTGCTTTCTGTCTGTCACTAAGAAACCTTTGTTTGTGTGGAGCCTCTGAGACTCTCCTGGTCATTCTTGGTCAGAAGAAGGCAAGAGCCTGGGCAGGGCTTAGTCCCAAGCTGGGAAGCCTTGCCCTGTAACACTTTTACCAGCCCATTCCCTGATGATAGTCTCAAGAGCTTAGTGCTGGAGCATCGGCTCCATGTCTTTTTCTTAGACATCTAAAATTGTCTCATGGGTTCAACCTTTTTGTTGATTATTTTGTATCTATATACTTGTCAGCAAGAAAGCCCCATATGGTTTGAACATGGCATTCCTCCACCTGAAATATTTAACAGGTGACAAGTCATCTTCTACATCATCTAGACTCTTGCAAGACTCACCTTTCAAGACTCATCTCCAATGGATTAAAGGGAAGCAATTATACATAAAGGTTAAGAGCATGGGATCTGAAATGTTGCTGTTGTTAGTCAAGTTGGTTTTGACTCATAGCAACTCTGTGTGCAACAGAATGAAACACAGCCCAGTCCTGGAGCATCCTCACAATCTTTCAGCTTGAGAAACGCCCAGCATGCTCTTCGCTTTTGGTTTTCTATTTGCAGGTTTTGCACATTTCATTATAATACTTTATCTTCTTGAGCAGCCCTTTGAAATTTCCTGTTCAGCTCCTTTACTTCATCATTTCTTCCTTTTACTTTAGCTACTCTATGTTCAAGAGCAACTTCCAGTGTCTCTTCTGACAGCCATTTTGGTCTTTTCACTCTTTTCTGTCTTTTTAATGACCTCTTGCTTTCTTCATGTATGATGTCTTTGGTGTCATCCCACAACTTGTCTGGTCTTCAGTCATTAGTGTTCAGTGGGTCAAATCTATTTTTGTGATGGTCTCTAAATTCAGGTGGGATATACTCAAGGTCATACAGATAGCCAATGCAGCCAAGAACTACTTAGACACTCTCAAGAAAGACCTACTCTTTCTGTCCATTAGCAAACAAAATTTAAATGACAGTAACGGGTTTGGCTCAATTAGCATCTGCTCAGATCAAGCAAAACCTGCCCCCTCTTGTTCATTGTCCTCAAAGCACTGCGTGTGGCTGAAGTCAGTCAAATCCAATTTACTAGCATACATGCAAAAAAAAAATGCAATTTGTCTTACTGCACCTGCACACGATGATAACCTATGTAGTCCATAATGTTTGTACATACTTCATTGTGAGGGACAGTATAAAAGGTTCTGCCTCCCTTTGTTCTGGGAGGTTGATTTGAGGTATACACCTCCCTTCTCCTTGCCTGCACACTTGCAAAAAATATTCTTCCTTCCTCCTAACCTTGATGTGTCTTTATTGATGAGAAACTGCACCAAGCAGGACCTGCTTTGAGTAACAAATTCTGGCAACCCAGATGGAACCAGAGCTGCCCAACTCCTGAGACCACCTCCATCCAAATGGAACTGACCGCACTGAGCAGGACCTGCTTTGAGTAACAGTACTTTGGCTTTCACGGACTTGTTCTAATTTTCTTCAACTTCAACTTGAACTTTCATATGAGCAATTGACGGTCTGTTCCACCGTGGGCCCCTGGCCTTCTTCTGATTAATGATATAGAGTTTCTCCATTGTCTTTTTCCACAGACGTAGTCAATTTGATTCCTGTGTATTTCATCTGGTGAGGTCTATGTGTACATTAACCATTTATATTGTTGAAAAAAGGTATTTGCAATGAAGAAGTAATTGATCTTGCAAAATCCTATCATGCTATCTCCAGTATCATTTCTATCACCAATGCCATATTTTCCAACCACTAATCCTTCTTCTTTGTTTCCAACTTTCCCGTTCCAATCACTAGTAATTATCAATGCATCTTGATCACATGTTTCATCAATTTCAGACTGCAGAAGTGGGTAAAAATCTTCAATTTCTCGTTTTTGTCCTTAATGGTTGGTGGGTCAATTTGAATAATAGTCATATTAACTGGTCTTCTTTGTAGGCATATGGCTGTTATCCTATCACAGACAGTGTTGTACTTCAGGATAGATCTTGACTTTTTTTTTAAAAAAATGAATGCAATGCCATTCCTCTTCAATTTTTCATTCATGGCATAGTAGGCCATATGATTGTCTGATTCAAAATGGCCAATACCAGTCCACTTCAGCTCACTAATGCCTAGGATGTTGATGTTTATGTGTTCATTTCATTTTAAATGACTTCCAATTTTCCTAGATTCATACTTTGTACATTTCATATTCCAATTATTAATGGAGGTTTGCAGCTGTTTTTTCTCATTTTGAGTCATGCTATATCAGCAAATGAAGGTCTCAAAAACTTCACTCCATCCACATCATTAAGGCTGACTGTACTTTGAGGAGGCAGCCCTTCCTCAGTCATATTTCGAGTGCCTTCCAATCTGAGGGACTCATCTTCTGGCACTATATCAGACAAGGTAACACTGCTACTCATAAAATTTTCACTGGCCAGTTTTTTCAGAAGTACAATACCATGTCCTTCTTCCTAGTCTGTCTTAGGCTGGAAGCTCCACTGAAACCTATCCACCAACGGTGACCTTGCTGGTATTTGAAACATTGGTGGCAAAGCTTCCAGTATCATAGCAACATGAAAACCACCACAGTATGACAAACTGACAGACACATGATGGGGGATCTGGACTACTAGAGTTCAAATCTTAGTTTCAGGACTTTCTAGACAGGTGTCCTTGGGTGGGTTACTGCAACTTCCCAAGGCTGTGTTTCCTAATGGGTAAAACTGGGATAATAATTATGACACATCTATCTATAGTGCTTTTGTGTAAATTAAAGAAATAGTAGGTCTAGAGCAGTTAAGTAATAAGCATTAAGTAAATATTAGCTACTACTGTGTCCTAAGTTAAGCATTCTCTCTGTGTTGCTTAAGAGCCTGGGTTCTGGCATCAGACTGGTTTGAATCCTAGCTTGATCATTCACTGGTTGTGTGATCTTGTTGTTTGTTGCCATTGAGTCGATTCCAACTCATGGTGCCTCCATGAGTGCATAACGAGAGTGGAACTGCTCCATAGAGTTTTCAAAGCTATGACATTTAGAAGTAGATTGCCAGGCCTGTTTTTCAAGGTGTCTCTGGATGGTTTTGAATGGCCAATCTTTTAGCTAGTTGTCAAGCATTTAACCATTTGCACCACCCAGGACCTCCTTTGTATGAGCTTAAACAATTCATTTATTCTTTCTAAACCAATATTTTCCCATTTAAAATAAGGTATAATAATAATAATAATAATAATAGTTAAATCCAGGGCAAATTTTCCAGTTCACAGAGCTGGTGTTGAAAAATTGAAATTTTCCATACTAGGTGATAAATTGTTGCTGCACTGAGTCCCCTGAGTGTCCATATATCCCCAGCACCTCTGTCTCTCTCAGACCTTCCCCATTATCCAGGGAGGGACTAAAGAGTTAAGACTACCCCAGAAAGAGGCCTCCAAAACCCTGCTCCAACCTATGACAGACAGTATTCAAATCAGGTGGTAGGATAAGGCAAGAAAAAGAACTAAATGTCATCCATACTGGTAATGAAGAAGTTAAACTGTCCTATTTGCAAGCATCCACTGACAAACAGGTAGTAGGTGCACTAGAAGTGCATTGGCCAGGAATCAAACCCAGGTCTTCCGCATGGAAGGCAAGAATTCTACCACTGAACCACCATGGCCAACAACAACAGGATGGTAGACTATGGTATATTAAAGATGTATATTATAAACTCTAAATTAATCACTAAAGGAATAAAATATCTAGGTATAAATAGTAAGCCAAGAGGAGATAAAATGGAATCATAAAAACATACTATGATGGTTAAGGTTGTGTGTCAACTTGGCTGGGCCATGGCTCTCAGTGGTTTGGTTGTTACGATGTAGTTTTGCAGCTATGTAATGATGTAATCACCTCCATAATGAGACCTGATATAATTTAATCACCTCCATGATGAGATCTGCTATGAGCAGCCAATCAGTTGAAAGGGAACATCCTTGTAGGTGTGGTATGCATTCAACATATGTGGACTTTCTGGCAAAGCTCACTGACTTTTGCTCACTCTGGACCCTGCAGCTGGCTCATCATCTGACCTCTGGTTCTTGAGACTTGAGCTAGGACCTTATGTGTTGATCTTGGGATTCACTGAGCTCCACAGCCTGTGAGCTAGAGAAGTAAGGGCTATTACAGTAGTGGAAGCCATTAGAACTGCCCGGACCCAAGAAAATAGTAAACCGAAAGCAATATTGCATTCCTAGAAGGATTGCAGAGATTACTGCCACCATTAAAGACTTGAAGGATGCAAGGGTTGTGATTCTCACCACATCCCCATTCAACTCACCCTGTGCAAAAAAGAGGTGGATCTTGGACAATGACAGCAGATTATCAAAAATTTAACCATGTGGTGATTCCAATTGCAGCCACTGTTCCAGATGTGGTTTCATTGCTTGAGCAAATTAATACATCTCCTGGTGCCTGGTATGCAGCTATTGATCTGGCTAATGCCTTTTTCTCCATACCTGTTTTGAAGGACTATGAGAAGCAGTTTGCCTTCAGCTGGCAATGCCAGCATACACCTTCACTGTTCTACCTCAAGTGTGTAACAGCTTTCCAGCCCTATGTCATAATTTAGTCCTCAGGGACCTTGATCACCTTTCTCTTCCACAGGACATCACACATTTATGATATTATGCTGATTGGACCTAGTAAGGAAGAAGTGTCAATGACTCTGAACTTATTGGTAAAACATTTGCATGCTATAGGGTGAGAAATTAATCTGACAAAAATTCAGGCGCCTTCCACCTCAGTGAAATTTCTGTGGGTCCAGTGGAGTGGGGCATGTTGAAACATTCCTTCTAAACTGGAAGATAATTTATTGCATCTGGCCCCTCCCACAACTAAAAAGGAGACACAGTGCCTGGTGGACCTCTTTGGATTTTGAAGGCAACATATTGCTCATTTGGGTGTGCTACTCTGGACTGTTTATCAAGTGACTCAAAAAACTGCTAGTTTTAAATGGGACTCAGATCAAGAGGAGGCTCTTCAAACAGATTCAGATTCATGTAAGCCGCTCTGCCACTTGGGCCGTATGATCTGGCTGATCCAATGGTGCTTGAAGTGTCAGTGGCAGATAGAGATACTGTTTGGAGTCTTTGGCAGGTCCCTACTGGTGAATTACAGTGCAGACCCTTAGAATTTGGGAGCAAATTCCTGCCACCTCTGCAAATAACTACTTTCCTTCTGAGAAATAATTTTTGGCTTGTTACTGGACCTCAGGAGAGACTAAACTCTTCACCATGAGCCATCAAGTGACCACATGGCCTGAGCTGCCCATCATGAACTGGGTGTTGTCTGACTCACAGAGTCATAAAGTTAGATGTGCACAGCAGGACTTCATCAATAAATTCTTGTTGTTGTGTGCCATCAAGTCAATTCTGACTCATAACGACCCTATAGGACAGAGTACAACTGCCCCATAGGGTTTCCAGGGTGCGACTGGTAGATTCGAACTGCTGAACTTTGGGTTAGCAGGGCAACAGCTCTTAACCACTTTGTCAGCAGGGCTCCTCATCAATAAATGGAAGTGGTAAATACAAGATTGGGCATGAACAGTACCTGAAGACACAAGTAATTTGCATGGGGAAATGACTCCAATTCCCATGGTCTCCAATCCTGTCACATTATCTGCTCTCTCCCACCTATGGGCTCATGGGGAGTTAATTATGATGAGTTGATTGAGGAAGAGAAAACTCATGCCTGGATTACAGATGGTTCTGCTTGATATGCAGAAAGGCACCAGTTGAAAGTGGACTGTGGCAGCACTACAGCTCCTTTCTGGGACCTCCCTGAAGGACAGTGGTGAAATAAAATCCTCCCAATGGGCAGAACTTTGAGCAGTGCACCTGGATGTTCACTCTGTTGGAAAGAGAAATGGCCAGATGTGTGATTCATAGGCTATGACCAATTGTTTGTCTGGATGGTCAGGGAATTTGAAGGAACATGACTGGAAAATTGGTGACAAGGAGGTATGGGGAAGACGTATGTGGATAGACCTCTCTGAATGGGTCAAAGAAGTGAAGATATCTGTGTCTTATAAGAACGCTCACCAAAAGGTGCCCTCAGCAGAGGAGAATTTTAACGATCAAGTGGATAGGATGATGTGTTGTGTGGAAACGATTCATCCTCTTTCCCTAGCTGCTCACTTCATTGCCCAATGGGTTCATGAATAAAGTGGCCATTGTGGAAGGGATGGAGGTTATGCATGGGGTCAGCAACATTGACTTCCACTCATCAAGGCCAACTTGGCTACAGCTATTGCTGAATGTCCAGTCTTCCAGCAGAAGAGACCAATACTGAGTCCCTGATATGGTACCATTCCTCAAGGTGATCAGCCAGCAACCTGCTGGCAGGTTGATCACATTGAACTGCTTCCATCATGGAAAGGGCAGTAGTTTGTTCTTAATGGAACAGACACTCTGGATATGGATTTGCCTTCCCTGCATGCAATGCTTCTGCCGAAACTACTATCTGTGGACATACAGAATGTCTTATCCACCATCACATTATCACACACAACATTGCCTTGAATCAAAGGACTCACTTCACAGCAAATCAAGTGCAGCAATAGGCCCATGCTCATGGAATTCACTGGTCTAGCCATGTTCCCCATCATCCTATAGCAGCTGGCTGGATAGAACAATGGAATGGCCTTCTAAAGACACAATAACGGCATCAGCTAGGTGGCAATAACTTGCAGGGTTGGGGCGTTTTCCAGGAGGTTGTGTATGCTCTCAACCAGTGTCCAATATATGGTGCTGTTTCTCCCATAGCCAGAATCCATGGGTCCAGGAATCCAGGATCACAAATGGGAGTGGCAACACTCACTATCACCCCTAGTGACCCACTTGCAAAATTTTTGCTTCCTTTCTCACAACCCCGTGCTCTTTGTGTCTAGTTGTATTATTTCCAAAGGGAGGAATGGTCCCAATAGGAGACACAATAATTTCATTGAATTGTAAGTTAAGAATTCCACCTGGCCACTTTGGGATCCTCATGCCTCTGTATCAATAGGCAAAGGAAGGAGTTACTGTACTGGCTGATGTGATTGATTCTGATTACCAAGAGGAAATTGGATGGGTATTACATAAGGGAAGTAAAGAAGAGTATTTCTGGAATACAAGAGATCTCTTAGTACTTCTCTTCTTAGTACTATCACGCCCTGTGATTAAAGTGAGTGGAAAACTAGAGCAACCTAATTCCGACATGACTACTAATGGCCCAGGCCCTTCAGGAATGAAGGTTTGGGTCACTCCACCAGGCAAAGAACCTTGTCCACTGTGGTGCTAGCTGAGGATAAAGGGAATACGGAATGGGTAGTAGCAGAAAGTATTTCTAAATACTAGCTACGACCGTGTGACCAATTGCAGAAACAAGGACTTTAATTATTATGAATATTTCTTCCTTCTATGTGTGCAACAAATATTTTTACTTTTTTCACATATAAGATGTAAACAAGGCTACTGAGTTTTCAGTGGTACGCATATTAGGTGCAAGTATTACTTTATAATCGTCTTTATTTAGAGATTGTATGTGGTTCAGGGAGATGTGTCCAGGTGTCAAATTGACAAAGAATGGACTGTGATGTTTGAGATTGTGTGTCAACGTGGGTGGGCCATGATTCTCCATGGTTTAATAGTTATGATGTAGTTTGGCAGCTATGTAATAATGTAATCACCTCTGTAATGATATCTGGTATAATGTAATCGCCTCCTTGATGAGATCTGCTATGAGTAGCCAACCAGTTATAAGGGAGTTTCCTTGTGGGTGTGGCCTGCATCCAATATATCTGGACTTTCTGGCTTTTGCTCACTCTGGATCCTGCATCTGTCTCATCATCTAAACTCTGGTTCTTGGAACTTGAACTAGCAGCTTATGTGCCAATCTTGGGATTTGTCAGCCTCTGCAGCCTGTGAGCCAGTGGCCTGCAGTCTTACCAGCCAATTTTGGGATTCGTTGGCCTGTGCAGCCTGTGGGCAAGAAGCCTGATGTTTGACCTGCTGATCTTGGGTTCATCAGCCCCTGCAGCTATATGAGTTAGGAGAAGCCCCAGCCTGACCCACAGAGTTGGGACTTTCCAGCCTGTTAAACCACGTAAGCATTTTCTTTGATCTCTCTCTCTCTCTCTGTCTATGTATATATGGAGGCCTGGTTGCATAGTGGTTAAGAGCTCAGCTGCTAACCAAAAGGTAGGTAACTCAAAATCCCCACCTGCTCCTTGGAAACTCTATGGGGTAGTTCTGTTCAGTCCTATAGCGTCACTATGAGTTGAAATTAGCTCGACAGCAATGGGTTTCATTTTGCCGTATATACACATATATATACATATACACTTCACAGGTTGACTTCTTTAGAGAACGCAAACTTAGATACATACTTAATAAAAATAAGGCATAAAAAGAGAAAACCGAGAACAGAAAAAAGATGGGACTAATATTAAAAAAAAAAAATGTACACCTTAAATATAAATGGTCTAGGGGGCGGGGCCAAGATGGCGGACTAGGTGGACGCTACCGCGGATCCCTCTTGCAACAAACACTCGGAAAACCAAGTGAATCGATCACATACATAACAATCTACGAACCCAGAACAACAAACACAGATTTAGAGACAGAGAACGAACAAATACGGGGAGGCAGCGATTGTTTTCAGAGCCTGGAGCCACTGTACCAGTCAGGCGGCTTCATTAACATCCGAATAGCCTGAGCCAGAGGGAGAACTCTGATAGGGATCTGACTGCATTTTTTTTTTTAGTGGATTTTCTGGAAAAACTAGTTTCCCAGTGATGGCTTGGAGACAGCAGTCGATATCAAACCACTTAAAGAAGCAGATCATGACAGCTTCTCCAACCCCCCAAACAAAAGAATCAAAATCTTTCCCAAATGAAGATACGATCCTGGAATTATCAGATACAGAATATAAAAAACTAATTTACAGAATGCTTCAAGACATCACAAACGAAATAAGGCAAACTGCAGAAAAAGCCAAGGAACACACCAATAAAACTGTTGAAGAACTCAAAAAGATTATTCAAGAACATAGTGGAAAAATTAATAAGTTGCAAGAATCCATAGAGAGGCAGCGTGTAGAAATCCGAAAGATTAACAATAAAATTACAGAAGTAGACAACGCAATAGGAAGTCAGAGGAGCAGACTCGAGCAATTAGAATGCAGACTGGGACATCTGGAGGACCAGGGAATCAACACCAACATAGCTGAAAAAAAATCAGATAAAAGAATTAAAAAAAATGAAGAGACCCTAAGAATCATGTGGGACTCTATCAAGAAGGATAACTTGCGAGTGATTGGAGTCCCAGAACAGGGAGGGAGGACAGAAAACACAGAGAAAATAGTTGAAGAACTCCTGACAGAAAACTTCCCTGACATCATGAAAGACGAAAGGATATCTATCCAAGATGCTCATCGAACCCCATTTAAGATTGATCCAAAAAGAAAAACACCAAGACATACTATCATCAAACTCACCAAAACCAAAGACAAACAGAAAATTTTAAAAGCAGCCAGGGAGAAAAGAAAGGTTTCCTTCAAGGGAGAATCAATAAGAAAAAGTTCAGACTACTCAGCAGAAACCATGCAGGCAAGAAGGGAATGGGACGACATATACAGAACACTGAAGGAGAAAAACTGCCAGCCAAAGATCATATATCCAGCAAAACTCTCTCTGAAATATGAAGGCGAAATTAAGATATTTACAGATAAACACAAGTTTAGAGAATTTGCAAAAACCAAACCAAAGCTACAAGAAATACTAAAGGATATTGTTTGGTCAGAAAACCAATAATATCAGATACCAGCACAAAACAAGGTCACAAAACAGAAAGTCCTGATATCAACTCAAATAGGGAAATCACAAAAACAAACAAATTAAGATTAATTAAAAAAAAAAATAATAATACACATAACAGGGAATCATGGAAGTCAATAGGTAAAAGATCACAATAATCAAAAAGAGGGACTAAATACAGGAGGCATTGAACTGCCAGATGGAGAGTGATACAAGGCGATATAGAATGATACAAGTTAGGTTTTTACTTAGAAAAATAGGGGTAAATAATAAGGTAACCACAAAAAGGTATAACAACTCCATAACTCAAGATAAAAGCCAAGAAAAACGTAACGACTCAACTAACATAAAGTCAAACACTATGAAAATGAGGATCTCACAATTTACTAAGAAAAACGTCTCAGCACAAAAAAGTATGTGGAAAAATGAAATTGTCAACAACACACATGAAAAGGCATCAAAATGACAGCACTAAAAACTTATTTATCTATAATTACGCTGAATGTAAATGGACTAAATGCACCAAGAAAGAGACAGAGAGTCACGGACTGGATAAAGAAACACGATCCATCTATATGCTGCCTACAAGAGACACACCTTAGACTTAGAGACACAAACAAACTAAAACCCAAAAAACTCAAAGGATGGAAAAAAATATATCAAGCAAACAATAAGCAAAAAAGAAGAGGAGTAGCAATATTAATTTCTGACAAAATAGACTTTAGACTTAAATCCACCACTAAGGATAAAGAAGGACACTACATAATGATAAAAGGGACTATTGATCAGGAAGACATAACCATATTAAATATTTATGCACCCAATGACAGGGCTGCAAGATACATAAATCAAATTTTAACAGAATTGAAAAGTGAGATAGACACCTCCACAATTATAGTAGGAGACTTCAACACACCTCTTTCGGAGAAGGACAGGACATCCAGTAAGAAGCTCAATAGAGACACGGAAGACCTACTTACAACAATCAACCAACTTGACCTCATTGACTTATACAGAACTCTCCACCCAACTGCTGCAAAGTATACTTTTTTTCCTAGCACACATGGAACATTCTCTAGAATAGACCACATATTAGGTCATAAAACAAACCTTTGCAGAGTCCAAAACATTGAAATATTACAAAGCATCTTCTCAGACCACAAGGCAATGAAGCTAGAAATCAATAACAGGAAAACTAGGGAAAAGAAATCAAATACTTGGAAAATGAACAATACCCTCCTGAAAAAAGACTGGGTTATAGAAGACATCAAGGAGGGAATAAGGAAATTCTTAGAAAGCAACGAGAATGAAAATACTTCCTATCAAAACCTCTGGGACACAGCAAAAGCAGTGCTCAGAGGCCAATTTATATCGATAAATGCACACATACAAAAAGAAGAAAGAGCCCAAATCAGAGAACTGTCCCTACAACTTGAACAAATAGAAACTGAGCAACAAAAGAATCCATCAGGCACCAGAAGAAAACAAATAATAAAAATTAGAGCTGAACTAAATGAATTAGAGAACAGAAAAACAATTGAAAGAATTAACAAAGCCAAAAGCTGGTTCTTTGAAAAAATTAACAAAATTGATAAACCATTGGCTAGACTGACTAAAGAAATACAGGAAAGGAAACAAATAACCCGAATAAGAAACGAGAAGGACCACATCGCAACAGAACCAAATGAAATTAAAAGAATCATTTCAGATTATTATGAAAAATTGTACTCTAACAAATTTGAAAACCTAGAAGACATGGACGAATTCCTGGAAAAACACTACCTACCTAAACTAACACGCTCAGAAGTAGAACAACTAAATAGACCCATAACAAAAAAAGAGATTGAAACGGTAATCAAAAAACTCCCAACAAAAAAAAGCACTGGCCCGGACGGCTTCACTGCAGAGTTCTACCAAACTTTCAGAGAAGAGTTAGCACCACTACTTCTGAAGGTATTCCAAAGCATAGAAAATGACGGAATACTACCCAACTCATTCTATGAAGCCACCATCTCCCTGATACCAAAACCAGGTAAAGACATTACAAAAAAAGAAAATTATAGACCTATATCCCTCATGAACATAGATGCAAAAATCCTCAACAAAATTCTAGCCAATAGAATCCAACAACACATCAAAAAAATAATTCACCCTGATCAAGTGGGATTTATACCAGGTATGCAAGGCTGGTTTAATATCAGAAAAACCATTAATGTAATCCACCACATAAATAAAACAAAAGACAAAAACCACATGATCTTATCAATTGATGCAGAAAAGCCATTTGACAAAGTGCAACAACCATTTATGATAAAAACTCTTACCAAAATAGGAATTGAAGGAAAATTCCTCAACATAATAAAGGGCATCTATGCAGGTTTTTTTTTTTTTTTTTTTATGCAAAGCCAACAGCCAATATCACTCTAAATGGAGAGAACCTGAAAGCATTTCCCTTGAGAACGGGAACCAGACAAGGATGCCCTTTATCACCGATCTTATTCAACATCGTGCTGGAAGTCCTAGCCAGGGCAATTAGGCTAGACAAAGAAATAAAGGGTATCCGGATTGGCAAGGAGGAAGTAAAGTTATCACTATTTGCAGATGACATGATCTTACACACAGAAAACCCTAAGGAATCCTCCAGAAAACTACTGAAACTAATAGAAGAGTTTGGCAGAGTCTCAGGTTACAAAATAAACATACAAAAATCACTTGGATTCCTCTACATCAACAAAAAGAACACCGAAGAGGAAATAACCAAATCAATACCATTCACAGTAGCCCCCAAGAAGATAAGACACTTAGGAATAAATCTTACCAAGGATGTAAAAGACCTATACAAAGAAAACTACAAAGCTCTACTACAAGAAATTCAAAAGGACCTACTTAAGTGGGAAAACATACCTTGCTCAC
This sequence comes from Loxodonta africana, assembly GCF_030014295.1. Taxonomy (NCBI): domain Eukaryota; kingdom Metazoa; phylum Chordata; class Mammalia; order Proboscidea; family Elephantidae; genus Loxodonta; species Loxodonta africana. The sequence continues at coordinate 101,287,778 of NC_087369.1, forward strand.
GGATAGGAAGACTTAACATAGTAAAAATGTCTATTCTACCAAAAGCCATCTATACATATAAGGCACTTCCAATCCAAATTCCAATGTCATATTTTAAGGGGATAGAGAAACACATCACCAATTTCATATGCAAGAGAAAGAAGCCCCGGCTAAGCAAAGCATTACTGAAAAAGAAGAAGAAAGTGGGAGGCCTCACTCTACCTGATTTCAGAACCTATTATACAGCCACAGTAGTCAAAACAGCCTGGTACTGGTACAGCAACAGGCACATAGACCAATGGAACAGAATTGAGAACCCAGATATAAATCCATCCACGTATGAGCAGCTGATACTTGACAAAGGACCACTGTCAGTTAATTGGGGAAAAGATAGTCTTTTTAACAAATGGTGCTGGCATAACTGGATATCCATTTGCAAAAAAAATGAAACAGGACCCATACCTCACACCATGCACAAAAACTAACTCCAAGTGGATCAAAGACCTAAATATAAAGACTAAAACGGTAAAGATCATGGAAGAAAAAATAGGGACAACCCTAGGAGCCCTAATACAAGGCATAAACAGAATACAAAACATTACCAAAAATGATGAAGAGAAACCCGATAACTGGGAGCTCCTAAAAATCAAACACCTGTGCTCATCTAAAGACTTCACCAAAAGAGTAAAAAGACCACCTACAGACTGGGAAAGAATTTTCAGCTATGACATCTCCGACCAGCGCCTGATCTCTAAAATCTACATGATTCTGTCAAAACTCAACCACAAAAAGACAAACAACACAATCAAGAAGTGGGCAAAGGATATGAACACACATTTCACTAAGGAAGATATTCAGGCAGCCAACAGATACATGAGAAAATGCTCTCGATCATTAGCCATTAGAGAAATGCAAATTAAAACTACGATGAGATTCCATCTCACACCAACAAGGCTGGCATTAATCCAAAAAACACAAAATAATAAATGTTGGAGAGGCTGCAGAGAGATTGGAACTCTTATACACTGCTGGTGGGAATGTCAAATGGTACAACCACTTTGGAAATCTATCTGGCGTTATCTTAAACAGTTAGAAATAGAACTACCATCCAACCCAGAAATCCCACTCCTCGGAATATACCCTAAAGATACAAGAGCCTTCACACAAACAGATATATGCACACCCATGTTTATTGCAGCTCTGTTTACAATAGCAAAAAGCTGGAAGCAACCACGGTGTCCATCAACGGATGAATGGGTAAATAAATTGTGGTATATTCACACAATGGAATACTACGCATTGATAAAGAACAGTGAGGAATCTGTGAAACATTTCATAACATGGAGGAACCTGGAAGGCATTATGCTGAGTGAAATCAGTCAGAGGCAAAAGGACAAATATTGTATAAGACCACTATTATAAGATCTTGAGAAATAGTAAAAACTGAGAAGAACACATACTTTTGTGGTTATGAAGGGGGGAGGGAGGGAGGGAGGGAGAAGGTTTTTTATTGATTAATCAGTAGATAAGAACTGCTTTGGGTGAAGGGAAAGACAACACTCAATACATGGAAGGTCAGCTCAATTGGACTGGACCAAAAGCAAAGAAGTTTCCGGGATAAATTGAATGCTTCAAAGGTCAGCGGAGCAGGGGCGGGGGTCTGGGGAACATAGTTTGAGGGGACTTCTAAGTCAATTGGCAAAATAATTCTATTATGAAAACATTCTGCATTCCACTTTGAAATGTGGCGTCTGGGGTCTTAAATGCTAACAAGCGGCCATCTAAGATGCATCAATTGGTCTCAACCCACCTGGAGCAAAGGAGAATGAAGAACACCAGGTCACACGACAACTAAGAGCCCAAGAGACAGAAAGGGCCACATGAACCAGAGACCTACATCATCCTGAGACCAGAAGAACTAGTTGGTGCCCGGCCACAATCGATGACTACCCTGACAGGGAGCACAACAGAGAACTCCTGAGGGAACAGGAGATCAGTGGGATGCAGACCCCAAATTCTCATAAAAAGACCCTACTTAATGGTCTGACTGAGGCTAGAGGAATCCCGGCGGCCATGCTCCCCAGACCTTCTGCTGGCACAGGACAGGAACCATCCCCGAAGACAACTCATCAGACATGAAAGGGACTGGTCAGCGGGTGGGAGAGAGATGCTGATGAAGAGTGAGCTAATTATATCAGGTGGACACTTGAGATTGTGTTGGCAACTCTTGTCTGGAGGGGGAATGGGAGGATAGAGAGCGTTGGAAGCTGGCAAAATTGTCACGAAAGGAGAGACTGAAAGGGCTGACTCAAGAGGGGGAGAGCAAGTGGGAGTACGGAGTAAGATGTATGTAAACTTATATGTGACAGGCTGATTGGATTTGTAAACGTTCACTTGAAGCTTAATAAAAGTTAATAAATAAAAAAAGTGAAAAAATATATATAAATGGTTTAAACACATCAATTAAAAAGAGATTTAAGAACTGAGTCAAAATATAAGACCCAAATATTTGCTGTATACATAAAACCACATTTATATATAAAGTAAAAAATAGATTAAAGAGGATGAAAGTAGATATACTATGGTAATTTTCCTCAAAAGAAAACTGAAATGCGTATCAGACATAGTAAATGCCAGGAAAAAAATACTACCAGGGATAAAAAGTGTCTTTTAATAGTGATAAAAGTGTCAAATCTTCAAGAGTATATAATAATCCTCACTATTTATGCAGGTAGTAACACAGCTTCAAAATATATAGAGTGAAAGCTAATAGAACTTAAAGGTGAAATGGAAAAAATTGACAAATATAGGCAGAGATATCAAAATCCACCCTTCAATAATTTATAGAAGTAGACCGAAAATCAATAAGTATGGGCATAAACAAAACTATAAACGAACATGTTTCGACTACTGCCTATGGAACAGTACACTCTAAAACAGCACAATATCATTATTTTCAATCACATGTGGAACATTTACCAAGATAGTTCATATTTTGTTTATTGAGATATAATGGACATACTATAAAATCTGTTCTTTTAAAGTGTAAAATTCTGTGGGTTTTAGTATATTTACGAAGTTGTGCCACTGCTACAACTATCAAATGTCATGTTAGTTTACCACCCCTACAGAAAAAAAAACCTGGTACATATTAGTAGTCATTAAACAGTCCCCATCCACTCAGTCCCTGGTAACCACTAATCAGTTTTCTGTCTCCATAGATTTGCCTGTTCTGTACAATACATACAAATGGAATTTTATATTATGTGGAATTTTGTATCTGATTTCTTTGATTCAGCATAATGTTTTCAAGGCTCATGCATGTTGTAGCATAAAACAGTACTTCATTCCTTTTTATGGATGAAGGGTAGACCATATTTTGGGACATAAAGCAAGGCATATATTTTAAAATATTTGAATCATACAAAGTAAGTTCTCTGACCACAATGGAATTAGAAAAAAATAGCAGAATATATCTGGAAAATTCCCTAATATTTGGAAACTAAACAATACATTCCTTAAGAGCACATGAATCAAAGACCCAACATTATAGTCCAATAAATCTACGAAAAAGGTATTAGAACTAATACATAAAGAGCAAAATGACGGAAAATGACAAGGAAAATGAAAAAATCAACTACATTTTATAGAATAGCAATGAGGAATCAGTATTCCCTTCTTCTGATCAAACAACTGCCTCTTGGTCTGTGTACCGGTGCCTCATGAGCACAATTAAGTGTTCTGGAATTCCCATTCTTTGCAATATTATCCATAGTTTGTTATGATCCACACAGTCGAATGCCTTTTTATAGTCGATAAAACACAGGTAAACATCTTTCTGGTATTCTCTGCTTCTGCCAAGATCCAACTGATATCAGCAATGATATCCATGGTTCCATGTCCTCTTCTGAATCCGGCTTGAATTTTTGGCAGTTTTCTGTGGATATAATGCTGCAGCTGGTTTTGAATGATCTTCAGGAAAATTTTACTTGTGTGTGATATTAATGATATTGTTTGATAATTTCCACATTCAGTTGGATCACCTTTCTTGGGAATAGGCATAAATATGGATCTCGTCCAGTCAGTTGGCCAGACAGCTGTCTTCCAAATTTCCTGCCATAGAGGAGGGAGCACTTCCAGATCTGTGTCCATTTGTTGAAACATCTCAACTGGTATTCCATCAATTCTTGGAGCCTTGTTTTTCCACCAACATCTTCAGTGCAGCTTGGACTTCTTCCTTCAGTACCATTGGTTCTTCATCTTATGCTAACTCCTGAAATGGCTGAACACCCACCAAGTCTTTTTTGTATAGTGACTCTGTGTATTTCTTCCCTTTTCTTTTGATGCTTCCTGTGTCATTTAATATTTTCCCAGTAGAATCCTTCAATACTACAACTCCAAGCTTGAATTTTTTCTTCAGTTCTTTTAGCCTGAGAAATGCTGAGCATGTTCTTCCCTTTTGGTTTCATATCTCTAGGTCTTTGCACATGTCATTATAATACTTTACTTTGTCTTCTTGAGCCACACTTTGAAATCTGTTCAGCTTTTTTACTTCATCTTTTCTTCTTTTCACTTCAGTTGGCTTTCAAGAGCGAGTTTCAGAGTCTCGTCTGACATCTGTTTTGGTCTGCTATTTCTTTCCTGTCTTTTTAATGACTTCTTGCTTTCCTCATGTACGATGACCAGATGATTTGTGGAAAGACACCAAGGACATCATACATGAAGGGCCTACAATACCTGCTATCAATATTGTTAAAAAGCTATAGTAATCAAGACAGAATGTTATTGGCATAAAGGTAGACATACAGGTCATTGAAACAGAATGCTCTCCAGATATAAACCCATACACACATGACAGAATGATTTTTTTAAAAAAGTGAAAAAAATATTAAAAATATGTAACTTAAAATTTGCCATTTTAACCATTTTTTAAGTATACGATCCAGTGGTATTAATTCCATTCACAATGTTGTGCAGCCCTCACCACTATTCCTAAAAGTTTTCTATCAACTCAAACAGAAAATCTATACTGAATAAACAATAACTCACTAATACCCCCTACAAAGCCCATTAAAAACTCTAAACTTTTTTGACTTTCTATTAATTTGCCTATTCTTGATATATCTTATTATTAGAATCATAAATTGAGTTGCATCATATGAAAATTCTTTAATTTTATTGTTTTTTTTTGTTGAAATTATACACAGGAAAACAGACACCAATTCAACAATTCCTACACGTACAATTCAGTGACAATGATTACATTCTTCAAGTTATGCAACCAGTCTCATCCTCTTTTTCTGAATTGTTCCTTTGATGTAGATTTATTGCCCCCTAAGCTTTCTTTCTGACCTTTTGAGTTGCTGTTGTCAATTTTATCCTGTATAGATAGTTCTTTAAAAAGCATGATGTTTTTTACTAGTTAAGCTAACTTAAACAATAAAAGTAAAGAAAAAAAAAGTTTTTTCTTTACTTTTATTGTTTGGTTTAAAGAATATTTCAGGAATTATTTTTTGTTTGAGGTTTAAAGATTATTTCAGGACAATAGTTTCAGAGGTTCACCCAGCCTCTATGGCTCCAGAAAGTCAAGAGTCCATGATAATTTGATATTTCCCACCCTTTTTTTCAGAATTACTCTATAGAACCTTTGAGCAAAATATTCAGTAATGGTATCCAGGCACCATTCAGTTCCTCTGGTCTCATGGCAAATGAGGCATTTGTTCATGGAGGCAATTAGCCACATTTTCCATATCCTTCTATTCCTGACTGTCTTTCTTTCTCTGTTGCTCCAGGCAGATAGAGAACAATTATTATGCCTTGGATGGCAGCTTGTAAGCTTTTAAGACCCCAAGAACTACCCAATGACTAGGAGGTACAACAGAAACACTTTACACATTATTAGGCCAATTAACTGGGATGTGCCATGACACCATGACCCTAAAACTCCAAATCAAGGAACCAAATCCCATGGTGCTTTTGGTTGTACATAAGCAGCCTCAGCAGTACTGTTTTTATGTGTGCATGTGGCTTTTGTAAATATGCCTATCGCACAACTTTTGCCAATTCAACCTTTTGCAGGTGTACTCCTTATTAAGATAAATTTGCAGTAACTAGCTGCGAACCCTACCCTTAATCAATGTAATTTTTCCATCTCCATTAACTCCTTCTTTTCCCCTCCCCCCTGCCCCTGGTAACCACTAATAAACTTTGGTGTCTATACATTTGCCCTTACTTGTCTTTTTATATAAGTGAGGTCATACAATATTTGTCATTTTGTGGTTGACTTATTTCACTCAGCATAATGTCTTCAAGCTCTGTCTATGTTATAGCATGTATCAAGACTTCATTTCTCTTTCTGGTTGAAAAAGTTGTATGTGCATACCACATTTTAGTTATCCATTCATTCACTGATGGGCATTTAGGTTGTTTTCACATTTTGGTTATTGTAAATAATGCTGCAACGAGGGAACACAACAGAAAGTCCCTAATGGAGTAGGAGAAAAGTGGGGTGCAGAATTCAAATTCCAGTAAAAAGACCAGACTTAATGGTCTGGCTATGACTGGAGGAACCCCAGAAGACATGGCCCCTGGACTCTGTTAACTCAAAACTGAAACCATTTCCGAAGCCAACTCTTCAAAGATTAGACTGGACCCTGTGACATAAAATGATACTCATGAAGAGTGTGCTTCTTAATTCAAGTAGATACACGAGACTAAATGGGCAGCTCCTGTGTGGAGACGAGATGAGAAGGCAGAAAAGGATAGGAGCTGGTTGAATGGACACGGGAAATCTGGGGTGGAAAGGCTGGGGTGGGGTGTGCTGTCACATTATAGGGATAGCAACTAGGGTCATGTAACAATGTGTGCATAAACTTTTGTATGAGAAACTAACTTGAGCTAATAACTTTCACCTAAAGCACAATTAAAAAAAAAAAGAAATAAAAAAATGCTGCAATGAACACTGGTGTGCATATGCCTGTTCCGTCTCTGCTTTCAAGCTCCTTGGGTATATTCCTAGCGGTGAGATTGTTGGGTCATATGGTAGATCTATGTTTAGTTTTTTGAGGATCTGCCACACAGTTTTTCACAAAGACTGTAACATTTTACATTCTCACCAGCAATGGATAAGGGTTTCAATATCCCCACATCCTCACCAACATTTGTTGTTTCCTGTGTTTTTGATCAATGCCATTTTACAGAGGTGAGGCGATATCTCCTTGTGGTTTTAATGTGCACCTCTTTGATGGTTAAAGGCATTGAGCATCTTTTCATGTGTTTGTTAGCCATTCGAATATCCTCTTTGGCAAAGTATCTGTTCATGTCCTTTGCCCATTTTTTGATTAGGTTATTTTTCTTTTTTTGTGAAGTTTTAGAAGTTTTATATATATTTTAGATATTAGACTCTTACTGGATATATTGTTCCAGAAGATTTTCCCCCAGTCTTTAAGTTGTTTTTCACTCTTTTGATAAAGTCTTTTGATGAACGTAAGTATTTCACTTTATGAGGTCCCAATTATATATTTTGTCTTCTGCTGCTTTCGCATTCATTGCTGTGTTTAATAATCTATCACTGAAGAAAATTAGATGTCATAGCCTCACACCTGTATTTTCTTCCAAAAACTGTATGGTTTTAGATTTATTATTTAGGTACTTGAGTTATTTTGGATTAGTTTTTGTATATGTTGTGAACTATGCATCTTGGTTCATTTTCTGCATGTCAAAATTCAATTTTGCCAGCACCATTTGTTGAAGAAACTGTCCTTTCCTGACTGAATGGACCTAGCACCCCCTTCTTAATCAGTTGATCATAGATGCATGGATTTATTTCTGGATTTTTTATTCTATTCCATTGGTCTATGTGTCTATCATTAAACCAGTACCAGGCAGTTTTGATTACTACAGGTGTGTAATATGTTTTGAAGCTGGGAAGTGTGAGGCCTCCTACTTTGTGTTCTTCTTCAACATTGCTTTGGCTATTCAGAGCCACATGCCTTCCATATGAAGTTGAGGATTTGTATTTTCATTTCTGTAAAAAATGCTGTTGGAATTTTTTGGGGGGGATTGCATTGAACCTATAGATCACTTTGGGTAGTATTGACATCTTGACTATATTAAGTCTTCTGATTCATTAACACAGAATATCTTTCCATATGTTTAGGTCTTCCTTCATCTCTTTCAGTAGTGTTTTGTAATTTTTTGTTGTATAAGACTTTCACATCCCTGGGTAATTTATTCCTAGTATTTTACTGTCTTGGAAGCCATTATAAATGTAGGTGTTTTCTTAATCACCTTTTTAGATTTCTCATTGCTGGTGTACAGAAACTCAACTGATTTTTGTGTGTTGACCTTTTATCCTACAAATTTGCTTAATTTTTCTATTAACTCAAAAGCTTAGTGAATTCTTTGGGTTTTTCCATGTATAGGATCATGTCATCTCTGAACAGAGATAGTTTTACCTCTTCTTTTCCAATGTGGAAAATTTTTGAATTTCTTTGTCTTGTCTTATTGCTCTGGCTTGGACTTTCAATACCATATTGAATAGGAGTGGCGAGATCGGGCATCTTTGTCTTGGTCCCATTTTTATAGGGGAAAGCTCTCAATCTTTCTCCTTTGAGAGTAATTGTGGCTGTTGCGTTTTCATAAATGTCCTTTATCATGTTAAGGAACTTCCCTTTTATTCCTATCTCGTTGAGAATTTTTATCAAGGGTGTTAGATTTTATCAAAAGCCTTTCCACATCAGTTTAGATGATCATGTGTTTCTCGTCCTTTGTTCTACTAATGTGGTGTATTACATTGCCCGATTTTCTAATGTTGAACAATTCTTGCATTTCTGAAATAAATCCCACTTGATCATGTTATATAATTCTTTTAATATGCTGCTATATTCTGTTAGCTAGTGTTTTTGAGAGTTTTGGCATTTATATTCATAAGGGATATTGGTCTGTGGTTTTCTTTTTTTTTGGTGTCTTTGGCTTTGGTATCAGGGTAATGCTTGCTTCATAGAAAGAGTTAGGGAATATTCCTTTCTTCTCTACTAATTGGAAGAGTTAGTATTGGTGTCATTTTTTCTCTAAGTAATTAGAAGAATTTCCCAGTGAAGCCATCTGGTCCCTGGCATTTCTTTGCTGGGAGGTATTTTATTACTGATTCAATCTCTTTGCTTGTTATAGGTCTATTAAGACTTTCTACGTGGCTTGGGAAACACTGGTGGCGTAGTGGTTAAGGGCAATGGCTGCTAACCAAAAGGCTGGCAGTTCGAATCCACCAGGCAGTCCTTAGAAACCCTATGGGGCATTTCTACAATGTCCTATATGGCTGCTATGAGTTGGAATTGACGATGGCAAAGGGTTTGGTTTACTCCCTCGAGTAGGTTTAGGTAGGTTATGTGTTTCTAGGAATTTTTCCATTTTATCAAAGTTGTCAAGTTTGTTGGAGTACTGTTATTTATAGTATTCTGTTCTAATCCTTTTCACTTCTGCTGTGTCAGTAGTAATGTCTCCACTTTCTTATTTTGGTTATTTGCATCTTCTCTTATTGAGGTTTTCAAAGAACCAACTTCTGGTTTTTGTGGGGTTTTTTTGTTTGTTTCTCTTTATTGATTTTCTATTCTCTATTTCATTTATTCCTGTTCTGATCTTTATTATTTCTTTTCTTCTAGTAGTTCAGGTTTAGTTTGCTCCTATTTTTTCTATTTCCTCAAGTTGTAAAATTAGTCTATTTATTTGAGCTCTTCCTTCTTTCTCTTTTTATTTACTTTTTTATTGTGCTTTCGGTGAAAGTTTACAGAGCAGAATTATTTCTCATTAAACAATTAATGCACATATTATTTTGTGACTGATTGCCAAGTCTGAGACATGACTACACTCTCTGCTTCTCAACCTAGGGTTTCTCATTTCCATTCATCCAGCTTACCTGTCCACTGCTACCTTCATATCCTCACCCCTGGGCAGGTGTGCTCATTTAGTGTAACATACCTGGTGGAACTATGTGTGCTGTTGTTTGTTTTATAGGCCAGTTAAATCTTTGAAGGGAGAACTTCAGGAGTGACTTCAATACTGAGTTAAAAGGGTTTTTCATCCCCACGCCTCCCCTCCTTCATAACCATCAAAGATTGTTTCTTTCTGTGTGTAAACCTTTTTGTGAGTTTAGATAATAGTGGTCTCATACAGCATTTGCCCTTTTATGATTGACTTATTTCATTCAGCATAATGCCCTCCAGATTCATCCAAGTTGTGAGATGTCTTGGACGAATAATATATATATGTATAATGTATATTATTTCATTGTGTGTATGCACCATAGTTTGTTTATACATTCATCTGTTGATAGGCACTTAGGTTGTTTCCATCTTTTTGCTATTGTGAATAACGCTGCAGTGAACCTGGGTATGCATATGTCTATTTGTGTGATGGTTCTTATTTCTCTAGGATATATTCCTAGGAGTGGGATTGCTGGATTGTATAGTATTTTTTTATAGTATTTCTAGATGCTTTTATTTATTTATTTGAATATTTTTATTTTATTGTACTTTAGATGAAGGTTAGAGGAACAAACTAAACTAGCTTCTCATTAAACAGTTAGTACCACACCACACGTATTGTTTTGTGACATTGGTTGCCAACACCATGGCATATCAACACTCTTCCCTTCTTGACCTTGGATTCCCTATTACCAGCTTTCCTGCTCCCTCCTGCCTTCTCATCCTTGTCCCTGTGCTGGTATGCCCATTTAGCCTCACTTTGTCTTATGGGCCTGCCCAATCTTTGGCTGAAGAATGAACCTGAGGAGTGACTTCATTACTGAGTTAAAAGGGTGTCCAGGGACAATATTTTCAGGGTTTCTTCAGGCTCTGTCAGACCAGTAAGTTTGGTCTATTTTTGTGTGTGTGTGAGTTAGAATTTTGTTCTACATTTTTCTGCAGCTCTGTCCAGGACCATATATTGTGATCCCTGTCAGAGCAGTTGGTGATAGTGGCTGGGCACAATCTAGTTGTGCTGGACTCAGTATGGTGGAGGCTGTAGTACCTGTGGTCCATTAGTCATTTGGCCTAATCTTTCCTTGTGTCTTTGGTTTTCTTCCTTCTCCCATGCTCCAGATTGAGTGAGAACATTGGAGTATCTTAGATGCCCACTAACAAGCTTTTGAGACCCAAGACACTACTCACCAAATTAGAATGTAGAAAATTTTCATTATTAACTATGTTGTGCCAATTGAGCTAGATGTTCCCTGAGACCATGGACCTCACAGCCCTCAGCCCAGTAGTTCGATAGCTCAGGGAGTTTGGATGTGTCTATGGAGCTTCCATGACCTTGCTTTGGACAAGTTGTACTGACTTCCCAAGTAGTGTGTACTGACTTACCCTTCATCAAAGTTATCACTTATCTATTGCCTTTTTAGTGTTTTTCCATATTCTGCCCCTCTCCTCCCTCCTAACCATCAAAGATTGTTTCTTTTTGTGTGTAAACCTTTTCATGAATTTTTATAGTAGTGATCTCATACCAGACGTTTGTCCTTTTTTGATTGACTTATTTCACTCAGCATAATGCCCTTCAGATTCATCCATGTTGTGAAATGCTTCACAGATTCATTATGTTCTTTATTGTTGCGTAGTATTCCATTGTGTGTATGTACCATAGTTTGTTTATCCAGTCATCTGTCAATGGGCATCTAGGTTGTTTCCATCTTTTTGCTTTTGTGAATGGTGCTACAATGAGCATGGGTGTCCATATGTCTATTCATGTGATGGCTCTTATTTCTCTAGGATATATTCCTAGGAATGGGATTGCTGGAAAATATGGTATTTCTTTTTCTAGTTTTTTAAGAGCGTTCCATAGCAATTTCCAAAATGGTTGTATCATTTTGTATTCTGACCAGCAGTGCACAAGAGTCCCAATCTCCCTGCACCCTTTCCAACATTTATAATTTTTTGTTTTTTTGATTCGTGCCAGTAATGTCGGGGTGATATGGTATCTCATTGTGGTTTTGATTTGCATTTCTCTAATGGCTAGTGATTACGAGTGTTTCCTCATGTGTCTATTAGCTCCTTGAATGTCTTCTTTGGTTAAGTGTCTGTTCGTATCCTTTACCCATTTTTAAATTGGGTTATTTGTCTTTTTCTTGTAGATGTTTTGGATTTTCCTATAGATTTTAGAGATTAAACCTTTCTTGGATTTGTTATAACCAAAATTTTTTTCCCAGTCTGTAGGTTCTTTATTTGCACTTTTGGTGAAGTCTTTTGGTGAGGGTAAGTGTTTAATTTTTAGAAGATCCGAGTTATCTAGCATACCTTCTTGAATTTGTGTTGTTAGTTATGGTTTGTATCCTGTTAATGCCATGTATTAGGACCTCTAGCATTCATCCTATTGTTTCTTCAATGATATCAATAGTTTCTGGCTTTATATTTAGGTCTTTGATCCACTTTGAATTAGTTTTTGTGTATGGTGTGAAGTACGGGTCCTGATTCATTTTTTTGCAGATGAACACCCAGTTTTGTCAGCACTATTTGTTAAAAAGGCTGTCTTTTTCCCATTTGATGGATTTTTGACCCTTGTCGAGGATTAGATAACTGTAGGTGGATAGATTTACATGTGAATATTCAGTTCTGTTACATTGGTCCATGTATCACTGTTCTTACCAATACCAGGCTGTTTTGAATATTGTAGCTGTGTAGTAGTTTCTGAGGTCAGGTAGTGTGGGTCCTCCTACTTTATTCATCTCCTTCAATAGTATTTTACTTATCTGGGGCCTCTTGCCTTTATATATAATGTTACTGATTATTTTTTCCAGCTCTTTGAACAATGCTATTGGTATTTGGATTGAGTTTGCATTGTATTTGTAAATTTCTTTGGGTAGAATTGTCATTTTCACAATGTTGAGTCTACCTATCCATGAGCATGGTATGTTTTTCCATTTATGTAGTTCTTTTTTGGTTTCTTGTAGTAGTATTTTGTAGTTTTCTTTGTATTGGTCTTTTATATCCCTGGATAGATTTATTCGTACGTAATTTCTATTTTTTAGGGGCTATTTTTTAGGTGGGGTAGTGGATAAGTACTATGGCTGCTAACCAAAAGGTTGGCAGTTTGAATCCACCAGGTGCTCCTTGCAAACTTTATGGGGCAGTTCTACTCTTTCCTATAGGGTCGCTATGAGTCAGAATTGACTCCATGGCAATGGGTTATTATAAACACTATTGTTTTATTGATATCTTTTTGTCCTTCTCTTTATTCGTGTATAGGAATCCAACTTATTTTTGTATGTTTATCTTGTATCCTGCAACTCTGCTGAATCTTTCTATAAGTTTCAGTAGTTTTTTCTTGTGGTCTTTTAAATTTTCTATGTACAGTATTATGTCATCCTCGAATAAACACAGTTTTACTTCTTTGTTACCAATTTGAATGCCCTTTATTTCTTTTTCTTTCCTTACTGCTTTAGCTAGGAGTTTCAGCACAATATTAAATAGAAGTGGTGATAAAGGGCATCCTTGTCTTGTTCCTGTTCTCAAGGGGAATGTTTACAGCCTCTCTCCATTAAGAATGATATTGGCTGTTCATTTTGTATGGATGCCCTTTGTTATTTTCCCTTCTATACATATTTTATTGAGAGTTTTCATTAGGAATGGGTGTATGACTTTGTCAAATGCCTTTTTTGTGTTGACTGAGATGATCATGTGATTCTTTTACTTTATTTATGTGGTGGATTGTGTTGATGGATTTTTTAATGTTGAAATATCCTTGCACACCTGATATGAATCCCACTTCTTCTTGGTGTGTTATTTTTTTGACATGTTGCTGAATTCCATTGGCTAGAATTTTGTTGAGAATTTTTGTATCTATATTCATGAGACATTGGTTTGTAATTTTGTTTTTTTGTGATGCCTTTGCCTGGTTTTGGTATTGGGGTTATGCTGGCTTTATAGAATAAATGCAGAAGTATCCCTTCCTTTTCTATGTTCTGAAATAGTTTGAGTAGTTCTGGTGTAAGCTGTTTTCTGAATGTTTGCTAGAATTCTCCAGTGAGGTCATCTGGGTCAGAGCTTTTTTTAATTGGGAGTTTTTTTTTTTTTAATTACCTTTTCATTCTCTTGTTATGGGCATGTTCAGATTTTCAAAGTCAGTTTGCGTTCGTTTGGGTAGGTAGTGTTTCTAGAAATTTGTCCATTTCCTCTAGGTTTGCAAATTTGCTGGAGTATAGTTTTTCATAGTATTCTGTTATGATCCTTTTTATTTCAGTTGGGTCTGTTGTGATGTCCCCTATTTCATTTCTTATTTGAGTTATTTACTTCCTCTCCTGTTCTTCTGTCAATTTGGCCATTTTTTTTCTTTATCTTGTTTATCCTTTCGAAGAACCGACTTTTAGTTTTTTTTGATTCTTCCTATTGTTTTTCTATTCTCTATTTCTCATTTCATTTATTTCTGCTCTGATTTTTATTATTTCCTTTCCTCTGGTGGCCGTGGGCTATTTTGCTGTTCTCTTTTTTTTTTGTTCTAGTTGTGTAGCTAATGTTTTGGATTTGTCCCTTCTTTTTTGATGTGTGCATCTATAGCAATAAATTGACCTCTAAGCACTGCCTTTGCTGTGTTCAGAAGGTTTTTGCGCGATGTGTTTTCATTCTGCTTTGAGTCTCGGAATTTTTTATTCCATCTTTGATTTCTTCTATTACCCAGTGTTTTTTTTAAGCTAGATATTACTCAGTTTCCTATTGTTAATCTCTACTCTTATGGCATTGTGATCAGAGAAGATAATATTACCTCAGTGTTTTGTATTTTGTTGAGGGTTGCTTTGTGGTCTAAGATTTGGTCTATTCTGGAGAATATTCCATGTGAGTTGGAAAAGAATGTGTACTTTGCAGCTGTTGGGTGGACTGTTCTATACAGGTCTAGTTGGTTGATTGTGCCCTTTAGATCTTCTGTATCTTCGTTGAATTTCTTTCTAGATGTTCTGTCCTTTACCAAGAGTGGTGTGTTGAAGTCTCCTACTATTATTGTGTAACTGTCAATTTCTCTTTCAGTGCTTTTAGAGTTTATGTATTTTGGAGCCTTGTCATTTGGTTTGTAGATGTTTATTGTGGTTATGTCATGATGGATCGTCCCTTTCATTGTTATATAATGCCCTTCTTTGCTTTTTATGGTGAATTTTATTTTAAAGTCTATTTTATCTGAGATTAGTATTGCCACTTCTGCTCTTTTTTGGCAGCTGTTTGCTTGATTTGTTTTTTCCATACTTTGATTTTTAGTAAATTTATGACTTTGTTTCTAAGCTGTGTCTCTTATAGAGAGAATATTGATGGATCCTTTTTTTTTTATCCACTCTGTCTTTCTCTCTCTCTTTTTGTGTGCATTTAGGCCATTTACATTCAGTGTAATTATTGATAGGTTTGAGTGGATTGCTCTCATTTTGTAGTGCTTTTTTTTTTTGTGGTGCTGATGTTTTCTTTGTTCCTTTTACTTTCCTGTGCTGAAATTTTTTTGTTTGTGGATTTTTTTCTTTTGTTTTTGTAGATTTTGTGTTTCCTGAGACATTATGTTTTTCTTCTTTATTTTGATGAGTAGTTTGTTAACTTTATTTGTGGTTTACCTTGAGATTTACCCTTATCTTCTTAAGTTTGAACCAGTCTTTTATATCTTGGTATTACCTTGACTTCCTCTCCATTTGAAAATTCTCTACCTACACCATTTATTTCCTGTTTTATTGTTTGGACGTTTTTGCCATTTGTAGATTAACCTCTCTGGTTCTCTATTGTATTTCAGTTTTGTTTTATCCTTGAGAGTTCATTACCTAGATCGGTATCTGGTTGACGTGGTCTAACAGCCTGAATCTAGGACCAAAGGCCATATTTGTTGCTTTTTAAGGAAGTTCCATATCTTTTCCAAAATGTTTATACCATTTTGCATTCCCAAAAGCAGTGCATAAGAGTTCCAATCTCTGAAGTCTCTCCAATATCTGTTATTTTGTTTTTGTCTTTGTTTTTGTTTTTTTTATTTGTGCCAATAATGTTGGAGTGAGATGGTGTGTCATTGTAGTTTTGATTTGCATTTCTCTAATGGCTAGTGATTGTGATCATTTCCTCATGTGTCTGTTAGCTGCCTGAATGTCTTCTTCGGAGAGGTGTCTGTTCATATCCTCTGTCCATTTTTTAACTGGATTATTTGTCTTTTTGTTGCAGAGGTGTTAGGTTTTTGTATAGATTTAAGAGATTAAAATTTTGTCAGATGTGTCATAGCCAAAAGTTTTTCCCAGTCTGTAGGTTCTCTGCTCTTTTGGAGAATTTTTTAATGAGCATAAGTGTTTAATTTTTAGAAGATACCAGTTATCCAGCTTATCTTCTGGTGTTTGCGCATTGTTAGTTATGGTTTGTATCCTATTTATTCTGTACATTAGGACCCATAGCATTGACCCTATTTTTTCTTCCATAATCTTTATAGTTTTTCATTTTCTACTTAGGTCTTTGATCCCCTTTAGTTAGTTTTTGAATACAATGTGAGGTATTGGTCCTGTTTCATTTTTTTACAGATGGACATTCAGTTTTGCCAGCACCATTTGTTAAAAAGACTGTCTTTTCCCCCATTTATTCGACTTTGGGCTTTATCAAAGACCAGGTAACTGTGGGTGGATGACTTTACATCTGGGTCCTCAATTTTGTTCCATTGGTCAATATTTCTGTTGTTGTAATGGTACCAGACTGTTCTGACTTACTAGATGTATAGTAGGTTCTGAAGTCAGGTAGTGTGAGGCCTCTCGTTTCATTCTTTTTCTTCAATAATGCCTTACATATCTGGGACCTCTTTCCTTTCCATATAAAGTTAATGATTAGCTTTGCCATCTTGTTAAAGAATGCCGTTGGTATTTGGGTCGGGACTGCATCATATTTGTAAATTGCTTGTGTGGAATTGACATTTTCATGATGTTGAGTCTACCTATCCAGGAATATGTATGTTTTTCCATTTATGTAGGTCACTTTTAGTTTTTTTACTTTTAGTTTTTTGAAGTAGTGTGTAGCACTTTTCTTTGGTCTTTTACATCCCTGAAAAGATTTATTACTTAGTATTTTATTTTTTTAGGGACTGTTATAAACGGTATCGCTTTCCTGATTTCCTTTTCTTAGTTCTTGTTATTAGTGTATAAGAATTCAACAGATTTTTTTGTGTTTATCTTGTATCCTGCTACTCTGCTGAATCTTTCTATTAGTTCCAGGAGTTTTCTTGTGGATAATTCACCACTGGTATTTCAAATACTGGCAGGGTCACTCTTGGTAGACAGATTTCAGAGGCACACCCAGAGTAAGACACAGTAGGAAGAAAGACCTTATTCCCCTGTGTTTTTGGATGCCTTGGAACACTTATTGAACTTGAGGCATTTTAGTATTTTTCTGAGGTAATTTGAAACTCAGAATCTTTTCTTTCCTCAAGGATTATTATTTTTTTCTTTATTTCCTCCCTCTCCCCCTAAATTCCACTAAAGTGCATTCTGGCCCTTTAGCTGTTCTAGCATTGACTCAGCTCTTCTGGAGACATGTGCCCCTGTCTACTTTTCTGTGCTGGGGTCTCAGACAATTTCTTTGCTGATATAATGTGCTAATCTTATCCCACAGTCTTTATGTGATTTGGAAAATTTTGAGTCTATGGGATTTGGCTCATAGAATCGTCTGTGATGTTGGGGCAGAAACTCTGTTGTGGCTGATGGCACTGGGCCAGGATATTCCTGCTGCAGCCAGTTTTACTTGAGTGGGACCATTTCTTGTTGGCCAGTGTCTTAAGCTGGGTTCTCTAGAGAACCAAAACCAGTGAACAGTGTGTGTGTGTGTGTGTGTGTATAACAAGTAAGTGGTTCACTTGGTTGTAGAGGCTGGAAATCCCCAAGTTCATGGATCAGGCTGGAGGCATCTCCTGACTCATGCAGCTGCAGGGGTTGGTGAAGCCTAGATAGGCAGGTCAGAAAACAGGCAGCTCGCTCACAGGCTGTGGAGGCTGACAGATGCCAACATCAGCAGATAAGCTGATAGCTCAGGTACCAAGAACTTGAGGTCAGGTGAACAGGAGCAGCTGCAGGATCCAGAGCAAGCAAAGGCCAATGAGCTTTGCCAGAAAGTCTACCTATATTGGATGCAAACCACACCCCAAGGAAATTCTCTTTCCACTGATTGGTTGCTCAAAACAGATCTAATCATGGATGTAATTACATCATTACGTACCTAACAAACTACATCATCACTGCAAAACTACTGAGAATCTTGGCCGAGCCAAGGTGACACACAACCTTAACCATCACAGTCCATATCTTGTCAATTTGGCAAATGTACACATATCTAAATAAAGGCAATTATAAAGTAGTACTTGCACCTAAGATGATAAAACTAATATGCGTACAACTGAAAACACACTATCCCAGTTTACATTTTACAAACGAAGAAAACAAAAAAATTTTGATGCACACATACAAGGAAAAAATATTCAAACATTTAAAGTGCTGGTTTCTGTAATTGGTCATGTGGTCATAGCTGGTAATTAGAACTGCATTCTTCCACTACCCGTTTCATATTCCCTTTACACTCAGCAAGCACCTAAGATCATCAGGGTTCTTTGCCTGGTGCGGTGACCCAAACATTCAGTCTTAAAGGGTCTGAATCATCAGTAGTCATGTCAGAATTGAGTAGTTTTCCATCGACTTTACATGGTAGTACTAAAAGATGTCCTAAGGGATCTCCTGTATTCCAGACATAGTCTTCTTTACCTCCGTTATGTAATACCAATCCAATTTCTTCTTGGTAATCAGGGTCAAGCACACCATGCAATACCGTAGCACCCTTCTTTGCCTGCTGATACAGAGGCATGAAGAGCCCAATGTGGATGGGTGGCATTACTTACTTCCAGTTTGGTGGAATCATTGTTGTGTCTCCTGAAGAGAGCTTCCCTCCCTTTGAAAATAAGACCTCTAGACCCCCAGAGCATAGGGCTGCAGGGATAGAAAGCAGAAACTTTGCGAGTGGATCACTAGGAGTAAGAGTGAGTGGTGCTACACAGATTTGCATCCTTTGATTCTCGGACTCATGAATCCTGGCTATGGGAGAAACAGCATCATATATTGGACTCCCAAAGCATGTTTGTCCATTTGTCATACTGGGGTGGCTTGTGTGTCACTGTGATACTGGAAGCTTTGCCACTGGTATTTCAAATATCAGCATGGTCACCCCTAGTGGACAGGTTTCAATGGAGCTTCCAGACTAAAACAGACTAGGATGAAGGACCTGGCAGTCTACTCATGAAAAAAAAAATGGCCAGTGAAAACCTTATAAATAGCAACGGAACATTGTCTGATAGAGTGCTAGAAGATGAGACCCTCAGGTAAAAAGGCACTCAAAATACTAGAGGGGAAGAGCTGCCTCCTCAAAGTACAGTTGATATTACTGGTGCAGACGGAGTCAAGATCTCAGGATCTTCATCTGCTGGTGTGTCATGACTCAAAATGAGAGGAACTAGCTGCAAATATCCTTTAAGAATTAGAACATGAAGTATGAATCTAGGAAAATTGGAAATCATTAAAACTGAAATGGAATGCATAAAGATTGATATCCTAGGCATTAGACAGCTGAAATGGGCTGGTATTAACCATTTTTAATCAGACAATCATCATATAGTCTACAAATTAAAGAGGAATGGTGTCACGTTTGTTGTCAAAAAGAACATTTCAAAATCTATCTTGAAATACAATACCATCAGTCATAAGATAATATCCATACGCCTACAAGGAAGACCAGTTAATATGAATATTACCCAAATTTATGGACCAACCACTAATGCCAAAGATAAAGAAATTGAAGATTTTTACCATCTTCTGCAATCTGAAATTGATCAAACATGCAATCAAGATGCATTGATAATTACCGGTAATTGGAATGTGAAAGTTGGAAAATATGGCCTTGGTGAAAGAAATGCCAGAGATCACATGAGAGAATTTTGCAAGACCAATGACTTCTTCATTATAAATCTTTCTTCAACAACATAAATGATGACTGCACATGTGATCTCACTGAATGGAAAACACAGAAATCAAATTGACTGTATCTGTGGAAGAGACAATGGAAAAGCTCAATATCATTTGTCAGAACAAAGTCAGAGGCTGACTATGGAACAGACCATCAACTGCTCATATGCAAGTTCGAGTTGAAAATGAAGCAAATTAAAACAAGTCCGTGAGAGCCAAAATATAACCTTGACTATATCTCACCTGAATTTGGAGACCATCTCAAGACTAGATTTGATGCATCGAACACTAATGACCAAAGATCAGATGAGTTGTAGGAAGACATCCAGGACATTATACATGAAGGAAGCACACGGTCATGAAAAAGACAAGAAAGAAACAAAAGACCAAAATGGATGTGAGAAGAGACTTTGAAACTTGCTCTTGAACATAGAGTGGCTAAAGCCAAAGGAAGAAATGATGAAGTAAAATAGCTGAACAGAAGATTTCAAAGGGCAGTTCAAGAAGAGACAAAGTGAAGTATTAAAATGACATGTGCAAAGACTTGGAGTTAGAAAACTGAAAGGGAGGAGCATGCTTATCATCTCTCAAGCTGAAAGAGCTGAAGAAAAAATTCAAGCCTCAAGTTGCAATTTTGAAAGATTCTAGGGGCAAAATATTGAATGATGCAGGAATAATCAAAAGCAGATTGAAGGAGTACACAGAGTCACTATACCAAAAAGAATTAGTCAATGTTCAACAATTTTGGGAGGCAGCATGTGATCAAGAACTGATGGTATTGAAGGAAGAAGCGCAAGGTACACTTAGAAGCACTGGCAAAAAATAAGCCTCCAGGAATTGATGTAATACCAATTAGATGCTTCAACAAACAGAAGCAGCACTGAATGTGCTCACCCGTTTATGCCAAGAAATTTGGATGACAGCTACCTGGCCAACTGACTGGAAAAGATCCATATTTGTACCCATTCCAAAGAAAGGTTATCCAACAGAATGCGGAAATTATTGGACAATATCGTTAATATCACACACAAGTAAAATTTTGCTGAAAATCATTCAAAAGCTGCTGCAGCAGTATATTGACAGGGAACTGCCAGAAATTCAGGCCAGATTCAGAAGAGGACATGGAATCAGGGATATCATTGCTGATGTCAGATGGATCCTGGCTGAAAGTAGAGAATACCGGAAAGATGTTTACCTGTGTTTTATTGACAAGGAAAAGACATTCGACTCTGTGGATCCCAACAAATTATGGATAACACTGCAAAGAATTGGAATTCCAGAAACTTAATAGTGTTCAATTGGAACCTGTACATAGAAAAATAGGTAGACATTTGATCAGAGCAAGGGAATATTGAATGGTTTAAAATCAAGAAAGGTGTGTGCCAAGGTTGCATCCTTTCGCCATACTTATTCAATCTGTATATTGAGCAAATAATCTGAGAAGCTGAAGTATATGAAGACGAATGTGGCATAGAGATTGGTGTAAGACTCTGTAAGAACCTGTGGCATGCAGATGACACAACCTTGCTTGGAAAAATTGAAGAGAACTTGAAGCACTTGCTGATGAAGATCAAAGACCACAGCCTTCAGTATGGATTACACCTCAACATAAAGAGAAATAAAATTCTCACAACTGAACCAATAAGCAACATCATGATAAATGGAGAAAAGTTTGATGTTGTTAAGGATTTCATTTTACTTGGATCCACAATCAGGTCCATGGAAGCAGCAGTTAGGAAAGAAAAGGACATATCACATTGGGAAAATGTGCTACAAAAGGCCTCTTTAAAGTCTTAAAAATCAAAGATGTCACTTTGAGGACTAAGGTGTACCTGATCCAAGGCATGATATTTTCAATCCCTTCATATGTATGTGAAAGCTGGACAATGAACAAATGGTTCAGAAGTTAAACAGTGCCCTGGAAAACATTGCTTCAACCCTGCAAGGTACTGCCAACTAGTTAGCACCTTAACTGAGTCTTTAGAAGGCCATTCCATCGTTCAATTAAGACAGCTGCTCCAGGGCGATGGGGAACATGGTAAGAGCTGTGAATTCCACAAGCAGGGGCCCACTGCTGGACTTCATTTACTGTGAAGTGAGTCCCTCAATTCAAGGCAACGGTGTGTGGGATACCATGAGAGTGAATAATGCATTCTGTAAGTCTACAAGTGGTGGTTTCGTCAGAGGCATGTGCAGGGAATGTAAATCCATATCCACAGTGCCTATTCCAGTAAGAACACAATGCTGCCCTTTCCATGATGGAAGCAGTCCAAAGTAATCAAATTGCCACCAGGTTGCTGGCTGACCACCTCAAGGAATGGTGCCAAATCAGGGACTCAGTATTGGTCTCTGCTGTTGGCAGATTGGACACTCAACAGTGGCTTGACCAAGTTGGCATTGATGAGTGTAAGTACATGTTTCTGAGCCCGTGCATAACCTCCATCCCTGTCACAATGGCCACTTTGTTAATGACCCCATTGGGCAATGATGTGAGTGGCTTGGGAAAGAGTATGACTGGTTTCCAGAGAATGTGTCATCCTATCCACTTGATTGTGGAAATCCTTCTTGCTGAGGTCACCCTTTGTTGAGAATTCACAGGAAACACAAATATCTTCACTTATTTGGACTATTCAATGAGGTCTATCCACATACCTCTTCCCCATATTTCCCGTCACCAATTTTCCAATCATGTTCCTTCAAATCCCTGGCCATCCAGCTAAACCACTGGCTATAGCCCATGAATCAGTATACAATCACACATTTGTCCATTTCTCCTTCAAAACAAAGTGAACATCCAGGTGCACTGCTCATAGTTCTGTCCATTGGGAGGATTTCATTCAAGTGTCCTTCAGGGAGTTCCCAGAAATGTGCAGTAGTGGTGTTGCAGTCAACGTTCAAGTGGTGCATGCATATGACCCAGAACCATCTATAAATCAAACACGAGTTTTCTCTTCCTCAACCAAATGATCATACGGAAATCCCCATGAGGCCATAGGTGCAGGCTGAGAGAGGGCAGATATTGTGACAGAAGTGGAGACCATGGGCATTTGGACTACTTCCATGCAATTTACTTGTGCCAGGTCCTGCTTGGGCCCAAACTCATATATACCACTTCCATTTGTGGATGGGGTGCTGCTGTTCACATCTAACTTTATGACTCTGTGGGTCAGACGACACCCAGTTCATGATGGGCAACTCAGGCCATGTCTTAGTTATCTAGGACTAGTATAACAGAAATACTGCAAGTGGGTGGCCTTAACAAAAAGAAATTTATTCTCTCACAGTCTAAGAGGCTAGAAGTCCAAATTCGGGGTGCCAACTCCAGGGAAAGACTTTCTCTTTCTGTTAACACTGGGGGAAGATTCTTGTTATCAGTCTTTCCCTCGTCTAGGAGCTTCTCAGTGCAGGAACTTCCAGTCCAGAGGACACACTCCCTTCCTGGTTCTTCATTCTTGGTGGTAGGAAGTCCCCCTGCCTCTCTGCTTGCTTTTCTCTTTTATATCTCAAAAGAGATTGACTCAAGATCCAACCTAATCCTGCAGATTGAGTCCTACTTCATTAGCATGACAGCCTCTAATCCTGCCTTATTAACATCATAACCCATTAACATCACCGAGGTTAGGATTTACAGCACGTAGGATAATCACATCCGATCATAAAATGTTGAACAACCACAATACACTGGGAACCATGGCCTAGCCAACTTGACACATATTTTTGGAGGACACAATTCAATCTGTAACAGATCTATGATGAGTTTCTAGCCCATGGTTAAGCATTCAGTCTCTCCTAAGGCCCAGTAACAAGACAAAAGCTTTTTCTCAAGAGAAGAGTAGTTATCTGCCAAGGATGGCAGGGCTTTGCTTCCAGATCCTAAGAGCCTGCACTGCAATTCACCAATAAAGGCCTCCCAATGACTCCAAGCAGCATCTCTATTTGCCACTGACACTTCAAGCAGCATTCGATCTGCTGGATTATATGGCCCATGTGACAGAGTGGCTTGCACAGCAGCCTGAACCTGTTGTAGAGCCTTCTCTTGGTCTAAGACCCACTCAAAACTAGCAGCTTTTGACATCCCTTGATAAATAGGCCACAGTAGCACACCCAAATGAGGGATATGTTGTGTGCAAAATCCAAAGTGGCCCAAGAGGTGTTGTGCCTCCTTTTTAGTTGTGAGAGGGGACAGATGCAACAACTTATCATTCACTATAGAAGGAATATCTAGACATGCCCCACACCACTGGACCCCTAGAAATTCCACTGAGGTGGAAGGTGCCTGAATTTTTGTCATATAAATTTCCCACTCTCTAACACTCAAATGTTTTACCAATAAGTCCAGAGTCATTGACATTTCTTCCTTATTAGGTCCAATAAGCATAATGTCAACAATGTAATGGACCAGTGTAACATCTTGTGGACGGGAAAGGCAATCAAGGGCTCTGAGGACTAAATAATGACATAGAGCTGGAGAATTGATATACATCTGAAGTAAGACAGTGAAGGTATATTGCTGGCCTTGCCAGCTGAAGGTAAACTGCTTCTGGTGGTCTTTCAAAAGGCATTAGCCAGATCAATAACTGCATATCAAGTGCCAGGATCTATATTAATTTGCTCAAGTAATGAAACCACATCTGGGACAGCAGCTGTGATTGGAGTCACCATCTTGTTGCTTTCACTAATCCACTGTCATTCTCTAAGATCTATCTATTTTTTGCACAGGCCAAATAGGTGAGTTGAATGGGAATGTGATGGGAATCACCACCTCTGCATCCTTCAAGTCCTTGATGGTGGCACTAATCTCTGCAATCCTTCTGGGAATACAGTGTTCTTTTGGTTTACTATTTTCTTAGGTGGGGGCAGTTCTAATGGCTTCCAGTTGGCTTTTACTGCTATAATATCCCTTACTCCACTTGTCAGAAATCCAGTGTAGTGGTTCTGCCAGTTGCTGAGTATATCTATTCCAATTATGCATTCTGGAACTCGAGAAATCACTATAGGATGGGTTTAAGAACCCACTGGACTTGCTGGACACACTGTGAGCTGAACCTGAGCTAAGGCTCCATTAGTAACTTAACCTCCATATGTGCCCACTTTGACTTGTGGGCCATAGCAATGTTTTGAGTTTTCTGGAATTAGCGTCAGTTCAGAGCCAGTATCCAGTAATCCCCAAAAAGTCTGATTATTTCCTTTTTCCCAATAAACAGTTACTCTCATAAAAGGCCATAAGTCCCTCTGTGGAAGGCTGGGGGAAAGATTCACAGTATAAATTTTTGGCAGTGTAGTGGGGTCCTTAAGCAATGTGACATGGCCTCCCATCATTCAATAAGTTGTTGGTCTGTAAACCGGTTTAAGCCTGGGATTTGATTGCAGGGCCATGACTCTATTCTGGTGATTTGAGTTAGACTGTCATTCACTAGATCTAGAATTCTTCTGCTAGTAGAGATAAAGTAAATACTTAGTAGATTTCTGATCTATTTTTGCCCTAGGTTCACCATGACTACGTAGCCAGCACCATGAGTCCATATGAGTCAGACTATTCTGATTACTGCTTTTACTCCACTGTCCATTATGATAACCATACCCACCTTACCTTTGTTGATTGAGTACCACCACTTGGCCCCTACCACCATGGGGTACAATGAGCCCCATTGTAGTTAAGTATTTTAATTCAGGTAGGGCAGTTTCCACTGTAAAATCTGACTTACATAAAATAGCAATCACAGCAGTCTTCAAGGATGCCAGGCCTCCGTTCACAAATTTGTTCCTCACTTTTGTGGTAAAAGATATGTTCTCTGGGCATTCCATGTGTGGATCTGTGGGTCTAACCTGATAAATCCACTCTAACATGCCAATTTCCTAAGCCTTTGGATTCCTTCTTCTACAGTATACAAAGGCGGTTCTAACACTTCAACTTGATTTAGTGTGGGCCACCACATAATCTATGCTTCAGCAAACCAACCAAATAAGCTATTAGACCCTTTCCTAACCTCTTGAGTTGAAACATTGAATGAAGGTTCTGTTTAGTGTGCCCATATCGATAAACTCAGACTGATCCAACTTTATGTTCCTTGAACCATTATCCCACAGCCTTAATAACCATTCCCACACATATTCCTCAGGTTTCTGTTTGTACCTACTAGATAACTCAAGAATTTTTCTTTTTTTTTTTCTTGGAGTGTAGCATGCCTCCTGCCGAATCTCACTTTGCAATTCAGCTTTTGAGGCTTACAGGGACTTAAGGCTGGTATAGGTCTGAAAGCAAAAATGAGTGATGGGGATGTGTTCTGAGGACGTTTAACACCATCTTGTATGACATACACCTCAGGCGATGCCCCAGGCAATGACTCAGAAAAAGGCCTTCAGACACAGCAGGGTTAATCTCATCAGATATGAGTGAGAAGGTTGGTTCTGTTGGCAGGAATGATTCAATGGAATTTAGGGGCTCAGCATCCCCAGTTTCCTGATTATCTGCCCATATGTCCCCATCTCAAGTTTCAGGATCCCATTTCTCCCCAGTCAATGCCCTCACTTTAACATCAGACACCACTCGAGATTGGGAATTCAGTTGGCATTGTAATTCAGCCACTCTTACAATAAGATTCTAGGTTTGGCTTTCAGCAATATCAGCTCTGTTATTATAAGAAATAGCACTTTCAAATTACAAGTGGAAACTTTGAGGTCATTTATGGGGCAATTCAACTGTGACTCTGAAGCCCTGAGTTCATCTCTTTCACCATTTTTGCTAGCTAAAGTAGGACAAACCGACCAGTTTCCTTATACTTCTCTTTCAGAAAAACTGTAGAAAGGTATCAAACATGTGATTACCCGGAGCCTCCCCTCTCATCAATACCTGATCTATTGGTGGAGATGTCTATTGCCACCTCATGCCATTGATTAGCAGAGCCCTCTTTACCACTGGGAGCAAAATTGTCAACATCTTTAAGACTAACCAGACTAAAGAGCCAATTTAGACAACTCTACAATTTTGTTTCTCTAGAACCACTATCTATACCAAATTCCTTAGGCTGGGTTCTCTGGAGAAGGAAAAGCAGTAAAGTGTATAAATATATATATATATAGAGAGAGAGACAGAGAGAGAGATTTGTATCAAGGAAATGGCTCACGCAGTTGTAGAGGCTGGAAAGTTACAATTCTGTGGGTGAGGCTGGAGGGTTCTCCTGACTCCCATAGTTGCAGGGGCTGGTGAACTCAAGATTGGTAAGTCAGACAGCAGGGCTCTGGCTCACAGGCTGCAGAGGTTGATGAATTCCAAGATTGGCAGGTAAGCTGCTAGCTGAAGTCCCAAGAACCAAATGTCAGATGAAGTAGCCAGCTGCAGGATCCAGTCTGAGCAAAAGCCAATGAGTTTTGCCAGATAATTCAGCTATATTGCATGCAGGTCACACTCCCATGGAAACTCCCTTTCAACTGATTGGCTGCTCATAACGGATCTCATTATGGAGGTGATTATATCATTGCATAGCTAACAAACTATATCATAAGTGTCAAACCACTGAAAATCATGGCCCAGCCAAGTTGACACACATCCTTAACTATCACGGTCCTTATGCTGGGACATGCTTTTGCCACAACAGCCAGCTATGCTGGGCAGGACCTTTCTGCAGCAGCCTGTGGCACTGGGGAGTGGCCTTCCCAAGGCAATAGTGGTGCTGTGGTGGGATCCATGCATGGCACTGGGGGCTCTAGGGTGGAATTTTCTTGCATCAATCAGTGTCACTGGGGCATGGCTTTCCCTTGGTGCCTTATGGTGCTGTGGTCAGACCTTCCCACTGACCATGGGTGGAAGAGCTATGGAATGGCTTTCCCCAGCAGCCAGTAATGCTGAGTGGCCTTCTGCCATGGGTGGCACTGAGCTATCTCGCTGGTGGTGTCTGGTAGTTGGCGGGGTGATCCAAGTGGTTCCCAGTGGGCTTCCTGGTTGGTAGGCAGTACTCACCCTGGTTGATAGACAGGTCCTAGCACTCTCCCACCACTATGCTCCATGAGACATGGTGGCACTAATCTGCACTGCTGCACCTTCCCTGTGCCCTTTCCCAGGTGTGTGTATTCAGGCTTTCCTGTCCCTTGCTTGTGAATTCCTACAGTCCAACCCATGCCACTTTAATTGGCCAGCACTTTCCTAGGTTTTCTGGGTTTCAAATCTATGTTGTGCCCATACACCACTCTCTTTCTGTCCTGCCCAGTCTCAGTACATGCCTTGTGCCACTTTCCACTCCTTTCTAAGGCTATTTACCCAGTATCTCTGAACCAGTTTGTATCCTCAGTTTAGCTCCTGCCCTGGGTTCATTGTTCAAAGGTGCCATCTGTCACCATCCCCAAATGGCCACACTGAGCTGGACCAGTAGGTAGGGAATGGACAGTCAGAGAATCTCAGCCTTCCTGCCACCCTTGCCCTCTCTATCTCCTGATTTAACATTCATCTCCTTTCTCTAAAGCCTCACCTACTGTCCAAATCTCCAAGATCACTGGCTCTGTTAATTTTTCTTTCTTGTCTTCTGGCATAGTTGTGCGGGGATGTGAGGGTGTGACTGTTTATGCCACCATCTTCCCCTTATCCACTGGCCATATGGTCATTCTATATTTAACTTTCTGAGGAACCAACAGAATGTTTTCCACAAAAAATGCCATGCTTTTATATTCCCACCAGCAATGTAGAAGAGTTCCAATTTATTCACATACCAAAATTTAGGGTTAGTAGAAATTAAAAACATTCGTTCTTCAGAAGTCACTGTTAAGAAAATGTAAAGGCTTGCTACAAACTGGTAAAAAAAACATTTACAAAACATACATCCCATTAACATCTTTAATCCAGAATGTAAAAAAAACTTTTACAACTACGTAAGACAAACAGCCCAATTTAAAAAAGTGGGCAAAAGTATTGAGCAGACACTTCAGCAAAGAAGACACAAATGGCTAATAAGCACATACAAAGATATACAGTATTATTAGTTATCAGGAAAGTGGAAATAAAAACCAGAATTTTATACCACTTCACACTGTACAGATGGCTATAATAAAAAAGATAGACAGTAATTGTTGGTGAGGGTGTGGAGAAATTGGGACTGTCATACATTCCCGGTGAAAATGTAGAATGGTGCAGACACTTTGGAAAACAGTTTGGTATTTCCTCATTTTGTTAAACATATAGTTACCATATAACACCCTGCAATTAAACTTCTAGGTAGTTACAGAAGAGGAATGAAAACATATGTCCACACAAAGACTCGTATGTATATGTTCATAGCAGCTTTATTCTTAATAGTTAAAAGCTGCAAAAAAACAAAAACCCTTACAATTTGATTATCTCAAAATCAGAGAATTCCAAAAAGGCTTTTAGCTGTGTTTTATTGACTATATGTAGGCATCAGATTGTGTGTATTAAAGCATATTATGGATAACATTACAAAGAATGAGAATTTCAGAATACTTAAATGTGCTCATGTGGAACCTGTATGTGAATCAAGAGACATGTCATCGGTTGAATATGTTCCCCCAAAAATGTGTGTATCAACTTCATTAGGCCATGATTCCCAGTATTGTGTGGTTGTCCTCCATTTTGTGATTGTAATTTTATGTTAAGAGGATTAGGGTGGGATTATAATACCACTCTTACTTGGGTCACCTCCCTATCCAATGTAATGGGAGTTTCCCTGGGATGTGGCCTGCACTACCTTTTATCTCTCAAGAGATAAAAGAGAAGCAAGCAGGGGGCCAAGATGGCCGACTAGGTAGATGCTACCTCGAATCAGTCTTGCAACAAAGACACGGAAAAACAAGTGAATCGATCACATACATAACAATCTACGAACCCTGAACAACAAACACAGATTTAGAGATGGAGAATGAACTAATACGGGGAAGCAGCGATTGTTTTCAGAGCCTGGAGCCAGCGTACCAGTCAGGTATGGCACAAGCACAGAGAGCTGCTCCACCCCCCTGAACTAACACCGGGAGGGGGCCCAGCCGGTTCACACGGGCGGCGTGGCGACGCAGCTGGTGGGAGAAGTCCCCGGGAGACAATGACTGGTCTTGGAGCGGGGAGGGCAGCGTCCCAGCCGGGGAACTGTTCCGCCGGGATTTGGACTGGACACAGGTACGGCATAAACACCGAGAGCTGCTCCACCCCCCTGAACTAACCCCGGGAGGGGGCCCAGCTGGTTCATTCAGGCGGCGTGGGACGCAGCCAGTAGGAGAAGTCCCCGGGAGGCAGCGACTGGTATTGGAGCAGGGAGAGCAGCATCCCAGCCGGGACACTTGGTCACAGCACAAGCACGGGGAGCTGCTCCACTCACCTGAACTAACCCCGGGAGGGGGCCCAGCCAGTTCGCGAGGGCGGCACAGTGATGCAGCTGGCGAGACGAGAAGTCTCCGGAAGGCAGCGACTGATTTTGGAGTTGAGAGTGCACAATCCCAGCAGGGGAGCCTTGACCCTGGGCGTGGGGCTGGAAGCGGAGGATCTGACCATGACTCCAGCGGGCCAGACCCCCCGGGGGCAATCTCCACACAGCCAGCATACATAGGTGACGCAACCCACGGGAATCTCGGATATAATAGTCATTCCAAGCAAGACAAACAACTCTGGCTATATTCTGAGGTGCTACTCTCCTATCTCTCTGTTGCCTCCCCCACCCTCCCAAGGCGGCTTCATTAACATCCGAATAGCCTAAGCCAGAGGGAGAACTCTGATAGGGATCTGACTGCATTTTTTTTTAGCGGATTTTCTGGAAAAACTAGTTTCCCAGTGATGCCTCGGAGACAGCAATCCATATCAAACCACTTAAAGAAGCAGATCATGACAGCTTCTCCAACCCCCCAAACAAAAGAATCAAAATCTTTCCCAAATGAAGATACAATCCTGGAATTATCAGATACAGAATATAAAAAACTAATTTACACAATGCTTCAAGACATCACAATAGGCAAACTGCAGAAAAAGCCAAGGAACACACCGATAAAACTGTTGAAGAACTCAAAAAGATTATTCAAGAACATAGTGGAAAAATTAATAAGTTGCAAGAATCCATAGAGAGACAGCATGTAGAAATCCAAAAGATTAACAATAAAATTACAGAAGTAGACAACGCAATAGGAAGTCAGAGGAGCAGACTCGAGCAATTAGAATGCAGACTGGGACATCTGGAGGACCAGGGAATCAACACCAACATAGCTGAAAAAAAAATCAGATAAAAGAATTTAAAAAAATGAAGAAACCCTAAGAATCATGTGGGACTCTATCAAGAAGGATAACCTGCAGGTGATTGAAGTCCCAGAACAGGGAGGGGGGACAGAAAACACAGAGAAAATAGTTGAAGAACTCCTGACACAAAACTTCCCTGACATCATGAAAGACGAAAGCATATCTATCCAAGATGCTCATCGAACCCCATTTAAGATTGATCCAAAAAGAAAAACACCAAGACATATTATCATCAAACTCGCCAAAACCAAAGACAAACAGAAAATTTTAAAAGCAGCCAGGGAGAAAAGAAAGTTTTCCTTCAAGGGAGAATCAATAAGAATAAGTTCAGACTACTCAACAGAAACCATGCAGGCAAGAAGGGAATGGGATGACATATACAGAACACTGAAGGAGAAAAACTGCCAACCAAGGATCATATATCCAGCAAAACTCTCTCTGAAATATGAAGGCGAAATTAAGATATTTACAGATAAACACAAGTTTAGAGAATTTGCAAAAACCAAACCAAAGCTACAAGAAATACTAAAGGATATTGTTTGGTCAGAAAACCAATAATATCAGATATCAGCACAACACAAGGACACAAAACAGAACATCCTGATATCAACTGAAATAGGGAAATCACAAAAACAAACAAATTAAGATTAAAAAAATAATAATACACATAACAGGGAATCATGGAAGTCAATAGGTAAAAGATCATAATAATCAAAAAGAGGGACTAAATACAGGAGGCATTGAACTGCCATATGGACAGTGATACAAGGCAATATAGAACAATACAAGTTAGGTTTTTACTTAGAAAAATAGGGGTAAATAATAAGGTAACCACAAAAAGGTATAACAACTCCATAACTCAAGATAAAAGCCAAGAAAAACATAACGACTCAACAAACATAAAGTCAAACACTATGAAAATGAGGATCTCACAATTTACTAAGAAAAACGTCTCAGCACAAAAAAGTATGTGGAAAAATGAAATTGTCAACAACACACATAAAAAGACATCAAAATGACAGCACTAAAAACTTACTTATCTATAATTAGCTGAATGTAAATGGACTAAATGCACCAATAAAGAGACAGAGAGTCACAGACTGGATAAAGAAACACGATCTATCTATATGCTGCCTACAAGAGACACACCTTAGACTTAGAGACACAAACAAACTAAAACTCAAAGGATGGAAAAAAATATATCAAGCAAACAATAAGCAAAAAAGAAGAGGAGTAGCAATATTAATTTCTGACAAAATAGACTTTAGACTTAAATCCACCACAAAGGATAAAGAAGGACACTATATAATGATAAAAGGGACTATTGATCAGGAAGACATAACCATATTAAATATTTATGCACCCAATGACAGGGCTGCAAGATACATAAATCAAATTTTAACAGAATTGAAAAGTGAGATAGACACCTCCACAATTATAGTAGGAGACTTCAACACACCTCTTTCGGAGAAGGACAGGACATCCAGTAAGAAGCTCAATAGAGACACGGAAGACCTACTTACAACAATCAACCAACTTGACCTCATTGACTTATACAGAACTCTCCACCCAACTGCTGCAAAGTATATGATTTTTTCTAGCGCACATGGAACATTCTCTAGAATAGACCACATGTTAGGTCATAAAACAAACCTTTGCAGAGTCCAAAACATCGAAATATTACAAAGCATCTTCTCAGACCACAAGGCAATGAAGCTAGAAATCAATAACAGGAAAACTAGGGAAAAGAAATCAAATACTTGGAAAATGAACAATACCCTCCTGAAAAAAGACTGGGTTATAGAAGACATCAAGGAGGGAATAAGGAAATTCATAGAAAGCAACGAGAATGAAAATACTTCCTATCAAAACCTCTGGGACACAGCAAAAGCAGTGCTCAGAGGCCAATTTATATCAATAAATGCACACATACAAGAAGAAGAAAGAGCCAAAATCAGAGAACTGTCCCTACAATTTGAACAAATAGAAAGTGAGCAACAAAGGAATCCATCAGGCACCAGAAGAAAACAAATAATAAAAATTAGAGCTGAACTAAATGAATTAGAGAACAGAAAAACAATTGAAAGAATTAACAAAGCCAAAAGCTGGTTCTTTGAAAAAATTAACAAAATTGATAAACCATTGGCTAGACTGACTAAAGAAATACAAGAAAGGAAACAAATAACCCGAATAAGAAACGAGAAGGACCACATCACAACAGAACCAAATGAAATTAAAAGAATCATTTCAGATTATTATGAAAAATTGTACTCTAACAAATTTGCAAACCTAGAAGAAATGGACGAATTCCTGGAAAAACACTACCTACCTAAACTAACACGCTCAGAAGTAGAACAACTAAATAGACCCATAACAAAAAAAGAGATTGAAACGGTAATCAAAAAACTCCCAACAAAAAAAAGCACTGGCCCGGACGGCTTCACTGCAGAGTTCTACCAAACTTTCAGAGAAGAGTTAGCACCACTACTTCTGAAGGTATTCCAAAGCATAGAAAATGACGGAATACTACCCAACTCGTTCTATGAAGCCACCATCTCCCTGATACCAAAACCAGGTAAAGACATTACAAAAAAAGAAAATTATAGACCTATATCCCTCATGAACATAGATGCAAAAATCCTCAACAAAATTCTAGCCAATAGAATCCAACAACACATCAAAAAAATAATTCACCCTGATCAAGTGGGATTTATACCAGGTATGCAAGGCTGGTTTAATATCAGAAAAACCATTAATGTAATCCACCACATAAATAAAACAAAAGACAAAAACCACATGATCTTATCAATTGATGCAGAAAAGCCATTTGACAAAGTGCAACAACCATTTATGATAAAAACTCTTACCAAAATAGGAATTGAAGGAAAATTCCTCAACATAATAAAGGGCATCTATGCAAAGCCAACAGCCAATATCACTCTAAATGGAGAGAACCTGAAAGCATTTCCCTTGAGAACGGGAACCAGACAAGGATGCCCTTTATCACCGATCTTATTCAACATCGTGCTGGAAGTCCTAGCCAGGGCAATTAGGCTAGACAAAGAAATAAAGGGTATCCGGATTGGCAAGGAGGAAGTAAAGTTATCACTATTTGCAGATGACGTGATCTTATACACAGAAAACCCTAAGGAATCCTCCAGAAAACTACTGAAACTAATAGAAGAGTTTGGCAGAGTCTCAGGTTACAAAATAAACATACAAAAATCACTTGGATTCCTCTACATCAACAAAAAGAACACTGAAGAGGAAATAACCAAATCAATACCATTCACAGTAGCCCCCAAGAAGATAAGAGACTTAGGAATAAATCTTACCAAGGATGTAAAAGACCTATACAAAGAAAACTACAAAGCTCTACTACAAGAAATTCAAAAGGACATACTTAAGTGGGAAAACATACCTTGCTCATGGATAGGAAGACTTAACATAGTAAAAATGTCTATTCTACCAAAAGCCATCTATACATACAATGCACTTCCGATCCAAATTCCAATGGCATTTTTTAATGTGTTGGAGAAACAAATCACCAACTTCACATGGAAGGGAAAGAAGCCTCGGATAAGTAAAGCATTACTGAAAAAAAAGAAGAAAGTGGGAGGTCTCACTCTACCTGATTTCAGAACCTATTATACAGCCACAGTAATCAAAACAGCCTGGTATGGGTACAACAACAGGCACATAGACCAATGGAACAGAATTGAGAACCCAGATATAGATCCATCCACGTATGAACAGCTGATATTTGACAAAGAACCAGAGTCAGTTAATTGGGGAAAAGATAGCCTTTTTAACAAATGGTGCTGGCATAACTGGATATCCATTTGCAAAAAAATGAAACAGGATCCATACTTTACACCATGCACAAAAACTAACTCCAAGTGGATCAAAGACCTAAACATAAAGACTAAAACGATAAAGATCATGGAAGAAAAAATAGGGACAACCCTAGGAGCCCTAATACAAGGTATAAACAGAATACAAAACGTTACTAAAAATCATGAAGAGAAACCCGATAACTGGGAGCTCCTAAAAATCAAACACCTATGCTCATCTAAAGACTTCACCAAAAGAGTAAAAAGACCACCTACAGACTGGGAAAGAATTTTCAGCTATGACATCTCCAACCAGCGCCTGATCTCTAAAATCTACATGATTCTGTCAAAACTCAACCACAAGAAGACAAACAACACAATCAAGAAGTGGGCAAAGGATATGAACACACATTTCACTAAAGAAGATATTCAGGCAGCCAACAGATACGTGAGAAAATGCTCTCGATCATTAGCCATTAGAGAAATGCAAATTAAAACTACAATGAGATTCCATCTCACACCAACAAGGCTGGCATTAATCCAAAAAACACAAAATAATAAATGTTGGAGAGGCTGTGGAGAGATTGGAACTCTTATACATTGCTGGTGGGAATGTCAAATGGTACAACCACTTTGGAAATCCATCTGGCGTTATCTTAAACAGTTAGAAATAGAACTACCATCCAACCCAGAAATCCCACTCCTCGGAATATACCCTAGAGGTACAAGAGCCTTCACACAAACAGATATATGCACACCCATGTTTATTGCAGCTCTGTTTACAATAGCAAAAAGTTGGAAGCAACCAAGGTGTCCATCAACGGATGAATGGGTAAATAAATTGTGGTATATTCACACAATGGAATACTACGCATCGATAAAGAACAGTGAGGAATCTCTGAAACATTTCATAACATGGAGGAACCTGGAAGGCATTATGCTGAGTGAAATTAGTCAGAGGCAAAAGGACAAATATTGTATAAGACCACTATTATAAGATCTTGAGAAATAGTAAACCTGAGAAGAACACATACTTTTGTGGTTACGAGGCGGGGAGGGAGGGAGGGTGGGAGAGGGTTTTTTATTGAATAATCAGTAGATAAGAACTGCTTTAGGTGAAGGGAAAGACAACACTCAATACATGGAAGGTCAGCTCAATTGGACTGGACCAAAAGCAAAGAAGTTTCCGGGATAAAATGAATGCTGCAAAGGTCAGCGGAGCAGGGGCGGGGGTCTGGGGAACATGGTTTGAGGGGACTTCTAAGTCAATTGGCAAAATAATTCTATTATGAAAACATTCTGTGTCCCACTTTGAAATGTGGCATCTGGGGTCTTAAATGCTAACAAGTGGCCATCTAAGATGCATCAATTGGTCTCAACCCACCTGGAGCAAAGGAAAATGAAGAACACCAAGGTCACACGACAACTAAGAGCCCAAGAGACAGAAAGGGCCACATGAACCAGAGACCTACATCATCCTGAGACCAGAAGAACTAGTTGGTGCCCGGCCACAATCGATGACTGCCCTGACAGGGAGCACAGCAGAGAACTCCTGAGGGAGCAGGAGATCAGTGGGATGCAGACCTCAAATTCTCATAAAACGACCAGATTTAATGGTCTGACTGAGACTAGAGGAATCCGGGCGGCCATGCTCCCCAGACCTTCTGTTGGCACAGGACAGGAACCATCCCCGAAGACAACTCATCAGACGTGAAAGGGACTGGTCAGCGGGTGGGAGAGAGACGCTGATGAAGAGTGAGCTAATTATATCAGGTGGACACTTGAGAGTGTGTTGGCAACTCTTGTCTGGAGGGGGGATGTGAGGATAGAGAGAGAGGGAAGCCGGAAAAACTCTCATGAAAGGAGAGACTGAAAGGGCTGACTCAACAGGGGGAGAGCAAGTGGGAGTTCGGAGTAAGATGTACGTAAACTTATATGTGACAGACTGATTGGATTTGTAAACGTTCACTTGAAGCTTAATAAAAGTTAATAAAAAAAAAAGAGAAGCAAGCAAAGAGTTGGGGACCTCATGCCACCAAGAAAGAAGCACTGGGAGCAGAGTGCATCCTTTAGACCTGGGGATCCTATGCAGAAAAGCTCTGGTCTGGGGGAACATTGACGAGAAAGACCTTCCTCCAGAGCTGACAGAAAGCCTTCCCCTGGAACTGACAGCCTGAATTTGGACTTTTAGCCTACTTTACTGTGAGAAAATAAACTTCTCTTTGTTAAGACCATCCGCTTGTGGTATTTCTGTTATAGCAGCACTAGAAAACTATGACAAGGTAGTCATTCAAACAGAATAAGGGAATACTATGTGACTCAAAATTAGAAAAGGTGTGCATTTGGGTTGCATACTTTCACCTTGCTTATGAAATCTGTGCACTAAACAAATACTCCAAGAAGTCAGGCTAAATGAAGAAGAAAATGGTATCAAGATTGGAGGAATACTCATTAACAACCTGAAATAGACCATAAAACCTTGCTCACCAAAAATAAAGATAACTTACTGATAAAGTTAAAGACAACAGCTTTCTGTATGGATTACACCTGAACATGAAGAAAAAAAAAATTCTCACAACTGTACTGATAAACAACATCATGATAAATGAAGAAGAAATTGAAGTTGTCAATGACTTTACTTAGATCAACAATCAAAATCCATGGAAGCAGAAGTCAAGAAATCAAACAATATATTAGATTTGGAAAATCTGTTACTGCGAAAGATCTCTTTAAAGTTTTAAAAATCAGAGACGTCACTTTAATGACTAAGGTGTGCCTCACCAGTGCCGTGGTGTTTTCATTTGCCTCATTGCATGTAAAAGTGGACAATGAAAAAGAATAGATAGAAGAATTGATACTTTTGAGCTGTGTTGTGGCAAAGAATATTGAATATCTTGTGGACTGCCAGAAGAATGAACAAATGAGTCTTAGAAGAAATATATACCAGAATGCCCCTTAGAAGTGAGGATGGCAAGACTTCAGCTCACTTACTTTGAACATATCATCAGGAAAGACCAATCCCTAGAAAAGGACATCATGTTTGGTGAAGTAGAGAGTCAGTAAATCCTCAGTGAGATGGATTGATACAATTAGCTGTAACAATGGGCAAAACCTACCAACAATCACAAAGATGGCATAAGACCAGACAAGATTTTGTTCTGTTATAAAGTTGCCATGAGTCAGAGACAACTCCGTGACAACTAATAACAACGAATGAATGGATACACAAATT
This sequence comes from Loxodonta africana, assembly GCF_030014295.1. Classification (NCBI taxonomy): domain Eukaryota; kingdom Metazoa; phylum Chordata; class Mammalia; order Proboscidea; family Elephantidae; genus Loxodonta; species Loxodonta africana. Next base: position 101,326,018 of record NC_087369.1, read on the forward strand.
GTCATATATCTGTGCAACAAAATAGCGCTCAACAATTAAAAGCAACTATTAGTACATGCAACAACATAGACCAATCTCAAAAGCATTATGCTAAGTGAAAGAAGACAGACACAAAAGAATGAATACTTTATGATTTCATTTATAAGAAATTCTAAGTAGAGAAAGCAAAACTATAGTGATGGAAAGCACTTCATTGGTTGCTAGGGCCCAGTGATTAGGAGGACGGCACAGGGTCACAGGAAGCTTTTTATGGTGCTAGAAATATTTATTTATCATGATTTTGTTGGTGGTTATAAGGCATTTAAACACTTGTCAAAACTCACTGAATTGTGCATTTCAAAATGTGTAGTTTATTTTACATAAATGATACCTCAATAAAGGTAACCAAAACTAGAGTAAAAAGGATTTTCTCAGTTTTTTTTGTTTTTTATTGTTTGAGGGCCTGGACTTTAAATTTATCCCCTGATAAATAGTGTAATTATGCTATATAGGCGGCATGATGAACTGGATATAACACACTATGTGGACCAAGGGAACTTGGATTCTAACCACTTTCTTGAAATGTGTCCTCAGGTCAGTTATTTTGTATCTCTGAGTCTATTCACTTGTAAAATGGAAATAATAACTGCCTACTTACCTCAGAAGATTCTTGGGAGAATTAACAGACATACCTTTATGTGTGTTTTATAAATGGAATTTAAAAGATAAATACGGAAGACAGAACTTTCTTTTATTTATTGTGCTTTAACCGAAAGTTTACAAATCAAGTCAATCTCATACAAGAATTTTTACACACCTTGCTATGTAATCCTAGCTGCTCTCCCCATAACACGACAGCACAACCTTCCTCTCCACCCTGTATTCCCCGTTTCCATTCAACCAGCTCCTGTCCCCCTCTGCCTTCTCATCTTGCCTCCAAACAGGAGCTGCCCATGTAGTCTCAAGTGTACACTTGGGCCAAGAAGCTCACTCCTCACCAGTATCATTTTCTGTCTTATAGTTCCATCTAATCCCTGTCTGAAGAGTTGGCTTCGAGAGTGGTTCCAGTCTTGGGCTAACAGAGGGTCTGGGGGCTATGACCTCTAGGGTCCCTCCAGTCTCAGTTAGACCATTAAGTCTGGTCTTTTTATGAGAATTTGAGGTCTGCAGCCCAGTTCTCCTGCTCCATCAGGGATTCTCTGTTCTGCTCCAGAAGACAGAATTTTTAAGATACAACACACACTTTAACAGTTAAAATAAAAGGAAGTCTGTTGATGCTCTAAAATCAATAGTATACGTGAAATACCTTGAAAATGCTAAAATTGTAATAAAGGGTATAATTGTTATAGATGGTAAAATTATTGTTATAGTAACATCTCACCCTATCCTGAGTTCAGGTAAAATGCATCAATACAATTTATAAAACTTTTCATCCAAAGTTGTTCAATTTTTTTAAAAAATATAGTTTTGGTGCCTATAGGGGTAAGTGCTAAGCAATACAAGAAAGTCAGTTACCCTTAAAATAATAAATTACTAGAGGCACTTTTAGAGAGCCAAGATTTTACTGGCTTGTTATTTGTCCAGAAGTAGAAATACCTTGGCAATGAGAGCCATACCATTTTACCTGAGCTTATACTTATCAAATGGTCAGATAATGGGAGGGGGTACAAACTATGGATGTGATAATGTTTCATTTTGTGCAAGGCTCACTCTTCCACGCAGGAATTGAATCAGTGATCTTGGTACCAAACTCTAACCAATTGGAGCCGATGAAAAAAATACGCCATACAAAATTTCTTGACTAAAAATATTTGTGCTTCATTGTGAGAAGATAGATAGGTACCCTTAAGATAACAATTTCACCGTCAAGACAGAGCAAGACATATGGGAGTATAGGGTTCAGCTTAGTTTAAAAGAATCATAATTGCATGTATCTCTCCATCATGCATTATTTGGCATAATTTCAGAACTGGCATTGGATCAATACACTCATTCTTTTTTAACTACAGTTAATGGGTCGATGAATGAACTTTATTGGGTTATTTCTCATGGTGCCTCTTACTGCAGTTCAAGGTTGATTGTTAAGTACCTTAGAAAAAGCAGTTGATGAGAATCAGAGATAATTAGAAAATAGAAGAAAAAAAGTTTTCTTTTATCCCCTTAACAGCATATACCTTTATGCTTCTGTGGAATTGATTTGACATATTTAAAGAAAGCACATATAATATGAATTACACCCTTTCCTGGAAACCCTGGTGGGGTACAGGTTAAGTGCTATGGCTGCTAACCAAAGGGTGGCAGTTCGAATCCACCAGGCACTCCTTGGAAACTCTATGGGGCCGTTCTACTCTGTCCTATAGGGTCGCTATGAGTCAGAATCGACTCGACGGCACTGGGTTTGTTTTTTTGGTATATACCCTTTCCTTAAGATCAGATAATGCAGTCTTTATTTTATTATTTAAAGAGATGTATAAAGTACAAAGAAAATATGAGAATTATTCTCCAGTGTACCAAATTATGAAGAAAAAAAAACTTACCAGAGCATAATTATATCTAAAATGACCCGTGATGTCTTGCATCCTCAGAATACTCCAACCAACTATTTATATGTAGCTGTTTTTTTTGTTTCATTACCCTCAAAGGTAATCTTCCAGAAAATTCAGGTTTCAGATCTGCAGTGCATTTTTAGAAAGTGTGAGTATGCTCAGTCAATTCTTTTTTCCCCTGTGCAGCCTCCTCTTTTGAATGCCTTCACATTCATTCACTAATTCAGCTTTTAAGTAATCAATGTAAAATTTAAAAAAAAATTCATCTGTATTGCCATGCCAATGATCCTGCTGCCAAAACCCATAGTCTTTCTCTTATACTAATCTATAATGTATACAGAGGAAAGCTAGCATACCAGAAATATAGCTCAACAAAATTCCCATCTAAACAATACAGTTCTTTGCTAGTTGTTAAGCCCTTAAGGGAGCAGCTTAGAAAGAACATAACTTTAGAATTAGATATATTCTGGGATTTAGTGTTAGAACTTTGTTTGAATGTACAAGTCATTTAACCACATGAGACTCAGTTTCATTATAAATACTACTTCATAATTTTTATTTAATTTTTTGTTGTTGAGAATATACACAGCAAAGCATACACAAATTCAACAGTTTCTACATGTACAGTTCAGTGACACTGATTATATTCTTCAAGTTGGGCAACCATTCTCATCCTTCTTTTCTGAGTTGTTCTTCCCCCATTAACATAAACTTACTGCCCCTTAAGTATCCTATCTAATCTCAAATTGCTGTTGTCAATCTGATCACAAATAGATAGATCTTGAAAGATCACTGTGCTCAAAAAGGCAGGCATTATTTACGTGTTAAGGTAAACTATTGTCTGGTTTTAAGAAGACATCAGGGGATATTTTTGGTTTAAGGTTTAAAGATGATCTCAGGGCAGTAGTTTCAGGGGTTCATTAAGCCTCAGTGACTCCAGAAAGTCATGAGAATTTGAAATTCTGTTCTGCATTTTCCCCTTTTTGATCAGGATTCTTCTATAGAATCTCTGATTAAAATGTTCAGCAATGGCAGCTAGGCACCATCCAGTTCCTCTGGTCCTATGGCAAAAAGGCAGTTGTGATTGACTTATTTCATAACAGACAGATCAATGGAACAAAATTGAGAGTCCAGAAATAAACCCACAAATCTATGGCTAACTGATTTTTGAGAAAGGTGCTAAGTTCATTTGGTGGGGAAAGAAGGGTCTCTTCAATAAATGGTATTAGGAAAATTGGATTTCCACAAGCTGAAAAATAAAACAGGATCCATGCCTCACACCATACACAAAAACAAATTCAAAATAGATTAAGACCTAAATGTGCAAGGTACAACCATACAATTCTTAGAGGAAAACACATAGGCAATGCTATTAGGCCTAGCTTTTAGCAATGAATTATCTAATATAATAACAAAAACACAAATATCCAATGACAAAATAAATAAATGGGACCTTATAAAAATGAAAAAAACTTTTATTAAAAGACTTTACCAAAAAACTGAAAAGACAAGTTACCAACTAGAAGAATATCTTTGAAAACCATATATCCAAGAAGGGTTTAATGACCAAAATATATATAAAATTTTGACAACAAAAAGACAACCCAATTATAAAATGGGCAAAAGATGGAATAAATATTTCACCAAAGAGGACAATACACGAAAAGACACTCAATGTCATTAGCCATCAGAGAGACGCAAATCAAAACCACAATGAGATACCATTTCACTCCCACTCATTCCCAGTAGGAAGGCTAAGATTTCAAAAAAAAAAAAAAAATCGCAAATGTTGGTGAGGATATGGGGAAATTGGAATTTTGTCCATTGCTGGTGGGAATGCAAAACAGTACAGTCATTGTAGAAATCTGTGATGGTTCCTCAAAAATCTAAAAACAGAACTATCATATGACCTAGCAATTCCAGTCCTAGGTATATACCCAAAAGAATGGAAGGCAGACATTCAAACAGAGACTTGGTGTCTTAGTTATTTCGTGCTGCTATAACAGAAATACCACAAGTGGATGGCTTTAACAAACAGAAATGGATTCTGTCACAGTCTGATAGGCTCTGAATTTAAGGTGCCAGCTCCAGGGGAAGACTTTCTCTCTTTGTTGGTTCTGGAGGAAGGTCCTTGTCATAGATCTTTCCTTGGTCTAGGAATTTCTCCGAGCAGGAACCTCAGGTCCAAAGGACGTGTTCTGCTCCCAGCACTGCTTTCTTGGTGGTATGAGGTCCCCAAGTCTCTCTTCTTGTTTCTCTCTTTATATCTCAAAAGAGATTGGCTTAAGACACTATCTAATCTTGTAGATCTCATCAATATAACTGCCACTGATCCATCTCATTACATCGTAGTGATAGGATTTACAACACACAGGGAAATCACGTCAGATGACAAAATGGTAGACAATCATACAATACATACAATCATGACCCAGCCAAGTTGACAGATATTTTGGGGGGACACAATTCAATCCATGACACTTGGACACCAATGTTCATTGCAGCACTATTCACAATAGCCAAAAGGTAGAAACAACCTAAATGTCTATTAACAGATGAGTCGATAAACAAAATGTGGTACATACATACAATGGAATGCTCCTCAGCCAGTAAGACAAATGAAGTCTTAATATATGCTACAATATTGTTGGAGCTACTTCATAAGATTTTTGTGAGAGTTTAATGAAATACTTAAATGATATAATGTAAAGTTCCTAGCACAATGCTTGGTGTGTAGTAATTAAATCAATTTTCCTTGCATTTAGAGAGATATTATTTTATGTTTTTTTTTGGATGAGACCAATGCATTTTTTTTTTAAGGTCAGGAAATTTTAATCCTTAGCCAAATCTTTAATAACAAAATTTCTGTCTTGCTTCAGTGTCCTTAAGATAATTCTTCCATGGATCCTAACTCACCTGATATGTCTTAGAAATTTTTCAAGTTATCAAATCAAAACAAAGGGATTTCACTGTAGCACGTTTGACCTACCTACATGCTTTAATCTAGATATTCCTTTGCTCCACTGGGAATCTAAACCAAAACCCAAAAACCAAAGCCACTGTGGTGGAATAGATTCCAACCCGCAGCTACACTACAGATAGGGGTCCGACTACGGAAAATAGCCCTAGGCCAATTATTGTTAAATTGCTGAATGATCTCCCATAGCTGGAGATGGAAACTACAATGGCCAATAAAAACACTACCACCACCACCTGCTACTTGGTGCCCACCTCAGGCGGAGCCTCGGGCAAGCACGTAAGCCAAGTTCAGGGAAAGGCACCCTACCTGTCCCCACCCCTCCCAATCAGACCTTGCCTATAGGACAGAGTTGAACTGCCCCATAGGGTTTCCAAGGCTGTAAATCTTTACAGAAGCAGGTTGTCACATCTTTCTCTCGTGGAGCAGCTGACGGGTTCAAACCTCCAACCTTTTGTTTAGCAGTAGAACACTTTAACCACTGTGCCACCAGGGCTCCTATTTGGAATCTATCACACTGTAATTCAGGAGCAGAAGTTTTTAGGTTTAGGCTTCATTTCCACTTACAAAATAAGATCTTCTAATGCAATTAACTAATCCTACCTATTTGTCATGGGCAAAAATTTAATAATTGTGAAGATTCATTTATAATACCCAAATGGACCAAGTGTGGCAATTTAGCTGACCCTAGAAAATAGTGCCTTATGTTCATCTTGTGCAATCTGTCCACTAACAGATGCATTCCATTAAGATGTAAAGTGAAATAAAGAAAGAGGAGGAGGAAAAATAGCAGAAGAGTGAGGCTATGTAACAGCAGAGGCAGAAGGTCCACACGGGCCTGGAGGAAAACACAAACAGTGGTGTTTAAATTATTTGAAAGTAGTATTGCAAGGAAGGTTTCACACCCAAATTAGCATAATGGCCCTTAATAAAATGCACCAGCATGTTATAAATAAAATCAAAACCAGCCACCTACCCTTCTACTGCTAATGGCTCTTAAAAGCAGATGTATCAATGAAAGATAAAAAAAAAAAGATAGCTTTAATAAGTTAAAAAAGAAATTTTCACAAATGAGGGCATTTAGTGCAGAAATTCGGAGTCATACTAATGTTCATTTCACAGAGCAAATTTGGTTTTTCACACAATACTGGAAACTCATGTTATTTAGTATTTTATCCCAAAAGAAACATGAAAACAATTGATTTTAGAGTTGAGAGAAATAATTTTAGCCAATGACTTTTTTCCATATTTGAATCTTGGTATAAACTACATAACCTAGTGAAATATTGTTTTCATAAATATATCTATAAACACAAAATGCTTAAAAAGTTTCTGGAATTGTTTCTGAATTCAAATCCCTAATTGTTTTGTGCTACCCTGAAGCACTCCTGACTCCCGGATTTTATCTTTCTCTCTTCAGTCAAATGTGTCCAGCCAGTGTCCAGTTCACCCAAATCTAAGATCTCTGGGTATGAATGCTAATGATTCATTTCCTCTTATTTGTAACGTATCTATTTTTAAAGGAAACCTCTGGAGACAAAATGCTTAAAAAAAATAATTATTCTGGTATTTGGGATGTTGGATTGGCCTTTTTGGGATGTTGGAATAAGCCTTTCGAGGTCCTTTCCCCCCAGAGCCTACCATAACAATTATTCTACTTATGGGTAGAACTGTCCCCACCAGAATGAGTAGTCAGGAAGATCTATGCAAAAAAGATGGTTCAATTGCATATCTGTGCACTGCTGTTAGAATATTAATATAATAGTAACTTTCCTAAACACCACTGGACCACAACAGAACACTGAAAGCACCTGTTGATCCGTCCTTAATTCTGAAGTGTAAAATAATCTTTACAGACTGACATTAGAATGCATTAATGCCCCCCCGCAAGTTCAGAGCATTGAAGAATCATTTCCTGAAATTACACATCGGTAGATCCATGCCTACTTTTTAGATCTGTATTAGCTTTCTATTGCTGTGTAAAAAAATTATGACAAATTTAGTGGCTTAAACTACACAGGTTTATTGTTTCACCATTGCTTTCAATCAGGTGTCCAGGGATGGTTTAACTGGGTCTTATGCTTAGGATCTCACAAGGCTGATATCAAGATGTTCATTGGACTGTGTTTCATCTGGAGTTCAGGGTCTTCTTCCAAGCGCATTCGGGTTGTTGGCAGAATTTAGTTGCTTGCAGTTGCAGGACTGAGGCCCTCAGCTCGTAAAGGGCATTTCTCTCCATAGGCAGCTTACAACATGGCTGTTTGCTTCCTCCCGACCTGGCAGATATCTTCACAGCAATATTTTTCTCTCATGTTCATTGTTCATTTTGGGGAGTTGCAATAGTGTTTTCAGCTGAGCTAAAGAAAATGTCAAGAATAATTTTGAAAAATGGGAGCTATTTGACCTTTTTTGACAACAAGTGCCTTTTGTGACTAGTACCATAGACTGTGTTGTTTCAATATATTTTCTCTTAATGCCTTCATAGAACAGGACACAAAAGACCCTATCTGAAGATACAAGCCAATAATACTAAGAAAAAGATTGTCATTGTGGATTAAAACTAGAAATTAAAATAATTATAAATAATGAATTTAACCCAGGATACATTGGTCTAAAGTGAGGATTTTTAAAATTTGTCCTAAACAGATTTAGGTTTTATCTATTGAGACTACACTTCTCAGGGAGCACATCCCATTGCTGGATGCAAGTAGGAAAATAATTGCTCATTTTGAACCTGGGTTATAATCTGAAAAATAAGCAATAAGACAATCCTTATAAATACTACTCATACTCATTAACCAAAGAAAATTCTTTATATTTTCACAGTTTATTTGGCAGAGAGAAATGATTTCAGCATTTCTGTATATTCAAAGCAATACTTCCAGTGCAGCAGAATTTGTAAGGTAAAATGAAAATTTGCAGAAACGTCTATCATATATATCTGTATCTGTATTTGTATCTACAGTTATATAGATATGTATCCAGATGCCATCGAGTAGGTAAATATTCACAAATAGGTAAATATAGACAAACTAGCCTACCTGCAAAAATGTAGATCAATTCTCTCCAAAAGGTAAGAAATATCTGGGGCTCTTCAAAAGATACTGACATTTAAATATACTTCAAAAGAGATCAATTAATTAAAAAATATAAACACACTTGCACTTCTGTTAGCAATAAAGTAAAAACTCATTAGTTCTTTTGAGGCTTTTTTTTTTTTGAGAACTTGAATTTGATACTATACAAAGACATGAAAAGGAAACTAAGCTCTTTGCCCAGGAGAAAAGGCTTAGATCAAGAGCTCTTAACAGTTTTTATTGAATCATGACCCTTTTTTTGAGAATTTGATGAAAATCATGAGTTTAGAAAAGCATAAACGCACAGACAGCTTTGCATACACTTTTAAAGGTTTCATGGACAGCTTGCAGTATAATTTGTGGACAAATGAGTTGGGAACACCAATCTTAGGTGATATTTTTTATTACTCTTTGTAAACTGCAAAATGCTTTTGCTGTTAGTTGTTGTTCAATGGATTCTGACTCACGGCGGCCCCTTATGTGCAGAGTAGAACTGATCCCATAGGGTTTCCAAGGCTGTACCTTCTGGATCAAAGCAGATCACCAGGTCTCTCTTTTGAATAGTCTCTGGTTGAGTTCTAAATTTACAGGGTTGGAAAACATATATATCAATAAGAACCAGGAAAGTAGATGAGTGAAATGGCTGATGGGTTCTAGAAGGGTTATGCTTAAGGCTAAAGGAGACAGCTACTCATATCTCACCAGTTGCTGCTATATGAGGATTTGGACTCAGGATGGTCAATTCTAAATTCTCACAGGAAGCTAAAAAGTACACATTCTAGGTGAAATTTCGTAATTTTTAAAGGTATACAACTGATCTAATTTGTCTTTAAAACGCCATACAGGCAAAATAATACATGTCTTTATATTTTGGGGATATTAAATGCAGTCTTGGGCATCCAGGGTTTTTTTTTTTTTCTTTTTTTACTCTGTGCTACTGAAGTATAACATATTATGATCATCATTGCCATCATTTTCACAGTTTCATCATCACTAACATAATTGTTCTCACTTTTCTATTGAGTGCTTATGCTGTGCCCAGGAGCCCCGGTGCTGCAGTGGTTAATGGCTACAGAGAGCTACGGCTACTAACCAAAAGGCTGGCACTTCGAATCCACCAGCTGCTCCTTGGAAACCCTATGGGGCAGTGTTATGAGTTGGAATCGACTCAATGGCAATGTTTTTTTTTTTGTTTGTTTTTTGGCTTTATGATGTGCCAGGCGCTATGCTAGTTATTTAACATACATTATCTCTTTTAATGTTTACAATTAACCCAATAGATGAACACTATATATTTCTATTTTTAAGTGTGAGAAAACTGATATTCAAAATTTTCATAGCAATTAGCAGAGTTGGGGTTGAAAATGGTGTCTGTATGAAGTTAAAAACAAAAACTATAAAGTTCTGAGCGACCATTTTCCAAATAGGTAGGGAAAACCAGATCATTCACTAATAGATAGGCATCATTAGTTTAAAAAAAAAAAAACAGATATGGTCTACATATGTTAGGACATATACACCTGCTTAAGATATAAGAAGTACTTAGGGCTACTACACTGAAGAGTTTTTCTAGATTTCCATGGAAATCAAATTGGAAAAGAACAGAAATGATGTAAATCAGTTATGTTTCTTTTAAGCACGCTGAGAGCTTTTATTAACTATCACAGAGGACTTGCATATTTTAGTGGTCCCACTAGTAAGCTTTAAAAATATAATGAATGTAAACTTAGTAATTGCACTGTCTAAATTATCATTTATAATTCTGGACAACAGTATTTCCTTTCCATACCAATTCGTCAATGGATCATTACAGTTATGGCTTTAGCTGACATAGTGTACATCACATACGAAACTGATCAGCAAAGTTTTGCACCAAATGAATGTTTCACATTTATAATGTAGATACTCATACAATCCAAAGAGACGGGATTTTCTTCCTGTTCATTTTCACTTATCTAATTATTCTGTCAACAATTTCACAATCAATAATCCTTTGGTTTGCAATATCTATTAAGCTTACCAATAAGAATGAAGGTTAAAAACAGACAGTAACTACAGATACAAAAATATAATATTTATTGTGTGAGACATCAGATTTGTCTGTCTATATGTAGTGATGAATGAAATTGCAGAAGTACATGAAAAGCTTAAAAGCACTCCAAAAAGATTTTCTTTCTATTTTACTTTTCGATCTCTCAATTTTTGGATCAGATGAAAGAGCAGTAGAAGACTCTAATGTTTGGCAGCTATAGTTGTGGAAGGTCTGACATATCTTAAAGGATATTATTCCTTGTTTAATTTCAGACTAAAGGTGGGTCTTTATTTCATACCATATTCCAGCCATATTCTGTGGTTTAAGCTATGCATCTATAATAAACACCAACTGCTTAATACAGATGAACGAACACCAGACTCCTTTTCATTGTTTTCAATAGGGTGTTATTCTGGGATAAAAACGAGAAAAATATTTCTATTATGTCTTATTTTCGACTTTTGTCTATGTTTCCTCAATGGAGAATGAGGATCACCATCCAAAGCAGTTCACATTAGGGCTTTGCAGCTAAGAGTGCTATAAAGAGCGTCTTCCTTAACTTAGCCTGTTTTGCAATATTCTTTCTTTCTTCTTAGCCTTGAGACAAATATAAAATTCATTAGTTCTTGAGCATATCTCAGTCTACCAGTCTTTTTAACATTACATTGTCCATTGGTAATACCTGTAGCAATTCTTGAAAATTTCCATAATACTAATGAGAAAGTAGGCACTTACATTCTCATTACTCACTCACCACTGATACTACCGATATAGTAAGCTAATATCCACTAAGTGTGTACTATGGATGAATTAGTGTGAGAAAGATACAAAGACATATCATATATAAATCCTGTTCTCAAGGAACTAAGAAAATAAATATCTACGGTATAAGTGGAAAATAAATATCTACAGTATAAGTGAAGTGGTAAGTGTCCCCTGTTGACTGGCTAAAGGGAGAGATACAAATCTAACATAAAAGAACAGAGTAAAACTAGAAAGTTATTGAAATCACTGGAAAAAGAAACATCCAAATGAAAGAGATTGAAACAATTTTCTCAAGCTTGAGTTTACATTAGAACCACCTCTAGATATTGCTAAGGGATATATAGTCCTAGGTCTTAAGTTCAGAGATTCTGATTCAGTTCAGTTGTGATAAGGCCTGGGAATCTACATTTTAACAAACAACCCAGGTATTTCTAATGCAGGTGATCTATTTTCCAAAATATGGAAGTAAAGGAACATATAGCACCATCACAATAACATAATAATAGTTAACATTTATCAAGCGCTTTACTCTGGGTCAGGCCTTATAATCTCATTTAACCTACAGAATAATCCCACAATATTGGAACCATTATTACCTTCATTTTATAAATGAGGAGAAAGAGACACAGAAAGGGTAAGCAACTCATCCAACATTAACTGTTGTAAAATACAGTTGCCCACCCTTTTTCAACCCCTCAGTTTCATTGGGAAACTGCTTTCCCACTGATGGTGCATGCTGTCAAAAGGCAGGGGCCTTTATGACTGTTTGAAACTGAAAACAAACAAATAAACAAACAAACAGGCATGATTCTCAAATTAATGTTTCTACAGGGTGTTTATGAGGTATGTACATTTTTGGTAGGAAACACAGAAATTTTGAAAAATTTTCTTTGGGACATGGTGTGTCCCTCTGAACTCTAGGGGATAAAAAAAAAATCTGAGGGTAAATTAGTGGATGGGACACCATATGTTCCTCGGGACTCAGAGGGTAGGATAGTTGGTAGGGGCAAAAAAAATCCATACTGCCTACCACAAATTCAACAACATGCAATGATTCAGCATGCTTCCATTAATGAAAACACATGGTATCAACAAAAAACCCAAAGAAGAAAATAATTGGGTGTTGATTAATGAGACAATAACTAGTGGAGTAGGAATTTAAATAAAGGCAGTTCTATTCCAGAAATCATGCTTTCTATTCCTATTGATCACTGCGTTCTTCACAGATGTCTTTCCTACTACTCTTTCATAATACTGGGTAGAGGATGTACTATAACAAACTTGTTGGAGTAGACCTGGGCTGGACAAAATTCCATGATTAGGAAAAATGAAGGACTTAATTTAGGCATCTAGGTTATATTTCACACCTCCTGATGACCCTCTGTGTCTGCATATTATTGAATCTGTTTATTTTTAACGAATTGACTGAAAACAATCAGATACTGTATGTCTTACTAGCTACTCATTTAAAAAATGAAAAAATAGATTTTTTTAGAGCAGTTTTGGCTTTATGGAAATATTGTGCAGAAAGTATAGAGTTTGCATATACCACCTCTCCATTCTGTATGGTTTCTCCTATTAACGTCTTGCATTCCTGTAGTACATCTATTACAGTTGATGAATCAATATTGATATTTTATTATAAGCTGAAGCCCATAGTTTACATTAGGGTTTGCCCTTTGTGTTGTATAGTCCTATGGGCTTTGAGAAATTCATAATGCCAGAAGTTCACCATTGCAATACGATACAGAAAAGTTTCACTGCCCTAAAAATGCCCTATGCCCCGCCGATTCATCCTTTCCCCTTCCTCATGAATCCCTATAAACCACAGATCTTTTGACTTTTTCTATTAAACTCTATTGTTTTGTTTTTTTCAAAAAATCACGTAGTTGAAATCAAACAACTTTTCAAACTGGCTTCTTTCACTTAGCAATAAACGTTTAAAGTTTCTCCAAGTCTTTTCATGTCTTGATAGTCCATTTCTTTTATCTACTGAATAATAAATAGTCCGTTCTTACACTATATTCATACAGTTTATAAATTTTTCAAATATTCATTTTTAACTATGAACAAAAATTTTGAAGCACACTTACTCATGCTTCTGTCACATTGGTTTTTTCCCTTGTGTCATTTTGAAGAGTTGAACACTATTGCAGAATTTATAGAATTACTTATAAAACATTGCATAGCTTAAATACGATTTCTTTTATCAAATGCTATGGATCTCTGCCTAATTCATCTGTTGTTATCTAAGGCTTGTAATAATCTGTGGAACAATGGTCCAGACAGCTTGGGAAAACAGGAGTTGTTTTGTTATTTGTTACTAGATTCTTGTGGAAGGAGTTGTTTGGCTTGAAATATAAAAGAATAGTTCAATTTATCCATAAAATGCAAGCAATAATTTATGATGAGTAAATGAGAAGATGCAGAAAAGAGGGAAATGCTGTATTTGTGATTTAGCTGTTTTGCTGTTGGTAAAATACTGTTGATCAAGAATTCCAAGAACAAAGATGAAGTAAACCTGAGTCCATATCAAGTGCTGAGGTTAAACATTGTTTAGTTATTTGACTTTTTCTTCTAGAAGATATGTCATTGTCATTTGCATCACTCACACTCTATCTCCTCTGAGCATGTGGTGTGGCACATAATTTATACCACACATTTACAGATACATTTGATTCAGGTGCTACATGAAAGTGGAGATGTCAAGGAGATTCATGTGTCTCCTAATTTTGACAGTTGTGTGGTAGAAGGTACAACAACAATTGATTGGGTAAAAGTATTAGGGAGTGGTATTTCCCTAGTTTTGAGTGAAAGTTACCTGTAAGCATCATATAGCAGAACAGGGATTGAAACAGTATTTTTCACTTTAACATTAACCTGAAGCAATGTATATAGTAAGAAAGAGAATAAGATTGTAGTGTGCTGATTACGAGGACAACAAGAAGAGAAATTTTGTCCTCTTAACTTGCTCTCACATGACCGTAGAGGTTAGGATGAAAAGAATAAATAGAATTAAAATACGATCGAAGTAAAAATTTGGCAAAGGCACTGATTTCTTTCTCTGATTCTTCCCTCTGTATATGTAGCATTCTAAGACCCTTAAAAAAAAAAAAAAAAGACTTGACTATTTCCAATGAAGGATTATATTTCAGTGGCACTGGGTTTTTTTTATATAGTGTACTACACCTCAACATAAAGAAAACAAAAATCTTCACAACTGGACCAATAAGCAACATCCTGATAAACAGAGAAAAGATTGAAGTTGAAAAGGATTTCACTTTATTTGGATCCACAGTCAACACCCATGGAAGCAGCAGTCAAGAAATCAAAAGACTCATTGCATTGGGCAAATCTGCTGCAAAGACCTCTTTAAAAAAGTGTTAAAAAGCAAAGATGTCACTTTAGGGATTATGGTGCACCTGACCCACGCGTGGTGTTTTATGTCACCTCATATGCATGGGAAAGCTGGACAATGAACAAGAAAGACCGAAGAAGAATTGATGCCTTTGAATTATGGTGTTGACAAAGAATATTGAATATACCATTGACTGTGAGAAGAATGAACAAATCTGCCTTAAAGAAGTACAGCCAGAGTGCTCTTTAGAAGTAAAAATGGTGAGACTTTGTCTCATGTACTTTGGACATGTTATCAGGAGTCATCAATCCCTGGAGAAGGACATCATGCTTGGTAAAATAAAGGGTCAGCAAAAAAAGGGAAGATTCTCAACAGGATGGATTGACACAGTGGCTGCAACAATGGGCTCAAGCATAACAATGATTGAGAGTGAGGATGGTGCAGGATGGTGCAGACAGAGCAGTGTTTCGTTCTGTTGTAAATACGGTCACTATGAGCCTGAACTGACTTCACAACACCTAGCAACAACAACATATAGAATATTATAGGACTAGATTCCTATCACATGCAGAAAATAAGACTGTGATGGTTAATTTTATGTGTCAGCTTTGCTAGGGTCATTATCAGTGGTTCCATAATGTAATGTAATGTAATATAATATAATCACCTTCCATGATGTGACCAACAAATCAGTCGAAAGGGGAGTTACCTTGGGGATGTGGCCTGTGTACAGAATATAAATGGATATTCTGAAGAGCTTGCTCTCTCTTGACCCTACACTCTTCTCATCACCCAACCTCTGGATCTTGGGACATAAGCATGCAGAGGTCTCTGGCCTGCTGCCTGACCATAAGATCTTGGATTTGCCAGAGCTCTCAATCCTGTGATCCAGCAGAGGTCTCCAGCATGCCAATTGATGTACGGATTTGGGACTTGCCAACTCCCACGATTGCCTGATCCATTTTTTTTTAAGTAAATTTCTCTCTCTGTCTCTTTCTTTCTCTCTATATATGTATAAATGTGTGTGTATACATATGTACATATATATATTATTGTTGTTATGTGCCATGTACAGCAGAATGCAACACTATATATATAATATATATGTATACATCTCACTTGTTTTGCTCTTCTAGAGAACCCAAACTAAGACAAACACCAAGTATGAAAAACAGCCAGCTGTTAGCAGCAAGAATAGCAATATAAAAAAAAATGTTTTGTGCCCTATAAATACTTTTTTTTTCTTTTTTAGTTTATATCATCATTGTTTCTTTGTTGTTGTTATTAGGTGCCATTCAGTCAGTTTCAACTCATAGCATCCCTATGCACAACAGAACTAAATACTCCCCGGTCCTGTATCATCCTTATAATCGTTGTTAAGTGCTTCTACTCCTGTTCACTTTCAGCAAGCGAGGTTGTGTCATCTGCATACTGCAGGTTGTTAATCAGTCTTCCTCCAATCTTGATGCCACGTTCTTCTTCATATAGGTCAGTTTCTCAGATTATTTCCTGAGCATACAGATTGAAAAAGTATGGTGAAAGGATACAACCCTGACGCACACCTTTCCTGACTTTAAACTATGCAGTGTCTCCTTGTTCCATTCGAATGACTGCCTCTTGATCTATGTACAGGTTCCTCATGAGCACAATTAAGTGCTCTGGAATTCCCATTCTTTCCAATGTTATTCATTTGTAGGTAATACTATTTTCAGTGAATTGAAAAAAAAATCATTTAAAGTGAATAACTCTCATTTAATATGATTACTAAGAGCCCTGTTGGAGCAACAGTTAAGTACTAGGCTGTTAACCAAAAGATTATCAGTTCAAACCCACCCAGGGAATCCTCAGGAGAAAGGCCTGCTGATCTGTTCCCCTAAAGATTACAGCCTATAAAACCCTATGGGGCAGTTTTTTTGTCACATGGGGTCTCTATGAGTCGAAATTGACAAGACGGCATCTAATAACAACAACAACAATATATAAGTATAGATTGTTGTTGTTGTTGTTAGGTGCTGTCATGTCAACTCTGACTCACAACGACCCTATGTACAACAGAAGGAAACAATGCCTGGTCCTGCTCCATCCTCACAATCGTTGCTATGCTTCAGCCCATTGTTGCAGCTACTGTATCAATCCATCTCGTTGAAGGTCTTCGTCTTTTTCACTGACCCTCTATTTTACTAAGCATGATGTCCTTCTCCAGGGTCTGATTCCTCGTGATAACATGTCCAAAGTATGTGAGATGAAGCCTCACCATCCTTGCTTCTAAGGAGCATTCTGGTTGTACTTCTTCCAAGATAGATTTGTTCATTCTTCTGCCAATCAATGGTATATTCAATAATCTTCGCCAAAACCATAATTCAAAGGCATCAATTCCTCGGTCTTTCTTATTCACAGTCCAGCTTTCCCATGCATATGAAACGAAAACACCATGGCTTGGGTCAGGTGCATCTTAGTCATCAAGGTCACATCTTTGTTTTTCAACACTTTAAAAAGGTGTTTTGCAGCTGATTTGCCAAATTAGAGGTATTATTTGATTTCTTGACTGGTGCTTCCATGAGCACTGATTGTGGATCCAAGCAAAATGAAATCCTTAACAATTTCGATTGTTTCTCCTTTTATCGTGATGTTGTTTATTTGTCCGGCTGTGAAAATTTTTGTGTTTTTTTTATATTGATGTGCAATCCATAGTGAAGACCATGGGCTTTGATCTTCATGAGTAAGTGCTTCAAGTCCTCTTCACTTTCAGCTAGCAAGGTTGTATCATCTACATAAACTTCTTTCTGGTATTCTATGCTTTCAGCCATGATCCATCTGACATCAGCAATGATACCCCCTTGTTCCATGTCTTCTTCTGAATCCAGCTTGAATTTCTGGCAGTTCCCTGTGGATGTTCTGTTGTAAACACTTTTGAATGATCTTCAGCAAAATTTTACTTGTATGTGATATTAATGGTAATGGTCTATAATTTTCACATTCTGTTCAATATCTTTCTTTGGAATGGGTACAAATATGGATCTCTTCCAGTAGTTCGGCCAGGTAGCCGTCTTCCAAATTTCTTGGCATTGACAAGTGAGCACTTTCAACTCTGCATCCGTTTGTTGAAACATATCAATTGGTATTCTGTCAATTCCTAGAGACCTGTTTTTTACCAATGCCTTCAGTGCAGCTTGGACCTCTTCCTTCAGTATCATAGGTTCTTGATCATATGCTACCTACTGAAATGGTTGAACACAAGGCAAATTTTTGGTGCAGTGACTCTGCATATTCTTTCCATCTTGTTTTGATTCTTCTTGAGTCTTTTAGTATTTTCCCCCACAGAATCCTTTAATATTGCAACTTGAGGCTTGAATTTTTTCTTCAGTTCTTTCAGCCTGAGAAATGCAGGGCATTTCTTCCCTTTTGGTTTTCTATCTCCAGGTCTTTGCACATTTCATTATAGTACTTTGTCTTCTCGAACCACCCTTTGAAATCTTCTGTTCAGCTCTTTTACTTCATCATTTCTTCCTTTGGCTTTAGTTACTCTAAGTTCAAGAGCAATTTCAGAGTCTCTTCTGACATCCATTTTGGTCTTTCTTTCTTGTCTTTTTAGTGACCTTTTGCTTCTTCATGTACAATGTCCTTGATGTCATTCCACAACTCATCTGGTCTTCAGTCATTAGTGTTCAATGCATCAAATCTATTCTTGATGTGGTCTCTAAATTCAGATGGGATATACTCAAGGTCGAATTTTTGCTGTCTTGGAGTTTTCCTAATTTTCTTCAACTTCAACTTGAACCTGCATATGAGCAGCTCACTTGTTCTGACTGACGATATTGAGCTCTTCAATCATCTCTGTATATAGTCGTCCATGTGTATAGTCACCATTTATGTTGTTGAAAAAATGTATTTGCAATGAAGATGTTGGTCTTGTAAAATTCTATCATGCAATCTCTGGCTTCGTTTCTATCACCAAGACCACATTTTCCAACTACCAATCCTTCTTCTTTATTTCCAAATTTCACATTCCAATAGCCAGCAATTGTCAATGCTTCTTGATTGTATGTTTGATCAATTTCGGGCTGCAGAAGTTGGTAAAAATTTCCAATTTCTTCATTTTTGGCCTTAATGGTTGGTGTGTAAATTTGAATAATAGTGTTATTAACTGGCCTCCATTGTAAGCATATGGATATTATCACTCACAGCGTTGTACTTCAGGATAGGTCTTGAAAAGCTCTTTTTGATGATGAAAGTGATGCCATTCCTCTTCAATTTGTCATTCCTCACATAGTAGACCATATGATTGTCTAATTCGAAATGGCCAATGCTAGTCCATTTCAGCTCACTAATGCCCAGAATGTTTACACAATCCATTTCATTTTTGACAACTTCCAATATTCCTTGATTCATACTTCATACATTCCACGCCCCTATTATTAATGGATGTTTGCAGCTGTTCCTTCTCATTTTGAGTGGTACAGCATCAGCAAATGAAGGTCCAGAAAGCTTGACTCCATCCACACCACTAAGGTCGACTCTACTTTGAGGAGGAAGCTCTTTTCCACTCTTATTTTGAGTGCTCTCCAACCCAAGGGGCTCATCTTCCAGCACTATTCAGACAACGTTCTACTGCTATTCATAAGATTTTCACTAGCCGGTTTATTCAAATGTAGGCTGCCTGGCCCTTCTTTCTAGTCAGTGTTAGTCTGGAAGCTCAGCTGAAGCCTGTCCACCAAGAGTGACCATGTTGGCATTTGAAATACTGGTGGCAAAGCTTTCAGTATCACAACAACATGCAAGCCACCACAGTAAGACAAACTGAGAGACATGTGGTGGTTAATTACACAAGTGCATATTAAAGGGCAGCTACTCTCTTTTAGGACACCTTGGTGGTGCAGTGGTTAAGAGCTATGGCTGCTAACCAAAGATTTGCGGTTCAAATACACCAGGCTTTCCTTGGAAACTCTATGGGGCAGTTCTACCCTGTCCATTAGGGTCGCTATGAGTCTGAATCGACTCGATGGCTGAGGGTTTTGTTTTTTGTTTTTTTTTACTCTCTTTTTGGTGTTTATAATGGAACAGTGATATATAACTTCTATCATTACAATACTGTTTCAGGCTTACTCTATTGTAAACTACTTTGAAAATTTTCCACCTTTTCATACCCTCTTCAAAAGCTTTTTAAATGTCAAGAAGAGATGAAGGAAAGCCTTAGAAGAATAATTAAAACTGGTTCATCATGCCCAAAGACCCAAACAAAGGTATACGTACATACAAACAAACATACATTGTTGTCGTTGTTAGGTGCCATTGAGTCAGTTCCCACTTGTAGCGATCCTATCCACAACAGAACAAAACCCTGCCTGGTCCTGCACCATTGTCATGATAGTTGCTGTGCTTGAGACCATTGTTGCAGTCACTGTGTCAATCCATCTTGCTGAGGGTCTTCCTCTTTTTCGTTTACCCTCTACTTTACTAAGCATGATGACCTTCTCCAGGGACTAATCCCTCCTGATAACATGTCCAAATTATGTGAGAAGTAGTCTCACCATCATTGTTTCTAAGGCGCATTCTGGTTGTACTTCTTCCAAGACAGATTTTTTTGTCCATGGTATATTCAATATTCTTCACCAATACCACAATTCAAAGGCGTCAATTCTTTTTGGGTCTTCCTTATTCATTGTCCAGCTTTTGCATGCATATTGAAGTGTTTGAAAACACCATGGCTTGGGACAGGTGTACCTTAGTCATCAAGGTGATATCTTTGCTTTTCAACATTTTAAAGAAGTCTTTTGCAGCCAATTTGCCCAATGCAATGCATCTTTTGATTTTTTGACTGCTGCTTTCACTGGTGTTGATTGTAGATCCAAGCAAAATTAAATTCTTGACAACTTCAATCTTTTTCTCTGTTGATCATGGTGTTGCTTGTTGGTCCAGTTGTGAAGATTTTTGTTTTCTTCGTGTTGAGGTGTAACCCATACTGAAGGCTGTGGTCTTTGATCTTCATCAGTAAGTGCTTCAAGTCCTCTTCACTTTCCACAAGCAAGATTGTGTCATCTGCATTTCTCAGATTGTTAATTAGCCTTTCTCCATTCCCGATGCCCTGTTCTTCTTCATGTAGTCCAGCTTTTCCCATTATTTGCTGAGCATACAGATTGAATAGGTATGCTGAAAGGATACAACTCTGACACACACCTTTCCTGACTTTAAACCATGCAGTATTCCCTTGTTCTGTTCGAACGACTGCCTCCTGATCCATGTACAGATTCCTCATAAGCACAATTAAGTGTTCCGGAATTCCGATCCTTACCCATAATTTGGTATGATCCACACAGCAGAGTACCTTTGCATAGTCACTAAAACACAAGCAACATCTTTCTGGTATTCTCTACTTTCAGCTAGGATCCATCTGACATCAGCAATGATATCCCTGGTTCCACAGTCTCTTCTGAAATTGGCCTGAATTTCTGGCGGTTCCCTGTTGATATACTGTTGCAGCCGTTTTTGAATGATCTTCAGCAAAATTTTGCTTGCGTGTGATATTAATGATATTGTTCTATAGTTTCCATATTTGTTTGGATCACCTTTCTTTGGAATAGGCATAAATATGGATCTCTCCCAGTCATTTGGCCAGGTAGCTATCTTCCAAATTTCTTGGCGTAGACATGTGAGTACTTCCAGTGCTGCATCCGTTTGTTGAAACTTCTCAATTGGTATTCATATGTACATATATACATATTTACATATATATATATAATGTATGTGTGTATATATATATATACATCCACACACATGACTATATATATATACATCCACACACTTGACTCTCTCTCTCTCTATATATAAAACTTGTTGTCTTGGAGTCAATTCTGACTCATAGCTACCCTATAGGACAGAGCAGAGCTACCCGATAGAGTTTCCAAGGAGCCATTAGTGGTTTTGAACTGCCAACCTTTTGGTGAGCAGATGAGCACTTAACCAGTGCACTACCAGGGTTCCATATATATATGGTAGCACAATGGTTAAGAGCTATGGCAAGCTATAGCTGCTAACCAAAATGTTGGCAGTTCAAATCCATCAGCTGCTCCTTGGAAACCCTTGGGGCAATTCAACTCTGTCCTATAAGGTCACTATGAGTCAGAATTGACTCAACGGCAAAGGTTTTTTTTTTTTTGTACATATATACATGACTATCTATATACATGACTATATGTATATATGTTCTTGTTAGTTGCTGTCCAGTCAATTTTAACTCCTGGGGATCCCATGTGTGCAGAATAGAACTTACTCCATAGGTTTTTCGAGGCTGTGATCTTTTGGAAACAGATCACCAGGCCCAGCTAAAGAGGCAGCCTCTGGGTGGGGTTGAACTGCCAACCTTTCAGCTAGTAGTCAAGTGCTTGACCATTTGCTCCACCCAGGGACTCCATATAGGTATATATAGACATATATATGTATATGTACATGTAGATATATACACATACACGCACACACACGCATGTTTTCAAAAGTCACTGGGCCAGCAAAGAAAACTTGATAAGCACAATTTCCAGTGGCACCTAAACTCTATTGCTATCTTTTCTTTTGCTCTTAGTAACTAAAACTGAACCTATGACCAATACATAGCTCCACCTTTACACATGTTGTTATCAGTTGCCATTGATTCAGCTCCGACTGATGTTGACCCCAAGCACAAGAGAACAAAATGTTGCCCAGTCCTCTGCCATCTTCGTTATCATTGGTATGCTTGAGTCCACTGTTGTAGTCACTGTATTCTGAGTGCCTTCTAACCTAGGGGGCTCATCTTCCAGCACTATATCAGACAATATTCTATTGTGATCCAGAGGGTTTTTATTAGCTATTTTTCAGAAGTAGCTTGCCAGATCTTTTTTCCTAGTCTATCTTATTCTGGAAGCTCCGATAAAACCTGTCCACCATGAGTGATCCTGCTGATATTTGGAATACTGATGGCATAGCTTCTGGCATCATAGCAACATGCAAGCCACCACAGTACAACAGACAAATGGGTAGTGACCGCTAACTATATGACCTCTCAAAAAATTATTAGGAAAACTAAAAGAAAAAAAGATATGATTAAATTATTAGCCATTCATCACTTGAAAGTCTTTGCTGTCTAGATTTTATTACACTGCACTTCTTTGGTTCTCTTTTTGCCTCTCTGACCTTTCCTTCCTATTCTCCTTTATGGGCCAATTCTCCTTTATCTGACACTTGAATATTCAGGTTTCTCAGGGTTCAGTCCTATGAACTTAATTTTGTCACCTAAAAAGTCTCTTCCAGAGTGAGCCCATCTAAGCCCATATTCTCCTTACTGACTTCTATCCAAAGTGCAGACATATGTATCCAAAACATCTGGGAATATTCACGTGGCTTTTCCACAAGGACCACAAACTCAACATGCCTAAAACTAAAATTTAATCTTTCTCTTCTAACCCACACCTACCTATTTATGTATCTTTGATTTTAGTGTATGAAAGACATCTACCTTGTTGACAAAAGCAAGAACATGGCTGAAATTTTTCCCTCACCTCACACATTGAAGTAATTACTAAATAATTTCAATTTTCCCTCCTATACATTTCTCAAATGTATCATTTTCTCCAGCCCTATTACCAGTTCCCACATTTTTAGAATCTCTTGCTTAAATCACTGTAGTAGCTTTTTAGCTAGTTATCTTACTGCCAGTTTCCATCCTACTTAAATACACTGCGGTCAACCTAAAACACAGTTCTACCCATGTTGTCTGAGTTTGGGTTTCTTCCAAAGCAGACCCAGACACAAGTATTTGAGTGCAAGCAATTTATTTGGGAGGAGCATGAAGTGAGTCAGGGAAGGGAAGGAAGCCAATAAAGGGTGCTTTCTCAAGCCAGATAGTACTGTGGGTGACTAGATCTTAATCTTGTTGAGAATATATCAAAAATGTAGAAAAACACATGGGTCTTATTCACTTCAAGGGACAAAGGGAGATAGGAGTATTTATGCACCAATTCCTATATTTCAATGACTGAGTATTGCTGAGGGTGAATGTTAATTCCCAGGTACTTCTATCCAGCTATGAGGGTAGAAATGCTTTCTCAGGCTGCAGATAAAGCCTTCAGGTGAAAAGATACAGAAGCTGTTTGTTAGAAGCCAGCCAGAAAGCAATAAAATGATAAGGCCAGAGGGATTATGGATGGGGCTCTGAGAGTGTGAGAGCTTCTACTGTTGTTGTCGTTAGGTGCCGTCGAGTCAGTTCCGACTAGTAGCAACCCTATGCACAACAGAACGAAACACTGCCCGCTCCTGTGCGACCCCTACAATCATTGTTATGCTCGAGTTCATTGTTGCAGCCACTGTGTCAATCCACCTCGTTGAGGGTCTTCCTCTTTTCCGCTGACCCTGTACTCTGCCAAGCATGATGTCCTTCCACAGGGACTGATCCCTCCTGACAACATGTCCAAAGTATCTAAGATGCAGTCTCGCCATCCTTGCTTCTAAAAAGCATTCTGCTTGTACTTCTTCTAAGACAGATTTGTTCGTCCTTTTGGCAGTCTGTGGTATATTCAATATTCTTCGCCAACACCACAATTCAAAGGTGTCAACTCTTCTTCGGTCTTCCTCATTCATTGTCCAGTTTTCACATGCATATGACGCGATTGAAAATACCATGGCTTGCGTCAGGCACACCTTAGTCTTCAAGGTGATATCTTTGCTCTTCAACACTTTGAAGAGGTCCTTTGCAGGAGATTTACCCAATGCAATGTGTCTCTTGATCTCTTGACTGCTGCTTCCATGGCCGTTGATTGTGGATCCAAGTAAAATGAAATCCTTGGCAACTTCAGTCTTTTCTCTGTTTATCATGATGTTGCTCACTGTTCCAGTTGTGAAGATTTTTTTTCTTTATGTTGAGGTGCAACTACTACATATGTCAATCTTCTGTTTGAAAATTTAAATGGCCCTCAAATTGACTACAAAAGTTTTTAAGCCCAATTTGGCTAAGGCCAAATATATGGTGATAAAGTAAAGTAGCATGTTATATTTTTTAAAAAATGGTGTACACACACACACTGAGTTTGTGTGTGTGTGGTAAATATATATCTAATGTAACATTCTTTACATGTATAATTCAATGACATTAATTGTGTTCATCACATTGTGCAACCATCACCATTATCCATTTCCAAATTTTTCCAACACCCTTAACAGAAGCTCGGTGTTTGCTAAGAAACGAGTCCCTCTTCCACCTCCCTCCCACCCACCCCTGGTAACCACTAATAAACTTTGGCCTGTATATATTTGCCTATTCTATATATTTCATGTAGGTGGAATCATACAATAGTTGTCCTTTTGTGAATGACTTCTTTTACTTAGCATGATGTTTTCAAGGTTCATCCATGTTGTAGCATGTATCTGTACTTCAATCCTGTGTGATATTCCATTGTATATACATCCCTTTCAGGACTCTTGGGATATACAGTATCCCAAGCTCTTTTTATGTCTCTGGAGTACTTTGGGAAGGAGATATCACAATTTTAACATGGTTAGCCTCAAGGTGGGAGCTGAAACTCAAGAACCTGAGTTGGAGCCTCATTTTTGCATAGATTGAGCATTGTCTTAGGTGATACCTCCTGGATGTGTGAATTTTCTAAACTTTTGACAGGTTTGCTTTTGTTTCTGTGAGTTAGGCCTCCTCACTATGTTTTCCAGTTAAACTGTGTTCTCCTGCGAATGTACTTATCGTGAGAATATGCTATTCCCAGTCTTCATTCATTCATCAAAAAAAAAGCTATTTTCTCCCTGATGCCATTCATTATTTCCAGGTGTTACTGGCTTCCTTCTTTTCTAGCTTTGGAACAGTAAATAATGTCTTTGCAATACGGAATAATGCATTGCAGTGGTACTTTTCAAAAGACTCAAACTCCCATAAGTTATTCTTAGCCTGCATTCAATCTTAGGGCTCAATCATTGCTTCCACGTGTAACAGGTGGAATGCACTGCTGTGAGCAGTTGTGCAGTATTGCAGTATTTCAAGGCAGCTATTTCTGCTTCTTATCTGTTAGTACTGCTTTTGTTATAATGAATAATACATACCTGTTGCCTTTGAGTTGATTCTGACTCATAGCGACCCTATAGGACAGAGTAGAACCGCCTTATAGGGTTTCCGAGGAGCAGCTGATGGATTCAAACTGCTGAAGTTTTGGTTAGCAGCTGAGCTCTTAACCACTGTGCCACCAGGATTCCAAAGAATACGTAGTAGTAGTAATTTTCCTGATATTCAAATCCCTTTAGTTTTATTTATTTGGGCTGTAACTACTGCTTTTTCAGTAAGGAAGAATGTATTGTAGCATGTTTTGAAAAGTTTCATGAAAAATAATAAAAAGGCAAAGAAGAAGGAGACTAGAACAAAATGCATGTGTAGTCATTGCCAGGTGCCGTCATGTTTTACCTCATGTTTTGCAAAATTTCAAGAAATAAAAATTAAAAAAATATATTATCATTGATTCATATTGGCATGATTTATGGTGATTAGAGTCTGCTGGGACATGTGTGATCCCAGATAATGGGTATGAAGATCTATAACTCATAACAAAAATTCTGAATTTGGTCCTTTAATCAGCACACCTTCCATTAGTGAAAACACATGGCATCACCAAAAAATTCAAAGGAGAAAATAATTGATCCTTGAAAGGGATATACCACATTTTGTTTATTCATTTATCTTTGAATGGACATTTAGGTTTTTTCCATCTTTTGACTATTGTGAATAGTGCTAAAATGAGCTTTGGGTATGTATATATATCTGTTTGTGCTCCTGTTCTCAGTTCTTTTGAGTATATACCTAAAACTGGAATGGTTAGACCATATGGTAATGTTACATTTAAATTTTTGAGGAATTGCCAGGCTAATTTCCACCAGTAATGCCTGAGGGTTCGTATTTCTCCACATTCTTGCCAGAACCTCTTTTTTTCCTTTTTGTTTATCATAGCCATCTTAGTGGGTGTGAAATATTATCTCATTGTGGCATTGATGTGCATTTTCATAATGACTAATGGCTTTGAGAATATTTTCATGTCCTTATTGGCCAACTGAATTTCTTCTTTGGTGAAGCATCTATTCAAGTCCTTTGTCCATTTTTTTAATTGGATCATTTACTTTTTTGTTGTGAAGTTGTAGAAGTTTATGTGTCCTGGATGTTAATCCCTTGTCAGATGTATGCATACCAAGTTTTTTAACAATGAATTTATATGTACCTCCATTACTTGGCAGTCATTTTTACAACTTTGTCTGTTAACATTTCCCACTTCTTACTATAAAGCATAAGTTTTAGTCATATCATTTTGTTCAGAATCTTTAGTGTACTATGAAGTGTTTTGACTCTATTCCTTTGTTTGGTATGCCCACGCTTAAAATACACTTTCTACCATTTTGTTTGGCTATGTCTTAATTATCTTTCAAAGTATTATGTTCTCCTGATTTTCTCCCTATCTTACTGATATTTACTTCTCACTCTTTTAATGTATCCTCTTCCGCTGCTCAATATCTAAATACTGAAGCAAACTAGAGAACTGTCCTTGATCTTCTTGTCTATTCTATCTACACTTTTCCTAGTGGATCACATCCAGGTACCTTAGACTCTATATTTCAATGACATTTATATATATATATATGTATATATTCATCTCTGACTTCTCTTTTATCTTTAGTTCTTCACACCCAATTGCCTATTGATAACTCCACTTGAATGTGCCGTAATAGACAGCTCAAACTTAATAAGCACCCCCGAATAACTTTGTACTTCCCCACACAAATTCCCCCCAGAAACCTTTTACTCCTCCAGTCATTTTCATATAAACAAATGATAGCATCATCACCCCAGTTACTGAAACTAAAAATCTTGGCAAAATTCTCTATTCCTCTATCTTCTTGTTGTTGCCATTGCCTTCCAGTCGGTTCTGACTCATAGCAACCCTTTAGGACAGAGTAGAACTGCCCCATAGGGTTTTCAAGGAGTGCTTGGTGACTTTGAACTGCTGACCTTTTGGTTATCAGCTGAGCTCTTAACCACTGTGCAAGCAGGGCTCCTTCTCAACAAAAAGACAAACGAGCCAATAAAAAATGATCCAAATATTTTGGCAGCAAAATGACTTACTGAAGGACAAGATTTAGGAAGTTTCTATACTATAGACTTCATGAGGACATAGACAATATGTCTTTTCTTTATATTAGCCACTTAAATAATCTAGCTGTATCTCTTTAGAGTTTGTCTGGCTGGGCCTTACAAGTTATAGAGGGATATGATCTTCAGAATAAGGTTCCTTTTATCTTTTTCTATCTGTTGTACGTTATTCAAATTATTGAGGTACCCAATTTTACAAAGGCAATGTTTACTATATTTCTTGTAGGATTATTGTCAAATTCAACTAATGTTGTCATCTTGAAGGAAGCTGTTAGTCTCCAAGTGTATAGAGTTTTATTGTAGAGAGTACATAATTCACCTCCCTGCAATTTTATGGATATTTTAATACTAAAATATAGCATCTAAGAGGAGATAAAATGAAATATATATATATTCACAACCTGTTCAGAGCACATAATGGTGATATTAAGACCTGGAGGTGTTTGGTCACTAGACATGTAGGTATTAATTTTCCTGCTGGTGATACTAACAGAGGATTATTTAGAGGAGTTAAAGGCATTTAAATAACTGTATGCATTCTTTTAGCAAACAAAGTTGGTTTCCCTTGTACTGTTCTTGCTAAGCTTTCTGAAGAGTTTCTGTTCCTTTCCATATGACAATCAGAGGTGAAAATATCAGGCAAAAATTGTATATCTCATCATAAAAATATTTTGAGTTAAATGTGAGATCAAATACTACCAGAAGTGATTCAATATTGATGCAGAAAAATGCAATTAATTAATTTATTGAGAAGATCTGTTGAAATGTCTAAACTGCATACGATGATAGTTAATAGATGTGGTTTCCACAGATACCATCACCCCTAGATTTTTTGAGCAATGCACACAGTTTATGATATTTCACGTGCCAAATGACTTCCCCTATTCAAAGAAAGATTTTTAAGTTAGACTAAATAAAATAATGGGGAAATGGAAAAGAAAGGAAACTAATTTTATTGAGTACCAATTAAAGACACAGACTGCTGGAAATACTCCAAACAAATAAATTACTTAATTTTCAAAATAACCCTTCAATGTATGTGTTATTGAGTGCCTAGCACAGTGCCTGGTGCATAATTTTCATTCAATTAATTTGTGTTCAACGAAAAATATAAATGAACATTGTTATTCCCATATTACAAATAAGGGAAGAGTTTAAATGATTAGACCAAAGTCACACATTTGCTAAGTGACAGAGCTAGCTAGAATTTCACCACATTTTTGACTCTCAAAGTCCAGAGTCCTTTTACTAAACCATATTGCCTCCTATGTGTTGAAAAGTTTGTGAGAAAACTACAAAAAGTTGCAAAATGTTAACTATCATTATTTGTCTTAAATTGTTTTCTTCTATTTTGAGTAATTACATTAAAAAAATTACATAAGTGAGTTTAAGTGGAATTCAAGCATGATTTAATGCTTGTAGTCAAAATTAAATACATATTCTTTGGTGAGTCGCTCGTTAAGGCACAACTAACTTCAAAAAACAAATATGTAATATTTTAATTTATTTCCTTTATTCGAACCTCAAAGTTTTAACCTTAAGTATTTTTAATTATATAATTAATACAACTTTAGTGATTTTCCAAGTGCCTTCTTGAGTGGAAAGCATTGAAGTTATTAATAAGAGGTGCTGTGGAAGCACATAGATAATCTAAATTGTAGGTGCAAAATTTTGGCATTTAAAAATTGTTTTGCAGTTATTTTTTAGGGTAAAGCTTTCAAAATGAAAGTACAACAGCCCAAGAGTTATAGGAAAAATATTTGTATCATTCATGTAATTTTTCTGTTTGGTTTATATATGTCATCTTATGTTATCATCATGAATTGGAAAAAATGCTTATCCAAGCTACATGAGAAGAAAGAAAAATAAATGAAAAATACAGAGTTAATGTTCAAAGAAAAACTCCAGAATTCTTCTTCAGGGTAAAATAATTTCTTCAGTAGCTATTTAATGCTAAAGACTTGCTCTCTTCAGCAGTGAAAGCATTTTTTAGAGCCTGTAATATGGCACTTAATATGTTTGTTTGTCAAATATAGGAACAATCAAAGGCTGAGATATTGAAAAGCTGGCTGTATAAAAGAGAATAAATCAAGTTCATTGAAGAGATAGCTAAGAAATAAACTTAAAGTTTGTAGATCCTATTAAGAGAAAAATCAAGAATTACCTTGGATATTTATAGTTCTGAGGCTCCTTGAATTAGCTTCTAATCTTATCACCTTTTATCTCTAAAATAAATATTTCTGAATTTTTAAAGAAAAACAGGAAAAAAAGAAAGAAAATGAAAGCACAAAGATATATATACTCCCAAAGACATGGTTGATCTTAAGGTTTATCCAAAATTGCACTGAATGTAGATATCCTGGATTGCATTAATTATGCAGATGAAACCTAAGGCTGCACTCTATATTTTAGCACTATGTTACTAAACAAGGAGCTTTATTACCATTGGTCTCCATATCGTTGCATTTCGTAGACCAGTAAAATAAAGAATAAAAAAAACATATATTTGGAGTTTAATACAGTATTGCTAACATATTTACCATGATAAATAGGGTCATTAAGAACAGCAAAAACAACAGCCACAATGACAATCAAAAACCATCTACTAACATTATTGTATAATAAAAAAGTGAAAATTTTAATATTTAAAAAGCAAATATGTTTAGCTTTATGAAGAACTTACTATGTCACCCTTACAAAATTTATTTTACCATGTCATATTCCAGCAACAATCTGCATTATGGTATTTGGGAACCACTGCTTTATATCTATGTACCCAGGTAGAAAAGGACCCTTGAGATGAGGAACATACAATGATACATTCAGAAAGAGGAGGAAAACAGAAAAAAAAAGTATTGGAGCCAAGAGGAGAGAAGAAAACACTCTAGGTCTAGGACTAAGAATGAATGCTTCCATTTTTTAAAACACTGGATAAACTAAAGTTTCAATTTATTGAA
Source organism: Loxodonta africana (assembly GCF_030014295.1). Classification (NCBI taxonomy): domain Eukaryota; kingdom Metazoa; phylum Chordata; class Mammalia; order Proboscidea; family Elephantidae; genus Loxodonta; species Loxodonta africana. Next base: position 101,356,865 of record NC_087369.1, read on the forward strand.
CATTAAAAAAAGTGCTGCAAACTTAAGATCTTGTATAAAATGAAAGTTGTGCAAAATTTACGGGTACTTCTGGAAATGCAAATACACCATGATGGTTAACTGAAGTCGGGAGAAAACCTTGCTATATAAAAAGAGAGGAAATCAAGTTCATTGAAGATATAACTGAGAAATAAACTCTTGTCTATAAAGTTTATAGATCCTATTGACAGAAAAATCGAGAATTAGCTTGGATAATTGTGTTTTTTTTTAAATAGAGGAAATAATATCTATAATAACTTTAATGAATTTGTTAAATTCATAATTAGATTGATTAATTGATGCAAGGTTGTTACTCTAATGAATATTTTAAATGAACCTTCCATGTTGCAGATAGGCTTGAAATCAAGACTTGATGTAAAATTTTATAGGCGACTCAATGCGCCTTCAAGACTACTCATCACACGTTTCCCTCTCTTTCTAGTACTTTCTCAACTCTCAGCCAACCAATATTCTTATTCAGAAAACAACGACTGTTTTGAATGCTAAGGTCTTACTGACATCAACAACACTAATTATGATAATTTGTGGGGTGTTTAAAACAATCTGTGAATATCTAGGAGAAGTAAAGTATATGACATGTTTCCCAACATCAATGGGCTTACAATATATTTGGGGCTGTGTTCATACACATGTAAAGTGAAGCCGTAGTATAAGAAATCAGACCTCCGACCAACATGGCACCATAGACAGAAGGACCACACCATCCCTTCATAGCAAAGACCCAAAAAACTAAGAAAAACAGAGATAAACGTCATTCCTGGAACCCGAAGTATTAAATGAAGAGATAAAGAACTCAGCCAAACACCAAAAGGATTAAGAAGCTGACAGAGGACAGAGAGTGAGGAGAGATATGTGAAGAGGTTCCTTATCAGCTGATGCAGCATGGATTTGCCATCTTGGACTCCTGTTGGAGACAGGCTGACAGGGAGCACGGGAAAGCAGCTTCATGAAGCTCCCAGCAGGAGACGGGGTGCCCGGTAAAGAGTGATACACACTTTCCCACCCCACATCCTCTCCCCATGGCTGTACCTCTGAGCTTCCTGGCTGGATGTGGTGGCTTGGCTGGCTGGGAAGTGCAGCATCCATGCACTTTGAATTTGCCATGCCCACATGATAGATCAGTGGACAGGGAACACGGGAAAGCAGCTTCATGAGGTTCCCAGCAGGAGACAGAGCACCCGGTAACAAGCGATATATGCTCCCACCCTTCTTCCTCTCCCCCTTTGGCCTCCTCTGCTTCCTGCCAGATGCAGTCTCTCAGCTGGGAGGCAACTGCTTCCACCCCAGGCCACTTGGATTTGGCCCGCCCACACTGGCCAGGTCTCTAAGCTGGCATTGCTTCTTTCCATCTCCTTTGGTTTCTCCTGTGCCTCCCACCACCTCCCCCCACTTTCTCTCAAACACTTGACTCCATGTGCCATCTTTGCTTCTACTTGAAAGGTTGTGAAGACCTGCTTGACTGGGGAACCATGCCCTCAGCCCGTGACACCACACTGGTGGGATCCCTGGTGGGTTTTTTTGTTTGTTTTGTTTTCTTTTGCTTTGTTCTGTTTTGTTTTGTTTGTTTTCTTTCTATTTTTGCACTTTGGAGCCCCTTCTAGACAGGCTGCACTGCACGGTTTAGGAGCCACTCCCCCAGTCTTTGTAGCCATGTAGACAGGATCCTTGGGGACATTTCTTTTTCTTTCTTCTCTTTTTCCCTTTTGTCTTTCTTCATTTCTCAAGTTCTCATCTGTCTGTACTTACATTCTTTTCCTGTCTCCCGTGTGACGTCTACACCCAGGCTAGATTGCACAGCCGGGGACTTCCCCGGTATTCACAGCTGCCCTGGTGGGACCCCTGGGGGCTTTTCTTTTCTTCTTTTCCTAGTTTTTATGTATTTTTTTTCTTGATCCCATTTTCTTTTTTTTTCCTTTTTGCTTTTCCCCATTTCTCAGTTTCTCATCTCTCCACTCCAATGGTAACCTCTCTTTACACTCTTTCTTTTTCCCTTTTTTTGTTTGCTTGTTTTTGGCTCCTGTTTCTCTCTCCTCTTTCCCATACCCATATTAGCTCCATACATCTCAACCTTCTCCTTTCCTACCCACCTGCACCATCTGCTGAACTTCACACCTCCAAGCAGCACAGGCATGGCCTGTCAGAACTTGTCTGGCACTAATTCCTTGCCTGCCCTGTCAGCCCTACTATGGGGCACAAACGATCCATCCCAGCCCCTCCTCTTCATCTGGACCTGCCCTACTGCATCATAGCTGAGTTACTGGCCCTGGCCCTTGGACAAGGAGGTGAAAAGTATCCAACTAGACATAAGCAAACAACAAAGAAAGCACAGGCCACTTGCTCAGACACAACCAAATTTAAAAAAGGACAAAACAATCAAATCTACAGTCAAGAAACAAGAAAATAATTACTGAATGTCCCAAAGACAGCAGACAATTTCAAAACATGTTTAAAAAAAAAAAGGACAGGATGGGTCCAGTAGGGGTCCAAAATAAATCACCGGATGACCTTCCAGAAGAAGAAAAGGCACTAGAACTACCTGACAGGGAATTCATATCTCTAATATTCAGAGTGATCCAGGACATGAAGCAAAAAGCAGACAAAAATGAGGAAAAAATAGACAAATTTATGGAAAAGGCAGGCAAATTCATGGAAAATAAAGACAAAAATGCAATAATTCAGGAAAATAATACAAGAGCAAAATGCTAAAATAAATTCAAAACTAGAAATCATACAATAACAACAATTAGAAATTCAAAAGATCATACAATAACAACAATTAGAAATTCAAAAGAACAAAACCTTTGTTCAAATATGATGATGAAATTAGGACATTTCCAGATAAACAGAAATTATTCCAGATAAACAAGAATTATTAAAGGGAGTCCTTCAGTCTGAAAACAAAGAACATCCAGCAACAGCTTGAATCTAGGACACAAGATTGTACCAACCAGATACTAACATAGAAAATGAACTCTCAAGGACTATCCAAAACCATAAGAATTCCAACAGGAAACCAGAGAGATTAATCTGTAAGTAACAACAATGTCAGAACAATAAAAGAGGGAATAAATGGCTTAGGTATAGAACTTTCTAATGGATAGGAAGGCAATGTGATACCAAGTAATAATATACTGGTTCAAACCTAGGAAGATAAGGATAAATTTCAAGGTAACCACAAAGAAAGTTAACAAACCTACTCATCAAAATAAAGAAGAAAAACATGAAGTCTCATTAAAAACAAAAGAAATGAAAAAGAAATTCAAAAAGAAAAGGAACTCAGTACAGGAGAGTAAGAGGAACAAAGAAAATGTTAGCACCACAAAAAAAGAGCACCACAAAATGACAGCAAGAAACCACACCTATCAATAATTATACTGAATATAAATGGCTTAAAGCCACCCATAAAGAGAGACAGAATGACAGAATAGATAAAAATACAGGATCCATCAATACACTGTCTACAAGAGACACACCTTAGAAACAAAGATATAAATTTATTATAAATCAAAGGTAGGAAAAAATGTATCAAGCACATAACAAAAACAGAGTGGGAGTGGCAATACTAATCTCAGATAAAATAGACTTTAAAGCAAAATTCACCACCAAAGACAAAGAAGGGCACTATATGATGACTAAAGGGATGATCCATCGAGAAAGACTTAGCCATAATAAACATCTACACACCCAATGACAGGGCTCCAAAATATATAAAACAAACTCTAACAGCACTGAAAAGAAAATTGATGACTCCACAATAATAGTAGGAGACTTCAACACACCACTCTCAGTAAAGGAAAGAACATCTAGAAAGAATCTCAAAGATACAGAAGATCTGAAGAGCACAATCAGCAAACTTAACCTCATAGACATATACAGAACACTCCACCCAACAGCTGCAAAGTACGCATTCTTTTCCAACGCACATGGAACGTTTGCCAGAATAGACCACATCTTAGGCCACAGAGCAACCCTCAACAAAATCCAAAACAATGAGATAATACAAAGTATCTTTTCTGATCACAGCACAATAACTACAAGAAGAGCAAGGAAAAAAATAAGTTACATGGAAAATGAATAACACCTTGCTTAAAAACCACTGGGTAAAAGAAGAAATCAGAGATGGAATTAAAAAAATTACTAGAATGAAAACACACCATACCAAAACCTTTGTGAAACGGCAAAGGCAGTCCTCAGAGTCAATTTATACCAATAGATGCACATTTCCAAAAAGACAAAAGGGAAAAAACAAAATATTAGTCACACAATTTGAACAAATAGAAAGAGAGCAGCAAAAGAAGAACACAGCCACCAAAAGAAAGGAAAAAATAAAGACCAGAGCAGAAATAAATGGAGATTAGAAAAACAAAAGACAGAATCAACAAAACCAAAAGTTGGTTCTTGGAAAGGATCAACAAAATAGACAAACCGTGGCCAAATTGACAAAAGAAAAACAGGAGAGGAGGAAAATACCCCCAAAAAGAAGTTAATTGGGGGACATTACAACAGACCCAACTGAAATGAAAAGGATCGTAACAGAATATTATGAAGAACTATACTCCAACAAATTTGAAAACCTAGAAGAAATTGACAAATTTCTAGAAACACACTACCTAACCAAACTAAAAAAAAAAAGATGTTGAAAATCTGAAAACACCAATAAGAAGAGAAGAGATTGAAAAGGTAATTAAAAAAATCCCCCCCCCCAAAAAAAGCCCAAAGGGCAGAGCCAAGATGGCGGGAAAGACAGACAGTTCTGGTGAGCCCTCTTTACAACAAAGACCAGAAAAAACAAGTGAAAGGAGTATATTTGTGACGAGCTGGGAGCCCTGAGCTTCAAAGGCAAGCTTAGAAAATGAACTGAGGGGAAGGTGGAGGAAGAGACTGTTCAGAAGCGAGAGGAGTTAACAGACCTGAATCGCCGGGAGCCCTCAGGCACCAATCCCGGAGCGGCAGCGGTGGCAGGCTGGTACTAGCATTCGGCCACAGTTTCCTCAGGGAGAAGCAGTCAGCCACACAGCCTACTCACACCTACTGAACCTGAGAAGAACAGAGCTCTCAGCAAAAGCTAAGTACTTATGCATATTTTACCGTGCCTCCCCCCCAAGCCAGCTTCAGCAGCTGAATTCCCTGGGCCTGAGATAGGCACTGTTGAGCACCTAGAGCCATCCTCCTGGCCTTGGAGAAGAAAAAAATTTGCAATTGGTGGAAAACATAATTTGCCAGCTCCACTAACTGGGGGAGCTCAAGGATGAAGCGGCTCCTGTCCAGGCATAAACGGTCCGTCAGCTTTGAGCAGCTTTCCTTTCTGCATGGACCCGTGTGGGCCTATTTCAGGAGAATAGGCCCTTGTTGGCAGACTCCAACCATTTCAGCTGTGCGGTGGAGAGGTGGGTGTTTGATGTTTGACATTGCTTTGTCTATTAAACAAGGTCCTCACCTACCCACATCAGGGAAATGAGGACTGGTAGCTCCACTCAGGTCACCCAGCCACCTGTGATAGGGGTCCAAGGATAACTGGTACCTCCCAGTCCTTAAACCAAAAACTTTGGGTGCCCATGGTCCATCTACACAACCCACCCACCTGCACGCTCTAGGGAACAAAGATGCACTTTCCTCAGAGAAACTCGGGGCTTGGTTCTCTGCCCCCTGCCTTGTTCAGAGCCTGACTCCCCATTGCAATCACCAATCGCCAATCACCCCTTCCCCTCTAAGACTGTAGGACAGAGCCTGTACCACACACTTGATGATCAGATACCTGGACACCTGAGATGAATTAATTCAAGAAAACTGAATCGACTCCTGTACCAGATAACAGCTCTAGCCATTTGGGGACAGGATGTCAGAGCTCCAAAGGTGAAAAAAATCAAGCCAGCTCACTCAAGCAACCCATTTGGGTATATCAAAACAAAGCAAAACAAGAAGCTACGACATAGTAAGCAAGCATAAACTAATACAATAACTTATAGTTGGCTGGGGACAAGAGTCAATATCAAGTCACATAAAGAAACAGACCATGATCACCTCAACAGGCTCTCAAAACAAAGAATCCAGGGATCTTCTAGATGAAAGTGTATTCCTGGAATTACCAGAGGCATAATACAAAAGACTAACATACAAAACCCTTCAAGACATCAGGAAGGAAATGAGACAATATGCAGAACAAGCCAAGGAACACATAGATAAAGCAACTGAAGAAATTAGGAAGATTATTCAGGAATATAACGAAAAATTTAATAAGCCAGGAAAATCAATGGACTTTTTTAAAAAATCCATGGACAGCAATCAGAAATTCAGAAGATTAACAATAAAATTACAGAACTAGACAACTCAATAGAAAGTCGGAGGAGTAGAATTGAGCAAGTAGAAGCCAGAATTTCTGAACTTGAAGATAAATCACTTGGCAGTAATATATTTGAAGAAAAATCAGGTAAAATAATTTTAAAAAATGAAAAAAAAAAAAAAACCTTAAGAATCATGTGGGACTCTATCAAGAGAAATAACCTACCAGTGATTGGAGTACCAGAACAGGGAGGGATAATAAAAAATACAAAGAGAATTGTTGAAGATTTGTTAGCAGAAAACTTCCCTGATATCATGAAAGATGAGAAGATATCTATCCAAGATGCTCATGGAACTCCACATAAGGTAGATGTTAAAAGAAAGTCACCAAGACATATTATAATCAAACTTGCCAAAACCAAAGATAAATACAGAATTTTAAAAGTCGCCTACAAAGGAGAGCTGATAAGAATAAGCTCGGACTTCTTGGCAGAAACCATGAAGGCAATAGGATGACATATTTAATAAATTAAAGGAAAAAAATTACCAGCCAAGAAACATATATCCGGCAAAACTGTCTTTTAAATATGAAGGTAAAATTAGGAGGTTTCCGGATAAACAGAAGTTTAGGGAATTCGTAAAAAAAAACCAAACCAAAACTACTGGACACACTAAAGGGAGTTCTTTAGTTAAAAAATCAATAATATCAGGTATCAACCCAAGACTAGAACACTGGGCACTGCAATCAGAAGTCAACCCAGAAAGGGAAATCAAAAAAACAAAACAAGATTATTAAAAAAAGGTGAAAACAGGGTAACAGAGGTCTTATTACATAAAAGAAGACAACATTAAAACACTAAAGAGGGACTAAGAAATGTAATCATACACCTTCCATACGGAAAGGAAGTTACGGTGATAGAAAGAAATAAAAGTTGGTTTAAATTTAGAAAAATAGGGGTAAATACTAAGGTAACCACAACAGAGACAAACTATCCTACTCAACAAAATGAAATACGAGAAAAAAATAGAGACTCAGCAAAAACAAAATCAACAACAATGAATATAAGGAAAGGAAAACACATAAAGATAATCTACTCAGCACATTAAATAGGGAAAAAGAAACCCTCAAAAACACACAAAAAAAGACATCAAAACAATAGCACTAAATTCATACCTATCCATAATTCCGCTGAATGTCAATGGACTAAATGCACCGATAAAGAGACAGAGAGTGGCAGGATGGATTAATAAACAAGGTCTGTGTTTATGCTGCCTACAAGAGATGGAACTTAGACTTAGAGACACAAACAAACTAAAACTCAAAGGATGGAAAAATATATATCAAGCAAACAACAATCATAAACGAGAAGGTGTGACAATATTAATTTCTGACAAGATAGACTTTAAAGTTAAATCCACCATAAAGGATAAGGAAGGACACTATATAATGATTAAAAGGACAATATACCAAAAAGATATAACCATATTGAATATTTATGCACCCAATGAAGGACTGCAAGTTACATAAAACAAAGACTATCATCATTGAAAAGTGAGATAGACAGCTCCACAATAATAGTAGGAGACTTCAACACATCACTTTTGGTGAAGGACAGGACATCCAGAAAGAAGCTCAATAAAGACACGGAAGATCTAAATGCCGTAATTAACCAACTTGACTTCAAAGACATATACAGAACACTCCACCCAACAGCACCCAGGTATACTTTCTTTTCTTCAGCACATTGAACATTCTCTAGAATAGACCACATATTAGGTCATAAAGCAAGCCTTAGCAGAATCCAAAACACTGAAATAGTACAAAGCATCTTCTCTGATCATAAAGGGCATGAAAGTGGAAATCAATAAAAGAAAAAGCAGGGAAAAGAAATCAAACACTTGGAAACTGAACAATACCCTGCTCAGAAAAGATTGGATTATAGAAGATATAAAGGATGGAATAAAGAAATTCATAGAATCCAAAGAGAATGAAAACACTTCCTATCAGAACTTTGGGACACTGTGGAAGCAGTGCCCAGAAGTCAATTTATATCAATAAATGCACACATACAAAAAGAAGACAGGGCCAAAATCAAAGGATTATCCCTACAACTTGAACAGATAGAGCAACAAAAGAAACCCTCAGGCACCTGAAGAAAACAAATAATAAAAATCAGAGCAGAACTAAATGAAATAGAAAACAGAAAAACAATTGAAAGAATTAACAAGACCAAAAGCTGACTCTTTGAAAAAAATAGGCAAAATTGATAAACCATTAGCCAAACTGACAAAAGAAAAACAGGAGAGGAAGCAAATAACCTGAATAAGAAATGGGATGGGTGATATTACAACAGACCCAACTGAAATTAAAAGAATCATATGCGATTACTATGAAAAATTGTGCTGTAACAAATTTGAAAACCTAGAAGAAATGGATGAATTCCTAGAAACACACTACCTACCTAAACTAACACAAACAGAGGTAGAACATCTAAATAGACTAGGACAAAAGAAGAGATTGAAAAGGTAATCAATAAACTCCCAACAACAACAACAACAAAAAACTCTGGCCTGGACAGCTTCACTGCAGAGTTCTACCAAACTTTCAGAGAAGAGTTAACACCACTACTACTAAAGGTATTTCAGAGCATAGGAAAGAACGGAATGCTCCCAAACTCATTCTATGAAGCCAGCATATCCCTGATACCAAAACCAGGTAAAGACACCCCAAGAAAAGAAAATTATAGACCTATAACCCTCATGAACTTAGATGCAAAAATCCTCAACAAAATTCTAGACAATAGAATTCAATAACATATCAAAAAAATAATTCACCATGACCAAGTGGGATTCATATCAGGTATGCAGCGATGGTTCAATATTAGACAAACAATTAATGTAATCCATCACATACATAAAAAAAGACAAGAATCACATGACTTTATCAATTGATGCATAAAAGGCATTTGACAAAGTTCAACACCCATTCATGAGAAAAACTCACAGCAAAACAGGAATAGAAGGAAAATTTCTCAACATAATAAAGGGCATTTATACAAAGCCAATAGCCAACATCATCCTGAATGGAGAGACCCCGACAGCATTACCCTTGAGAACAGGAACCACACAAGGATGCCCTTTATCACCACTCTTATTTAACATTGTGCTGGAGGTCCTAGCCAGAGCACATAGGCTAGATAAAGAAATAAACGGCATCCAGATTGGCAAGGAAGAAGTAAAGTTATCTCTATTTGCAGACAACATAATCTTATACACAGAAAACCCTAAGAAATCCTTATGAAAACTACTGAAACTAATAGAAAAAAATTTTTTTTTTTCAGCAGATTATCGGGATACAAGATAAACATACAAATATCTGTTGGATTCCTCTATACCAACAAAGAGAACAACGAAGAGGAAACCACCAAGTCAATACCATTTACATTTACCCCCAAGAAGATAAAATACTTAGGAATAAATCTTACCAGAGATGTGAAAGACTTATACAAAGAAAACTACAATACAGTTCTGCAAGAAACCAAAATAGACCTACAGAAGTGGAAAAATATACTTTGCTCATGGATAGGAAGACTTAACATTATAAAAATGTCTATTCTACCAAAAGTGATCTATAGATTTAATGCAATTCGGATCCAAATACCAATGACATTCTTTAATGAGATGGAGAAACAAATCACCAACTTCATATGGAAGGGAAAGAGGCCCCACATAAGTAAAGCATTACTGAAAAAGAAGAACGAAGTGGGAGGCCTTACTCTACCTGATTTTAGAACCTATCATACCACCACAAGCTGGTACTGGTACAACAACAGATACATAAATGAATGGAATAGAATTGAGAATCCAGACATAAATCCATCCACATATAAGCAACTGATATTTGACAAAGGCCCCAAAACAGTTAGATGGGGAAAAGACAGTCTTTTTAACAAACGGTGCTGGCATAACTGGATATCCATCTGGAAAAAAATGAAACAAGATCCATAACTCACTCCACGCACAGAATCGAGCTCAAAATGGATCAAAGACTTAAATATAAAATCTAAAACGATAAAGATCATGGAAGAAAAAACAGGGACAATGTTAGGAGCCCTAATACATGGCATAAACAGTGTACAAAACATTATTAAGAATGCAGAAGAATAACTAGATAACTGGGAGCTCCTAAACATCAAACACCTATGCTCATCCAAAGACTTCACCAAAAGAGTAAAAAGACTACCTACAGATTGGGAAAATGTTTTTAGCTATGACATTTCCGATCAGCACCTGATCTCTAAAATCTACATGATACCGCAAAAACTCAACTACGAAAAGACAAATAACCCAATTAAAAAATGGGCAAAAGATATGAATAGACACTTCACTGAAGAAGACATTCAGGTAGCTAACAGTTGCATCAGGGAATGCTCATGATCATTAGCCATTAGAGAAATGCAAATCAAAATTATAATGGGATTTCATCTCACTCCAACAAGGCTGGCATTAACCCAATAAACACAAAACGATAAATGTTGGAGAGGCTGAGAAAGATTGCAACACTTCTACACTGCTGGTGGGAATGTAAAATGGTACAACCACTCTGGAAATCGATTTGGCACTTTCTTAAAAAACTAGAAGTAGAGCTACCATACAATCCAGCCATCCTACTCCTTGGAATATATCCTAGAGAAATAAGAGCATTTACACGAACAGATATATGTACACCCATGATCATTGTAGTACTGTTTACAGTAGCAAAAAGACAGAAGCAACCAAGATGCCCATCAATGGATGAATGGATAAATTAATTATGGTATATTCACACAATGGATTACTACGCATCGATAAGGAACGGTGAGGAATCTGTGAAACATTTCCTAACATGGGGGAACCTGGAAGACATTATGCTGAGTGAAATTAGTCAGTTGCAAAAGTACAAATATGGTATAAGACCACTATTATAAGAACTTGAGAAATAGTTTAAACTGAGAAGAAAACATTCTTTAGTGGTTATGAGAAAGGGGAGGGAGGGAGGGTGGGAGAGGGGTATTCACTAATTAGATAGCAGATAAGAACTACTTTAGGTGAAGGGAAAGACAGCACACAATACAGGGGAGGTCAGCACAACTGGATTAATCCAAAAGCAAAGAAGCTTCCCGAATAAACTGAATGCTTCGAAGGCCAGCATACCAGGGCAGGGATTTGGGGGCCATGCTTTCAGAGGACATCTAGTCAATTGGCATAGTAAAATCTATTAAGAAAACATTCTGCATCCCACTTTGAAGTGTGGTGTCTGGGATCTTAAATGCTAGCAAGCAGCCATCTAAGATGCAGCCATGAGTCTCAACCCACCTGAATCAAAGAGAAATGAAGAACACCAAGGACACGAGGAAATTACAAGCCGAAGAGACAGAAAGGGCCACATGAACCAGAGACTACATCATCCTGAGACCAGAAGAACTAGATGGTGCCCGGCTACAATCGATGACTGCCCTGACAGGGAACACAACAGAGAACCCCTGAGAGAGCAGGACAGCAGTGGGATGCAGACCCCAAATTCTCATAAAAAGACCAGACTTAGTGGTCTGTTTGAGACTAGAAGGACCCCGGTGGTCATGGCCCCCAGACCTTCTGTTGGCCCAGGACAGGAACCATTCCTGAAGCCAACTCTTCAGACATGGATTGGACTGGACAATGGGTTGGATAGGGATGCTGGTGGAGAGTGAGCTTCTTGGATCAGGTGGACACTTGAGATTATGTTGGCATCTCCTGCCTGGAGGGGAGATGAGAGGGTGGAGGGGGTTAGAAGCTGGCAAAATGTACACAAAAAGAGAGAGTGGAGGGAGGAAGTAATTGGAGGTATGTAGCAAGGTGTATATAAATTTTGTGTGAGAGACTGACTCGATTTGTAAACTTTCACTTAACACGCAATAAAAATTATAAAAAATTTTAAAAAGCCCTGGCTCACATGGCATTACTGGGGAATTCTACCAAACATTCAGAGAAGACCTTATAACAATACTACTCAAAGTGTTTCAGAACATAGGAAAGGAATCAACTCTTCCAAATTCATTCTAGAAGCCAGCCTAACTCTGATACCAAAACCAGGCAAAGACACCACAAAAACAGAAAATTGCAGACCAATATCTCTCATGAATACAGATGCACAAATTCTCACAAAATTCTCTCCAATAGAATTCAGCAGCATATCAAAAAAATACTACACCATGACCAAGTAGGATTCATGCCAGGTGTACAAGGATGGCTCAACATCAGAAAATCATTTGACGTAGTCCACCAAATAAACAGGAAAGAAGAGAATCCCATGATCGTCTCAATCTATGCAGAAAAGGCATTAGGCAAGGTCCAGCATCCATTCCTGATTAAAAAACTCTCAATAAAATAGGTATAGAAGGGAAATTTCTAAACATGAGAAAACACATAAATGCAAAACCAATGGCGAACATCATTCTTAATGAAGAGAGTCTAAAAACATCCCGCTTGAGCACAGGAACAACACAAGGATGCCCTTTATCACCACTTCTACGTAACATTGTTCTGGAAGTCCTAGCTAGAAGAATTAGGCAAGAAAAAGAAATAAAGAGCACCGAAATTGGTAATGAAGAAGATAAACTGTCCCTGGATTAGGATGATTTAAAGTGTCGAGGAGCAAAGATGTCATCTTGAAGACTAAGGTGCGTCTGACCCAAGCCACGGTATTTTCAATCGCATCATAAACACGTGAAAGCTAGACAGTGAATAAAGAAGACTGAAGAAGAATTGACGCCTTTGAATTGTGGTGTTGGCAAAAAATATTGAATATACCATGAACTGCCAAAAGAATGAACAAATCTATCTTGGAAGAAGTACAACCAGAATGTTGCTTAGAAGCCAGAAGTTGAACAGGCCCATGCAACAAAACAAAACTAAAGGGGTGCACCAGCCCTGGGGCAGGGGCTAGAAGGCAGGAGGGAACAGGGAAGCTGGAAATAGGGAACCCACAGTTGAGAAGGGAGAGTGTTGACATGTCGTGGTGTGGTTAACCAGTGTCATACAACAATGTGTGTGCTAACTGTTTGATGAGAAACTAGTTTTTTTTTGTAAAACTTCATCTAATGTACAGTAAAAAAAAAAAAAAAAAAATCTCATTTACTGGCCTGAAAGAGACTGGAGAAACTCTGAGAGTATGGCTCCCGGACACCCTTTCAGCTCAGTAATGAGGTCACTGCTGAGGATCACTCTTCATCCAAAGATTGAACAGTCCCATGGAACAAAACAAGACTAAAGGGGCAAGGTAGGGCCAATAGCCAGATGCTTCCTGTGATCCCTCTTACAACAAAGACCTAAAAAAAACAAGAGAAACTATTATATTTATGACAAGCTAGGAGCCCTGAATATCAAAGGCAAAGTTAGAAAATGGACTGAGCAGAAGGGAGAGGGAGAGGCAGTTCAGAAGCAGAGAGGAGTTACCGGAACTGAATTGCCAGGATCCCTCAGGCACTATTCATGGGAGCGACCGCAGTGGGCTGGTGGTAGCATTCTGATTCAGTTTCCTCAGGGAGAAGCAGTCAGCCGCACAGCCGACTCACGCCTCCGGAACCAGAGAAGAATGACGCTCTCGGCAAAAGCTAAGTACTGCATATATTTTACTGCTCCCCCAACCCCCAAGCTGGCTTCAGAGGCTGTTGATTTCCCTGGCCCTGAGATAGGCCCCATTGAGTGCCCAGAGCCATCCTCCCAGCCTTGGAGTAAGAGTAAATTTACAATTGGGGAAAAAAATAATTTGCCAGCTCCACCAACTGGGGGAGCTGAGGACAGAAGAGTCTCCTGTCCAGGCATAAATGGTCCGTGGACTTTAAATAAATTTCCCCCCTGCATGGACCTGTGTGGGCCTATTTCAGGTGAATAGGCCTTTATTGGCAGATTGCAACCATTTCACCTGTGCAATGAAGAGGTGGGTGCTTGAAATTTGATACCGCTTTGCCTATTAAACAGGGTCCTAACCCACCCACATCAGGCGTATAAGGACTGATGGCTCCACTCAACTCACCCAGCCACCCATGACAGGGATTCAAGGATAACTGGTACCTCCCAGTACTTATGACCAAAAGCATTGGGTGCCCATGGTCCGTCTACAGACCCCACCCACCTGTACGCTCTAGAGAACAGGGACGCACTTTCCTCACAGACACTCGGGGGACAGTTCTCAGCCCCCTGCCTTGTTTGGAGTGTAATCCCCTGCTGCACCCAGATACCAGTACCTACACCAGTCACCCCTGCCCCTCTAAGATTGTAGGACACAGCCTACACCACATACTTGATGAGCAGCTACCTGGACACCTGAGATGACTTCATACAAGAAAACTGAATGGACTCCTAGACTGATATACCTGATAAGAGCTCTAGCCAACTGAGGACACGATGTCAGGGCTTCAAAGATGAAAACAATCAAGCTAGCTCACTCAAGCAAACCATTTTGGCATATCAAAACAATAAGCTAGGATACAGTAAGCAAACATAAAATAAACTAATACAATAACTTATAGATGTCTCAGAAAAAACAGTCAGTATCAAGTCACAAAGAAATAGACAGTGATCTCCTCAGCAAGCTCTCAAAACAAGAATCAATGGATCTTCTGGATGAAGGCGGCTTCCTGGAATTACTGAATGCAGAATTCAAAAGATTAATATACAGAACTTTACAATACAGCAGGAATGAAATTAGGAAGGACATCAGGCAATACACAGAACAAGCCCAGGAATACACAGATAATGTAGTTGAAGAAATTAAAAAGGTTATTCAAGAACATAATGAAAAATTTAATAAGCTGCAAGAATCCTTAGAGAGACAGCAATCAGAAATTCAGAAGATTAACAATAAAATTACAGAATTAGACAACTCAGTAGAAAGTCAGAGGAGCCGAATTGAGCAAGTGGAAGGCAGAATTTGTGGACTTGAAGATAAAGCACTTGGCACCAATATATTTGAAGAAAAATCAGACAAATGAATTTTAAAAAATGAAGAAACCTTAAGAATCATCTGGGACTCTATCAAGAAGAATAACTTGTAAGTGACTGGGATATCAGAACAGGGAGGGATAAAATAAAATACAGAGAGAATTGCTGAATATTTGTTGGCAGAAAACTTCCCTGATATCATGAAAGATGAAAGGATATCTATCCAAGATGCTCACCGAAGCCCATACAAGGTAGATCCCAAAAGAAAGTCACCAAGACAAATTATAATCAAACTTGTCAAAGCCAAAGATAAAGAGAAAATTTTAAGAACAGCCAGGGTTTAAGCGAAAAGTCACCTACAAAGGAGAATCAATAAGAATAAGGTCAGACTACTCAGAGGAAGCCATGAAGGCAAGAAGACAATGGGATGACATATATAAAGCATTGAAGGAGAAAAATTGCCAACCAAGAATCATATATCCAGCAAAACTGTCTCTCAAACATGAAGGTGAAATTAGGACATTTCCAGATAAACAGAAGCTTAGGAATTCAAAAAAACCAAAGCAAAACTATAAGAAATATGAAAGGGAATTCTCTGGTTAGAGGATCAATAATATCAGGTATCAACCCAAGACTAGAACACTAGACAGAGCCATCTGAGGTCAACGTGGACAGGGAAAACACAAAAATAAATCAAGATTAAAAAAAAAATGCTCAAAACAGGGAATCCGTGATGTCATTACGTAAAAGATGACAATGATCAATGGAGAGGGATTAACTAAAGTAGGCACAGATCTTCCATATGGAGAGGAAATCAAGGTGTTATAGGGAGGTACAAGTTAGGACTAAACTTAGAAAAATATGCGTAAATATCAAGGTAAGCACAAAGACTGACAATCCTACACTTTGAAATAAAAAACAAGATAAACATAAAGACTCAGCAAAAACAAATTCAACCACAAAGAAAAGGAGGAAAACACAATTCACAAAGGAAAACTTCTCGGCACAAAAAAGTAAGTGAAAAAATGAAACTGTCAACAACACACAAAAAAGGCATTAAAATGACTCTACTAAATTCATACCTATCTATAATCATGCTGAATGTAAACAGACTAAATGAACTAATAGACAGAGAGTTGCAGAATGGATAAAAAAAAAAAAAAGATCCGGCTATATGCTGCCTACAAGAGATGCACCTCAGACTTAAAGACACAGACAAACTAAAATTCAAAGGATGGAAAAAAAATACATCAAGTAAACAACAATCAAAAAAGAGCGGGAGTGGCTATACTAATTTCTGGACAAAATAGACTTTGAACTTAAATCTACCACAAAGGATAAGGAAGGCAGCTATATAATGATTAAAGGGACAATATACCAGGGGTATATTACCATTTTAAATATTTATGCACTCAATGACAGGGTTGCAAGATACATTAAGCAAACTCTAACAGCATTGAAAAGTGAGATAGACAGCTCCACAATAATAGTAGGAGACTTCAACACACCACTTTCAGTGAAGGACAGAATATCCAGAAAGAAGCTCAATAAAGACATGTAAGATCTAAATGCCACAATCAACCAACTTGACCTCATAGACATATACAGAACACTCCACCCAACAGCACCCAAGTATCCTTTCTTTTCCAATGCACATGGAATATTCTCTAGAATAGACCACATATTAGGCCATAAAGCAAGCCTTAACAGAATCCAAAATATCAAAATATTACAAAGCATCTTCTCTGACCATAAGTCCATAAAAGTAGAAGTCAATAACAGAAAAAGCAGAGAAAAGAAATCAAACACTTGGAAACTGAACAATAAAAAAAAATACCCTACTCAAAAACGACTGGGTTATAGAAGACATCAAGGATGAAATAAAGAAATTCATAGAATCCAATGAGAATGAAAACACTTCCTACCAGAATGTTTGGGACACAGCAAAAGCAGTGCTCAGAGGTCAATTTATATCAATAAATGCACACACACAAAAAGAAGACAGGGCCAAAATCAAGGGATTATCCTGACAACCAGAACAAATAGCAAGAGGGCAACAAAAGAAACCCTCAGGCACCAGAAGAAAACAAATAATAAAAATTAGAGCAGAATTAAATGAAATATTAAATTAAACAGAAAAACAATTGAAAGAGTTAACAAGACCAAAAGCTGGTTCTTTGAAAAGATTAACAAAATCGATAAACCCTTAGCCAGACTGGCAAAAGAATAACAGGAGAGGAAGCAAAAAACCCGAATAAGAAATGAGATGGGCGATATCACAACAGACCCAACTGAAATTAAAAGAATCATAATAGAGCAGTATGAAAAGTTGTACTCTAACAAATTTGAAAACCTAGAGGAAATAGACAAATTTCTAGAAACACACTACCTACGTAAAATAACAGAGATGGAACAACTAAATACACCTATAACAAGAGATTGAAAAAGTAATGAAAAAACTCCCAAAGAAGAAAAGCACTTTTTTTGGTGGCTTCACTGGAATAAAGAAATACAGGAAAGGAAACAAATAAGCCAAATAAGAAATGTAACAGGCCATATCACAACTGAAATTAAAAGAATCATATCAGACTACTACAAAAAATTGTACTCTAACAAATTTGAAAACCTAGAAAAAACTGATGAATTTCTAGAAACACACTACCTACCTAAACTAACACAAACAGAGGTAGAACAACTAAATAGACCCATAACAAAAGAAGAGATTGAAAAGGTAATCAAAAAACTCCCAACAACAACAAAAAAAGCCCTGGCCCTGACAGCTTCACTGCAGAGTTCTACCAAACTCAGAGAAGAGTTAACACCACTACTACTAAAGGTATTTCAGAGCATAGAAAAGGATGAAAAACTCCCAAACTCTATGAAGCCAGCATAACCCTGATACCAAAACCAGGTAAAGACTCCACCATAAAAGAAAATTGCAGGCCAATATCCCTCATGAACTCAGACGCAAAATTCCTCAACAAAATTCTAGCCGATAGACTTCAACAACATATCAAAAAAATAAATCCCCATTCATACCAGGTATGCAGGGATAGTTCAACATTAGAAAAACAATTAATGTAATCCATCATATAAATAAAACAAAAGGCAAGAATCACATGATTTTATCAATTGATGCAGAAAAAGGCATTTGACAAAGTTCAACACCCATTCATGATAAAAAAAAAAAAAAAAAACTCTCAGCAAAATAGGAACAGAAGGAAAATTCCTCAACATAATAAAGGGGATTTATACAAAGCCAATAGCCAACATCATCCTAAACAGAGAGACAGGGAAACCATTCCCACTGAGAATAGGAACCAGACAAGGATGCCCTTTATCACCACTCTTATTCAACATTGTGCTGGAGGTCCTAGCCAGAGCTATAAACCTAGATAAAGAAATAAAGTGCATCCAAATCGGCAAAGAAGAAGTAGAAGTATTTCTGCAGATGACATGGTCTTATACACAGAGAAACCTAAAGAATGCTTAATAAAACTACTGAAACTAATAGGAGAGTTCAGCAGAGTTTCAGGATACAAAGTGTTGTTGTTGCCGTTAGGTGCCGTCGAATCGGTTCCGACTCATAGTGACCCTATGCACAACAGAACGAAACACTGCCCGGCCCTGCGCCATCCTCACAATCGTTGTTACGCTTGAACTCATTGTTGCAGCCACTGTGTCAATCCACCTCGAGGGTCTTCCTCTTTTCCGCTGACCCTGTACTCTGCCATGCATGATGTCCTTCCACAGGGACTGATCCCTCCTGACAACATGTCCAAAGTATCTAAGACGCAGTCTCGCCATCCTTGCTTCTAAAGAGCATTCTGGTTGTACCTCTTCTAAGACAGATTTGTTCATTCTTTTGGCAGTCCATGGTATATTCAATATTCTTCGCCAACACCACAATTCAAAGGCATCAACTCTTCTTCAGTCTTCCTTATTCATTGTCCAGTTTTCACATGCATATGACGCGATTGAAAATACCATGGCTTGGGTCAGGCGCACCTTAGTCTTCAGGGTGACATCTTTGCTCTTCAACACTTTGAAGAGGTCCTTTGCAGCACATTTGCCCAGTGCAATGCGTCTTTTGATTTCTTGACTGCTGCTTCCATGGCTGTTGGTTGTGGATCCAAGTAAAATGAAATCCTTGACAACTTCAATCTTTTCTCCGTTTATCATGATATTGCTCATTGGTACAGTTGTGAAGATTTTTGTTTTTTTTATGTTGAGGTGTAATCCATACTGAAGGCTGTGGTCTGTGATCTTCATTAGTAAGTGCTTCAAGTCCTCTTCACTTTCACTTTCAGCAAGCAAGGTTGTGTCATCTGCATAACGCAGGTTGTTAATGAGTCTTCCTCCAATCTTGATGCCCCATTCTTGTTCATATAGCCCAGCTTCTCATATTATTTCTTCGCCATACAGATTAAATAGGTATGGTGAAAGAATACAACCCTGATGCACACCTTTCCTGACTTTAAAACAATCAGTATCCGCTTGTTCTGTCTGAACAACTGCCTCTTGATCTATGTAAAGGTTCCTCATAAGCACAATTAAGTGTTCTGGAATTCCCATTCTTCACAGTGTTATCCATAGTTTGTTATGATCCACACAGTCAAATGCCTTTGCATAAACTATAAAACACAGGTAAACAATCTACTGGTGTTCTCTGCTTTCAGCCAGGATCCACCTGACATCAGCAATGATATCCCTGGTTCCACGTCTTCTTCTGAATTTGGTTTGAATTTCTGGCAGTTCCCTGTGGATATACTGCTGCAGCCGTTTTTGAATGATCTTCAGCAGAATTTTGCTTGCTTGTGATATTAATGATAAAAAAAAATATTGTTCTATAATTTCCACATTTGGTTGGATCACCTTTCTTGGGAATAAGCATAAATATGGATCTCTTCCAATCAGTTGGCCAGGAAGCTGTCTTCCATATTCCTTGGCATAGACAAGTGAGCACCTCCAGTGCTGCAACGGTTTGTTGAAGCATCTCAGTTGATATTCCATCGATTCCTGGAGCCTTGTTTTTCACCAAAGCCTTCAGAGCAGCTTGGACTTCTTCCTTCAGTACCATTGGTTCCTGATCATATGCCACCTCTTGAAATGGATGAATATCAACTAATTCTTTTGGTATAATGACTGTGTATTCCTTCCATCTTCTTTTGATGCTTCCTGCATCATTTAATATTTTCCCCATGGAATCCTTCACTATTGCAACTAGAGGCTTGAAATTTTTCTTCAGTCCTTTCAGCTTGAGAAACGCTGAGCGTGTTCTTCCTTTTTGGTTTTCCATCTCCAGCTCTTTGCACATGTCATTATAATACTTTATTTTGTCTTCTCGAGAGGCCCTTTGAAATCTTCTGTTCAGTTCTTTTATTTCATCAATTCTTTTTGCTTTAGCTGCTCGATGCTCAAGAGCAAGTTTCAGAGTCTCCTCTGACATCTGACATCCACCTAGGTCTTTTCTTTCTTTCCTGTCTTTTCAGTGACCTCTTGCTTTCTTCATGGATGATGTCCTTGGTGTCATTCCACAACTCGTCTGGTCCGTGGTCACTAGTGTTCAATGCGTCAAATCTATTCTTCAGATGGTCTCTAAATTTAGGTGGGATATACTCAAGGTCATATTTTGGCTCTCACGGACTTGCTCTGATTTTCTTCAGTTTCAGCTTGAACTTGCATAGTGGCAATTGATGGTCTGTTCCACAGTTGGCCCCTAGCCTTGTTCTCACTGATGATATTGAGCTTTTCCATCATCTCTTTCCACAGATGTAGTCGATTTGATTTCTGTGTGTTCCATCTGGCAAGGTCCATGTGTATACTCACCGTTTATGTTGGTGAAAGAAGGTATTTGCAATGAAGAAGTCGTTGGTCTTGCAAAATTCTATCATTCAGTCTCCGGCATTGTTTCTATCACCAAGGCCATATTTTCCAACTGCTGATCCTGCTTCTTTGTTTCCAACATTTGCATTCCAATCACCAGTAATTATCAGTGCATCTTGACTGCATGTTCGATCAATTTCAGACTGCAGCAGCTGATAAAAATCTTCTCTTTCTTCATCTTTGGCCCTAGTGGTTGGTGTGTAAATTTGAATAATAGTCGTATTAACTGGTCTTCCTTGTAGGCATATGGATATTACCCTATCACTGACAGCGTTGTACTTCAGGATAGATCTTGAAATGTTCTCTTTGACAATGAATGCAACACCATTCCTCTTCAAGATGTCATTCCCAGCATAGTAGACTATATGATTGTCTGATTCAAAATGGCCAATACCAGTCCATTTCAGCTCACTAATGCCTAGGATATCGATGTTTATGCCTTCATTTTCATTTTTGACAATTTCCAATTTTCCTAGATTCATAATTTGTACATTTCAGGCTCCAATTATTAATGGATGATTGCAGACGTTTCTTCCCATTTTGAGTCGTGCCACATCAGCAAACGAAGGTCCCGAAAGCTTTACTCCATCCACATCATTAAGGTCACCTCTCATTTTAGGAGGCAGCTCTTCCCCGGTCATCTTCTGAGTGCCTTCCAATCTGGGGGGCTCATCTTCCAGCACTATATCAGACAATGTTCTGCTGTTATTCATAAGGTTTTCACTGGCTAATGCTTTTCAAAAGTAGACTGCCAGGTCCTTCTTCCTACTCTGTCTTAGTCTGGAAGCTCAGCTAAAACCTGCCCTCCATGGGTGACCCTGCTGGCATCTGAATGTGGGTTGCATAGGTTCCAGCATCACAGGAACACACAAGGCCGCACAGTACGACAAACTGACAGACATGTGGGGGGATACAAAATAAACATACATAAATCAGTAGGATTTCTCTACATCAACAAAGAGAGGGACGAAAAGGACATCACCAAATCAATACCATTTACAATAGGCCCTAAGAAAATAAAGTACTTAAGAATAAATCTAACCAGAGATGTAAAAGACCTATACAAAGGAAACTACAAGACAGTATTGCAAGAAACCAAAAGAGACCTACATAAGTGGAAAAACATACCTTGCTCATGTATAGGAAGACTCAACATTGTAAAAATGTCTACTCTACCCAAAGCGATCTATAGGTACAATGCAATCCTGATCCAAATACCAGTGACATTTTTTTAATGAGATGGAGAAACAAATCACCAACTTCATATGGAAGGGAAAGAGAGCCCAGATAAGTAAAGCATTACTGAAAAAGAAGAACAAGGTGGGAGGCCTCACACTACCTGACTTTAGAACATATTATACCACCACGGTAGTCAAAATAGTCTTGTACTGGTACAACAACAGATACATAGACCAATGGAACAGATCTGAGAATCCAGACATAAATTCATCCACATATGAGCGACTGATATTCGACAAAGGCCCAAAGTCTGTTAAAAGGGGAAAAGACAGTCTGTTTAACAAATGGTGGTGGCATAACCGGCTATCCATCTGCAAAAAAAATGAAACAAGACCCATACCTCACACCATGCACAAAAACGAACTCAAATTGAATCAAAGACCTAAATATAAAATCTAAAACAATAAAGTTCATGGAAGAAAAAATAGGAACAACTTAGGAGCCCTAATACATGGCAAAAACAGTATACAAAACATTACTAGAACTGCAAAAACAGCAAAAGAGAAATTAGATAACTGGGAGTTCCTAAAAGTCAAACACCTATGCTCATCCAAAGACTTCACCAAAAGGGTAAAACGATTACCTACAGATTGGGAAAATGTTTTTAGCTATGACATCTCCGATCAGCATCTGACCTCTACAATGTACATGTTACTGTAAAAATTCAACTACAAAAAGACAAATAACCCAATTAAAACATGGGCAAAGGATATGAACAGGCACTTCACTAAAGAAGACATTCAGGTAGCTAACAGATACATGAGGAAATGCTCATGATCATTAGCCATTAGAGAAATGCAAATCAAAAATACAACGGATGAATGGCTAAATAAATTATGGTATATTCACACAATGGAATACTATGCATTGATAAAGAACAACGATGAATCTGTGAAACATTTCATAACATGGAGGAACCTGGAAGGCATTATGCTGAGTGAAATTAGTCAGATGCAAAAGGACAAATACTGTATGAGACCACTATTATAGGAACTCAAGAAATAGTCTAAACAGAGAAGAAAATATTCTTTGAAGGTTATGAGAGTGGGGAGAAAGAGATGGAGGGAGAGGGGGACTCACTAATTAGATAGTAGACAAGAACTAATTTAGGTGAAGGGATGGACAACACACAATACAAGAGAAGTCAGCACGACTGGACTATACCAAAAGCAAAGAAGTTTCCTGAATAAACTGAATACTTTGAAAGCCAGAGCAGCAGGGGCCAGGGTTTGGGGACCGTGGTTTCAGGGGACATCTAGGTCAACTGGCATAATAAAAACTCTTAAGAAAACATTCTGCATCCAGTTCTGGAATGTGGTTTCTGTGGTCTTAAATGCTGGCAAGCGGCCATCTAAGATGCAACAATTGGTCTCAACGCACCTGGAGCAAAGGAGAACAAAGAACACCAAAGACACAAGGTAAGTACGAGCCCAACAGTCAGAATGGGCCACTTAAATCAAAGGCTACATCATCCTGAGACCAGAAGAACTAGATGGTGCCCAGCTACAGCCAATGACTGCCATGACAGGGAGCAAAATGGAGAATCCCTGAGGGAGCAGGAGAGCAGTGGGATGCAGATCCCAAATTCTAGTAAAAAGACCAAACTTAATGGTCTGACTGAGACCAAAGGGATCCCAGAGGTCACGGTCCCCAGACCTTCTGTTAGCCCAAGACAGGTACCATTCTCAAAGCCAACTCTCCAGACAAGGATTGGACTGGACTACAAGACAGAAAATGATACTGGTGAGGAGTGGGCTTCTTGGATCAAGTAGACACATGAGAGTATCTGGGCAGCTCCTGCCTGGAGGGAAGATGTGAAGGCCAAGGGGGACAGAAGCTGGCTGAATGGATATGGAAACATAGGGTGGAGGGAAGGAAAGTACTTTCTCATTACGGGGAGAGCAACTAGAGGTATATAGCAAGGTGTATATAAGGTTTTGTATGATGTGTACACTTTCACTTAAATAATAATAATAAAAAAGATTCCAGAGATAAATTAAAGAAGACCTAAACAAATGGTCTTCTTTTGTTTTATACTTTGTCACGTTTTATAAAACATGAAATATTCACCAGGCATATGATCCAGGCATTCTGTTTACACAAGAGAAAATAAATTATATGGCTATGAAAAGGCTCATACACAATTGTTCATAGCAGGTTTATTTGTAGTAAGTAAAAACTGGAAACAACACAAATTTCCATCAATAGATCCATGGATAAACACATTGTGTTGTATCCATATAATGGAATACTATTCAACAATAAAAAGTGATGAACTATTGATTCCATCAACAATGTGGATGAATCTCAAAATAATTATGTTGAGTGAATGATAAAGAGTATATATTACGTGCCACTTATAAAAAACCTAGAAAATACAGACTATCTGTATAGTCACAAATAAGCTATCAATGTCAGACTGCACCGTATTCTGAAATATCTGTAGCACCTCCCAGGTACACGGTGAGTGAACCATTGTAAAAATGGCTTGAGGGTGGTTTCTGACCTCCTCCAACCCCACAAGGGAGAAGGAGAACCAAGATCAACAGTGCAAGGCTGACTCCCATGAGGTGGAGGCCAGACAAGCCTCCTTTCTCTGCGATCTTTACCAATTCTGACACCAACTGTCTCTTCCACTGCACTCTCTACTGGGTTTGATAATTCATTGCAATGGCCACACAGAACTCACACACCATTCTCATGATTATGGGATCTTTTAGGGAAGTATCAGGAACACTCAGGATACGGTTCTTCCATCAGGACAGCCTCTTCCCAACTGTGTTTGCAGGTATGCCTCTCCCTGGCCCTAGGCCTCTCCAGAAAAGCACTCAGCTTTCTTTCTCCATGGGCTGGGAAGCCCATCATGCCATCCCCTGCTGCCAGGTCTCTGCTGCCAGGTCTTTCCTGTCACCACTTCTGTCTTAGGCTGGGGTCTCTAGAGAAGCAAAACCAGTAAGGAGTATAAATATACAGAGAGAGATTTATATTAAGGAAACAGCTCATGCAATTGTAGGGGTTGGAATGTCCCAAGTCCTTGGAATAGGATAGAGTCCTTTCCCAATTCATGGAGCTGCAGAAGCTGGTGAACTCAGGATGAGCAGGTTGGAAAGCAGGGATCCTGCTCACAGGTTGTGGTGGTTGAGGAACGCCCAAGGTTGGCAGGCAAGACCGCAAGGTTTCTCCTGAGTCACATAGCTGCAGGGGCTGGTGAACCCAAGATAGGCAGGTTGAGGAGCAGGACTCTTGCTTGCAAGCTGTGAAGATCAGTGAATTCCAAGATGGACAGGTAAGCTGCTAGCTCAAGTCCCAAGAACCAGAGGTCAGACAGGAGCCAACTGCTGGATCCAGAACAAGCCAACAACCTTTGCAAGGGGAGCAGGAAGGAAGCAGACGCAGAAAGTGGAGAGATGAAGGCTGAGGGGGCAGTGAGCCACCACAGGCCCCACCCCTGCTGGTACCACTCAGCAGATTCCATCCTGGGGGTGATCACATATCAGATTTCAACAGGGAAGTGATCACAACATTATATAACTGCCAAAACACTGAGAATGATGGCCCAGCCAAGTTGACACACAATCTTAACCATCACAGATTCTCACCATCTTCAGGGTTACACACCACTCTCTCTCTCTGTCTCCTGATTCCAGGACCCTCCCAGCACAGGGAACCCAGGTCCAAATGATGTGCTCTGTGCTCCTGGCTGTTCTTCCTTGGTGGTGGTAGGATCCTCCCCGCTGCTCTGGAATTGGCTCTCTTTTAGGATAAAACTGACCAGTCCCCTTGGTGGGCCTCAATTACCCTATCACACAGTCCTGCCCAATCACCTGGGTGGGAGTTACAAGACCATGGCTAGAAAGACCACACACAAAAGTAATTAATCACACTGCAACCATGGTCCTAATATGTGCTACAATGAGTACATTATAAGTTATTAATTAAATTTAAATCTCCACCTCCAAGGGTAAAATAGACAAAAACTGCTTCATTTTTACCTGAATGAAAGTTCTTAGGGTAGTTCCATTTGTTTAAAGGCCAACTTCAATTTCTGAGGAAAGATATTCCACTCTCAGCATTCCATCTCAAGCTCAATCCTAAACAAGCCTTGCTGAAATTCAATGTCAACAGTTGAAACCAGGATAAACACCCTGGAAGAAAAAAAAAAAAACCTCCTATTGTGGAAGTTGACTAGAACCTTGGCTCTTGCTCAGAAGGATGCAACAGGTTGATCAAAATTATCCACTGACAGAGCAAATCAAAGCCTTAGAAACAGCACTTGCTTGATAATCATGAGTTTCCAAGAATCCCGGTTTGTTTGGTTCCTATTCTGGAATAGAAGGAATGAATACAGACTTGGTATAGGATTTAACTGAGGTTAAAGTCTTTTTTTTTGGGGGGGGGTAAAGTCATGTTTAAGGAACCATACAGTTTTTTAACCCCAACAGGAAATTACAGAGATTAAACAGTGAAAGTTGAGAACAAACTGGCTTTTTCCAGAATTTTTTAAAATATGTAATCTTTTTTTACAG
Organism: Loxodonta africana; assembly: GCF_030014295.1. Lineage (NCBI taxonomy): Eukaryota > Metazoa > Chordata > Mammalia > Proboscidea > Elephantidae > Loxodonta > Loxodonta africana. The sequence continues at coordinate 101,383,795 of NC_087369.1, forward strand.
CAAGAAAAAAAAGAATATTTTTTATTAACCATTTTTAGCTTTTAATATAGTAGAATGCAATTTGGGGCCTCAAGAAACTATTTAAGATGCATTATTTGTGAATTGTTTTTGTTTTTAATCTTGTATCATTTTAATTGAGAGTAAGGGCTATCTTAATGCAATTTTTAAAGAAAAAAAGCATATATATTTTCCAAACAATGAATGCAGTATTAATTTATGGAAGTCTTCTTTTTGTAGTAAAGTATTTAATAAACAGAAATTGACTGAGATGGTGCTTATCTATTAAACTATTCTTGCAACAAACTAAATAAAATAATGTTAGTTATTTTAGAATTCATAAAAATGAAAGAACTGATAGTTGTTCAAAAATAGATTTTCGTATTTACTTAACAACAAACAAATATTTTCCAAAGACCTGATAATTTTCAAGACAATCCAGACCCATTTACCCTAATGAGAATTATGATTAGATCACTTACAGATCAAAGAAAGTTTTAATATGTAAACGAGTTGCTCAGAAACATAAAATGTTCCATTAGGTTTCACAATTAATACATACAATAGTTATGAGTTCAGATTTTTTCCTTGTTATATATTGATTGTTACCATTTTAAAAGTTTTCCTGGATTCACTGATTAAGGGGAAAATATTTGAAGCCATAAAATTAACAGGCATGTTAAAGATTTTATTGCCTTTTCTTCTCTTTCTCTTATTATTTAGGGCTCCAAGTGCCTTTTCACCAGATGTTCATTATTTGTACAAAAACATAGTGTACATTCATAGCATGATCATACCAGAATGTTGCATGTCCTTGAGGTCTCCGAATGAAAGCAGAGAAAAATCCTGCTTTTTGGTCCATTCAAAATTGTCTTTTAAAAATACACTAGGTTTCTCACCGTTGGAGAGGAGCAGTCACAGATAGACAAGGAGAGAAGGCTAGAATGATTCATGTGGCAATAGATTAGAGTTGGAGACATCAGTATAAACTCATCTTTAGCTTAATATAGATATATACGTTTACATTTAGAAGTGTTTATAGTTATGTGTATATACACAGGTTAGTATATAAACATGTACCTCCTTGCTCTGTCAGCTGAAAGGGCCTAGATCTTGCTTTCTAATACCTTTTTCAATAGAAGGACACAGGGCTCCTTGGAGAAGTAGCTGGTCCTAGGACTGGGACAAGAAATATAAAAGATGAGCCCAAAGCATCTTGTAATACCAGAAGGTAAGAAAGTGGTCAAAAGCAAAGCAAAGCAAAACAAAACGAAAAACACAATGATTTAGGGGCATGTGAAAGGGATATAAGATCCAACTGAAAGAGTTCCCTATGATCAAAGCTGGAACGTTTTGAGCAAGAAAATAAAGTAGCATTGATTATAATCCAAAGTATGAAAAAATATCAATGAGTACATACTGGTACAAATAAGTGATTGAATATATAAATAAATAAGTGAGGGGAGGGATAGCCATGTCTTCTATGCAGAAGAATTACAAACAATTTGTGTAGATATCTGTCCTCAAGGAGATAAAGCTTTAACTCTTCAATCCTTAAGTGTGGGCTGTACACAGTGACTTCCTTCCAAAGAGTACAATACTGAAAAGGAGAAAAGAGTAACTTTACAATGGAGAAATCTGAGAAGCACTACTTCAAGCCAAGTGATCAACATCAACCTCAATAGTAACAAGTTACACTGATAATATGTACCACACAATAACAGCAACAACAACCCTTGGTGCGATGTAATGAGAATAGCACCTTATGACTGTGGTTTTCCTCCCTCCAAACACACACACACACACACACACACACACACAACCTTACCCTAGTCTAACCATGAGAAAACCATCCTACAAATCCTAATTGAGGAACATTCTACAAAATACCTGGCCAGTTCTCCTCAAAAACTTTCAAGGTCATCAACACAAGAAAGTTTGAGTAATTTCCACAGCCTAATTTTTTTTTTTTTTTTAGGGGAGCCTACAAAGATATGAAGACTAATGTTACGTGGCACCTAGATGGGATCTGGGAACAGAAAAAAAACATTAGGTGAAAACTAAATATGAAAAAGGATGTATTTGTATTAAATAAAAATGCATCAATATTGGTTCATTAAATCTGACAAATACACCATACTGATTTAAGATATTTGCTGAGGCTGCTTGTTACAACTAAACACCTCATGGGATTTGGTTTCTTGGTTTGGAAGATTAGGTTCATGGTTTCATGGGCCATCCCAGTTCATTGGCTTAATGTCATGTTTCGTGCTTCGGTTCTATCCCCTATCCCCAGGCATTCTGTAGTGCCTGGGGCCTTATAAACTTGCAAGAGGCCACGCAAGTTACAACAATTGGTCTCTATTCACCTGAGGCAACAGAGGAAGAAAGAGAGTCAGGAATAGGAGGAAGGAATGGAATGTGTGGCTAATTGCCTCCATGAACATCTGCCTCCTTTGCCATGAGACCAGAACTGGCTGGTACTTGGCTGCCATTACTGAACAATTTAATCAAAGATTCTATAGAAGAATCCTGATCAAAAGGGAGAAAATGCTGAACAGAATTTCAAATTCTCATGGAATCCATTCTTTCTGGAACCATGGAGCCTGGATGAATCCGTATAACTATTGTCCTGAGATAATCTTTAAATTTTAAACCAAAAATAGCCCCTGAAGTCTTACTTAAACCAAATGATAGTTTAGCTTAACTTGAAAAGAATGTCTACCTTGAGCATTGTACTCTTTTAAAAACTGTCTATATGAAGTCAGATTGACAACAGCAACTCAAAAGATTAAACAGGAAACTTAGGGTGCAGTGAGTTTTGTTAATGGAGGGATGAACAACTCGGAAAAGGAGGGTGAGAATGGTTGCACAACTTGAAAAATGTAATCAATGTCATTGAATTGTGCATGTAGAAATTGTTGAATTGGTGTACATTCTGCTGTGTATATTCTCAATAACAACAACAAAAAATAAAATAAAATAATCACACACTAACATACGCTACTTCAAAAAAATAGACAAAACGATGTATGGAATATACAGGAAATCTCTGTACTATCTTCTCACTAATTCTATACACCTAAAAATATTATAAAATAAAAAGTTTATTTTAAAAACATAATATTCCAATAAACTTCAAGGAAATTAGAACATGGAAAATGTACACCATGATGAGGAGTTAACCCAGATATAAAGATGCCTTTTTCAAGTGCTATTTAGATCACAATGATATATAAATATTGTAAAAAAGAAGACCTTCTTCATACATAAAAAACATATCCCCTGTGATTCAAAGCTGTGTCCCACATTCATAACAAGCCAATTCCCTCTTTATTCTATCATGTCTCTGAATAACAAATAATTTACCAAGCAACACTCCAATATTACAAATAACTCAATGGAAAACTTTTAAGCTTAATACTCTACCCCTCTCAGTCAGAACAAGTTAAGAGGAAACACAACTTTACAATTTTTTTTTTCAGGTACAGTTTCCATATTTCCAGAAACTGAAGAACAATAATGACATTTTAAAAACAAATCTTCCGAGTAGCTAAAATATAAACGAAGGTAATTTGTCAGTGACTATTTCTCTCAGCGGAGAATTTTTGAGGCTGAAAACTTTCATCAGATTTCTATGCTGTTTACCTATGTATCTAACAGGCTTTACTCTAGCAAAATGAGACAGGACAATGACTTTCAAGCCTGGATCTATGGATTCACCATCATCATGAAAAATAGTTATATAAGTCCCTAACAAATATAACCTTTCTCTGGTTTTCCCTAGACAGCTAGAGATCAAAGATTGAGAGAGCAACTTGCTCAAACTCTCTTGTTGGAGTGAATGAAACTGAGCAACAGAGTAGTTACTAAAGTTTTGACTAAGGACCTGTAACCAGCTAGTGGTACATCCTGAACTCAAATTCAGGTGTCCCCATTACCATTCCAGTTGTCTTCCCATTAATTTAGAAGTTTTTTTTATTTAGAATAACAACTTACTTCTTCACATTTAAAATGTCACTGAACATAAGTTTCTTACGAAGGCATTACTCCCATGCCAGGTCAGCTATACAGAAAGTATTTCTACCAAGATTGTTTTTAGCACTTGATAACATCTTGGGCCTTTTAGATTTTTAAAGCAGAATTTCTCCTTCATAACTTTGGTGAGTCTCTAATTTTGTTGCACTCTTTCCCCCTTCAGTTACCATATTCTATTAACTGCCTCCTGACATCTTTACAATTGATACTGCCTCTGACCTCTTCTCAGTCTTCATATTTCTGCTCAATACTTTCATATGTCCCCAGCTCTCTAGGAGATACTGGCCTCAAATTGTGAACCTGGGAAATATGATCTCAGAGAACTATGTTACTTATTAAGTGATTGAGAGGTTAAAGTGAGATTATCCATTTATTTCCCAAGCAATAGTAAACTCAAACATTAATTGGTTTATTTGGAAATTATGAGTTTACTTTACCAACAAACATTTAGAATACACTATAAAAAATGGATAAAATTGAAGTTCAAGCCAGTGTTTTGTTTTCCTTTTTATGTATGATATATCGATATAACTGGACACAGAAAAGGGCAGGTGCATCTTGAAAAAAGTAACTCTGCTTATCACTATCTGCAACTTAGGGCAATTAAAAAAAAAAAGTTGCTGTTGAGTAGATTCCGACTCATCGCGACCCTATAGGACAGAGTAGAGCTGCTCCATGTGGTTTCTAAGGAGCGCCTGGTGAATTCAAACTGCTGACCTTTTGGCTAGCAGCCATAGCTCTTAACCACAACGTCACCAGGGCAATACGTGCCATTAATTCATTAGCTACTTTTGAAGTTAACTAACTTCACATACATTTCTTTTGAAGTACTAGATCTCAAAATCTATCATTACAGTCACTTTTTACAGAGAAATAGTAGCAGAAAAGAGGAGTACGTTATGTAAGATGGAATATGGTTGTAGTCATGATTATTGTAGGAGCAATAAGAGTGTTATTAACTATTGTCTTCTTTGAGGACTGAAAGAATGCAAACTAATTTAAACACCCAAATTGCTGTATTAGCTGCCTGTTCATCTCCCAAATCTACGTTTCCTCACTGTCTCTAGTCTCATTCTTCAAAATCAGTCATTCACTCTTTTTCACAGTTCAATATAAATATGGTTTCAGCTCATGTGCATTCTGCTTTCAGCCCTATATAAACATGTTTCCTATGAAAATGTACAGTGGTCCAGCCGCCATGGCCTCAATTAGTATCACACAAGAGTGGCTCTCCCAAGTCCCAAACTGTCACAATGCTGTGGTTCACAACAGAATTTATTTTAAATCTCAAACACCGTTCCTCACATTCTGCCTGGATTTCAAAAATTCATCTAAAGCTTTAAAAGCCTTTTCGTCAAAAAGCCAAACCTAAGTACCTAATATTCTCAGCTGTACCACATTTGAGCTACAGCTGAGCCATTTGTTGTACGCCAAACGAGAAACGTTTACCTATGGCTTTAGAAGTAGATCAATTACAAAAGGGCCATCAAACATTAGATGCAGCATGGTTTCCCATGCCAGCCTTCTCTGTCTCCTCTGTTAATTTACCAGTGTTATCTCAGTTTTTCTCTTTTTCATCAAACAAGCCATGCCATGAATATTGAATTCTGAGAAGAAAAATTCTACAAGAAAGGGAATTACGGTAGAGAGTTGCGCTGAATGATTGCTAAACCCCTCTTCAGGTTCTAAGGATTTAAAATTATGCCAGACATCACAGAAAGCCAATGGCTAGTAATAACTTGTATTAAACACAGTAATACTGGTTACTAGCTTTAATTGCCTCCAGTTCTCACCCTTTGAGAACTGGCATAGTTCTGAAAGTATCTAAGCATGGCCCAGATGGGTTAGACTGAATTTGTGGGATTCATGACCTATGTGTATGTGATACATACATGCATACATATATACATATGTATGTATATATATACACATACACATACTCATTGCTGTTGAGTTGATTTCAACTCATAGTGACCCTATAGGGCAGAGTAGAACTGCCCCATACAACTCCAAGGAGTGGCTGGTGGATTCAAACTGCCAACATTTTGCTTAGCAACTGCACTGTAAACCACTGCGCCACCAGGGCTACATATATATATATATATATATACACATATATACACATACATACATATATATCAATGCTAGAAAGAGGGAGTAGGGAAGAGTTGAGGTAGTGGGGTAGAGGAGGGAAGAAGAACAGGAGTGATAGAATCAATCCAAACAAACAAACAAAAAAAAACCAAACCCAGTGCCATTGAGTCAATTTCGACTCGTGGCAACCCTATAGGACAGAGTAGAACTGCCCCGTACAGTTTCCAAGGAGTGCCTGGCGGATTCAAACTGCCGACCTCCTCCTGGTTAGCAGCTATAGCACTTAACCACTACGCCACCAGGGTTTCCAGGATCAATCCAGCCTGATGCAAATCCTCCTCGGAATCTTTCTTAATCTAGATCCACACTTGCATGCCATGTTGGAGAAACCTAGGAAACTAGAATTGGTGCTGCATTTGTAGATAGAAACTAGAGTAGTCAGAAGATTTATTTCAAAATGATGTCCAATGGCTGTATAGTGTACAGCAACATCATAATTCCGTGTAAAAATTTAACCTCAATGACTCTCCGAAATGGTGAATGCCACATTAATACTACTTTTTTTGGAAATGATATCTGTAATTAAATTTACTATCACATACTGTTAATAATAATATTATAATACACATTTAGTTTATTTAATATACATTTAATTTGTAACTTAAAAATGCCAATGCATGTCCTAGAAATGTTAATTTACTTAGGCTAAATTGCCTTTATAAAGAAATGGAAGATAATTTAAGAGGTGATCTACTCACAACCTCCTATTTACAAATGAGAATACAATCCCATTCTTTTTCCTTACAGAGGAGTTTTTATGCTGTTGTTTTGTTTTGCCTCAGATAATATCAGACCTACATAAGTTTAGGAGAACCCTTTCAAAAAAAAAGTAGAATAAAAGAATACAAGGATGTCTTTTAAATGTATAAATATTTGGTTGTTCTTTTTCTTCTAGAAAGCGATTTAGGCTTATTACAGTGGGTTCATTTTAAAAAAGCTTTTGATCAATGGTATCTATACCAGAATTGACTTTGTCATATTCATTTTATTAGAAAAGCACATTTTGAACACCAATAAAGAAACATTTGACAAATTTCTTGATTGATTCCAAATGTAGAAATTCATTACTTCATGATTCAAGTTTTATTTAATTTCCCATGGCTGCAGAAACCATCATCCCAAACATCAGCTCCCAGTATCGCAATGCTGTTGAGATTGCCTGAGTCATAAGACCTCAGAATGAGAGTAGGTCAACTCAAGACATTCCTTGGAAATTATTGTTTTATTTATTATTTTACTCAATCCTTGATATGACCTGGTTTTCTTGAGAGTTGCCTCTCCCATTGAAATAGACTAAATGAAAAAAGAGAACTAGTTTTGGTTAACTGCGATTTTACTGCGTGTGTTCCCTTCATAAATTACAGGTGTTAAAATTGTGTTTTGCTATGTCATTTTTTATTTTAAACATAAGGCTGTCCATGATTTTAATAACATTGTCTTTCTGAAATGTAATTTAATTAGTTCAACTCAAAAAGAAATTTCAGTAAATGTTGTGAATTTCTTTACAAACTTCACAAATTGAAGCAAGTCTACTATCTGCATTAAAAATTAATTAATTTTTTAAAGTTAGCCTGTAAATTAGAAGTAAAATGTGCTTCAGATTTCACTGTAATTGTCAACTTTAAAAATAGATCATGAGTATGCTTATATTTCATATGGCTTATCTGCCAAAATATGTTACATTAAGAATGCAAAATGATATGCTGTACATTTCTATTCATTAATAATGAAGAGATTCAAATGCACTGTTGCCTATACTTGGTCGGTTCTGTTTCCCTCAGTAGTTAGCGATGACAACAGATGCTAACAATTTTAATCTCCATTAAGGCCTACAGTGGGTTACATGCCTAATAAAAAACAGTACAAAATAGAAAATTTCCCAAAGAAATATAACTTTGGCTTCCTTTCATCAAAATTTCAAGTGATGGTGGTGATCTTCCCTGTTTCATCTTACAAACCGATAATCTTGTCCTTTATATATCTCACCATTTACCTGCTCAGATCAAACAACAAAAACAGATAGATCCCAGCTCCTTATATTTATTTTTGACATAATAACAAATGTATTGCTTATGAGCTCATACAAGCAGGAAGAGTGATGAATAATCTGACCTATGGGATACTGTATTCTAGGCCCCATGTCACTGTTGAAATAGTACTTATTAGAGGTCATTATTGATAGAGAATACATTTCCAATATTTTCTCTCGATCTATTTATATATATGTATATATATTCAATATACAGCTTAAGATGTTTTCAAACTGTGTTCAATATATTTAACCAATTTCTAAATGCTTGAGAGAATATTTATTTTAAAATTGAAGTTTGCTGCTCTCTAGTGGAATTAGGTAAAATTTTTCTGAAAAATCACAAAATATAAACTGAGATATGCAAACCAGTCTATCTCCATCATCACACACATATGTCTGATTCTGAAAGTCACTGAAACAAATGTCATAGAACATCTAAAGCAATGTGATAACCACAGTGTTTCATAACACATCTGTACCACATGGTTAATATAATGTTTTTTTCTTTCTTTCAGCACCAAAATTTTTAGATGAGGAATAAACATTCCTACAGTTAGTCAACCATACATTTTGACCAGATGTCTACAAACATATGTCATATAGGCCAAACATCTGGCTGGATTTCTGCGTGTTCATTTTTTGTCTACGTATTTGGGCATAATTGAAGAGTCTATGTGTTTAGAGAACCACATCAGAACATTCCTCGTCAGCATCACCAGAAAAGATGCTTTTTACAGATTTGGGAAAATTCTTTTTTTTTTTTTTTGCATTTATTAACAGCCTTTATTTATTTTTTTTGTACTGTGCTTTAGGGGAAAGAGCAAATTAGTTTCTCTTTAAACAATTAATACAAAAATAGTTTTGTGACATTGGTTGCCACTATCAGGATGTTTCAACACTCTCCCTTTCTCAGTCTTGGGTTACCCATTTCCATTCCTCCAGTTCTCCTGTCCCTTCCTGCCTTCTCCTCTTTGCTTTGGGCTGGTGTGCCCACTTAGTCTCATACACATGGTTGAACTCCGTGTGTTATTGTTTATGTTGTTGTTAGATGCTGTCCAGTCAGTACTGACTCATAACAACCATATGTACAATGGAACAAAACACTTCCCAGTCTTGCACCATCCTCACAGTCATAGTCATGCTTGAGCTTATTATTGTAGCTGCTGTGCCAATCCCTCTCACTGAGGACCTTCCTCTTTCCCACTGACCCTCTACTTTGCAACATAACATCCTTGTCCAGGGACTGGTCCCTCCTGATACAATGTCCAAAGTATGTGAGACGAAGTCTTGCCATCTTTGCCTCTAAGGAGCATTCTGGCTGTACTTCTTCCAAGACAGATTTGTCCATTCTTCTGGCAGTCCGTCGTATACTCAGTATTCTTCGCCAACACCATAATTCAAATGAATCAATTCTTCAGTCTTCCTGACTTATTGCCCAGCTTTCACATGAATACGAGGTGTTTGAAAATACCAGTTCTTGGGTCAGGTGAACATTAGTCCTTGCTTTTCAACACTTTAAAAAGTCTTTAGCAGCAAATTTGCCCAATGCAATGCATCGCTTGATTTCATGGCTGCAGTTTCCATGGGCATTGATTGTGGATTCGAGTAAAATGAAATCCTTGACGACTTCAGTCTTTTCTCCATTTATCATGATGTTGCTCACTGGTCCAGTTGTGAAGGTTTTGTTTTATGTTGAGATGCAGTCTAGACTGAAGGCTGTGGTCTTTGATCTTCATCACTAAATACTTCAAGTCCTCTTCACTTTCAGCAAGCAAGGCTGTGTCATCTGCATATCATGGGTTGTTGATGAGTTTTCCTCCAATCTTGATGCCGCGTTCTTCTTCGTATAGTCCAACTTCTCAGATTATTTTTTCGGCATACCGATTGAATAAGTATGGTGAAAAGATACAATCCTGACGCGCATCTTCATGACTTTAAACCACGCAGTATCCCCTTGTTCTGTTCAAAGGACTGCTTCTTGGTCTATGTACTGGTTCCTCATGAGCACAATTAAGTGTTCTGGAATCCACATTTTTCACAGTATTATCCATAATTTGTCATGATCCACACAGTCGAATGCCTTTGCATAGTCAATAAAATATATGGAGGCATCTTTCTAGTTTTCTCTGCTTTCAGCCAAGGTCTATTTGACATCAGCAATTATATCCCTCATTCCACGTCCTCTTCTGAATCTGGCTTGAACTTCTGGAGGTTCCCTGTTTATGTACTATTGCAACCGCTTTTGAATGATCTTCAGCAAATTTTTACTTGTGTGTGGTATTAAAGGTATTGTTCTATAATTTCCGTGTTCTGTTGAATCACCTTTCTTTGGGATGGGCACAAATATGAATCTTTTCCAGTCAGTTGGCCAGGAAGCTGTCTTCCAAATTTCTTGACACAGACCAGTGAGAATCCCCCAGTGCTGCATTCGTTTGTTGAAACATCTCAGTTGGTATTCCCTCATTGGTATTCCATCAGTTCCTGGAACCTTGTTTTTCACCATATCCTTCAGTGTAGCTTTGACTCTTCCTTCAGTACCAGCGGTTCTTGATCACATGTTACCTCCTGGAATAGCTGAACGTTGAGCAATTCTTTTTGGTACAGTGACTGTGTGTATTCCTTCCATCATCTTTTGATGCTGCCTGTGCCATTCAGTATGTGCTTAGTAGAATCCTAGATATTGCAACTCGAGCCTTGAATTTTTCCTTCAGTTCTTTCAGCCTGAGAAAAGCTGAGCATCTTCTTCCCTTTTGGCTTTCTAACTCTACGTCTTTGCACATTTCATTATAACACTTTACTTTGCCTTCTCAAGCCTCCCTTTGAAATCTTCTGTTCAGCTCTTTTACTTCATCATTTCACTTTAGCTACTTGACATTCAAGAGAAAGTTTCAGAGACTCTTCTGACATCCATTTTGGTCTTTTCTTTCTTTCCTGCCTTTTTAATGACCTCTTGCTTTCTTCATGTATGATACCCTTGATGCCGTTCCACAACTCATATGGTCTTTGGTCATTAGTGTTCTTTGTGTCAAATCTGTTCTTGAGATGGTCTCTAAATTCAGGCAGGATATACTCAATGATGCATTTTGGCTCTCATGGACTTGCTGGAATTTTCTTCAGCTTCAGCTTGAACTTTCACAAGATCAGTTGATGATCTCTTCCCCAGTCAGCATCTAGCCTTGTTCTGACTGATGTTGTTGAGCTTCTCCATCATCTCTTTCCACAGGTGTAGTCAATTTGATTCCTGTATATTCCATCTGGTGAGGTTTGCTTTATATGTCTGTCTAATCTCTTTAAAGTGTTAAAAAGCAAAGATGTCGCTTTGAGATTTAAAGTGGGCCTGAACCAAGCCACGGTATTTTCAGTCACCTCGTATGCATGTGAAAGCTGGACAATGGATCAGGAAGACTGAAGAAGAATTGATGCCTTAGATCTATGGTGTTTGCAAAAAATATTGAATATACTGTGGACTCCCAGATGAACCAACAAGTCTGTGTTGGAAGAAGTACAGCCAGAGTGTTCCTTGGAAGCGAGGATGGTGAGACTTTTTCTTATCTACTTTGGACATGTCATCAGAAGGGAATAGTACCTGAGGAAGGACATTGTGCTTGGTAAAGTAGAGGGTGGCTGCAATAATGGGCTCAAACATAGCAATTGTGAGGATGGCGCGGGACCGGGCACTGTTCATTCTGTTGTACGTAGGGATGCTACGAATTGGAACCAACTCGAGGGGACTGAACAGCAACAACAATGGCTAGTGATTGTGGGCATTTCCTCATGTTTGTGTTAGCCACCTGAATGTCTTCTTTGGTGAAGTGTCTGTTTATAGCCTTTGGCCATTTTTCAATTGGATTATCTGTCTTTTTGTTGTAGAAGTGTTAGATTTTCCTATAGATTTTAGAGATTAGAACTTTATTGGCTATGACACAGGCAAATTTTTTTTCCCAGTCTGTAGGTTCACTTTTTGCTCTTTTGGTGAAGTCTTTTGATAAGTGTATGTGTTTAAGTTTTAGAAGATCCCAGTTGTCTAGCTTGTCTTCTGGTGTTTGTGTATTGTTGGTTATGGTCTGTATCCTATTTATGCTGCATATTAGGTCCCATAGAATTGACCCTCTTTTTTCTTCTATGATCTTTATAGTTTTTCATTTTATATTTAGGTTCTTTGATACATTTTGAATTAGTTTTTGTGTATGGCATGAGGTATGGGTCCTGTCCCATTTTTTTTTTTTTTACAGATGGACATCCAGTTTTGCCAGCACCATTTGTTAAAAAGACTGCCTTCCACATTTAATAGACTTTGTGCCTTTGTCAAAGACCAGGTTACCTTAGGTGGATGGGTTTACATCTGGGTTCTCGACTTTGTTGCATTGGTTAATATGTCTGTCTGGTACCAGTACCAGACTGTTTTGACTATCATAGATGCATACTAGGTTCTGAGGTCAGATAGTGTGAAGCCTCCTACTTTTTTCTTCTTCAGTAATGCTTTACTTATCTGGGGCCTCTTTCCTTTCCATACGTAGTTAATGACTAATTTTTCCATCTCGCTAAAGAATGCTGTTGGTATTTAAATCAGGATTGCCTTTTATTTGTAGATTGCTTTCGGTAGAATTGACATTTTCACAATGTTGAGTCTTCCTATCCATGAGTAAGGTATGTTTTTCCACTTATGTAGGTTTCTTTTGATTTCTTGTAGTAGTGTCTTATAGTTTTCTTTGTTGGTTTTATTCCTAAGTATTTTATTCTTTTAGAGGGCTATTATAAGTTGTATAGCCTTCCTGATGTCCTTTTCATAGTTCTCTTTATTGATGTATAGGAATCCAACTGATTTTCATATGTTTATCATATTCTGCTACTCTGCTGAATCTTTCTATTAGTTCTAGTAGTTTTCTTATGGAGTCCTTCGGGTTTTCTGTGTATAGTATCACACTATCCACAAATAGGGATAGTTTTATTCTTCCCTACCAATTTGATTGTCCTTTATTTCTTTTCCTTGACTTATTGCTCTAACTAGGAGGTCCAGCACAATATTAAATAGGAGTGGAGATAAAGAGCATCTGGTCTTGTTCCTGTTCTCAAGGGGAACCTTTTTAGCCTCCCTCCACTGAGAATGATGTTGGCTGTTGGTTTTGTATAGATGCCCTTTATCAAGTTGAGGAATTTCCCTTGTATTCCTACCTTATTGAAGGTTTTTTTTTTTTTCAGGAATGGGTATTGTACTTTATCAAATGCCTTTTCTTCATTGGTTGAGATAATCGTGTAATTCTTTTCTTTTGTTCAATTTATGTGCTGGATTATGGGACTGATTTTGTAATGTTGGATCATCCCTGCATACCTGGTATGAATCCAACTTGGTGGTGTATTATTTTTATATATATATTATGCTGAATTCTACTGGCTAGAATTTCATTGAGAATTTTTGCATTTATATTCATAAGAGATTTTTTTTGTAATTTTCTTTTTTTTTTGGTGTCTTTGACAGTTTTTGGCATCAGGGTTATGTTGGCTTCAAAGAATGAATTTCAAAGTATCACTTCTTTTTCTATGTTCTGAAATAGTTTTAGAAGTACTGGTATGAGCTCTTCTCTGAATGTTCGGTAGAGCTCTTCAGTGAAGCCATCAGGACTAAGACTTTTTTTGTTTGTTTGCTTGAAGTTTTTTTTTATTATTATTATTACTTTTTCAATCTCTTACTATGGGTCTGCTCAGATTTTCTACCTCAGTTTGTGTTAGTTTAGGTAGGTAGTATGTTTCTAGAAATTTGTCCATTTCCTCTAGGTTTGCAAATTTGCTGGAGTATAGTTTTTCATAGTACTCTGTTATGATTCTTTTTATTTCAGTCAAGTCTGTTGTAATGCCCCTCATTTCATTTCTTATTTTGATTGTTTGTTTTCTCTCCTGTTTTTCCTGTGTCAGTTTGGTCAATGGTTTGTCGATTTTGTTGATCCTTTCCAAGAGCCATCTTTTGGTTTTGTTGATTCTTTCAATTGCTTTTTTTTATTCTCTGTCATTTGGAATCCCTGGTGATGTAGTGGTTAAGTGCAATGGCTGCTAACTGAAAGGTCAGTGGTTCAAATCCACCAGAAACTGTGGAGACTCTATGGGGCAGTCCTACTCTGTCCTATAGGGTCGCTATGTGTTGGAATTGACTCAACAGCAATGTTTTGTTTTTGTTTTTTTGTTTATTTCATTTATTTCTGCTCTGATCTTTGTTATTGCCTTTCTTCTGGTGGTTGTGGGCTCCTTTTGCTGTTCTTTTTGGTTTGAATTGTAAAGCTAATGTTTTGATTTTATCCCTTTCTTTTTTGATATGTGCATCTATTGCTCTACATTGACCTTTGAGTACTGCCTTTGCTGTGTCCCAAAGGTCTTTCGTATGATGCGTTTTTATTCTCATTTGAGTCTAGGAATTTTTTTTATTTCATTTTTGCTTTCTTCTAATACCCAGTGGTTTTCAAGCAAGGTATTATTCAGTTTCTATGTATTTGATTTTTTTTTTCCTTGCTCTTCCTGTATTAATTTCTACTTTTATGGTGTGATCAGAGAAGATGCTTTGTGATTTCCCAATACTTTGGATTTTGTTGAGGGTTGCTTTGTGGTCTAAGATATGGTCTATTCTGGAGAATGTTTCATATGCATTGGAAAATAATATATACTTTGCTGCTATTGAGTGGTGTTCTGTATGTGTTTATGAGGTCAAATTGGTTGATTGTTGCCTCTAGATCTTCTGTATCTTTGTTGATTTTCTTTCTAGTTGTTCTGTCCTTTACCAAGAGTAATATGTTGAAGTCTCCTACTATTATTACGGAACTGTCATTTTCTCTTTTCATTGCTTTTAGAGTTTGTTTTATGTATTTTGGAGCCCTCTCATTGGGTGTGTACGTATCTATTATGGTTATGTCATAATGGTGGATTGTCTCTTTAGTCATTGTGTAATGTCCTTCCTTGTCTTTTATGGTGGATTTTGACTTAAAATCTATTTTATCTTAGATTAGTATTGCCACTTCTGTTCTTTTTTGGTTGATGTTTGCTTGATATACATATATATATTTTCATCCTTTAAATTTTAATATATTTATATCTTTGTTTCTAAGGTGTCTCTCTTGTAGATGGGTCCTATTTTTTTTTTTAATCCATTTTGTCAGCCTCTGTCTCTTTACGGGTACATTTAACCCATTTATTTTCAGTGTGATTACTGATAGGTGTGAGTTTATTGCTTTCATTTCGTAGTGCTTTTTTTGTGGTACTGACATTTTCTTTTTCTCCCTTACTGTCCTGTGCTGAGTTCCTTTTGTTTCTGGAATTTCTTTTTGTTTCTTTCGTTTTTGTAGGTCTTGTTTTTACTGAGACTATGTTTTTCTTGTTTATTTTGATGAATACGTTTGTTAACTTTCTTTGTGGTCACCTTGAGATTTTTCCTTGTCTTCTTAACCTTGATCTAGTCTTTTATTAATTGACATTGTATTTACTTCCTCTACATATGAAAGTTCTATACCTATACCATTTATCACGTTGTTTATTGTTCTGACATTGTTGACTTTTACATATCGATGTCTCTGGTTCGCTGTTGTAAATCTTTTAGTTTTGTTTTGTACTTGAGAATTCATTTCCTAGGCTGATGTCTGACTGATACTGCCTTGTGTCCTAGAGTCAGGTTGTTGTCTGATGTTGTTAGTTCTGTAACCGAATGACTTCTTTAATAATTCTTGTACATTTGGTTTGGTCTTTACAAATTCCCTTAATTTCTGTTTATCTGGAAATGTCCTAATTTTTCATCATATTTGAGAGGGAATTTTGCAGGATATATTGTTCTTGGTCTGCAATTTGTTTTCTTTCAAGGTTTTAAATATGTCATCCCCTTGCCTTCTTGCCTGCAAGGTTTCTGCCAAGTAATCAGAGCTTAGCGTAATTGTTTCTCCTTTATAGGTGACTCAGCATCACTTGGCAGGTGGTGCAGAGAATCATGAGGGAAGGGAGAGGATGTGATGTATGGAGCTAGGTGGGAGGGAGAAAGAAAAAAGAGAGAGAAATAAAAGCAAAAAAAAAAAAAATGGTGGTGCTGCTAGAGCCAGCTGGCGGTGTGGGGCAGATCTGGGGAGGCAGTGTGTTGGTGGCTCTCTAGCTAAGTAGAGCAGCACAAGCTGTTGAGAAGGGTCAGAGGCCTTGCACAGGGCTAGGAGGGCAGTAGAAAGGAAAGAAAGGGAAAGGAATAGAAGGAACAAACAAACAAAAAAATCAAAACAAAACAAAATGACACTGAGGGAACCAACTTTTGAGGGAGGGGTGGAACTAGGGTGGCAGCAAGCTGATGTGTTTCTCACTGGATAACACAACAAGGTCCACCAGGATGGGACAGAGGCAGTGCAGGGGGCTAAGTGGAAGGGAGAAGGAAAAGGGGGAAAGTGAAAGAGAAAAACAAGTATGATACCAAGGGAGCTGACCAGTGGGGGGGGAGCAGATCTGGGGCGGCAGTGAGCCAGTATCTCTCTGGCTGAACAACTCTGGCCCATTGGAAAGCAGGGAAGACAGCATACAGGGCAGAAGATTCAGGGGTGGGAAAGCCTGTATCTTTGGTTATCAGGTGCTCTGTCTCCTGTTGGGAGCTCAGTGAAGTTGCCTTCTCATACTCCCTGTCCTTGGTCTTTGGTGGTTGTGCTCCAAGATGGTGAATCCATGATATGTTAGCTGCCAGGGGACCCCCTACTCTGTAGCTCTCTGCTTTCTCTGTTCTCTGCCAGTTCCTTCTTACATTCAGTGCTTGATGCAGCTTCTTTATCCCTTCATTTGATGCTTAGGGTTCCAGGATTGATGTTTGTATCTGTTTTACTTAGTTTTTAGGGTCTTTGCTACAGAAGGACGGCATGGTGCTTCTATCTATAGCGCCGTGTTGGCTTCTCCACTGGAATGGACTTCTGATCACCAGCTGGGTTTGGTTTCTTATTGATTCTCACCTGATTTAGTAGATGAAATATTCAGGTATATATCATTTGCAATCATATTCATTGGTTGGACCTATTCCTCATTGATCTTTTTCATAAATTTGTTAATCCTTTGAGAAAAAAGAATTCATGGGCGTGACAGTTTCTTACTCATTTTAAGACCAGCTACATTAAGAATCCCCACTAAGTAACTAGCACAAGATAAAACAACAATTACTGACAAAGACCATACTTAAATCACAATTAGAATTTATTTTTTATGTTTATCTTGGGCATTAAAGGACACCAAGCTTTTGTCCTGATATTCATTTATTCACTCATATTTAGAGAATTTATATTCATTCTTTTATTCTCTATTTTAGTCAATCAATCAATAAATATCAATCAACCGTCAAGTACATGCAAGCCAGTCTAGCACTGGGCAACATAAAATGATGAATGAAACACAGTCTCTGTCCCAAAGAGAAGTTTCTTTCTGTCTTTATGAGTTGTTATACAAGAGTGCTTCCCTGATGCTGTTTCAGTGAGTAAGATATTACCAGAACCCTTTAAATAATACCAGGAGTCAGTTCAATTCTGAACAATACCTGGATCACTTCATATTAGTAAAATACATTTACTCAGTTACATATTGTAAATTTATTTTAATCTAATCAAACTGAGTCATTATCCCATCTACTTCAAATATTTTCTTAGTGCAAATAGAAATACCAAAAGCTACACTACAACTGAATTTTCACAATATGTAGCCAGACTTCTGAACTACATCATATTTGGGAAAATTTACCTATATTGGGTTTTCCTACCTTATTTTAAGTTTTCTTCGAAGTCTCAAAGTCATAACAAGCCACAGCTATTTAGTTTCATATGCTTCCATTTTTACTTACAAACAGAGAGCTTTTAAATGATAACAGACTTGATTCAAATGCCAACTTTAACATTTAGTACATAACAAGGAACATGGAAACATGCACTGATACCACATGCATAAAAATTAGAGAGGCCACGACAATGTAAAACATGTCTCTGTGCTTCACAATATTTTTCCCCCAACAATAGCAATGTTGTCAAATAGTTCTTATAGTATTTTGCAATAAGAATAGAAGATTATATTTAGATAGCACAGATCTTATTCATCAATACGATATTGTTTATTCCCAGTATTTTTTTCCTCACTCCCTTGTATTTGTCTATAAGAAGCTGGAATAGGTGTTTACAGGTATAGACATTTGGCCATTGTGACCAATGACCAAAAAAAAAAAATTATGTTAGCTTTTCCATGAACTCTATCAAACATTCTTATTTGACTCAAAATTTTTTTAATCATTTTGAAAGTAAAAATTATTTTCTAGGCTAAGAAATTGACACCAAAAGAACCAATTATATTATATCCAAAATACTTATCCCCATCTAGAATTGACATAGCTCAATAATTGTTTACCAGATTTAACTGTAATAAGATTTTATTCTGGTCTTCTATGTAAATGGAAACCCTGGTGGCACAGTGGTTAAGTGCTACGGCTGCTAACCAAAAGGTCAGCAGTTCGAATCTGCCAGGTACTCCTTGGAAACTCTATAGGGCAGTTCTACTCTGTCCTATAGGGACGCTATGAGTTGGAATCAACTCAACAGCACTGGGTTTGGTTTTGGTTTGGTTCTATGCAAACATTTTAAGAATGGGTCCCATTGCTATTTGTTACCTCTACAATAAACAGATGTATGAATTTTTTAACAGTGCAGGGGAAACAATATTACTTGTATCTATGCAGCAAGAAAAAAGAAGGCAGCTGGCAGGATTTGCCTCCTTTGGTCCAGTTTTAACTTGCTTTCGATATCAACTGTACTTTCCCAAAACATCAAATGAAATATCAAAATAACTAAGTCACTGATTGTGAGTTTCTTTGTCAGAGACATTGATTGAAATCAAAATAATAAGTTTTACTACATTTCTAGAAACGGTGAGTGTAATCAGGTCTATCGCGACATATCTGCTAATTTTTTGTCTTCGAGACCCTAGTAGCACCTGAAACATTTAAGTTTCAAAATAATCAGTTTCTAACTCTGTGATTTAAACTATTTGGTTTGCCTATGCACCAGGCATCTGAAAAATAATATGGTAAAATGTACGTTTGAGTGTTCATTTACATGTCACTCAATGTTTTATATCAATGACTCACAAGGATTCTTTTCCAGGTGGGGGAATTAAGGTGTAAGATCAGCTAAATGACTCACAGGGCCATAGTTAGTTTCTAAATTCAAATCTATTAACAGCCAGAACAGCTCTTCTTCATTAAACCCAGAAATTGCCTGAGAAAGTAGGTGGCTGATAGTTACTTTCCCCCAGCCAACATTCTATAAATCTGTAAAAATGGATGGATTCTATAAGCCTACTTCAGAGGGAAGAACTAAACTGCTAAATGCTCGTGGTGCTTACCAGTCTTCTTTACATCACAGAGTAGAGAATAAACATAAGAGAAGGAGCAGGATATACATACATGAAAAAAAAAAACATTCCAATAACAAATTTCAACTGTAATGTGCATATCTAGGATCAATGTCCTTTCATATTTTCCTTTTCTAATGGAAACAATTCTTTTTTTGATTATCTTTTAAGAATTTCTTGTCTTGAGATCATTTGAGAAAAGCCTGATTCTGACAGACTTAACTTGGGGCTACTGAATCAAAATAACTGTGAGTGATGATCATCTAGGCATGAAAATGACTGATCTCAAGGACTTTATTAAGTAGTATGTGCTAAGGCCAATTAGAAGAGTTATAAAGAAATGCATTAATCCCCGGAAGCTGGGATAGTGGCCAGAGTTGATTGTGGGGAAAAGGAATTTTTGCTCCTCTAGAAGATTGGTTAACTCAGAAAGTATGGAGAAGTACCCTTGTACTATAAATAAGTGGTGGAGTTATATCTGTATAAAATGGAGCTAGTGGAAGTTCTCAGCAGGGCCATCTCTGTAGGCCAGCATTGAGGGATACTAATAATCCATGAGATGGGAATAAAATGTGACAATCTCCTTTATAAAAATAGTATATTTTACCCCCTCAAAGTGATGAAGTTTCCTGAGAGATCACATGGTTTACATAAACATAGCGTTTGATCTGTACTTAGGCAGTATTCGATAAGTTACTATGATATACAGATGTGCCATCTATTCAAGCATCTTAGGTTTGTGTCTTACACTGCCCTATAATTGCATCATGTATTTGTGATTTAATTTGCCCTTTATTATGTAACAGACATTTATACTACACAAACCCATTGCCTGTGGGTCTGGGGCTAAAAGTAGAAAGTTTTAAATAAAAAAAAAATCTTATCTGAATTAAGCAAGCAAATGTTAGAAAAGTCAAAGTAAAGAAAAAGTGTATTATTATTTTTGGTTTCTAAAAAAAAATCAAGAAGTAGGCTGTGAAAGGACAAACAATTTATCTCAAATTTCAAGGGACTAGACATCAAGTTTTTTAAAAAAGATGAAAGTTATGTATCCATTGTAAATAACATTTTTCTTGATGTGAACTGTACAGTGGATAAACAAACATATAACAGCTGTTTGTCCCTTTGCTTGAAAGGCATTTGGAAATAAAATGTGATGCATATAAAGGCAAAGACGATTTTTTTTTTTCAGGCAACATCTTGATTTCTTTGAAAATATTTACTTCTTTAAAAAATAGCAGCTTTATTGAGGTCTGGGCTAATAGTAGAAATAATTGGCATATGAAAACTGCACATCTTTAAAGTGTAAAATTCAATGTTATGACATATGTTTGCATCCATAAACCATTAACACAATCAAGATAAGGAGTATATCCATCATACAAAAAGGCTGTCTGTGCCTCTTTGTGATACTTCCCTCCTGCTCCTCCCTGCTGCCTTTCACCCATCTCGAGGCAACCATGCATTTGCTTTCTCTCACTAAAGATTAGTTTACATTTTTTTTAGAATTTTATGTAAATGGAATCATGCAGTATATTTATGTTTTGGTCTGGCTTCTTTCACTTGCCATAAATATTTTGAAATGTATCCATGTTGCCGCATGAATCAATAGTCATTCTTTTTATGAGTAGCATTCCATTGTATGGATATACCACTGTTTGTATATTCATTCACTGATAAATGGACATTTGGGCTGTTTCCAGTTTGGGATATTACAAATAAAGCTGCTATAAACAATCATTACAAGTCTTTGTATGGGCATACATGCTTTTTGTTTAATTTTTTGTTTTGTTTTGTTTTTTTTCTCTTGGATAAATTCCTAGGTGAGGAATGGTTGGATTATATGATAGGTGTGTGTTTAACTTTTTAAGAAACTGAAAACAGTTACTTCTTAATTTATAAAAATTCTAAGTCACAAAATGAAAGAGCAAGTGTTACTGTACAAAGCAATGCTGGAATAAGCAAAGTCGTGATCACTGGAGAAACCAACACGATTAGAAAATTGTTTATCAAGCTTTGACTGAACTCTTGTGATGGGTCATCTTCCATAATGAACCAAATGATATCTCAGTAATTTCTATGTCGTTTTGTTTATTCAATATCAATTGACAATTTTGACTGTTCTTTTGTGACCTTTTGCTAAGTAATGCTGCCAGTGAATAGATATGCACCCAAAGTAACAATTAAACAACCACAAACATTTCAGTGTTTACCATGTTTCAATGTATGTGGCAACAGTCCCAGTACAATGGTTGGGGGAAATATCACAAGGGTTGTGATACAGATCAGAAGTGTGACACCTACAAACACAAATAGTTAAAAAAAATAGTTATTGCATGCTAGAGTAGAATTATCGGTTTTTAAATGTCCTCCTCATAAAATATATTCTAATCTTGATTTATAATATCTTTGACTATATTAATTTTATTTGATCATGACAAACTAGGCCAAGTAAAAGTTGGTTTCAAAGACAGAAACAGCATATTTTCTACATATACAGATAAAGCGACTTGATGTGATAAAAGATGATAAAGTTTTTGGAGCTCTGTCATAATTTTTGTGGTTTTCACCCTTCTGTTGTCTAATGTACAGTTCTCTTGGAATCTTAGACTTACATACTCTGTAGATTTGTTTCGTATGAAATAGTACATGGTGAAGCTGTCAAAACATGGAAAGATGTGGCATAATTGTTTGTGAGTTGATAAAACTTCATTATTAACTAAGGAAAATTTTATTCGGGGCCATGGTCACAGAAGAAAATATAATTTTTTATATTCAGTGACTTTTTGATTGATCTTAATCCCAGAGTCAATAAAGATGTTCACAGTGCTATTGCACAGCATCTAAGGGATTTGCACTAGGTTACGATATTTTTTTCTGAAATTAATGCTTGGCTTCTACCTCCATGGTCATTGGTAGTGAGAGTTTGTTTGATAAGACATGAGTCTCAAAACTAAAACAAAACTCTAATAAACACTAGCTGAATGATTTTTGAAGTAGACTAATTCAAGATTACACAAATATTGGGGATGGTACATCCCACTTTCCACTTTATGTTGCTAATGAGTATCTGTGCGGAAAATGCAATAGAAATAATAGACTTGGTGCTTCACCTGAGATGAGGATAAGACTCTATTATTAATCATACAAGTTATTTTAAAAGGCCAAGGTAGATTTTACAGTTAAAAAAAGTATTATTATTTTATAACAAACATAGTAACAGAAAGGTGTTTTACTTTATCTTTATATTATTTATTTATTTGGGTTTAATGCAACTGATTTAATTTGTTTGACTCATTTTTTTTGCTCTTTGCTTCTGAAATAAAGTTTCTAAAAGCATGTAAATTATACTTAGATTATTTCCAGCAGTTATAATCATTCTTATGTCTACTTTAAGCCAAGAATAAGTTATATCTCGTGGACTCTTATTAGAGTTCAACACACTATAATTTTAAAAGTGTTCCATTGAGCTTGACCACGTGAGTGTGGGAGCCAGTAGGTACTTTGAGTAATGACTAAAGAACTTCTCATTTCCTACATTGTAAGTATGTAAGGAAATAAGCAGCAGAAAATAAAAATAAAGACAGTCATTCCCAGGCTCAAAGAATTACTCAGGAAAAGAGCTTCAAGAGACCTGTTTAACAGGAGTTTTGAATTACAGTTTTGAGAACAACAGAGCTGTACTGACTCCCATCACATAAAGAAAGCTGAAGATTCCTATGACTCATTTCTGGAAGACTTCAAACTTTCAGGGACTGCAGAGGGCCATGAGAGTGGCAACAGTTGCCACAGGAAACCTTGAGGCAACAACAGTGAAATAAAGTCATAGCCTAAGATTAACTTTCTAATACATCCCTTGATCAAATGGTTCAAAAATCTTGCTTTAGATAATGGAGAGAATAGTGGCTGACATGGAAGTAGTGACAGTTTTCTTGAGGCCCTTCTCCACCAGTACTCCAGAGAGGCCCAATGTGTTTGAATTCAGAGAATAAAATACTTTAAACTCAAACTGGGAGCCTCACAACATGGGCAGTGTTTAATACCTCTCCTTCATTTATGTAGCTATCAAGTTAAGGAAAAACTCCAAGCAGTTCGTAGTATGTTTTGTACTTTGTTTCCATTGCTACAACTATCAAGCAATTTGTACACCAAGTTCAATTATTTTAACAGTGACACATTTTCCATTTTATTAAGAAAAAGTAATAGTAGCAAAGGTAGATTGATCTGGGTAATCTCCAAATTTGCTTGATGTCTATAACTCTATCAAGAGTATAATAAAAATTGTATAATAAAGCTTTTCCCCTTATTAATTTGCTTTATTGATTCAAACCACCAGTTTGTCTTACTGTGGTGCCTTGTGTGTTGCTGTGATACTGGAAGTTTTGCCACCAGTATTTCAAATACCAGCAGGGTCACCCTTGGTGGACAGGTTTCAGTGGAGCTTCCAAACTAAGACAGGCTAGAAAGAAGGATCTGTCAATCTACTTCTGAAAAAATTGGCTCCAGGAATTGACAGAATACCAACTAAGATGTTTCAACAAAGGGATGCAGCGCTAGAGGTGCTCACTCACCTATGCCAAGAAATTTGGAAGACACCTACCTGGCTAACCAACTGGGATAGATCCATATCTGTGCCCATTCCAAAGAAAGGTGGTCCAATGGAATGTGAAAATTATCGGACAATATCATTAACACCACACGCAAGTAAAATTTTGCTGAAGATAATTCAAAACTGGTAGCAGCAGTTCACCGACAGAGAGCTGCCAAAAGTAAAAGTCAGATTCAGAAGCAGACATGGAGTGAGGGATATCATTGCTGATGTCAGATGGATCTTGGCTAAAAGCAGAAAAAAACAGAAAGATGTTCCCATGTGTTTTATTGACTATGCAAAGGCGTAGTGTGGATCATAACAAATTATGGCTAACATTGCAAAGAATGGGAATTACAGAACACTTAATTGTTTTTAATTGTGCTCATGGGAAATCTGTACATAAACCAAGAGGCAGACATTTTAATAGATAAAGGGTATACTGCATGGTTTATAATTAAGAAAGTTGTGAATCAGGGTTCCATCTTTTCACCATACTCATTCAATCTGTATGCTGAGAAAATAGTCCAAGAAGCTGGACTATATGAAGAAGAATGTGGCATCGGGATTGATGTAAGACTCATTAACAACCTGAGATAAGCAGATGACACAACCTGGCTTGCTGAAAATGAAAAGGACTTGAAACACTTACTGATAAAGATCAAAGACTACATCCTTCAGTATGGATTGCGCCTCAACATAAAGTAAACAAAAATCCTTACAACTGGGTCAATAAACAATATCAGGATAAATGAAGAAAAGACTGACGTCAGAGATTTCATTTTACTTGGGTCCACAATCAACAGCCATGGAAGCAGCAGTCAGGAAATCAAAGGACACATTGCATTGGACAAATCTGCTGCAAAAGACCTCTTTGAAGTGTTAAAAAGCAAAGATGTCACTTTGAGGACTAAAGTATGCCTGACACAAGCCATGATATTTTCAATTGTCTCATATGTATGCAAAAGCTGGGCAATGAATAAGGAAGACCAAAGAAGAATTGATGCCTTTGACTTATGGTGTTGGCAAAGAATATTGCATATACCATGGACTGCCCAAAGAATGAGCAAGTCTGTCTTGGAAGAAATACAGCCGGAGTGTTCCTTGGAAGGGAGAATATTGAAACTTCATCTCAGGTATTTTGAACATGTTATCGAGAGGGACCAGTCCCTGGGGAAGGACATCATGCTTGGTAAAGCAGAGGGTCATAGAAAAAGAGGAAGACCCTGGATAAGATGGATTGACATAGTGGCTGCAACAGTGGGTTCAAACACAACAAGGATTGTGAGGATGGCACAGGAACAAGCAGTGTTTTGTTCTGTTCTACTATGGGTCGCCATGGGTTGGAATTGACTCGATGGCACCTATCAACAACAATAGATTGATTTAGACAGAGCTCACTGAATATAATAGATTACCTGAGCCCAAGCCCATTGCTGTGGAGTTGATTCTGACTCATAGAGACCCTACAGGACAGAGTAGAACTGCCTCATAGGGTTTCCAAGGAGAGACTGGTAGATTTGAACTACCGACCTTTTGGTTAGCAGTCGAGCTTTTAACCATTGCACCAATCTTGATTCCAATCTTCTTAAATTTATTTTTATTTAAAAAAATTATATGTGGGTGTCTTGTGTAGAAATCAACTGGATTACAATTTATTTGGGAAGAAAGCAATACCATATTAATTATTATGAATAACTCTATTGTTACCTGCTGTCAGGTCAACTCCAACTCATGGCAACGTTATGTACAACAGAACAAAATGGTGCCTGGTTCTATGTCATCCTCACAATCACCAGCACGTTCGAGTCCATTGTTGCAGCTATTGCACCAATGCATCTCACCGATGGTCTCTTATGCCGTCTTTGGCCCTCTGCTTCACTAAACATGATGCCCTCCTCTAGAGATTGATTCCTCCTGATGATGTGTCCAAACCAACTAAGTCAGACATTGTTCTATTGTGATCCATAAGGTTTTCATTGGCAAATTGTCAGAAGTAGATGACCAGGTCTTTCTTCCTAGTCTGTCTAGTCTGAAAGCTCCATTGAAACCTGTTCATCATGGAGGACACTGCTGGTATTTGAAATATGGGTGGCATAGCTCCCAGCATCATGGCAATACACAAACACCACTCTAAGACAAACTTCTCCCCATTTTCTGAGTACTTTTCATTAAACTGGGGCATGTAAACAACAACACCTAACAACAAACCAACTTTGGATCTATTAGTTTTAGCATGTAACCCTTCCTTTTCAAGAATTATTTTTGGTATTAGCATTTTTGCTTGTTTTGTTTTTGTTATACTGACAATATAATTTATACTTTATGTTTCTTGAAGAGGCATTCAGTTCAGTGCTTG
Organism: Loxodonta africana; assembly: GCF_030014295.1. Classification (NCBI taxonomy): domain Eukaryota; kingdom Metazoa; phylum Chordata; class Mammalia; order Proboscidea; family Elephantidae; genus Loxodonta; species Loxodonta africana. The sequence goes on from NC_087369.1 coordinate 101,410,339, forward strand.
ACTACTAACCTAAAGGTTGATGGTTTAAACTCACTCAGATGCACCTCAGAAAAAAAGCCTGGTGATCTGTTTCCAAAAGGTCACAGCCTTGAAAACCCTACGAGGTACAGTTCTGCCCTGCACACTGTGGGTCTCCATGAGTTGGAATCAACTTGACTGCAGTGGGAAAGGGTACCTTTCTTGACTTCTTAATACTTAGTGTATTTCTCATTCAGTTGGAATATGTCTTTCAGTAATTATTTTTCACATGAGTGATATATTTAAAAAACCTTTACACATCTGAAAATGGCTTTCAGTTTGCCTTCACACCTGAAATATTTGTTATTGCAGGTAAACCTAAAGCCATCTGAATTTGATTCTTGTACAAAATATTATTTTTCTTCCCTGCCTAGATGTTTATAGGATTTTTAAATTTATGTTTCCAATTAAAATTTTTGCAGGACTATATCTACTTGTGAGACTTATTTTGTCAATCTCCCCGACCCAACATAATGACCCCCCTTTTAAAATTTCAACCAATTTTCTTTTTCCCAGATGGCTTGAGGAGAAATCAGGGAAACCATTTTAAGATACAAATGAAGTCTAGGAATATAAAGAGATTATTTGCTTAGAATGTTTGACAAACCTTTCTGTGATTAGTAAATATGACAATTGTGTGCCTCTAGCTGATATGTAGTTTATTGGCATATGATACCTAAACCACACCCCATCTCAGGGCAAGGGAGGCTCAGGGGGATGTGGTAAGATTTTCTGTTTTAAATTTTATTTGGTAATTTTTCTTTAAGAACAGAAAGCTGAATGGTTTAAATTTTTTTAATTTTTTTAAATTGTACTTTAAATGGAAGTTCAAGGAGCAAATTAGTTTCTCATTAAACAACTAATACACATATTGTTTTGTGACATTGGTTGCCAACCACGCAGTGTATCAATACTCTCCCATTCTTGGCCTTGGGTTCCCCGTTTCTATTTGTCCACGTTTCCTTTCCCTTTCTGCCTCCTCATCCTTGCCACTGGGCTGGTGTGCCCCTTTAGTCTCATATACATGGTTGAGCTATGTGTATTAGTGCTTGTTTTATGGGCCTGTCTAATCTTAGGCTGAAGGGTGAACCTCAGGAGTGACTTCAGGACTGAGTTAAAAGGGTGTCCAGGAGCCATACTTTTGAGGTTTTTTTCAGTCTCTGTCAGACCACTGAGTCTGGTCTTTTTTTGTGATTTTGAATTTTGTTCTACATTTGTCTCCAGCTCTGTCTGGGACCCTCTATTGTGATCCCTGTCAGAGTAGTTGATGGTGGTAGCCAGGAACCACCTAGTTGTGCTGATCTCGGTCTGGTGGAGGCGGTGGTCGTTGTGGTCCATTAGTCCTATGAACTAATCTTTCCTTTGTGTCTTCAGTTTTCTTCATACTCCCTTGCTCCAGATGGAGTGGGACCAGCGGAGTGTCTTAGATTGCCGCTCACAAGCTTTAAAGACCCCAGAAGCTACTCACCAAAATAGGAAGTAGAATATTTTCTTTATAAACTATTATGTCAATTGAGCTAGATGTACCCCCGAGACCATGGTCCCCAGCCCCCAGCCCAGTAATTCAGTCCCTCTGGGAGTTTGAATGTGTCTATGAAGTTTCTATGGCTTTGCATCGGCCAAATTGTGCTGACTTCCCCGGTATTGTGTACTGTCTTACCCTTCACCAAAGTTACCACCTATCTATTAGTGTTTTTCCCTCCTCACTCCTCCCTTCCCTGGTAACCATCAAAGTCTGTTTCTTTCTGTGTGTAAACCTTTTCATGAGCTTTTATAATAGTGGTCTCATACGGTATTTGTTCCTTTGTGATTGACTTATTTCGCTCAGCATAATATCCTCCACATTCATCTATGTGGTGAGATGTTTCACAGATTAATCGTTGTTCTTTATTGTTACGTTTTGTTCCATTGTGTGTTCCATTTGGATAAAATTGGCATTTTCACAAAGTTGAGTCAACCTATCTGTGAGCATGGTATGCTTTTCTATTTATGTACGTCTCTTTTGGTTTCTTGCAGTAATATTTTGCAGTTTTCTTTGTATAAGTCTTTTATGTCCCTGGTTAGATTTACTCCTATGTATTTTATTTTATTTTATTTTATTTTATTTTATTTTATTTTATTTTATTTTATTTTATTTTATTTTATTTTATTTTATTTTATTTTATTTTATTTTATTTTATTTTATTTTATTTTATTATAAATGGTATTGCTTTCCTTATTTTCTTTGCATAGTTCTCTCTATGGGTGTATAGGAATCCAACTGATTTTTGTGTGTTTATCTTGTATTGTGCTACTCTGCTGAATTTTTCTATTAGTTCCAGTAGTTTTCTTGTGGAGTCCTTTGAGTTCTCTATGTGTAGTATCATATCATCTCCAAATAGAGATAATTTTACTTCTTCCTTACCAATTTGGAGGCCCTTTATTTCTCTTTCTTGCCCTTTTGCTCTAGCTAGGAGCTCCAGCACAACGCTGAATAGGAGTGGTGATAAAAGCCACCCTTGTCTTGTTCCTGTTCTCAGGGGGAATGTTTTCAGCCTCTCTCTCATGATGTTGGCTGTTGGTTTTGTATAGACGCCCTTTATTTTGTTGAGGAATTTCCCTTCTATTCCTGTTTTTTCAAGAGTTTTTATCAGAAATGGGTGTTGAACTTTATTGAATGCCTTTTCTATGTTGATTTAGGTGTTCATGTGATTATTTTCTTTTGTTTTATTTATGTAGTGGATTATGTTGATTGATTTTCTAATGTCAAATCATCATTGCATACCTAGTATGAATTCCACTTGTTTGGGGTGTATTATTATTACTATTACAGCACTGAGATATGGGATGGTGAATTCTATTGGCTAGACTTTTGTTGAGAATTTTGCATGTATATTCTTGAGAGATATTGGTCTGTAATTTTCTGTTTTTGTGGTGTCTTTGCCTGATTTTGATATCAGGTTTATGCTGGCTTCATATAATGAATTCTAAGTATCCCTTCCTTTACTATGTTCTGAAATAGTTTGAGTAGTACTGGTGTGAGTTCTTTTCTGAAAGTTTGGTAGAATTCTACAGTGAAGCCATCTAGGCCGGGACTTTTTATTTTGTTTTGTGCATGTCTTGCTATAAATTTACACTTGAGCCCTGCCTTTGCTGATTCCCAAAGATTTTGGTGTAATGTGTTCTTTCTCCTTTGATTCTAGGTACTTTTTGATTCCATATTTAATTTCTTCTATTACCCAGTGGTTTTTCAGCAAGACGTTATTCAGTTTTCATGTATTTGAATTTTTGTCCTTGCTCTTCTTGTTATTAATTTCTACTTTTATGGTGTTGTGATCAGAAAAGATGCTTTGGATTTTGTTGAAGGTTGCTTTGTGACCTAAGATGTGTTCTATTCTGGGGAATGTTCCAAGTACGTTGGAAAAGAATATATACTTTGCTGCTATTGAGCAGAGTGTTCTATATATATCTATGAGTTCAAGTTGGTTGATCGTGGCCTTTAGATCTTCTGCATCTTTGTTGAGCTTCTTTCTGGATGTTCTGTTCTTTACTGAGAATGGTGTGTTGAAGTCTCCTACTATTATTGTGGAACTGTCATTCTCCTTTCAGTGTTGTTAGAGTTTGTTTTTATGTGTTTTGGAACTCTGTCATTGGGTGTATACTTACTATGGTTATGTGCTCGAGGTGGATTGTCCCTTTAATCATATAGTGTCCTTCCTTGACTTTTATGGTGGATTTTGTCTTAACGTCTATTATATCTGAGATTAGTATTGCTACTACTGCTTTTTTTTTTTTTTTGGTTGCTATTTGCTTGCTGTATTTTTTCTTCCTTGATTTTTAATGTATTTATGTCTTTGTTTCTAAATTGTGTCTCTTGTAGACAGCATATTGATGAGTCCTGCTTTTTATCTATTCTGTCACTCTCTGTCTCTTTATGGGTGCATTTAAGCCATTTGCATTCAGTGTGATTATCAATAAGTATGTGTTTATAGGTGCCATTTTCTAGTGCTTTCTTTTCTGGTGTGATATGTTCTTTGTTCCTCTTGCTCTCCTGTGCGAATTCCTTTTGTTTTTCAATTTTGTTTGATTTTCGTAGATTTTGTGTTTACTAAGACTTTATGTTTTTCTTTATTTTGATTAGTAGGTTTATTAATTTTGTTTGTTGTTACCTTGAAATTTACCTCTGTCTTCTTAAGTTTAAACCAGGCTTTTATTACTGGATATCACCTCGACTTCTTTTCCTTTTGAAACATCTATACCTATACCGTTTATTCCCTCTTTTGTTTCTGATGTTGTTGTCATTTACAGGGTGATGTCTCTGGTTCCCTGTTGTAAATCTTTCAGTTTTGTTTTATCCTTGAGATTTCATTACCTAGGTTGGTGTCTGGTTGGTGTGGTCCTTTGTCCTGGATTCAGGTTGTTGACTGATGTTGTTGGTTCTCTAACCGAAGGATTTCTTTCAATAATTCTTGTAAGTTTGTTTTTGTTTTTACATATTCCCTTAATTTCTGTTTATCTCGAAATGTAAATAAGATGGTGGCATGGTGGGATTGGGCAGGTAGGGGAGGGTAGACCTTGGGAAGTCATGTGCTGGTGGATCTGTAGGCGAGCTGTGTGGCTTGGCCTGTTGATAAGGGGTGTGGGCAGTGGATGGGGCAAGATGTGTGAGAGAAAGGAAAGGAAAGAAGTGAAATACAGAGAAGAAACAAAAATAACAACAAGAAAAACATATGATGCTGATGGAGCTGGCTATTGGAGGTGGGGTGGAATCAGGGTGGTGAAGAGCTGGTATTGCTCTCTCTGGGCAATGAGGCCCCTCAGGAAGGGGTGTAGGCAGCACTGGGCCTAGGTGGGAGGGAGAAGGAAAATGGAGAAGGGGAAAGATAAAGAAAAAATTTTTAAATATGGCACTGAGAGAACTGGTCTGTGGGGGCAGCACAGACCCAGGGAGGCTGTGCGCCAGTGACTAACTTAATGGTGTAGCATGGTCTGTTGAGAAGAGGGGAGTGGTGCACAGGGTTAGGTGAGTGGTAGAAAAGGAAGGAAGGAGAGGAGAGAGAGAGAAGAAACAAATTTAAAAAATGGCAGTGAGGGAGCCAGGCAGTGATGGCAGCACAGACCTGGGAAGACTGAGTGCCAGTGGTTCTCTGAGTGGTGCAGCATAGCCCTTTAAGAAGGAGTGTGGGTGGTGCACAGGGCTGTATGAGTGGGAGAAAGGAAAGAAAGGACAGAATAGAGAGAAGAAACAAACAAAAAAAATATGGTGCTGAAGGAGTCAGCTGGTGGGGATGGCGAGGGCCTGGGAAGGCCATGTGCCAGTAGCTCTCCAGCCAAGTGGTGCTGCACAGCCCATTGAGAAGGGGTGAGACTGGCACATGAGGCTAGCTGAGTGGGAGAAAGGAAAGAAAGGAAGGGAGAGGGAGAGAAGAAACAGAAAAGGGCACTGACGGACCTTGTTGGTAGGAGGGTCATGGTGCCAGAGAGGCCATGCCAATGATGGCCTAGCCAACCAGTGCAGCACAGCCCATCAAGAAGGGGTGGAGAAAGTGCACAGGGCTAGCTGGGTGGGAGAAAGGCAAGGAAAGAAGGGAAAGAGAGAGAAGAAGAAAAAGAAAAAAATTTTAAAAACGGCACTGGGGGAACAAGCCCTTGGGGGCAAGGTGGACCCGGGTGGCAGTGAGCTTGTGTCTCTCTGGCCAAAAAAACATGGCCCATTGGAAGTCAGCAAAAGCCAAGTACAGGGAAGAAGGATGGGGAGTGGGAAAGCTTATACCCCTGGTCAGCAGGTACCCTGTCTCCTGTTGGGAGCTCCATGGAGTTGCCTTCCCATAATCCCTGTCCTGGGTCCTTGGTCTGACTGGTTTAATTTTTTAAGGAGGCTTTAAAATGTACTAGAGTTAAAGAGCTGCATCAAATTTTGTTGTTGTTGTTGTTAGGTACTGTCAAGTCGATTTTGACTCATCGTGAACCTATATACAACAGAAAAAAAAGTTGTCATGTCCTATGCCATCCTCACAATCATTGCTATGTTTGAGCCCAATGTTGCAGTTACTGTGTCAATCAATCTCAATGAGGATCTTCCTCTTTTTTGCTGACTCTCTACCTTACCAGGAAAGCCTGGTGGTGTAGTGGTTAAGAGCTAGGTCTGCTAACCAAAATATCAGCAGTTCAAATCCACCAGGCACTCCTTGGAAACTCTATGGGGCAGTTCTCTCCTGTCCTATAGGGTTGCTGTGAGTCGGAATCGGCTCAATGACAATGGGTTTGTTTTCTGTTTTTGTTTTTGGTTTCTGCCTTACCAAGCATGATGTCCTTCTCCAGGAGCTGGTGCCTCCTGATTACTTGCCCAAAGTGCATGAGGCAAAGGTTCACCAGCCTTCTCCAGGAGCTGGTCCCTCCTGATAACAAGTCCAAAGTACGTGAGGCAAAGTCTCGCCATCCTCGATTCTAAGGAGCATAATGGCTGTACTTCTTCCAAGGCAGATTTCTTCATTCTTCTGGCAGTCCTTGGTATATTCAATATCTTTTGCCAACGCCGTAATCCGAATGTGTTAATTCTTCTTCAGTCTTCCTTATTCATTGCCCTTCTTTCTCATGCATATGAGTTGATTCAAAATACCGTGGCTTGGGTAAGGCACACCTTAGTTCTCAAAGTGACATCTTTGCTTATTAACACTTTGAAGAGGTCTTTTGCAGCTTATTTGCCCAATGCAATGCATTGTTTGATTTCTCGACTGCTGCTTCCATGGCATTGATTGTGGGTCCAAGTAAAATGAAATCCTTGACAACATCAGTATTTTCTCCATTTATCATCATGTTGCTTTTTTGGTCCAGTTGTGAAGATTTTTGTTTTATGTTGAAATGTAATCCATACTGTAGTCTTTGATCTTCATCAGTAAGTGCTTCAAATTCTCTTCACTTTCAGTAAGCCAGGTTATGTCATTTGCATTATGCAGGATGTTAATGAGTCTTCATCCAATTGTGATGACAAGTTCTTCATCAAAATAACTACATCTAAATGTCATATCATTCTACTCGTGTACTCTCATGTTAACCTAGAGTTCCAAAATTTTCAAAATTACTGTGATACTAAAACAGTAATTCAGAATTCTAGCACAGAATTGAGTCAAAGAATTAGTTTTTCTATTCAGTTTATATTTAAAATTGTTATTCATTGTGTCTTTTTCAAGAAAAATGATATTGCTTTAAAGATGCCTACGATTCCTCTGATTAGGGAGAATTAAAATACAAGATAAGGTCTTGATGACATACAGATTTTCAAATACATGCTCACCAACCTCCATAAACGTATTCACTTTCAAATGATAATTTTAAAATACAAAAGATTCATTTCAATGGATATCAAGAGATAACTAGAAGTATCATTGTCAGCTGTGGTAGCAGGTAAAAACAAAATTTTAAAAAAGACTTCAACATTAGGGGGAGCGTGGACTTAATGCTTACAGTGATTCTTGAGCTCCTCAGAAGAAAATGCAATCGGAGAATCTAGTCTTAATCAATAAACAAACACAAGGGATTGTAGAAATATGTCATGCTGAGCTCTGAGATAGCACAGGAGTAGCTCATTATTAACCTACAATTAGGATTCTAAAGGCTAGAGTAAAGTTATTAGTTAATTAATTTAAAATATAAACCCTTTCAATTAACCTTTGTTAACTGAAAACAATAGCATGCTCAAAAAATATGCAATTGACATTTCAAATATAAAAAGGTGCTGGCAATAGGGAACTTAGCACATATTATTCAGTTTATTGTTAATTATATTGTTTTATTTATTTGTCACAGGAAACAAGCACTTAGAGCCAAACAAGCTGAACATTTAAAAGGACTATGGGACAAGAGCGTATGAAGGGTCATGGTAGTGCTAACCACAAAAGACTCATTTCTAAATTTTGTGTGCAAGGAAATTACCAGTGCTACATTTTGTAGTCCATCTTATTTTGAAGAGGACAGAACTGAGCCCCCAACTTTTTCATGTCTTGTTCATATGTAGAGCAAAATGAAATTCTCCTGAAATGTATTTAGATCTACTTCTACAGATTTAGGAAACCCCAGTGGGGTAGTGGAAACCCTGGTAGTGTAGTGGTTAAGTGCTACAGCTGCTAACCACGAGACTGGCAGTTCAAATCCACCAGGCGCTCCTTGGGAACTCTATGGGGCAGTTCCACTCTGTCCTATAGGGTCACTATGAGTCGGAATCAACTCGATGGCAGTGGGTTTGGTTTTTTGGTTTGCTGGGATAGTGGTTAAGTGATATGGCTGCTATACCAAGAGGTCGGCAGTTCGAATTCTCCAGGCGCTCCTTGGAAACTCTATGGGGCAGTTCTACTCTGTCCTATAGGGTCGCTATGAGTCAGAATCGACTCCACGGTGGTGGGGTGGGTCTACTGATTTAATACTCACTTGCCTGCACTTTTTCTCTAAGAGTTTTCTTCCAGCATTTTTTAAACCTTGTGAAAAAATATAGATTCACAGGAAGTTGCAAACATAGCCCAGAGAGGACCTTTCTACCCTTCACCCAGTTTCCTCAATGGTTATATCTTGCTTAATTAAGTGCAATATTAAAACCAGGAAATAAACGTTTGTACAATGGATATATATAATTCTAGGTCAAGTTATCACCTGTAGATTTCTGTAACCACCCTGCAACCAAGATGCAGAGCTATTTCATCACCACTAAGCTATTCCTCATGGTACCCCAGAACCTTCACCTTCACCTTCAAACCCTGGTGATCATGAATCTGTTCACCATCTCTATAATTTTGTCATTTTGGGAATGTTATATACATGACATCATACAATATGTAACATTTTTATATTGGCTTTATTAGGGGGACTGTTTCAGGGTTCAGGTCCCTGGGCTAAACAAATGGTTTGTGCTTGTCTATTAACTGAAAGGTTAGGGGTTCAAACCCACCCAGAAGCACCACAGAAGAAAGGTCTGGCAGTTTTCTTCTGTAAAGATTTGAGCCAAGAAAACTGTATGGAGCTCAGTTCTACTCTGTAAAACATGGGGTTGCCATAAGTTGGAATTGATTCAATGGCAACATTTTTTTTCTGGATTCTTTATTCTGCTCCGTTGGTCTATATGTTTATCCCTCTGCTAATACCGCATCCCATTAAAACCCATTGCCATACCACATAGTACTATTTATTTTATATGTATATATCTATGTATAAAATAAGTCTTAAAATCAGGTAGACTGATTCCTCCAACTTTATTCTTATTGAAAATTGTTTTGAACATTATAGTTTTTTTAATTTCCATATAAATTTTAGAATAATTTTTTCTAGATCTAAAAAAATATCTTGCTGGGATTTTGATAGGAATTATATTCAACCTACACATCAATTTGAGGAGAATTGGCACCTTTTCTATGTTGAGTCTTCCAATTCATGAACATGGTCTTTCCATTTATTTCCATCTTCTTTATTTTTTATGAAGTGCTATTCTCCAATATTATTTAACCTTGCCACATCTTTTTTCATGAACCAATTTTATCCAATTTACTGAACTGCTGAATATGAAGAATATAATTCTTTATTTTTCATAAGAACAAATTTTATATCTCATCTACAGTATGTACTCAAGGAAAAAAGACTAAGCCTCTATTCATAAACACAACAAATAGGTAATTACTTTGAAAATAGGTCCTTGATTTTGCAAGTAACTAGTTTGAGTAACAGACTCAGTGAAAATTTATATAAGACAAATAATATCATTAACTCATGATGTAGGTATTTCACCATCAGTGTAGAACTATAGACTCTAAAATATTGGAGGTACTGGAGAGTCATTCATTTCAGAAGTTCACAAAAGCCAATTCCTGACTTGGGAAGTTCTCAGATGAAGTTTTTGAAACTTTCAACAACAACAAAGAGAAAGAATAATATAAAGAAAATTGTATTCAGTTTGGTGGAATATCTTTTATTCTGAATGGTTGCCCTTTTTGCTTTAAAAAATTTATTATGAAAATCTCCAAATAGACACGACAATACAGAAAGTAATATAATGAAACTGCATAAACACATCATTCACATTTTGGAATTATCAAGATTTTTCCCCTCTTGCTATATGCCATAGATGGAATTGTGTCCCCCCCAAAATGTGTGTATCAGTTTGATTAGCCCAAGATTCCCAGTATTGTATGGTTGTCTTTCATTTTGTGATTGTAATTTTATGTTGAAAGGATTAGGGTGGGATTGTAACACCACCCTCATGCAGGTCACCTCCCTGATCCAAGGTAAAGGGAATTTCCCTGGGGTGTGGCCTGCACCCACCTTTTATCTCTCATGAGATTAAAGGAAAGGGAAGCAAGCAGAGAGCAGGGACCTCATAACACCAAGAAAGCAGCACCAGGAGCAGAGCATGTCCTTTGGACAGGGGGTCCCTGTGCCTGAGAAGCTCCTCAACCAGGGGAAGATTGAAGACAAGGATCTTCCTCCAGAGCGGACAGAGAAAGCCTTCCCCTGGAGCCGACACCCTGAATTTGGACTTGGAAGCTACTAGACTGTGAGAAAATAAATTTCTCTTTGCTAAAGCCATCCTCTTGTGGTATTTCTGTTACGGCAGCACTAGATGACTAAGACACTTTACATACCCATTTTTCTTTTCTTTGTTCATTTTTGACTGTGTTTAAAATCACAGATGCTATCTCTTTTCACCCCTATATACTTGAGTTTGAATCTCTACTGTTGTTGTTAGGTGCCCTCAAGTTGATTCTGACTCATAGCAATCTTATGTACAACAGAAGGAAACACTGCTTGGTCCTGCGCATTCTTATGATCATTAGGTTTTAACCCATTGTTGCAACCACTGTGTCAATCCATCTCACTGGGGGTTGTCCACTTTTTCACTGACCCTCTACTTTACCAAGAATGATGTCCTTCTCCAGGGACTGGACCCTCTTGATAACATCTACAAAGTGTGTAAGACAAAGTCCCATCATTCTCACTTCCAAGGAGTACCCTGGTTGTATTTCTTCCAAGAGAGACGTGTTTGTTCTTCTGGCAGTCCCTGGTATATTCAGTATTCACTGCCAACACCGTAATTCAAAGGCATCTATTCTTCAGTCTTCCTTATTCATTGTCATCATCCAGCTTTCACATGCATATGAGGTGATTGAAAATAATCATGGCTTGGAACAGGTGCAACTTAGCCCTCAAGGTGACATATTAGCTTTTTTACACTTTAAAGAGGTCTTTTGCAGCAGATTTGCCCAATACAATTTGTCGTTTGATTTCCTGACTGCTGCTTCCATGGGAGTTGACTGTTGATCCAAGTAAAATGAAATCCTTGAAAACATAAATCTTTTCTCCATCTGTCATAATGTTGTTTATTGGTCCAATTGTGAAGTTTTTTTTGTTTTCTTTCTGTTGAGGTGTAATCCATACTGAAGGCTGTAGTCTTTGATCTTTATCAGTAAGTGTTTCAAGTCCTCTTCATTTTCAGCAAGCCAGGTTGTGTCATCTGCTTATCTCAGGTTGTTAATGAGTCTTACATCAATCCCGATGCCACATTCTTCTTCATATAGTCCAGCTTCTTGGATTATTCTCTCAGCACACAGATTGAATGCGTGTGGTGAAAAGATACAACCCTGAAACATACCTTACTTGATTTTAAACCATGCAGCACTAGGTGGGTAGGTAGTATCCCCTTGGTCTGTTCGAACCACTGCCTCTCGGTCTTTCTCTGGATTCCTCACGAGCACAATTAAGTGTTCTGGAATTCTTTGCAATGTTATCCATAATTTGTTATGATCCACACAGTTGAATGCCTTTGCATAGTCAATAAAGCACAAATAAACATCTTTCTGGTATTCTCTACTTTCAGCCAAGATCCACCTGACATCAGCAGTGATATTCCTCATTCCATGGACTCTTCTGAAACCGGCCTGAATTTCTGGCAGTTCCCTGTTGACATACTGCTGCAGTTACTTTTGATTGACCTTCAGCAAAATTTTACTTGTATGTGATATTAATGATATTGTCCGATGATTTCCACATCCCGTCGGATCAACTTTCTTTTGAATGAGCATAAATATGGATCTCTTCCAGCCAGTTGGCCAGTTAGGTATCTTCCAAATTTCTTGGCATAGACGACTGAGCACCTCCAGGGCTTCATCCCTTTGTTGAAACATCTCAGTTGGCATTCAGTCAATTCCTGGAGCCTTGTTTTTCGCCAGTAACTTTAGTGCAGCTTGGACTTCTTCCTTCGATACCACCGTTTCTTGATCAGATGCTACCCCTTGATTCTCTATATAACCAAAATGTCATTATTACACTTTATAATTTATAACTTCTTCATCATATTATATCTAATTTGTATTAAACTTTTTCCAAAACAAACACACCAGTTGCTGTTGAGTCAATTCTGACTCATTGCGACCCCATGTGTTTCAAAGTGGAACTGCACTACATGGGATTTTCAATAGCTGTGATCGATCAGAAATAGCCTGCCAGACCTTTCTTCTGAGGAGACACTGGATGGATTTAAATAGTTTGTGTCACCCAGGGACTCCTAAATTTTCTACAATTGTCCCAAATATGCCTCTTTGCAATCGGCATGTTCAAGCAATGATCCTAACAATATCTTCCCACTTGGTTGTTATGTCTTCATTCTCTCTTATTATAGAATAATTCTTTCTCCCTTTAATTTGTATGTTTTTTTAAATTTAAGAAATTAGGTCAATTAACCTATATAGAATGCCACAGACTCTGGATTTATCACTTTGCCTTTTTGTGCTGTCATTTAACATATTCTTCTATTTTCTATACCTCTTGTAAAACACAAGTTTTCTCTAAATTTTTTTTTCTTTATTGCACTTGACAGTTTACTGCTCAGTTAATTTCTCATTCAAAAATTTATGCATATACTGCTTTGTGACATTGGTTGCAATCTCCACAATGTGACAGCACTCTCCCCCTTTCTACCCCAGGTTCCCTGTGTCCATTTGTCCAGTTCCTGTCCCTTCCTGCCTTCTTGTCCTGCTTTTGGACAGGAGCTGCTCATTTGGTCTCATATATTTGATTGAACTAAGAAGCATGTTTTATAGGCCTGTCTAATCCTTGTCCAAAAAGTGGGCTTTGGCAATGGTTTCAGTTCTGGGTTAGCAGAGCATCCGGAGACCATAGTTTCAGGGGTTCTTCTAGTCTCCGTCAGACCAGTAAGTCTGGTCTTTTTACATGAATTCGAATTCTTGTCTACATTTTTCTCCTGCTCTGTCAAGGACTCTTTATTGTGATCCCTGTCACAATAGTCGTTGGTGGTAGCCAGACACCATCTAGTTCTTCTGGTCTCAGGCTGCTGGATTCTCTGGTTCATGTGGTCCTTTAGTCCTTTGGGCTAATATTTTCCTTGCGTCTTTGATTTTCTTCATTCTCCTTTGCTCTGGGTAGGGTGGGACCAATAGACGTATCTTAGATAGCCGCTTACAGGCTTTTAAGATCCCAGATGCTACACACCAAAATGGGATGTAAAACATTTTCTTTATAAACTGTGTTCTGCTAATTGACCTACACGTCCCCTAAGACTATGGTCCCCAGGCCCAAGCCCCAGATACTCTGTCCCTCAAAGTGTTTGGATGTGTCTAGGAAATTTCTGCGCTTTTGCTTTGGTCCAGTTGTGCTTACTTCCCCTATATTTTGTGTTGCTCTTCCCTTCACCGAAGTTGACACTTGTCTACTATCTAGTTAGTGATTTCCCCTCCCTCTCCTTCCCCATCCTCCTACTATCAAAGGATGTTTTTTCTGTGTGAACCTTTTGTAGAGTTCTTATAATAGCAGTCTCATACATCTGTCCTTTTGTGACTGACTTATTTCACTCATCGCAATGTCCTCCAGATTCACCCATGTTGTGAGATGTTTCACGGATTCATCCTTGTTCTTTATCATTGCATAGTATCCCATTGTGTATATGTACCATCATTTGTTTATCCATTCAACAGTTGACGGGCTTTTAGGTTGTTTTCATCTTTTTGCTACTGTGAATAGTGCTGTAATGAATATGGGTGTGTGTAAGTCTATTCTCATGACGTCTCTTATTTCTCTAGGGTATATTTCTACAAGTGAGATTGCTGGATCTTATGATATTTCATTTCTTGCTTTTTAAGGAAGCTCCATATCATTATCCAAAGTGGTTGTACCATTTTACATTCCCACCAGCAATCCATAAGAGTTCCAAACTCCCCACAACCTCTCCAACATTTGTGTTTTTTGGATTAGTGCCATTACTGTTTCAGTGAGATGGTATCTCATTGTAGTTTTGATTTGCATTTCTCTAATGGCTAATGATGATGAGCATTTCCTCATGTATTTATTAGCTGCCCGAATGTCTTCTTTAGTGAAGTGTCTGTTCATATCCTTTGCCCACTTTTGCATTGGATTATTTGTCTTTTTATTGTTGAGGTATTGCAGTATCTTGTGGATTTTAGAGATTAGACCCTTATCTATTATGTCATAACCAATTTTTTTCCCTGTCTGTAGGTTCTCTTTTTACTGTTTTTGTGAAGTCCTTTGCTGAGAACAAGTGTTCGATTTTTAGGAGCTCCCAGTTCTTAGTTTCTCTTCTGGTGTTGGTGCCTTGTAAGTTACGGTTTGTATGATTTTTGTGCCATGTCCCTAGCATTGTCCCTATTTTTTCTTCCATGAACTTTATCATTTTAGGTTTTATATTTAGGTCTTTGATCTATTTTGAATTAGTTTTTGTGTATGATGTGAGGTATAGATCCTGTTCCATTTTTTTACAGATGTGTATATCCAGTTATGCCAGCACCATTCGTTAAAGAGATTTCCTTTTCCCCATTTAACAGATTTCGGGCCTTTGTCAAATATCAACTGCTGATGGATGGATTTATGTCTGGGTTCTCAATTCCATTACATTGGCCTACATGTCTATTGTTGTGTCAGTACCAGGCTGTTTTGACAATGGTGGCTGTGTAATAGGTTCTAAAATCAGGTAGTGTGAGGCCTTCCATTTTGTTCTTTTTCTTCAATAATGCTTTACTTATCTGGGGCCTCTTCCCTTTCAGTATAAAGTTGGTGATTTGTTTCTCCATCTCGTTAAAAATGCTGTTGGAATTTGGATCAAAATTGTATCATATATTGTATCTGTAGATCACTTTGGATAGAATTGACATTTTCACGATTTTTAGTCTTCCTATCCATGAGCATGATACGTTTTTCCACTTATGTAGGCCTCTTTTGGTCTCTTGCAATAGTGTTTTGCAGTTTTCTTTGTATAGGTCTTTACGTCCCTTATTAGATTTATTCCTAAGTACTTTATCCTCTTAGGGGCTGTTGTAAATGGTATTGATTTGGTGATTTCCTTTTACAAATTCTCTTGTTGGAGTAGAGACAGCCACCTGATTTTTGTATGTTAATCTTGTATCCTGCTATTTTGCTGAAATCTTCTATCAGTTCCAATAGATTTCTTGTGGGTTTTGGTTGTTTTTCTGTGTGTAACATCATATCGTCTATGAATAGGAATAATTTTAGCTCTCCCTTACCGATTTGTATGTTCTTTATTTCTTTTTCTTGCCTTATTGCCCTAGCTAGGACTTCCAGGACAATGTTGAATAAAAGTGGTGATAAAGGACATCCTTTTCTGGTTCCTTTTCTTAGTGGGAATGCTTTCAGTCTCTTTCCTTTTAGAACTATATTGGCTGTTGGCTTTCTATAAATGCCCTTTATTATGTTGAGGAATTTCCCTTCTATTCCTATTTTGCTGAGAGTTTTTATCATGAATGGGTGTTGGACTTTGTCAAATGCCTTTTCTGCATCTATTGATAAGATCATGTGTTCTTTTGTGTTATTTACATGGTGGATTACTTTGATTAATTTTCTAATGTTGAACCATCCCTGTATACCTGGTATGAATCCCATTTGGCCATGTTTTTTATTTTTTTTGATATGCTGTCAAATTCTATTGGCTAGAATTTTGTGGAGGATTTTAGTGTATACGTTCACGAGGGATATTGGTCTGTAATTTTCTTTTTTGTTTGTCTTTGCCTTGCTTTGGTACCAGGGTTGTGCTTGCTTCATAGAATGAATTCGGGAATATTCCTTCTTTTTCTAGGCTCTGAAATAGCTTTAGTAGTATTGGTATTAGCTCTTCTCTGAAAGTTTGGTAGAATTCTCCAGTGAAGTTGTTTGGTCCAGGGCTTTTTGTTGCTGTTGTTGGGAGTTTTTTTTACTACCTCTTTAATCTCTCCTTTTGTTATGGTTTTGTTTAGTTTTTCTACCTCAGTTTGTGTTAGTTTAGGTAGGTAGTGTGTTTCTAGAAATTTATCCATTTCCTTTAGGTTTTCAATTTTTTTGTAGTGCAATTTTTCATAGTATTCTGTTATGATTCTTTTAATTTCATTTGGGTCTGTTGTGATATCACCCATCTCATTTCTTATTTGGGTTATTTGCTTCTTCTCCTGTTTTTCTTTTGTCAGTTTGGCCAATGGTTTGTCAATTTTGTTGATCCTTTCAAAGAACCAACTTTTGGTCTTGATTCTTTCAATTGTTTTTCTGTTCTCAGTTTCACTTATTTCTGCTCTAATCTTCATTAGATCCTTTTTTCTGGTGCCTGAGGGCTTCTTTTGCTGCTCTCTTTCTATTTGTTCAAGTTGTAGGGTTAAGGTTTTGATTTTCACCCCTTGTTCTTTTTTGATGTGTGCGTTTATTGCTATAAATTGACCTCTAGTCACTGCTTTTGCTGTGTCCCAAAAGCTTTGGTAAGATGAGCTTTCATTCTCATTTGATTGTATGAATTTCTTTATTCCATCCTTGATTTCTTCTATAACCCAGTAGTTTTTAAGCAAGGTGTTGTTCAGTTTCCATGTCTTTCATTTGTTTTTCCTTGCTGTTTCTGTTACTGATTTTTACTTTCATGGCATTATGATCAGAAAAGATGCTTCATATATAGCAATGTTTCAGATTCTGTTAAGGCTTGCTTCGTGGCCTAATATGTGGTCTTTTCCCTGTACATTGGTAAAGGACATATACTTCGCTGCTGTTGGGTGGAGTGTTCTGTATATGTCTATAAGGTCAAGTTGATTGACTGTGGCATTTAGATTTTCTGTATCTTTATTGAGTTTTTTTTCTAGATGTTCTGTCCTTCACTGAAAGTTGTGTGTTGTAGTCTCTTACTATTTTTATCTAGCTATCTATTTCTCTTTTCAATACTGTTAGAGTTTGTTTTACATATTTTGGAGTCCTGTCATTGGGTCCTTATATATTTACTACGGTGATGTCCTCCTGGTGTATTGACACTTTAATCACAATATAGTGTCCTTCTTTAACCTTTATTATGGATTTTGCTTGGAAAAGTCTATGCTATTGGAGATTAATATTCGCACTCCTACTCTTTTTTGGTGGTTGCTTGCTTGATATATTTTCTCCATTCTTTGATTTTTAGAATATTTATGTCTTTGTTCCTAAGGTGTATCTCTTGTAGGCAGCATATAGATGGATAGTGTTTTTTTTTTTTAAATCCATTCTGCCACTTTCTGCCTCTTTTGGTGCATTTAGACCAATTACATTCAGTGTAATTATTGATAGGTATGAGTTTTTTTTTTTTTATGAGTTTACTGCTGTCATTTTGAGGTATTTTTGTGTGTGTGGTGAGGACAGTTTCTTTGATTAGCTTAATTTTCTGTGTTAAAGTTCATTTTGTTTATGTATTTTCTTTACATCTCTTTCATTATCGTTGATTTTGTGTTTGCTGAGTCTTTATATTTTTCTTCTTTTTTTGTTTTGATGGGTAAGGTTGTTAGCTTCCTTTGTGGTTACTTTGAAATTTTCCTTTATTTGTATAAGTTTAAACCAATCTTTTATTTCTTAATATTGCCTTAACTTTCTCTTCTTATGGAAGTTCTATGAGTACACTGCTCCCTCTTTTTTGTTTTGACATTGTCATCATTTACATATTGACATTTCTGGTTCCCTATTTTCAGTCTTAGCTTTGATTTGTTTTTTTGAATTCTGTGTCTGGGTTGATAACTGGTTGATCTCCCCTGTGTCCTAGTCTTGGATCATTACCTGATGTTGTTGATTCTGTAACCAGAGGACTCCCTTTAATATTTTCCTATAATTTTGGTCTGGTTTTTACAAATTCCCTTAATTTCTGTTTATCTGGAAATGTCCTAATTTGTCATAGCACTTGAGAGAGAATTTTTTTGGATATATAATTTTTGACTGGCATTGTTTTTCCTTCAAGGCTTTATATATGTTATCCCATTGCCTTCTTACCTCTGTGGTTTGTGCTGAGTAGTCACAGCTTAGTCTTATTGGTTCTGCTTTGTAAGTGACTTTTGGTTTATCCCCAGCCAAACTCAAGATTCCTTCTTTGTCTTTAGTTTTGGCAAGTTTTATTACAATATGTTTTGGTGATATTCTTTTGGGGTCTACCCTGTATGGGGTTTGTTGTTCTTCTTGGATCTTCTTGTTTTTCATGATGGGAGTGAAGTTTTCTGCCAGCAAATCTTCAACAATTCTCTCTGTCTTTGCTGTTTTCCCCTCTTGTTTTTGTACTCCAATCACTCGTAGGTTTTTCCTCTTGATATTATACCACATAATTCTTAGGCTTTGTTCATTTTTTTTTTTTAGTATTTTTTTAAATTTTTCCTCAAACAAATTGGTGTCAAGGGATTTATCTTCAGTCTCACTAATTCTGTCTTCCATTGTATCAATTCTGTTCCTATGACCTTCTATTGAATTGTCTAATTCTGAAATTTTATTGTTAATCTTTTTTGATTTCTAGTTGCTGTCTCTGTATGGTTTCTAGCAGCCTGTTTATTCTGTCATTTTGTTTTCCTGAATCCTTCTATTGCTTTGTCTCTGTGTTCCTTGGCTGGGTCTTTGTTTTGCCTGATCGCCTTCCTGATCTCTTGGAGAGTTCTGTATATTAATCTTTAGAATTTTTTATCCAGTAGTTCCACTGTCTTATTTTCCTCTGGAAGGTTTTCCAGTTCTTTATTTTGATCGCTTGCTGGAGCCATCTTCTCCTTCTTCTTTATGTGATTTGGTATTGACTGTTGTCTCCAACTCATCGATAAATTATTATATTTATTTATTGTATTTTTTTTTTTTTTACTGAGTCCTGTATCCTTGCTTTGTTTTGTTTTGATATGCCCAAGTAGGCTGGGAGTGTGAGCTACTTTGGTTGTTGGTGTCCTTGAAGTTCTCATGTCCTGTCTCCATGTGGTCAAAGCGGCTACTAGGTTTGTGGGCCCAGGAGTCTGTTCACTGTTCTTGCAGGAGTGTGGCTACCCAGGGCACAGGTGTCCAGGTGGTTCATCCCTGAAAGTGTGGTATAGACTCTCTCCTACAGCACTAGGAGGCAGGGCTGCATGGGAGTGTTTGGAGCAGGCACAGGTCTCCAGTTGCAGTGGAGGATGATGTGTGGGGCAAGGCTGGGGGCTGACAGCTGCTCCCAGGTGCCTGGATGGAGGACATGTGTCTGTCCCCTACAGAGCATAGTGGAGGAATAGAGCAGCTGGTCCTTGGATACCTGGTGCCATTGGCTGGAAGGATTGGGAGGCACCACTAATTCTGAGTCTTCTGTTGTGGGTGGCTAGATGGAGTGAGTGGTGCTGCCAGCTCTCAAGCCCCTGGTGTGGGTAGGTGAGGCCCCTTCATAGATTGTGTTAAGTGTCACAAATCTGCAGCTCCCCCTTGACTGCTGCATGAGAAAATGGGCATCAGGTGTATGCCCTTCTGGTTTATGATAATGAGGGCTTGTGGCATTGAATTGGGCCACAAGGGACTGGGGGGATATGAAGGATGCTGCAATTCCTTGAAGTCCATATGCCAACTGCTAGGCAAAGGGGCAGGCCCTCCGTACTGACTCTGAGTTCCCAGCTTAGGGTCATGGAGTTGTTGCTGTGGGACTGGTATCAGAGTGGGGTGGGGGGTAGGTAAGGGGAAAGGAGTGCTTCTCCTCTGTGAAGCTCTGGAGGGGAGGGGTTATTTTGTCAGTGAATGTGGTAGGTTGGGAGCTTGCACTTAACTTTCAAAGTTCTGGTGTTGCTGCTGTTTGGTTCTGGAGGTGCATGTAGATCTGCTGCTGCTTGGCTGCACCACATGTGGTAGCGCACCAGCTTGGCTGCGCCAGCTTGAGATGTTGCTGCTTGCCTCAGCCCGCATGTGTTGTGCAGACTCAGCTAGCAGGGGGCTGATGATCCTGCAATCTGTACTTCCCCATTTCCACTGCTTTTGAATTGTTTCTCCTTCCACCTGATGCTCAGTTTGATTCTTCAGCTTTGTATTTGATGATAGGGTTCCTAGATTGCCGTATACATTCAATTCACTTGTTTCTTTCGGGGGGGGGGAGTTCTTTGGTGTAAGAGGGACTACAGGAAGAGTCTGACTATTCCATCATCTTGGCCCTGCCTCAGATGCAAGTGGAAATGCCATCTCTAGAGTCTTGATTAAATTAAGGTTCCATTGTTTTGGCAAGAATACTTTTTATGTGGTGGTGTTTATTGCACTGCATTGAGAAGCACATGTTTGAGTGTCCCAATCTTAGGGATGCTAAGATTGATCAATGGATTCATATGATGACAGCTTGATCCTACCTTTGTAAGGTTCCCCAATAAACTTTCCACTTACTTCTTTCATACCTTATTATTTCTCTGAATCAATTATTTTATTAGGAGGTACAAAATATTTATGTCTAATTCTATCATTTCTTGCATATTAATTAGCTGGAATTCTGAAAAATATGAGAGAATAAATAATTAATTCTTTTTATTTGATTGCCAAGTTTTAGAAAAATAAACTGGTGCTCTAAAAAATTTTACCATCAATAGTGACCAATGGGTTACTTTTATATACTGCGTTTCAATAAGTTGCCTTCTTTTTTAATGTTTAATATGCCCACCTTTGGTAAATTTTGACTCTTCTGTCATTTTGACATGAAGCCAATACACTGATAATTTACTAAGCCTTCTGCTATAGCAAGAGTTTCTAGGTTCATCTTTTATATTTCTTAATATTTCAGCTGTTCCTCCAAGGAGACCTATTTCCTTTAAATGGAGAATGGCCTTTAGAGAACACAGCCTGTTGTGGTATGATTTGTCTTTGCTACTGGGATGTCAGGGATGCTGGGTTTTTTCAGTGGCTATTGGGAGAAAATATGTATTTTTGAAAAGAAAAATATTAGTTTATACTAACAACTCATACTCAAGTTTAACATTACAGGATTTGTTTTACTTAGCTTCCTTGATTTTATAATTGTTTTTCTTCTTCCATAAACTGAAAATCTTGCTCTTTAGTAACATTAACAAAATTACTTCAAATGATTAATGCACTCAGTTGTTTTTTAAAAAGTTGGAGGCTCAATGGCAACTTTTTTTTCAAAATGAATCTTTCCCTCTCTCATTTAGGATCTATGTGTGGCACACATAGTTTACACTTGACTACTAAATGAAAGGTTGGTGATTCAAATCCACCCAGTGACTTCACAGAAGAAAGGCCTGGCTATCTATTCCTGTACGAGTCTCCAAGGCTGTAAATCTTTACCAAAGTGGATTGTTGCAGCTCTCTCTTGCAGAGTGGCTGGTGGGTTCGAACTGTCGACCTTTTGATTAGCAACTAAGCACTTTGACCACTGTGCCACCAGGGCTCTTTACAAAGTACATAGTATATAATACATATTATGTAGCACATAGTACATATTACATACCTTTGCCGTTGGGTCAATTACAATGCATAGTGACCCTACAGGCCAGAACAGAACCATCCCATAGGGTTTCCAAGGCAGTAATCTTCATGGAAGCAGACCTTTACATTTTTCTCCCACCGGTCAGCTAGTGGGTTCAAATCACTGATGTTTTGGTGAGCAGCTGAATGCTTAACCACTGCACCATGAGGGCTCCTTACAAAGTACATACCACAAAACCAAACCCACTGCTGTCAAGTCAATTCTGACGTATAACAACCCTGTAGGACAGAGTAGAACTGTCCTATAAGGTTTCCAAGGCCATAAATCTCTACTGAACAGACTGTCACATCTTTCTCCAGCAGAACACCTGATGGCTTTGAACCACAAACCCTTTGGTTACCAGCTGAGCACTTAACCACTAAGACACAGGGGTTCCTTACATAGAACATAGTATATATTATATATATTTTCCTGCTAAATTTTCAGCAGTGGGGTCAGTGTGAGTGGCTGGTTCCTGGTTGTAGAGGGAACAGAGCAGGCCTTATTCAAAAATTATTGTGTATGTCTGTTCCAACTAATCTTGGTCGTACATGAAGAACTGATGCAAGGCTTATGTCTCTGTTTCACCCAATTGAAAACTCACTCAGACCGGAAAAGCAGCCAGGATTGTTCAAAAATTGTTGGGCCAATGGACAATCTACCAACCCAGTGAAAACCCACTGCTGTCAAGTCAATTCCAACTCATAGCGACCCTACAGGACAGAGTAGAACTGCCTGATAGAGGTTCCAAGGTGTGCCCGGCGGGTTCGAACTGCCAACCTCTTGGTTACGGCTACAGCTGTAGTACTTAACCACTATGCCACCAGGGTTTCCAAAATAACCTGCAGACATTTGGAACAAAGGAATATCGTTGAAATATACAATTACACTACCAGTTGTTGTTGTTAGGTGGCATTGAGTTGGTTCCAACTCATAGTGACTCTATGTACAGCAGAAAGAAACACTGCCCCAGTCCTGCACCATCCTTACAATCATTGTTATGCTTGAGCCCATTGTTGCAGCCATTGTGTCAATCCATCTCATTGAGGGTCTTCCTCTTTTTTGCTGACCATCTACTTTACTGAGAAAGGTGTCGTCCTCCAGGGAGTGATTCCTCTTAATAACATGTCCAAGGTGCATGAGACCAAGTCTCACCACCTTGCTTCTAAGGAGTATTCTGGCAGTACTTCTTCCAAGCAGATTTGTTCATTCTTCTGGCAGTCCACAGTATATTCAATAGTCTTTGCTAACACCACAATTCAAAGACATCAATTCTTCTTCAGTCTTTCTTATACATTGTCCAACTTTTGCACACATATGAGGTGACTGAAATTACCAAGGCTTAGTCCTCAAGGTAATATCTTTGCTTTTTAACACTTAAAAAAGGTCTTTTGCAGCAGATTTGCCCAATGGAGTACGTCATTTCATTTCTTGACTGCTGTTTCCATGGGTGTTGATTGTGGATCTAAATAAAATGAAATCCTTGACAACTTCAGTCTTTTCTCCGTTTATCATAATGTTGCTTATTGGTCCAGTTGTGAGGATTTTTGTTTTCTTTATGTTGAAGTGCAAGCCACACTGAATGCTGTAGTCTTTGATCTTCATCAGAAGTGCCTCAAGTACTCTTCACATTCAGCAAGCAATGTTGTGTCATCTGCATATTGCAGGTTGTTAATGAATCTTCCTCCAATCCTGATGTCTCATTCTTCTTCATATAGTCCAGCTTCTACAACTACTTTCTCAGAATATAAATTGAATAAGTATGATGAAAGCATACAGCCCTGATGCACATCTTTCCTGAATTTAAACCACATGGTATTCCCTTGTCCTATTCAAATGACTGCCTCTTGGTCTATGCACAGATTCCTCATGAGCACAATTAAGTGTTATGGAACCCCCATTTTTCTCAGTGTTATCCATAATTTGTTACGAACCACGCAGTCAGATGCCTTTGCATAGTCAATAATACAAAGGTAATCATCTTTCTGGCATTCTCTGTCTTCAGCAAGATCCATCTGACATCAGTAATGATATCCCTTGTTCCATGTCCTTTTCTGAATTTGGCTTGAACCTCCGTTGATATACTGCAGCAATGTTTTTTTTTTTAATAACTTTTATTGTGCTTTCAGTGAAAGTTTACAAATCAAGTCAGTTGCTCACACAAAAACCCATACACACCTTGCTACGCACTCCCAATTACTCTCCCCCTAATGAGACAGCCTGCTGTCTCCCTCCACTCTCTCTTTTTGTGTCCATTTCTTCAGCTTCTAACCCCCTCCACCCTCTCATCTCCCCTCAGGGCAGAAGATCCCAACATAGTCTCAAGTGTCCACCTGATCCAAGAAGCTCACTCCTCACCAGCATCTCTCTCTAACCCATTGTCCAGTCCAATCCCTGTCTGAAGAGTTGGCTTCGGAAATGGTTCCTGTCCTGGGCCTCTAGCTTTTTTTTTTTTTATTTATTAACTTTTATTGAGCTTCAAGTGAACGTTTACAAATCAAGTCAGACTGTCACGTATAAGTTTATGTACACCTTACTCCATGCTCTCACTTGCTCTCCCCCTAATGAGTCAGCCCTTCCAGTCTCTCCTATCGTGACAATTTTGCCAGCTTCCAACTCTCTCTATCCTCCCATCCCCTCCAGACAGGAGATGCCAACACAGTCTCAAGTGACCACTTGATATAATTAGCTCACTCTTCAATAGCATCTCTCACCTACCCACTGTCCAGTCCCTTTCATGTTTGATGAGTTGTCTTCGGGGATGGTTCCTGTCCTGGGCCAACAGAAGGTTTGGGGACCATGACCGCCGGGATTCCTCTAGTCTCAGTCAGACCATTAAGTATGGCCTTTTTGTGAGAATTTGGGGTCTGCATCCCACTGATCTCCTGCTCCCTCAGGGGTTCTCTGTTGCGCTGCCTGTCAGGGCAGTGCAGCAAAGGTTTTTGAATGATCTTCAGCAAAATTTTACTTGGGTGTGATATCAACGATATTGTTCCATAATTTTCACTTTCTTTTGGATTACCTGTCTTTGGGATGGGCACAAATATGGATCTCTTCAGGTCAATTGGCCAGGAAGCTGTCTTCCAAATTTCTTGACATAGACCAGTGCTGCATCTGTTTGTTGAAACATCTCAATTGGTATTCCATCAATTCCTGGAGCTTTGTTTTTTTTTTTCCAGTCCCTTCAGTGCAGCCTGTACTTCTTCCTTCAATACTATCTGTTCTTGACCATATGTTACCTCCCAAAATGGCTGAAGGTTAAGCAATTCTTTTTGGTACAGTGACTCCATGTATTTCTTGCATCTTATTTTGAAGTTTCCTGCATCTTTCAATATTTTCCCCCATGGAATCCTTCAGTATTACAACTCAAGCCCTGAATTTTTTCCTCAGTTCTTTCAGCTTGAGAAATGCTGAGCATGTTCTTCCCTTTTGGCTTTCTGAATCCAGGTCTTTGCACATTTCATTATAATACTTTGTCTTCTCTAGCTTCCCTTTGAAATCTTTTGTTCAGCTTTTTTACTTCATCATTTCTTCCATTCCTGCAGGTACTCTACATTCAAGAGCAAGTTTCAGAGTCTCTTCTGACATCCACTTTGGTCTTTTTAATCATCTTTTGCTTTCTTCAAGTATGATGTCCTCAATGTCATTCTACAACTTGTCTGGTCTTTGTTCATTAGTGTTCAATGCATCAAATCTATTCTTGAGGTGGTCTTTAAATTCTGCTGAGATATACTTAAGTCATATTTTGGCTCTTGTGGACTTGCTTTAATATTCTTCAGCTTCAACTTAAATTTGTGTTTTAGCTAGTGATGGTCTATTCCTTAGTCACCCCCTGGACTTGTTCTGACTGATGATATTGGGCTTTTCTGTTGTCTCTTTCCGTAGATGTAGTCAATTTGATTCTTGCATATTCCACCTGGTGAGGTCCACGCGTATAGTCATCTTTTATGTTGTTGAAAAAAAGGTATTAGCAATGAAGAAGTCTTTGGTCTTGCAAAATTTTGTCATGCAAACTCTGACATCATTTCTATCACCAAGGCCATATTTTCCTACTACTAGTCCTTCTTCTTTGTTTCCAACTTTCACACTCCAATTGCCAGTAATTATCAGTGCATCTTGACTGCATGTCTGATCAATTTCAGACTGAAGAAATTGGTAAAAATCTTCAATTTCCTCATCTGTGGCATTAGTGGTTGGTGTGTAAATTTGAACAATAGTCATATTAACTGGTCTTCCTTTTAGGTGTATGGATATTATCTTATAACTGACAAAGTTGTACTTCAGGATAGATCTTGAAATGTTCTTCTTGATGATGAATGTTACTCCATTCTTCTTCAATTTTTCATTCCTGGCATAGTAGTCCATATGATTATCTGATTCAAAATGTCCCATACCAATCCATTTCAGCTTATTAATGCCTAGAATATCAATCTTTAAGTGGTCCATTTCATTTTTGATGACTTTCAGTTTTCCTGAATTCATGCTTCGTACATTCCACATTCTGATTACTAATGAATGTTTGTGGCTGTGTCTTCTCATTTTGAGTCTGTAAATGGGAAATTAGAGCATTCAAATATATCCTTGTATATGTGGGAAAACAATTTTGAAAAAAAGGAACAAAGTTGGAGGAGTCATATTTCTTGATTTTAATTATGATAAACAAAATAACAAGCAAAACAAAAATCATATAACTGATTAAGATTAATTTCCAGAATATATAAAGAACTCCTACAGCTCAAAAACAAAAAGACAATCAAATCAAAAAATGGGCAAAGGATTTGAATAAACATATCTCCAAATAAGATATATAAATGCCAATAAACACATTAAAAGATGCTCAACATCACAAATCGTTATGAGAATGCAAATTAAAACCATAATCAAATACCCTTTCCCATCCACTAGGATGTCTATTATCATAAAAACAAAAAATAAGATGTGTTGGCAGGGATGCAGATTAATTGAAACTCTTATGCATCGCTGGCAGGAATATAAAATGGTGTAAACACTGAGGAAAACCGTTTGGCATTTCCTCTTAAATTTGCATATGTAATTATTATATGACCCATCAATTCATCTCCTAGTTATATACCCCACAACTTGAAAGCAGCCACTCAAACAGGTGCTTACATACTAATGTTCACTGCAACATTATTCACAATGACCAAAACATGGAAACAGCCCAAGTGTCCATTAACAAATGAATGGATAAACAAATGTAGTATATCCATAGGATGCAATACTATTCAGCCATAAAGGAAAATGAAATTATGGTGTGTGCTATGACATGGATGAACCTTGAAAACATTATGCTAAGTCAAATAAGCCAGACACGAAAGGATAGGAATAGTATGATTCCACTTACATGAAATATATAGAGTAGAGAAATTCATGAAGACATAAAATAGATTAGAGATTACTAGGGGTTGAGGGAGAGAGAATATGGATTTAATACTTATTGAGTACAGAGTTTATGTCTAGGGGGTTGAAAATTTTTTTAAATAGTGGTGATGGTTGCACGTTCTGAATGTAATTGTCACTGAATTGTACACTTAAAATAGTTGGAATGGGAAATTTTATTATATATACATATATGGAGCCCTGATAGCACAGTGGTTAAGAGCCATGGCTGCTAACCAAAAGGTTAGCAGTTCAAATCCACCAGCCACTCCTTGGAAAACTTATGGCGCAGTTCTATGAGTCAGAATCAACCTGACAGCAATTTAAAAATATACATATATGCTAACATATATAACAACAATAAAAATTATATAAAATATCACCAGATTTAAAACAAAAAATTTCACATCCAACTAAAGAAATTACAAACAAGACAACAACATCACCTGGAAATGCAGAAACGGGGAAGATCAAAGGTAAAGACAGAAGTTAATGTGTCAGAATACAGAAAAGCAGCAGAATCGAAAAAATATGTCAGAGAGCTGGTTCTTCAAAAAAAAATTAATAAACTACAGGACTTAAAAAACTAGCTTACTTTAAGAAGAAAAAAGGCAGCAACATAAATATACAAAATAATAAATAGGAATGAAAGTAACCACAGTATAGAATAAATTAAAGGAACTTTAGACAATAATTTCACAACTTGTAAGCCAGAATAAAATGGACGATTTTATAGGGTAATATGGCTTATCAGTATTGACCATAGAAGACACAGAAAACTTAAATAAACCCATCACAAAGAACACAAAATTAAAAATATTTGTATACAACCATTTCTCCCCACCCACAAAACAGCTCAAAGTCCAGATGGTTTTGTGGGTAACTTTTAAAAAAATATTCAAAGACTAGATCATTTCAATGCTGTTTAATCTGTTCCAGAGAAGTGAGAGAAGTAAGGAATATTTTTATAAATCCAGCAAAATGGTGATAAAAAATAAACAAAGAAAGCACAAGAACACAAACTACAGATTTTCATTTGTTATTGGAGAACTTTCTAATTCTCCCATCACCAACTGTAGTAATTTTCTTTTCCATATTCTTTGTCTTTCTCCAATACCATAACCAAACTGCTTATGGAGTTATGTACAACCTAGAACTTTCTTTCTACTATGATACTTTCTTTACTCTGTCAATATCCACTCTTTTCTGTATCATATACATCAGCATACACATTTCCAAGCAGGATCATCTACATAATTTGTAGGACCCAATGCAAAATGAAAATGCAGGGCCCCATACACAAAAAGCAAGAAAACATTTTTGTTAAAAGTATTAAAATACAAAGTTTTTTTTTCATTCTTTCCGTAGATTCTCTCAAACTGTCACGGTGTTTTTAATTTCCTATTTAATGTCATGCTCCCTCAGTCATGGGGCTACTCAAACAGCAACAAAGGACTCTTGTAAGTAGGTACCTGGGCACTCTGCCCCATGAATCTGCACACTAGCTTATTCACATTCTCAGTCCACCATCGCTGGATTGCTCCTCCCACCCATCACAGAACTGACACGCCAACCAGGGGCTGGGAAGTTGAGCAGTCATTCTGTTTTCCATGGAACACTGCCCCAACATTCAGCAGATGGATGTTCCCACAATGGTATTGCAACCTCTATGCTAGGATGCACTATGTTCCTGTATTGGTGTTGGGCAAGAGTTCTGCACCTGCTGAGTTGCCTGCCATATGTGCCATGAAGCTGTCAGCCAGTGACAGGGACAGTCCCTGCCATGCTTCTCCTCAAGGCACTGTGAGCAGAACATGGCAGTGGTCTCTGCACAGAGATGAGGAAGAGGAGGCTGGGCAGATACCACAGTACCAGGTAACTGGGAAGCCAGCTGCCAAGAACCCATCTTGGAGAGGCAAGGAATTTGCAGGAGGTGGGATTGCACGTGAGCCTAGGCTTCAAGCTCCCCATGGATGCTCTATATTCCATTGGACCTCACTTAAAAAAACAAATTTAACATTAAACTTGTTAAGAATTTCAAGATAGTAAAGTCACCGTGTAAGTGCCAAACAGTATTGTTGTTTGATGGTTCTGCATTGTCTTACCTGATTAATAATACTTCAGAATATGATAACAACTAAAGAACATACACTTGAAAATGATTCTTGCATCCCCCACCTCTACTCGTAGTGAAGCCTTTACTTCTTTACTATGACTCAAAATCCATCAATTTCATCTACTCTACTGATACAACCAATTCATCTAGTAGCTTACTACAAAGTGGTATAACTAATAGCTACCATAAACTAGGATCTTCTTTTTTAGAGAGCTTTATGTTCTGGAATTCTTTGTACGGTGGCTTTCCCCTTTTTTGTTTTTTATTTTTATTTTTTTACTGTGACCCACAATAAATACATTTTACATTGAGACCAAGTACACTCCAGTGTGTGTGTGTGTATAACTGAAACAAATTTCATGTGATAAAACTTACATTAACTTATAATGCACTCTTTTAGTTTTTTTCTCTTAAATGTAGATTATACCACACACTATAATTAAATGATGCAGGAAGCATCAAAAGAAGGTGGACGGAATATACAGAGTCATTATACCAAAAAGAATTGGTCATCTTTCAACCATTTCAAGAGGTAGCATATGATCAGGAACCGGTGGTACTAAAGGAAGTAGTCCAAGCTGCACTGAAGCCATTGACAAAAAACAAGGCTCCAGGAATTGACAGAATGTCAGCTGAGATGTTTCAACAAGCAGATGAAGCATCGGAAGTGGTCACTCGTCTATGCTGAGAAATTTGGAAGACACCCACCTGGTCAACCGACTGAAAGAGATCCATATTTATGCCTATTCCTAGGAAAGGTGATCCAACCAAATGCAGAAATTATCGAACAATATCATTAATATCACACACAAGTAAAATTTTGCTAAAGATCATTCAACAGCGACTGCAGCTGTATACTGACAGGGAACTGCCAGAAATTCAGGCTGGATTCAGAAGAGGTCCTGGAATGAGGGATGTAATTGCTGATGTCAGATGGATCCTGGCTGAAAGCAGAGAATACCAGAAGGATGTTTACCTGTGTTTTATGGATTATGGAAAGGCATTCAACTGTGTGGATCATAACAAATTATGGACAACATTGTGAAGAATGGGAATTCCAGAATGCTTAATTGTGCTCATGAGGAACCTGTACATAGATCAAGAGGCGGTCGTTCGAACAGAACAAAGGGATGCTGCGTAATTTAATGTCAGGAAAGGTGTGCATCAGGGTTGTATCTTTTCACCAAAACTGTTCAATCTGTATGCTGAGCAAATAATCAGAGAAGCTGGACTATATGAAGAAGAACGGGGCATCAGATTTGGAGGAAGACTCATTAACAACCTGCATTAGGCAGATGACACAACCTTGCTTGCTGAAAGTGAAGAGGACATGGAGTACTTACCGATGACGATCAAAGATTACACCTCAACATAAAGAAAGCAAAAATCCTCACAACTGGACCAATAAGCAACATCATTATAAATGGAGAAAAGATTGAGGTTGTCAAGGATTTCATTTTACTTGAATCCACAACCAACATCCATGGAAGCAGCAGTCAAGAAATCAAAAGATGCATTGCATTGGGCAAATCTGCTACAAAAGACCTCTTTAAAGTGTCGAAAAGCAAAGGTGTCACCTTGAAGACTAAGGTGCCCCTGACCCAAACCATGGTATTTTCAGTCACATCATATGCATGCAAAAGCTGGACAATGAATAAGGAAGACTGAAGAATTCACTCCTTTGAATTGTGAAGTACAACCAGAATGCTCCTTGGAGGCTAGGATGGCTAGACTACATCTTAAATACTTTGGACATGTTGTCAGGAGGGATCGGTCTCCAGAGAAGGACGTCATGCTTGGTAAAGTATAAAGTCAGTGGAAAAGAGGAAGACCCTCAAAGAGATGGATTGACTCAGTGGCTGCAACAATGGGCTCAAGCATAACAATTGTGAGCATAGCACAGGACCTGGCAGGGTTTCGATCTGTGGTACACAGAGTCGCTATGAGTCAGAACTGACTCCACAGCACCTAACAACAACATAGCCCACAAAATGACTTCATGGCTCACTAATGGTTGTGATTTGGAATTTGAAAACCACTGCATTACAGCCTCAGTTTTACTCTAATTCATCATCGTATTTACAGTATACACCTGTTTCCTTTGAGTCTGTTCCGACTCATAATGACCCTATAGGACAGAGTAGAATAGGTTTCCAAGGAGTGGCTGGTGGATTTGAACTGCCAAACTTTTGGTTAGCAGCTGAGCCTTTAATCACTGCGCCACCAGGGTCCCATTTACAGCATAGGACAACTCTTTTACTTCAATACATTTTAATGAGCAAATGGAATCATTGAAGAACAAGGCGATTTTTCCTTAAGTAAGATATCCTATAAGTTATGTTCTGAGCCAGTACAGTTTTGAGAGTAAGAGGGGTTACTCTTAATAATTACACCAGACATCAGGCATAAACTAAGGACTTCTCAGAGAAAACAGGATGTGTGGTCACCCTGTAAACTGAGAACATCTCAGAGGAAATATGATGTGTGATCATCCTATCAATGACGGACAGATGAGAAAATTGTTACTTTTGTAGTTTCCCTATTTTTCTCCTAAGGCACCCATTCCTCTGTCATACCCATGAAAAACTAAAATCTCTAATATTTAGTATACGAGTCTTACAATTTGCTAATGCAAGCTAGAATCAGGAGCTCTGGAGTCTACTCCCGACTTCAAAACTAATTGAGCAAACCCTTAATTACTTCATCTATGAAATGATGGCTTTTGGAATGATGGCTTCCTTTCAGCCTTAAAATTATATGGCTTTGTGAGATAGGAAATTATACGGAAGAAAACTTACAGTATTAATGGAGTAATTAAATTATATGATTTCCTAGACTTTGGCAAAATATACTATCTTAGAACATTTCAATACAAGTGCCTGAATAAGAACACTTTGGACTGGCCTCAAAGAGTGAGCAGTCAAAAGCATAACAGAATTGGAGGCCTAAAGAGTGTTCCCTTCCCCTATCCACTCAGGCACATTCCAAAAAAAAAAAAAAAACGGGGGCGGGGATAGCACTATCATGATTACCCATTGCCATCGAGTCAATTCTGACTCATAGTGACAGTGATGATTAGGTAAGTGTAAGTCTCTCACATGAAACACAGGAAAAACCTAGAGAGAGAAACAGAGATTCTAGACTTCAAGAAAAATATTCAAAGAGAGATTAAGTGAGAGGTTAAAGACAAACTTGGTCTACTTCACAATTTTGTTAAGAGTAGGCACTACATAAAATCATGGCCGTTGGATAAGTTAACACTCATAATTGCATACAAGTTGAAGACAGCACACATAGTTATAGTAGTTGCTAACTATAGAGGGTATCTGTTATGGCAGTGACTTCTCAGCATCTTTTTTAACAGCCTTTTCCCACGTTAAAAGCCTTTCCTCTCCCAGCTAGATAATGCAGATAAGACTATACCTAAGAATGACAGGCACAAGTCCCTGGATGGTCACATGAAGCAGAAACACCCATTCTCCTGGGCTGCCTACTTGAACTTCTAAATGAGAGAGAAATAAATTGATGGATTTTATTTAAGCCACTGTTATTTGGATCTTTATTAAAACAGTCAAAGACCATGCAGCAGCAAATGATGTACCCTGTCTCTAACTCCGAACTCTCCTTTGTGTGCCATGATTGGATATAACAGTATGATTCTGACTCATACTGGCCTTATGCAACAGAGTAGAACTGCCCAATAAAAGGATATGGAAAAACGGATACCATTCCTGATGTTATATGGATCTTGGCTGAAAGCAGAGAATATCAGAAAGACTTTTACCTGTGTTTTGTTGCCTATGCAAAGGCATTCCACTCTGTGGATCATAACATATTATGAATAATATTGTGAAGAATAGGAATTGCAGAACTATTTATTGTGCTCATGCAGAACCTATACATAGATCAAATGGCAATCATTCAAACAGAGCAAGTATATGCTGCATGGTTTAAAATCAGGATAGGTGTATTTCAGGGTTGTATCTTTTTACCATACTTATTCAATTTGCATGCTGAGAAAGTAATCATAGAAGCTGGACTGTATGAAGAAGAACAGGGCATCAAGATTGGAGGAAGACTCGTTAACAACCTGTGATACGCAGACGATATAACATTGCTTGCTGAATGTGAAGAGTACTTGAAGCACTTACTGATGAAAATCAAAGACTACAGCCTTCTGTATGGATTGCACCTCAACATAAAGAAAACAAAAATCCTCATAGCTGACCAATAAGCAACATCAGGATAAACAGAGAAAAGATTGAAGTTATCCAGGATTTCATCTTACTTGGATCCACAATCAATGCCCATGGAAGTAGCAGTCAAGAAATCAAACGATGTATTGCATTGGACAAATTTTGCTGCAAAAGACCTCTTTAAAGTTTTAAAAAGCAAAAACGTCATTTTGAGGACTAAGGTCTGCCTGACCCAAGCCATGGTGTTTTCAATCACCTCATATGCATGTGAAAGCTGGACAATGAATAAAGTAGACTGAAGAAGAACTGATGCCTTTGAATTTTGATGTCGGAGAAGACTACCGAATATACCATGGACTGCAAGAAGAATGAAGAAATCTGTCTTGGAAAAAGTACAGCTATTGTGCTCCTTAGAAGCTAGGATGGCAAGACTTTTTCTCACATATTTTGGACATGTTATCAGGAGGGACCAGTTTCTGGAGAAGGGCATAATGCTTGGTAAAGTAGAGGGTCAGCAGAAAAGAAGAAGACCCTCAACGAGATAGATTGGTACAGTGGCTGCAATGGTGGGCTCAAACATAGCAATGATTGTGAGGTTGGCACAGGACCAGGCAAACTTTCATTCTGCTGTACATAGGGTCGCTATGAGTAGGAACCGACTTGACTACCCCTAACAACAACAGCAATAATCTTTACGAAAGCAGTCTGCTACATCTGTTTACCCGGAAACAGTTGGTGGGTTCAAATAGCTGACCTTTTGTTTAGCAGCTGAGTACTTAACCACTGCACCACCAGGGCTCCTGGGAGTAAAATAAAAAAAAAAACTCAAAATTACTATGACTAAAACTAAACTCGTAATTTCCAGCCCTGTTTGATACCTGCTTTCTCTTCCTTCACTTAATTTCTCAGTCCAGAATCCTAAGAATATTTGACTCCTCAGCTCTGCTATCAGCAAATTTTGCCAACTCTACCATCCCATATATCCAGATTTTGACCACTTTTGATAAACTCTTTGGCTATCACCCCTGGTCTGAAGTATTATTTCTAGCTTAGAATACTCAACCTCTTAATAAATCTTTTTGTTTCTAGTTTTGCCATGCCCTGGTGGCACAATGTTTAAGTGCTCGGCTGCTAACCCAAAGGTCAGCAGTTCCAATCCACCAGCCACTCCTTGGAAACTCTATGGGGCAGTTCTATCCTGTCCTATAGGGTCACTAGGAGTTGTAATTCACTCAACAGCAATGAGTAGTCTATTCCCCACAATTTTGTAATCTAGGTCTTGTCATTTCCCAACTCAAGATTTTCCAATGGCTTCCAGTTACACATAAAATAAAATTCAAAATCCTTATCAAATTTGGGTTTGCTTCTCACCTTCCTCACATACTATTTGGGAAAACCAAAACCAAAAAACCAAACCCAGTGCTGTCGAGTCGATTCCAACTCATAGCAACCCTATAGGACAGAGTAGAACTGCTCCTTAGAGTTCTCAAGGAGCACCTGGCAGATTCGAACTGCCGACCCTTTGGTTAGCAACCATAGCACTTAACCACTACGCCACCCGGGTTTCTTCAGGAAAAGTATTGAATCCTTTTAATTCTCAGTTTCTTATGGAAAATAGACATGATATAACAGTATCTGCCTCTTAGATATTTTGGGAAGATTAAAATATTTAAAGGGCTCAGCAATTCTTGGCTCTTAGTAAGTGGTCCACAAATCTTTCTTTGCAAACTTGATACCACAACAATTCTGGTAAAAACAAACAAACATAAAACAAGGAAAGACTATGCATACAGAATGTTGTAAAACTTGTCACACAAGGTTACTACCTATTGATCAGTCACCTACTGCTGCATAACAACTTCAAAATCTCAGTGGCATACAACGATAAACATTGATTTCTCACGTATTTGCTAATTGGCTGGGAGTTAGCTGATGTAGGATTAACTTGGCTGAGTAGTTCTGCTTCAAATTGTGTGTCTGATTAGGCTTTGCATCCTCACTATCCTTTGGGCCTTGGTCTGTTCCATTTATTTCATTCTAGGTTCTAGGCTGACTGAGGAATAATTACCCAGTCCACTTAGGGAAGTTTTCCTCATGGTAACAGCAGAAGTGTAAGTGGGCAAACAGAAGCATG
The DNA here is from genome assembly GCF_030014295.1 of Loxodonta africana. Lineage (NCBI taxonomy): Eukaryota > Metazoa > Chordata > Mammalia > Proboscidea > Elephantidae > Loxodonta > Loxodonta africana. Next base: position 101,445,894 of record NC_087369.1, read on the forward strand.
TGAGACTTCTTTTGGTCTGGAGTAGACTCAGGTCAGTACAATGTCACGCTTCCGCCCACACTCCATTATCTAAAGCAAGTCACAAGCCCCAGACCAAAGTGAAGAGACAAGGCAGCACATGCTGCCTTTTGTTGGAGAAATTGCAAAGATACTTGGCAAAGAGTGTAAATAGAGGTCAGAGTAAAATATAGGCCCCAATAATACCATCTTCTACAACACAGGTAATAAGGTAAAAATAAATAAGGTGGGGGGAGTGATATAAAATCATTGGGACAAAATACAGTCAAAAGTGAGATTTACACAATTGCTTATGAGACATATTCAGTAAGCGTATAAATGTGTCACCTCTTTTTCTTCCTAAAATCAGGTCGTATTGATTGATTTGCTTTTAAACTGTTGATACTACAGCTTTCCCACTTTTCGTGTTTGTTTAGGTTTATTCACTGCTGTTGTTGATGGTCTAGAAAGTTACTTGGATTCTAATATATTTTTAATCGTGCACCAGGCAGTGCTTCATTCTGCTGTACATAGGGTCACTATGAGTTGGAAACAACTCAACGGCACCTAACAACAACAACAACAAATATATATGTAATAAAATATTTGACATTTCAATCTCTTCACATGTACAGTTCAGAGACATTAATTTTGTGGATTCTTACCTTTTAAATTCCTTTTTACTAACTGGCTAGTTTTAGTAATGGGAGCAAATTTAGATAGAAAAAGAACTATGTTTTGCGTCTTGTAGTGTTGTTACCCGATTAGGGTCCGTGCCCTGGAGCAGTTGACCAATGAAACACACTTCAAGTCAGAAAGAACGAGAAAGTTTATTAAGGAGATGAATACATCCCCGGGACCCGGCAGCAACACAGGCTGTCTCTACGGAGTCCCAAAGAGCAATTTTACATTAGAGCTTGTATAGAATCTTGAAGGATTAGAAGTGTCTTTGTAGTCTGCAGATGGCCTGGCCAGAGGAATTATTCAGTACAAGATAGTGACAAAAGACTTTTTATCAGACTAAAGAGATGTATATCAGACACCTGGGCCCTGATTTTTCTGTGGGTGCGGGGGTGGGGTTTGTAAGTCACAGGTGGTTGGACAGAACAAAACAAAGTTATTTGCATCAGATTAAAACAAAGAGCAAAGTCATTAACATTAGGTCAAAACAAAATCATCAACAAAGGTGTGTGAAAGAGGAGGCAGGCAGAGGAAGGAGAAAAACTTATAGGTTCATCATGCGTTAGTTATGTCAGGTTCTCAGTCACCCATTTTGAAAGAGGAGAAAACATGCTGGGGAGTATTAGAGTCAGAGTATGAAATAAAACTATTTTCACAAGGCTATTTTTTTTTTTTTTTATTATAACTAAAGTACTGCTACTGAAGAGAATAATTATGGTAAACATCTACCTGTAATTTAGTCAGAATGACAAAAAGTGAAAATACATGGAGAATAATGGACACTGTATATCTGTAAATAAGCAAAACCAGAATAAGTTCACTTTAAACATTAAACAAATTAACCACTTAAAAGTAAATAATTTTTGGGCCACTGGATTGAAATCTTTAGACCTTTCTCAAAGGGAGCTTTCACTGCTAGTTGTTAAGTAGCTGAACCAAAGAAATCCACTAGTGTTTTATTTATTTTTGTATTGCAAGCCTATAAGTTGCAGCTTATCACAATGACGGCAAAATCTATCATCCTCTACCTAAAGCTATTATAGAAATGTACTCAGATCAACAGGTCTTTCTTTTGGAGTAACTCAACTGTAAATTGTCCTTGACTAGTCAAGTCAGACAAGCAAAAAACAACCTCTCTGTTAATCTGCTGAAGATGAAAAGTTTACTGTCTTTTGTCTTCAAAGGAAGCATGTCTGCGTCAATTGGGCTTTATATTGTCACATTCTTCAAGCAATACAATTTCACTTTATGGTCCAAAATCTTAGTGAGATATTAAGAAATAGCATACAATATACTTCTCTTATTATTCTTCCATTAATGTGGTACATGGCTTTTAACACTGAAAGCATTCCATAATGGAATTAGGGTTTTTTTGTTTTTTTAATACAAAGAGAATCAAGATTGTGTCAGCAATGCAGGCAAGATCAACAATAACAAAAAATCAATAGGAAGAAATTTAGACATTCTTGTATGTTTGGATATCTTGGTAATACCAATTCTAAAATATTTCTATGATACATAAACACAGGCACACACAACTGCAGAATTTGTGAATGATTTGAAATAGTCTGAACATCATCTTGTAGGATTTATAATTTTGTGATGTTTTCAGTACACATTGAAAAGTCAGGCTTCATTGAGTATCTAATAGAAAGGAAGACAGTGTTTTTGGCTTCTTTTTAAATCCAAAATGGCAAATTTTCTACAGTGGAAATACTGAAATAAAAACAGTATACTCTTTCCAATCATAAAATGCAAATATTTCTTGATGCCAATGGCTCACAAGCCTCTCTAAGTATAAGACTCTGCAAGTAGATTCAAGACGGACTCAGGTGTGTAGCATTTAGGAAAGAAGGTTCCAAGAAGTAACCAAAGCTAATTAGGAAATCTGTGGTACTAGGATCGCTTACATCGGGAACTGAAATATTTGCCTATCACTTTGATATAGTCCATGGAACGCAAAGACTGTCTCGAGGTCTTGAGATACATGTCAAGCAGTGACACAGTGTAGAAAGAAGCACCTTCAGCACTTCTTAGCCTGTGTTTATTTTTGGACAAGGGGGTCTAAAAATTACTGAAGAAGTATAGGGTATGAAATATGAATTATTCGTGCAGAATATGATTTTAAAGGTAACAAATTACAATTGTTACATTTAGGAATACTTGCTTTTAGCAAATATTATGATAGATCACATAATATTGAAGGCAACAAAAATGTGCCATGTTTCTGGGAAAGTTAATAAGAAGCAAAGATTACTGGTTTGTCTCTCTAATCAAGGGTGCATTTGGTACTATTCCAATGTAAGGCATTTGGTAAGATGTTCAGGATCCGTAAGGGCCTAAGGCTGTATAATAGCAGGCATTCAGAAGACCAGTAAAAAAATCCATTCAGCTGGGTATGTTGTCAAATAGCTAGGATTTTGGAAATATCCAGATGATGGAATTTTGCTTTGATTTTTCATCAGGATGTTTGGACCCAGCCTTGATTTCTTTATATGCTTTATATTTTTTATTAAGTTCTTGTTTTTACATGAAACGACATTTTCTCTTCTCTTTCTTCTTCATTATAAATAAAACCAAAACCAAACCCAGTGCCATCGAGTCGATTCCGACTCATAGCGACCCTATAGGACAGAGTAGAACTGCCCCATAGAGTTTCCAAGGAGCACCTGGTGGATTCGAACTGCCGACCTTTGGTTTGCAGTGGTAGCACTTAACCACTATGCCACCAAAGTTTCCTCATTATAAATAGTTTTAAAAAAAGTGATTATGTTGAGGATAGATCACAAGCGTTACCACTGCATAGCACAACACACTTAAACCAGAACTACATCTTTGTAAGCAAATTAAATTTTTTGGTTCATTTATTAAGATTTAATAAATCCCAATTTAATTGTACTTAGGCTTTATGCTGGGATTTTCTCACAGGATCTGAAAATTTGTTTGAGCAACTACTCAGGACAAAGTCTTTGCTATCTGAGGAGAAATTCCGGTACTTTTAGGTCCTCATATGCGCTGGGGATGGGTTATATGGTAACAAATATAGATGATTGAGCAACATGGTCATAAAGGTTAAACTTACACTCAAAAAAAAAAAGAAACCTGTTGCCATCGAGTAGACCCCGACTCCCAGCAACCCGATAGGACAGAGCAGAACTGCCCCATAGGGTTTCCAAGGAGCAGCTGGTGGATTTGAACTGCCTGCCTTTTGGTTAGCAGCTGATCTCTTAACCACTGCACCACCAGAGCTCCAAACTGACACTAGGTTGAGTTTAATTATTTGGTTGTGGCTCTGTAGAAAAAATCTTCAGTCTTCAGTTCTTAGCACTACAGTTTCATAGCTGATTCCCAAAATAGGCTCCAGTGTTGGTCTCAGTGAACTTATCAAAATAATCATGGCATTTTAAGACCAAATTCTTGCACTTTTCAAGTGACTGGTACTGATCTATTGTTTTCTTTAAATATTGGCTGACAAGCCATGCAGCTGTCTTTCTGTCCTGGATCTGAACTGTGTACTGTGAACTATGGGCAAGGACAGTCAGAAGAGAAGCCCAGGCCAGGAGATTTTTTGTAAACTATGCACATAATAAGTGGAGAGAGATTGCTAATTCAAAGTGTGGCAATGCATAAATAAGGGCAGGTATTGCTTTTCTGATACAAATTCCTTTTAATGCACAAATCTTTTTATTTTTTCTTCAATCATCCTTACCAAATAAGCACTCCTTAAAAGTGACCAATAAAAGTGCAGCCACATCTCATTATGGGACATTACTACCGCTTGAATATCATCTGTCACTTTGTATTACTTTGACGTGACATGGCATTTTGATGTGGTTTGATATGACAAGTCACCAAACAGTGTCATCTATGAATATGCTGAGGTAAAGCTGTTTACCTTGAAACTATTTTTGCATAATATAACATCAAAATGGTAAGAATATTTAAAAATAAATTCACCTATCCCTCACTTACTGGAATATTTAAAATGGCAGAGCACATGTTCCATGAATCAGTATGGGTGGCTGACAGGGGCATGGATGTGTTGCTATAGAAAATATTACAGGTACAATATTTTACAGCTACTGCATCTCTATTCAGAATATGCAAATGTTCCTGGGTCAACTGCTTCCTATTTATTCAAATTTATATTGACTAGCTTCAGAAAGCAAATCTGACAAAATGATTAATTAGACTTTATACCTCATTGGCAGGCTGTAGTTTAATAGAATTAGCAGAGCTTAAGTTCATCTTTAAATACCATTATGGTCTTTATATTAAAAATGTCAAACTATATTTTTCAGTTTTTACCAAATTCAAGATGACTTATTCCAAACTTAGAGCAGCAACAATGAAAAATTCAACAGGACACCTTATTTAATACACGACTTCCACAGCAATCAAAATTGTTTCAGAAAATTGATTCAGTGGATCAGGAGGTGTAGACTTGCATTTTAAATCTAAACATGTTTCCAAATGCTCTATAATGACATGACAAAATTACCTATACGTTATCTTTATCTCCTCTAAATTGAAAAGAAAATTTGTAATGTAATGGTCCAGCGTTAAAATCACAAGTGTCTGACCTTTCTTATTGTCCTAGACGTGTTCTAAAAAGAGGTTGTATCTAAAGTAATAGTTTATATATCAATTTACATTCATAATAATGTCTAAATTAATTTTAGATAGGCAAGCCCCTAGAAAATCAAGTTGGATTAAACACATAACAAAATGATTTCTTCTATCAAAGTAACAATACTTTTTTTCTCTCTAACAGTCTTCTCAAAATGAACATGTCCAAAACTGAACTAGTGATTTCCTATTAACTAGTATCCTACTTTTCCCACAACTTGCCCATCTCATTTTATAGTGACTTCATCCTCCTCATTCCTCAGGCTAAGTACCTTTGAGCCATCTTTGACTCTTTCTTTCACATCCATATCCAATCCAGTAGAAAATTTTGTTAGGTGTACCATCAAAATATATCTTCAACCCTGCCACGTCTCACCACCTCTGTTGTTTCCACTCTGGTCTAATCCACCATCAGCTTTCACCTGAATGCTTGCAATAGCCTCCTGACTTGTCTTCTGCTTCTATTCGTATTTTTCTACAGTGTATTGTCTGTTGTCCACAAGTGCGATCCTGTTAATAAGTTATATCATTCCATCTTCTGCACAAAACCCCTTTTACATAGAGGAAATTCTGTCTTTCCAGTGGTTCGGAAGGTCCCTCATGATCTATTCCCCCCTACCACTCTGCTTCAGCCACACTATTCAAATATGCCAATAACATCCTCACCTTAAGATATGTACGTTAGATCTTCTCTCTTGTTGGAATACTTTTCCCCAGATATTTGCTAGGTTAGCAACCCAAATTATTTATTATTTTTATTGTTTAATATTTGTCTCTCTTCCTAAAATATAAGATCCATGAGGGCAAGGCTCATTGTCTCTGTTGTTCACTGATACATCTCCAACACCAATCAGAGTGGCTTCACTCAATAAAAACATGTTGAATTGAAAATATGCAGGTATAAATCAAGTTAGCAAACTCAAATGGAGTTGTTCCACTAGACAGGTCTTAGTAACAAATCAAACCTGCTAGAATCTGAGTGGTCTAGCTTCAAAACCCCGTATCCCTTGATATTCTCTAGAGTTAAAGGTTATTGGCACTGTCATGATACTATAATTGAGAACTTAAGGCCTTTCATTCATGCCTTCTTGCGCTTAGGGAACAATGTCCTCCTTATTACTTCCCTGTCATGTAGCTGCTCCCAGTGGATTTTCCAAAGAATTTTGGGCAGCCCATTAGTTCAAACACCTCAAGGTCCAGGGTTTCAAACAGGGACCATGGTCACTCTGACACCCTGATTCACACTCTAATATCTTATTTAGTTGATCGTTCCCACTGAATTGCCTGATAAAATCCATTTCCATGCCCATACACAGCATAAGCAAACATATAGGATATGGGCAGTTCCATACACCTTTGTACTAGAAAGGAATATTTCTACCGTATTATCATCCTCTTTATCCCTGGAAAGGACATAGTTAAGTAAGCAGGTTTTTGTTTGCTTGTTTGTTGTGATGAGAAATATCATGCAACTGGAGGCACTCTTCCAGAGTTATAATTTTAGCTTTGAAGTTAAGACGTGTTCTTTTCTTACACAAAATTCTAGAAGCCAAATACATTAACAAAATAGTTTCTCTTTCTAATAGGCAGACATTTCCATCATAACTTGGAATTACACCTACAAGTCCTTTAACATCTTATTTGCCTTTATTCCTCTTGTGGGAAAAGAGCTTATTTTAAACACTGACCTTTCAGAGCTCCTGCAAGGGAAGCATATGTCAAAGTATAACAACCCAAAAAATAATGTGAAACATTAAAACTTGTCAGATGCTGTAGTTTGGTGTTTGGACTTCTCTCTTCCAGCTCCAAAGATGCTATAAAATATATTCCTCAGATGAAAGTGACTATTGAACCATTTTCCAACTTGGCCTGCTTAAATACATTCTTATCTTCCAGGTCTCAAAATAAAATATTAGTTTTTAATGAGAATCACTTTAGAGCTAATATATTTACATATCCATTATTCTTTTCTAATTTTCAGCAATGAAATTGAAAGAGTTTATCAGCAATTAATCACGATAAATTCTGTATTTAACTTAATCTTTTTATATGGGCAGATAGAAAGCTGACTTAAGGTGAAGAAATAGGGCAGCTCATGTTGTGAAAAACATATACAGACATTTTCCCTTTGGAGACCTTGATGCCAGAGAAAGAGTGAAAAACTCATGAAGAATAGTGGGACCCCAAATGTACACTCTGCTTCCCTAGCAATTTCACTGTGAGAGGACCCCGTGTGATATCTTCCTCTTTTGATCTTCCTTGGGTAATTATTTTGAATCAAGAATATTAAAACGCACCAATTATTTGTAAAGGTCTGTGCCAAACAGAGCCATGCATATGGCTATTTTCTAAGGGTAACCCCTCCCAAACCATCCTCCTGGGAACAAACCTATAGAGGTAATCTCAAAACACAGGTGGTAGAAGTCCTAATTTATGATACACTGAGGTGCAGTAGTTGGTCTAGTAATCCAAAAATTTACTAAAAGAAAGGACTCTTTGAAAAAATATAATATACACCTTATACTACTTTGATGGGTTGTTTTTACTAAAATGCCTAAATATTTATTCAATCATCAGTCCTTGATGGACAGAAGACATTTTTTTAATGTGAAGTGCTGATAAAAATTTTTTGGTATATATTTACTTAATTTAATCTATCATTCTATAATTTTTGGTTTTTTTAAAGAGGGGCAGAAAGTTAAAAGACACTTTAAAAGCAATCTGAATGTGGGATGCCTCTAGAATTTTATAGATTTACAATTTTTCCCTTTATTGCCTCACAACTAATTCAACCATAAATTTGAATCTTTCCAAAATATTCACATTAGTTTTTATAGAAATAATATATTTCTTTTTACACCTGTGTTTTATCATTTTACGTAAAAGGCAAATACGTAATTACAATAATAAATACAATTGTCATATAAAGGTTTGAAAAAGATACTACTGATTCTTGAATAGCACACAACTCATCTGACAGGAATAGAAACACATAAGCATATTATACAGAAAGGGCCCCTGGTGGTTGTTTGTGTTCAACTATCTACCTAAAGTTTGGTGTTTCTAACCCACTCAGCAGTGCCACAGACAAAAAGCCTGCTTCTATAAAGATTACACCTGTGTAACACACGGTGTCACCATGAATCGAAATTGACTCGACAGCAATGGGTTTGATTTGGTTTTATTATACAGAGAAACTATTTGCTGGATAAGTTAGTGTGTAGTAAATGCTGCTAGTTCTAAAGAAGAAAATAGAATGTTGGTAAATCCAGTAAGTTAGTTAAGTAGATGCAGCTTACAAGAATTTTATTGTACTCCGGTATGGTCCCTTATCAGGACAAGGAGAGTGGCTATTTTTTTTTTCTTTCTTTAAATGTTTTCTTTATTTGATGTTTTTCAAATTACAAGACACACAAAACAATGCAACAATGCATAAAGGTAAAGGCAACCATACTTCCACCCCTGTTGCACACTTCTGAGTCAAGCAATATTAACAGCTTAGTATACATAATTCCATACATGTAAATCTTTGTTTTTTCAAAAATTCATGAATCCATGCTATGTACTTATAAATTATTTTCTCTGTACTGAAATAGAAATTATCACCTGTACAGTCCCCTGTAATATTTTAAACTCGATTTATCAGTTGTAAGCCTTCGAAAGAGTAGAAAAACTAGCAACAAGGGAACTTTTTTTTAATTTCCATAGAAATTCATAATTTCCATTGAAGCAAAATTTCACTGCTAAAAAAAAAGAACTAGAAATGTTGAATCTGGATCGTGAAATAAGAGAATTAAAAATCAATTGTCATTGAGTCGATTTCAACTCATGAGAATCCCCACGTGTCAGAGTAGAACTGTGCTCCCTAGAATTTTCAATGGTTGCGTTTTCAGAAGTAGATCAGGAGGATCTTTTTTTGAGGTGCCCCTTGGTGGACTCAACTTTTCAGTTAACAGCTAAGGGCTTAACCACTTGTGCCACTCAGGGACTCCGAAAGAGAATAAAAACCAAACTAAACCCATTGCCCTCTAGTCAATTCCGACTCACAACGACCCTATAAGACAGAGTAAAACTGCCCCCCAGAGTTTCCAAGGAGCAACTGGAGAATTCCAACTGCCGACCTTTTGGTTAGCATCTGAGCTTTTAACCACTGTACCACCAGGGCTCCCCAAAAGAGAATGTCGTTGTTGTTAGGTGCCAGCAAGTCAGTTACGATGCATAGTGACCCTATGCACAACAGAAGGAAGCACTGCCCAATCCTGCGCCATCCTTAGAATCATTGTTAAGTTTGAGCCCATTGTTGCAGCCATCTCGTCGAAGGTCTTCCTCTTTTCCGCTGACCCTGTACTTACCAAGCATAATGTCCTTCTCCAGGGACTGATCCCTCCTGACAACATGTCCAAATGTGTAAGATGCAGTCTCGCCATCCTTGCTTCTAAGGAGCATTCTCGTTGTACTTCTTCCTTTTTGGCATAATCTGTGCTAAATACGTTGCATATATTATTACATTTAATTCTCACAGGAATCTTGCGAAGAAGGTATTATTAGCCCCTTTTAAAAATTAGAAAACTCAGTCCAAAAGAGGTTAAATAATATGCATAAGATCATGCAGCTACTCAAAATGGGAGTTAAGACTAAAATGCACAGAGAAATGCCTGACTATTGTGGTTAGGTGCCATCGAGTCAGTTCTAGCTCATAGCGATCACGTGTACGACAGAACAAAACACTACTCAGTCCTGTGCCATTCTCACAATTGTCGCTATGTTTAGGCCGTTGTTGTAGTCCCTGTGTCAGTCCACCTCACTGAGCGTCTCCCTATTTTTCACTGACCTTCTACCTTACCAAACACGGTGTTCTTCTCCAGGAACTGGTCCCTCCTAATAACATGTCCAAAGTACCTGAGACAAAGTCTCGTGATTCTCACTTCCAAGGAGCACTCTGGCTATAGTCCTTCCAAGACACATATGTTCTTTCTTCTGGAAATCCATGGTATATTCAATATTCTTGGGAAAAACCATAATTCAAAGGCATCAATTCTTCTTCTTTGGACTTATTTATTCATTATCCAGCTTTTGCAAGCATATGAAGAGATTGAAAAATACCTTGGCTTGGGTAAGGCACACCTTAGTCCTCAAGGTGACATTTTTGCTTTTTAACATTTTAAAAAGGGCTTTTGCAGCAGATTTGCTCCATGCAATATGTCCTTTAATTTCTTGACTGCTGCTCCCGTGGGTATTGATTGTGGATCCAAGTAAAATGAAATCCTTGACAACTTCAATCTTTTCTCCATTTATCAGGATGTCGTTTATTGGTCCAGTTGTGAGGATTTTTGTTTTCTTTCTGTTGAGGTGTAATCCATACTGAAGGCTGTAGTCTTTGATCTTCATCAGTAAGTGCTTCAAGTCCTCCTTGCTGTCAGCGAGCAAGGTTATGCCATCTGCATATCTCAGGCTGTTAATAACTCTTCCACCAATCTTTTATTTTTTAACATTTTAATTTTTTTAATTATTTCTTTTAGATTTTTTTTAATTTTTATTGTGCTTTAAGTGGAAGCTTAAAAATCAAGTCAGCCTCTCACACAAAAACTTATATACACCTTGCTACATACTTCCAATTGCTCTCCCCCTAATGAGACAGCCCACTCCTTCCCTCACTCTCTCTTTTCATGTCCATTTCGCCAGCTTCTAACCCTCTCTACCCTCTCATCTCCTCTCCAGACAGGTGATGCCAACATAATCTCAAGTGTTCACCTGATCCAAGAAGCTCACTCCTCACCAGTATCCCTCTTCATCCCATTGTCCACTCCAATCCCTGTCTGAAGATTTGGCTTTAGGAATAGTTCCGATCCTGGGCCAAGAGAAGGTCTGGGGGCCGTGACAACTGGGGTCCTTCTAGTCTCAGTCAGACCATTAAGTCTGGTCTTTTTATGAGAATTTAGGGTCTGCATCCCACTGCTCTCCTGTTCCCTCAGGGGTTCTCTGTTGTGTTCCCTGTCAGGGCAGTCATTGATTTTAGCTGGGCACCATCTACCTCTTCTGGTCTCAGGCTGATGTAGTCTCTGGTTTATGTGGCTTTTTCTGTCTCTTGGGCTTCTAAATACCTTGTGTCCTTGGTGTTCTTCATTCTCCTTTGATCCAGGTGGGTTGAGACCAACTGACGCATCTTAGATGGCTGCTTGCTACTGTTTAAGACCCCAGACACCACTCTCCAAAGTGGGATGCAGGATGTTTTCTTAATAGTTTTTATTATGCCAGTTGACTTAGGTGTCCCCTGAAACCATGGTCCCCAAACCCCTGCCCCTGCTACACTGGCCTTCAAAGCATTCAGTTTATTCAGGAAACTTCTTTAGTGCCTCGCCTGTATTCTGTGTTGTCATTCCCATCACCTAAAGTAGTTCTTATCTACTATCTAATTAGTGGATACCCCTCTCCCACCCTCCCTCCCTCCCTCAACTCATAACCATCAAAGAATATTTTCTTCTCTGTTAAAACTATTTCTAAGGTTCTTATAATAGTGGTCTTATACAGTATTTGTCCTTTTGCAACTGACTAATTTCACTCAGCACAATGCACTCCAAATTCCTCGATGTTATGAAATGTTTTACAGATTCGTCATTTTTCTTTATCGATGCATAGTATTCCGCTGTGTGACTATCCAAACCAAAAACCAGACACACTGCTGTCGAGTCTATTCCGACTCATACTGACCCTGTAGGACAGAGTAGAACTGCCCTGTAGGGCTTCCAAAGAGCGCCAGGTGGATTTGAACTGCTGACCTTTTTAATTAACAGCCGTAGCACTTAACCACTATGCCACAAGGGTTTCCTGTGTGAATATACCAAAATTTACTTACCCCTTCATCTGTTGATGGGCACCTTGGTTACTACCATCTTTTTGCTATTGTAAACAGTGCTGTAATGAACATGGGTGTGCATATATCTCTTCGTGTAAAGGCTCTTATTTCTCTAGGATATATTGCAAGGAGTGGGATTGCTGGATTGTACGGTAGTTCTATTTCTAGCTTTTTAAGGAAGAGCCAAATCAGTTTCCAAAGTGGCTGTACCATTTTACATTCCCACCAGCAGTGAATAAGTGTTCCAATCTCTCCACAACCTCTCCAACATTTATTGTTTTGTATTTTTTGGATTAATGCCAGCCTTGTTGGAGTGAGATGGAATCTCATTGTAGTCGTGATTTGCATTTCTCTAATGGCTAATGATCGTGAACATTTCTTATTCCGGTTATTTGCTTCTTCTCCTGTTTTTCTTTTGTCAGTTTGGCCAATGGTTTATTAGTTTTGTTGATTTTTTCAAAGAACCAGCTTTTGGTCTTGTTAATTCTTTCAATTGTTTTTCTGTTTTCTATTTCATTTAGTTCTGCTCTAATTTTTGTTGTTTTCTTCTGGTGCCTGCAGGTTTCTTTTGTTGTTCTCTTTCTATTTGTTCAAGTTGTAGGGATAATTCTTTGATTTTGGCCCTTTCTTCTTTTTGGATGTGTGCATTTACCGATATAAATTGGCCTCTGAGCACGGCTTTCACTGTGTCCCAAAGGTTCTGATAGGAAGTGTTTTCATGCTCATTGGATTCTATGAATTTCTTTATTCCATCCTTAATGTCTTCTATAATCCAATCTTTTTTCGTCAGGGTACTGTTCAGTTTCCAAGTGTTTGATTTCTTTTCCTTTTTTTTTTTTTTTGTTATTGATTTCCCTTTTATGGCCTTATGGTCAGAGAAGATGCTTTGTAATATTTCAATGTTTTGGATTCTGCTAAGGCTTGCTTTATGACCTAATATGTGGTCTATTCTAGAGAATGTTCCATGTGCACTAGAAAAGAAAGTATACTTGGGTGCTGTTGGGTGGGGTGTTCTGTATATGTCTATGAGGTCAAGTTGGTTGGTTGTGGCATTTAGATCTTCCGTGTCTTCATTGAGCTTCTTTCTGGATGTCCTGTCCTTCACCAAAAGTGGTGTGTTGAAGTCTCCTACTATCATTGTGGAGCTGTCTATCTCACTTTTCAGTGCTGAGAGAGTTCGTGTTCTGTATCTTGCAGCCCTGTCATTAGGTGCATAAATATTTAATATGGTTATATCTTCTTGGTGTATTGTCCCTTTAATCATTATATAGTGTCCTTCCTTATCCTTTCTGGTAGATTTAACTTGAAAGTCTATTTTGTCAGAAATTAGTATGGCCACTCCTGCTCTTTTTTGATTGTTGTTTGCTTGATATATTTTTTTCCATCCTTTGAGTTTTAGTTTGTTTGTGTCTCTAAGTCTAAGGTGTGTCTCTTGTAGGCAGCATATAGATGGATCTTGTTTTTTAATCCATTCTGCCACTCTCTCTCTCTTTATTGGTACATTTAGTCCATTGACATTCAGGATAATTATGGATAGGTATGAATTTAGTCCTATCATTTTGATGTCTTTTTTTGTATGTTGTTGACAGTTACTTCTTCTGACTTAATTTTATGTGCTGAGTACATTATCTTTATATATTGTCCTTTCCTCATGTTCGTTGTTGATTTTGTTTCTGCTGAGTCTCTATTTTTTTCTTGTATTTTATTTTGATGTGTAGGATAGGTTGTCTCCTTTGTGTTTACCTTATTATTTACCAATATTTTTCTAAATTCAAACCTAACTTTTATTTCTTTCTATCACCTTGTCTTCCTCTCCATACGGGAGATCTATGACTACATTTCTTAGTCCCTCTTTATTGTTTTAATGTTGTCTTCTTTTACATAAAAACATTGTTGTTTCCCTGTTTTGTTTTGAGTGGTTTTTTTATCTTGATTTGTTTTTTTGATTTCCCTGTCTGGGTTGAATTCTGATTGCTCTGCCCCGTGTTCTAGTCTTGGGTTGACACCTGATATTATTGATTTTCTAACCAAAGAACTCCCTTTAGTATTTCTTGTAGTTTTGGTTTGGTTTTTACAAATTTCCTGAACTTCTGTTTATCTGGAAATGTCCTAATTTCACCTTCATATTTGAGAGACAGTTTTTCTGGATATATGATTCTTGGCTGGCAATGTTTTCCTTCAATTTTTTATATAAGTCATCCCATTGACTTCTTGCCTGCATAGATTCTGCTGAGTCTGAGTATATTCTTATTGACTTCTTTGTAGGAGAATTTTTGTTTATCCCTAGGTGCTCGTAATTCTCTCTTTATCTTTGGTTTTGGCCAGTTTGATTATATGTCTTGCTGACTTTCTTTTTTAATATTTACCTTATGTGGAGTTTGATGAGCATCTTGGATAGATATTTTCTCATCTTTCACGATAGCAGGGAAGTTGTCTGCCAACAAATCTTCAACAATTCTCTCTGTATTTTCTGTTATCCCTCCCTGCTCTGGTACTCCAATCACTCATAGGTTATTTCTCTTGATAGAGTTCCACATGATTCTTAAGGTTTCTTCATTTTTTAAAATTCTTTATCTGATTTTTCTTCAAATATATTAGTGCTAAGTGTTTTATCTTCATGTTCAGAAATTCTGCCTTCCACTTGCTCAGTTCTGCTCCTCTGACTTTCTACTGAGTTGTCTACTTCTGTAATTTTAGTGTTGATCTTCTGAATTTCTGATTGCTGTCTGTTTATGGATTTTTCCAGCTTATTAAATTTTTCATTATGCTCCTGAATAATCTTTTTAATTTCTTCAATTGCTTTATCTGTGTGTTCCTTGGCTTGTTGCGTGTATTTTCTCATTTCCTTTCTGATGTCTTGAAGGGTTCTGTATATTAATCTTTTGTATTCTGCCTCCGGTAATTCCAGGAAGGCACTTTCATTTAGATGATTCCTTGATTCTTTGTTTTGAGAGCTTTTTGAGGCAATCATTATCTGTTTCTTCACATGACTTGATATTGACTGTGGTCTCTGAGCCATCTGTAAGTATTTTTATTAGTTTATTTTATGATTGCTGACTGTGTCATAGCTCCTTGCTTTGTTTTGTTTTGATATGCCCAAATGGGTTGCTTGAGTGAGCTCACTGGATTATTTTCAGCTTTGGAGCTCTGACATCCTGTCCCCAGATGGCTAGAGCTATTATCAGTGTATCAGTTTAGGAGTCCATTCACCTTTCTTGTATGAATTCAGCTCAGGTGTCCACATAGCTGATCATCAAGTGTTTGGTGTAGGCTCTGTTCTACAGTGTTAGAGGAGCAGGGGTGATTGGTGTAGGTACCGGTATCTGGATACAGTAGGGGGTCACTCTCTTATCAAGGCAGGGGGCTGAGCATTGCCCCCACGTGTCTCTGAGGAAAGCTAGTCCCTGTTTCCTGGAGCATACAGGTGGGTGGGTTCTGCAGATGGACCATGGGCACCCAATGTTTTGACCTGTAAGGACTGGGAGGTACCAGTTATCCTTGGACCCCTGTCGCAGGTGGCTGGGTGACCAGAGTGGAGCCTCCAGTCCTTAGGCCCCTGCTGTGGGTACATAAGGACCCTGTTTAATAGGGAAAGCAATGTTAAACATCAAACACCCACCTCTCCCCCACACAGCTGAAATGGTTGGAGTCTGCCAACAAGGGCCTATTCTCCTGAAATAGGCCTACACAGGTCCATGCAGAGGGGAAATGTACTCAAAGTCCGTGGACCATTTATGCCTGGACAGGGGCTGCTCCTGTCCTGAGCTCCCCCGGTTAGTAGAGCTGGCAAATTACCTTTTCCCCTAATTGCAAATTTATTCCTTCTTCAAGGCTGGGAGGATGGCTCTAGGTGCTCAACAGGGCCTATCTGAGGCCCAGGGAAATCAGCCACTGAATCCGGCTTGGGAGCGGGGAGCAGGGGGGTGCAGTAAAATATACGCAAGTACTTAGCTTTGTGGAGAGCACCGTTCTTCTCTGGTTCCAGGGTGTGAGTAGGCTGTGTGGCTGGCTGCTTCTGCCTGAGGAAACCGCAGCCGAATACTAGTACCAGCATGCCGCCACCGCTCCTGGGAATGGTGCCTCAGGGCTCCTGCGATTCATGTCCGGTAACTTCTCCCCACTTCTGAGCTGTCTCTTCCTTCCCCTCCCCCTGAGTTCATTTTCTAAACATGCCATTGATGTTCAGGGCTCGTAGCTTGTCATAAATATATTCATTTCACTTGTTTTGGGGGGTATTTGTTGTAAGAGGGCTCACTGGAAGCATCTGTCTTATCTGCCATCTTGGCTCCCCCTCTCTCTTCCACCAATCTTGATGCCACGTTCTTCTTTATATAGTCCAGATTCTCAGATTATTGTTGTTTTGTTTGCTTTTTTTAATTATTTTAGAAAGCTGTTAGGCAGGGGTACACATTTTCTACATAGGACATAGTAGCCACTTATATGTCATGCCCTTGAAGGCTTTTGAGTTTGAGGCCCACTGGCCTTCAATCTGGTTCAGGAAATAAGATAAATATATGAAATATAAAATAACAATAAGAGAAAAATATATATAAATAAACACCAATTTCTAGGTTTAGGGTAAAGGGCGTAGTTTTACCTAAGTAAAGCTGCCTTTTTCCTTGGCTCTGACGAAATAGACTTTGAAGTAATTGGTGTCCTTTGGTCTGGGACTTCCAGGCCACATTTGAGAATATGGGGCTGGTCAGACCCGAAATGGCTCGCCTGGGAGGCCAATATCAACTAGCTTCAGGAGGAATGAATTAGACTATCATGCAGGGCTGGCCATTAAAACCTGGAACACTAAGGCTCAGGGGGCTTCCTAGTTTGCGAGAACGTCTACTCTTGAGAGGGTAGTGCATTCCTTGGGAAATGGAGACTCCACATTGGGAGCCCTCCCAAACCATCACTACTGGCCTTATTAAGAATCATAATTGTAATTCATTAAGTGTGGCTCAGTTCAACAAAAGTCCTCTTTGCTATAAGGGAGATGTAAAGAACTCACTAAAACAGACATTTATTTTTAAAAGGAAAAAAAAATCTAGATTCAATTGAATTCCTTACATATCTAGAACTATATGACAATAATTTGCTTTCAGAATGACCTAAATTCTATAAAATTCTTGATTATTTAGTGAGATTTTTCCATGTTGATGGAGGCTCCCCTACTTTTGCATCTCACAGAGAGGAGAACTTTCAGAAAAGTATTTAGGAACCACACAGAACTGCTAATTCTTTTTTTTTAAGTAATGACATTTAAGAAAACAAAATGATCATTTATTATTATCATCATTTCCTAAGAACATTTTAACACTAAAAAACATGGAGGATATAATTTAATGTTACCATTACAATATACTGTAATTACCAAAGTAGGAAAATAAATTCAGAAATTTTATAGAAAGAGTTAAAAGTTAAAGACTGTGAGCTCTGGAGTCAGATCATGTTAGTTATCTTCACTTTTCTTATGTGGAAAACAGAAATGATAGAATAGTGTTTCTATGAGATTACACAATGAGATTAAATAATGCATGAGACGTACTCAAAACAGAATCCATCATAAACACTCAATAACTATTAGCTGCTATCATCATCACAAGTTGCAATAAACTTTTTCAACTTGACCTTAGCTATGCAGAAAGTTCAAACAGAATATGTTTATCCTTCAGCATTCTGTGAGATTTTTAAACACACATGCATACACGCGAAGAATCACAATGAGTCCTTCAACCTCAGGCATAATTAGGGGACAACATACACTTTTCTTGTGGGGGCTATTAAGTTGAAACTAACATTATATGTTCAGGTCTCTTACGCATTTGGAGAAGACATGTGGTCAAAATTACTTTCTTCTATTACTATTACTTAAATGAAGAACAATTACTACCAAAAACCGAAAAACCCAAACCCATTGCCATCGAGTCAGTTCCAACTCATGGCGACCCTATAGGACAGAGTAGAACTGCCCCATAGAGATTCCAAGGAGCACCTGGTGGTTTCGAACTGCCGACCCTTTGGTTAGCAGCCATAGCACTTAACCACTATGCCACCAGGGTTTCCCAATTACTACCAGGCCTTAGTAAAAAGGAAATATTTTTGTCTTGTCAGCTAATTTTATGGGCTTAAGCATGTGAACATAAGGTTTCCTCCAAAACCATCCTAAAAGCAATCTCAGAATCTGCATTATTCATTTCCTCATTTGTAGAATTTTTGAAGTTATACAAAGATTTCTTGGAATGCCTAGTATGGACTTTAAAAAACAAAGTTAGAAAGTCAATGGAGATTTTTCTGGTCTTCAAAGAATACCTAAGGGAGAGCAAAGTTTAGGACAAAATATACGATCTAAAATGTGGATGTTATCCAAATGAAGCAGCCAAAGTGCATCAGAGTTATTGTTAAAACTTCAGATAAGTCAATTTAGCATGTGTAAGCCCATACTTGTAAAGAACAGCTTTAACTTGATTGAGTCCTATTGAAGGGGAGATAGAGGAATGAAGAGATGAGTAGCAGCAAAGTTTATTGAAAAGACTATAGACTTTAGAGTCAGATAAACTTGGGTTTAGAAAAGCCAGCTTCACCACTTATCAACTGTGTGTCTTTCCACAATTTATCTATCCTTTCTAATCCTTAATCGCTAATAAGTAGAATAGGAATAACGAGCTCTTCATACATAGCTTATTATGCTGTTATGAAGCTCAAATTGAGAAAATGCATGTGAAATCAAAAATGAAAAATAAATTGTAAAATTACAGATTTAAAGTTCTGTCAAATGTAAGGTGATGTTTCCCCCTCAGAAATCTTGTTTTAATAGATTTAGGTCACTGCTTGCATGCTCCAAGACTTGGGAGAATAGCAAATTTAGAGATAACTTCATTGTAGTTATTCTCTCAATTATGTCTTCTTTGCCAGAGAGGTCAATTGCTCTCCTTACAATGGGTAGAGGCATACCAAACCTGTCACCATTGAGTCAATTCCTACTAATAGCGACCCTATAGGAAAGAATAGACCTGCAACATAGGGTTTTCAAGGCCGTAATCTTTACCTGTACATAGACCAAGAAAGGCAGTTTTTCAGGCAGAAGAAGGGGATAGTGCATGGTTTAAAATTAGGAAAGGTGTGTGTCAGGGTTGTATCCATTCACCATATTTATTCAATCTGTATGCTGAGCAAATAATCTGAGAAAATGGTCCATATGAAGAACACTGCATTAGGATTGGAGGAAGACTCATTAACGACCTGCAATGTGCAGATGACACAATCTTGCTTGCTGAAAGTGAATAGGATTTGAAGCACTTACTGATGAAGATCAAAGACCACAGCCTTCAGTATGGATTAAATA
The DNA here is from genome assembly GCF_030014295.1 of Loxodonta africana. Lineage (NCBI taxonomy): Eukaryota > Metazoa > Chordata > Mammalia > Proboscidea > Elephantidae > Loxodonta > Loxodonta africana. The sequence continues at coordinate 101,465,390 of NC_087369.1, forward strand.
AAATAAAGAAAACAAAAATCCTCACAACTGGACCAATGAGCAACATCATGATAAACACAAAAGACTGAAGTTGTCAAGGATTTCATTTTACTTGGATCCACAATCAACACCCACGGAAGCAGCAGTCAAGAAATCAAAAGATGCGTTGCATTGGGCAAGTCTGCTGCAAAAGCCCTCTTTAAAGTGTTAAAAAGCAAAGATGTCACCTTGAGGACTAAGGTGTGCCTGACCCAAGCCACAGTATTTTCAACCACCTCTTTAGGCATGCGAAAGCTGGACAATGAATAAGAAAGACCGAAGAAGAAGAACTGATGTCTTTGAATCATAGCGTTGGCAAAGAATACTGAATATACCAACAACTGCCAGAACCAACAAATCTGTCTTGAAAGAAGTACAGCCAGAATGCTCCTTAGAAGGGAGGATGGCAAGACTTCATCTCACATACTGTGGACATATTATCAGGAAGGAACAGTCCCTGGAGAAGGACATCACGCTTGGCAAAACAGAGGGTCAATGAAAAAAAGGAAGACCCTTAAGCAGGTGAATTGACACACTGGCTACAGCAATGGGCTCAAACACAGCAGCAATTTTGAGGATGGCTCAGGACTATGCAGTGTTTTATCCTGTTGTGCTTGTGGCGCTGAGTCGGAATCGACTCCATGACACCTAACAACAACAATCTTTACAGCGCTTAGCCACTGTGCCACCAGGGCTCTGGGGCAGGGTAATAACCCAAACCAAACCCATTGCCGTCGAGTCAATTCTGACTCATAGCAACCCTATAGGACAGAGTAGAACTACCTCATAGGGTTTCCAAGGCTGTAATCTTTATAAAAGCAGACTGCCATATCTTTCTGTTGTGGAGTGGCTGGTGGATTTGAACTGCTGACCTTTGAGTTAGCAGCCAAGTACTTAACCACTGTACCACCAGGGTTCTGAGGCCTCTGTCATTCTGCACAGGTTGACTTCTTGCCACAATTATCCAAGGATTTCTCCTTTGCCATTCTTCGTCACCCCTACCTCAAAACTTATTTTGCAAAAGACATAGCCATTCCCAAAGCAAAATCCATAACCATGTGAAGAATCTTAGTATCAGTAATAAGGCTTACCATATTTAGTGTCTTCCATGTGTGTGGCATTGTGCATTTACATGGTTCAATTGGAGGTTTAGAATTACAAAGTGATTTTTCCCGTTGCCGTCAAGTGGACTCTGTCTCGCAGCAACCCTATAGGACAGAGCAGAACTGTCCCATACCGTTTCCAAGGAACGCCTGGTGGATTTGAACTGCCAACCTTTGCTTAGCAGCCGTAGCTCTTACCCACTACGCCAGCAGGGTTTCTAGGACCCTCAAATATTCAGCAGAGTGATATGGAAATAAGGATTATATTATTCAAAGTGATGTACATTTTTCAATAACCTTTTAAAAAATTAAAGCCTGCACTTAATGCAGAAAGGCAAACTTATTTTTGTGTATCACTTCATTTAGCTAGTTTACCCACCAGTAGAAAATACCTGTCAACATACAGTAAGTATGTTGTGTATTTTGTTTTGAGGGAAAAATTGGGTATTTGGACAGGAGATTTTATAAAATAAGTTTGCCTTTTCATGCAAAGGATATTTTATTGAGAAAAAAGTACTTTTTGAAAATAAAATGAGTTTTCTCTCCTGTTTCAGTTAATTTTTTAATCAAATGTTTGCTATGCCCTAATCTTTCAAGTATTATGGAGAAAGGAAAGTATTTTAAATGGCTGCATTATTTGTCTTTCACACTACAAGAGACTAATTTGGCATATTAATAGAATGCAATATACATGACTTGAATTTAAGAAAGAATTCCGTAACGTCTATTACAAATTTGAAAATTTGCAATGCATTCAATGTGTACAAAAATTGGTAATATCAGGCGAATATTTCATTACACTGCCACTATCTTATCAAAGTATTTAAAAATATAAATTAAAATTCAATAAAATATTAAATCATATTTATGTAAACATAATTTTCAGATAAAAATTTTATAAAGCATTATCTAACGCTGTATCTGAAAGAGCCTCCAATGGAACAGCACAGCATTCAGAACGGTGTCAGCCAAGTTCAAATTATTTTCACATACTTCATCATATTTTTAGTGATTATGTATCTGTATGTAGTATTGGAGGGTTCGCAAAATGCAAAAGCCATTTATGCTTTTTCTATTTTTTTACATGAAAGATCATCTCCTGATTTAGGTCCTTATCAACCAATAGCTTTAACTTCATTGCTGTGTAAGATGATGGAAGAAATGATTTATTACATTCTGTCATTCTTTCTAGAGAAGAATAATCTTCTTCCTCAGTATTAAAGTGTCTTTCAGGCAAATCAGTCAACCATAGATCATGTCATAAGACTGTCTTCTGATGTTAATAAAGCATTCTATAATAAGGAGTTTTTATGTGTTATATTTATAGACAGTGAAAATCTATAACAGGCTGCTTAAGAGATGACTATACTACCTGTAATTTCTGATAATACTAGAGTTTAAAATTCCTAGTTGTGTGACATTCTTTGTAAATGATAAACATTTGAATACACCAACATATATTTTACTCATTTTGATTTTAGAAAATAACTTAAGGCGCTTTAGATGTTACATTTTATTAAAAGAAAATTCCCAAGTTTGAAAAATATAAAGAGAAAGTGGATCATGCTGTATCTTGGCATTTCCTTATAGACAATAAGATATCTTTATTCAAATAAGTACTCCTTTCTTGGATATGCTTATATAAGACAGATACTGTTTTTAAGAATAAAAATGGAAATAATCCCATTGTAACACTTATCAGAGCAAAACAATTTCTTTTATAATTATGTAGAACATAATATAATAGTAGAACAATGTAAAAAATACTGAAGAGCAAAAATCACAGCAAATCAATTTCTACAATAGGACCAAACTTTACTTCAAATGGAGATACTTACTTTTCTGGCTAAGTATTCAGTAAAGTGAATAATTTAATTTATCTATGAATACTTTTAGACCACATATAATTCATTGCCTCCACATTACCCAGATAAAGAAAGAATGGCATTTACTACAGGACTACAGAATTGAAATATTTAGGAGTATGACTGAATAATGACTTATCTTTGGGTCATGATATTCATTTCAGTTAGGTAATTGAGCAGTGCATGTCTTAAGAGCATAGAAATAGAAGCATTGAGAATCTTTTAGAAAATAGATAAGAAATTCCCTTTTCTATCATCTGGAACTTTGATAAGAATTATTTGATTATATGTGTCGAATACTTAATTTTGCAAGCTGGAATTTGATAGATATATTTAGTGCTATTCAATATGCTGCCCAACATTAAGTTCTTTTGATAGATAGTTCAAAAGTAAAGGGAGAGTCATTTTGATCCTTGCTTCAAAGAAAATAATGAGAGGGGCTAAATTTGCAAAATGTTATTTTATGAAAGTAGAAGAGATATGACCAAAATCTTTTAGAATTTACAGATGCATTATTTTAAACAAAGTCACATCCATAAATGGCATAAAATAATGAGATTTTTTTTCATTATTTATTGATACCTGTGGTTTCATTGCTAAGGTCAGATAGAAAAAAATCTGAAAATTATCTGGCTGCATGTTATTTATTATAAAAGAATTTCAATTATAAAAGAAATGTACCTAATAATGGATGAAATATCTTTAAACCTTGCCTACTTTATAAAAAATAAACTTCAGAAAATATGGTTAATTTCATTGATGCTATGTATGGGATCATGGAATTTATAGATATATCTATGGAGAACTATTTATTTTTGTACAGCCCACCACGTTTTTTTTTTTTTTTTTACCACGTTATTTTTCATTTTAGCTTGATTCTCCCTTTGAATACCATGAATAGCATTTTTACCCTCAGTGACTCACCTAACAGGAGTTTGGGTTTTTAAAAAGTCAGTTAAGTTGTTAGATTACTTACCAGGTTACTACACTGGTGAGTTATTTCATGTCCTTATAGCTCTGAATTAGATTGCTAAAGTATCACCTTTACAATATCATTTTTTTCTCAGAATTTTTAAGTGTCATTGATATGATCCTGGAAATTTCAATCACCACAGTGAGGATGGGTTTTGGGAATTATTGATGTCTATAATAAAAAAAAAAATTTTTTTTTTTTTTTTATAATATAGTAATATGTCAAGGCAACAATGTCATTTTATGTGGCTCCCACTTTGTGTAGGTATTAAAGGAAATGAAATGGGTGGTAAAGCAGTCAAAAGGCTTTGTAAAATAATTCAGGAGTATCAAATATTTAATATGTTTAAAGAGACCATAATTTATTACAAAACAAATATCAAATGATTAGAATTAAATAATGAGAGTTAAACATGTTTATATGATTTAAGAATTACTGTATTTGTCAACTTTATTTCTTAAAGGATAAGACATATTCTTTTTGTGGTGATCCAAATGTTCTAAGTTCCTTCTGTAATTTTATTCAAAGGGCTGCCTTGTAGTCACATTTTCTTTCTCTAATTGAAACAGCAGGGTCATGTGATTAGACGGTATATACATTTTTCCTACAGTTGAAAATGTAATTGTGAGCTTATATCAGAATTTGATAGAATAAATAACTGACATAAACAATAAAGGCATTACACATGTAATTAAGAAATGGCATTATTTTAAATAGCTTCTAAGGTATTGGGCTTGTAAATGTTAATCATTTGGACAGTGCACAGGTACTTAACAAGCTAAAAAAAATTAGAATATAGCTCCTTTGTTTCCCTGAAAAAATTACTGTTGTGTAGTAAATTAAAAATAGAATATATAAGGTGTTTTCTCAAAGAAGGATTAGATTTAAAAAAAAAAAAAGCAATTCAGGCTTTTCTAATTAGAACAATGGGCTTTCTTTCAATTGATTGCTTTGGCATCATGTACATACAGCTTCTTAGTTATACGTATCACAGTTGTGCTTATGCTTCTTTAGTAAATTACATTGCATCATTCTATAGTCAATAAAGGTAATAAAATTGCCCTTACCCTAATTCTCTCTTGTGTTGGGGGGGGTTAATATTTTCAGCACCAACCATCAAATATTGCCCACTCATCTCCAGGCTGTACAGTCCAAAGGGAGAGTTTCCTAGGAAACAAAATAGCTAGGACAAAGCAGAGCATGAATACAACGGCTGGAGGAAAGGCAGAGGAGCAAGCCATGATTAATCACTGGCACCAGCATTTCTTTAACAATCTTGTTTAAAAGGTTCCTTAGGTGGGGACAGTCACAACAATAATCTTGTGAATATTAAAAAAGTGAATAATCACTTGTTATCTATATGAATCCCTTAGCTAGGTTTAAAACTTAAAACTTGCAACCTTGTACTTGCCTTCTATTTTCAGTTGTCCACTTGTTTTCACTCAAGTTTTCATTTTAATCTTCCATTAACCTGTCCCAATTTTATTATCAGCAACAAAGGTCCATCTTCCATCTTGACTCTGAACTTACTATTCTCCTTACTTCTTCCAATCTCCGTTTACATTTAGTCCATTATCTATCAACGTTTCACACTATAAACTATTGACAATCAGGGCCTGTGCTTTTTACTGTGTTGACATTTTTTGTAAAGTTTTCTTGGCACTTAATAGTAACAATAAAAGGAAATACTAGTATTTATTGAGTACTTGCCATGTGCAAGGAAATGTTCTAAATTTTTTCACATATATTATTATTATTGCCTTTTTATACTTGAGTAAACCAAGGGATAGAGTTAATCAACCTTCTGGATAGTAAATGGTGAAGTTGAAATTCAAATACAGAGCCCAATGAGCTTTAACAAATGCGCCATACTCCCTCTCGAGTATCAGACACTTATTCCAGTTATTAGCAAGCATTAATTGAATGCCAATCAACTAGGGCCTTGGAGTGAGGTGGATATAAGATGTAAATCTACCATCTGACAAGAAAGGTAAGATATGCAAATACAGAGCTATCTCCAATTTAAATCTATCATAATATCTCAGCCTTCTTCAGTTAAGCATTTTATTCAGGCCCACACCTTCTTTTGGATTCTCCTTCCCCCCATTCCACAAATTTCTCTTCAAGATGGCACTTGGGTAAATGGGAGAGGGGATGATGCTTATTTGACTCCATGACAATAAGTGTATTTGGCAGGAAGAGGGTATATTCTGCATCCTTGATGAAGTCTTAGCTTTTGACCAGCTGGTTTGGCATAGCGCCTGTAATGCTGATTACTGGCTTGTCCTCATCCTCAACCCAGGTTCAAGGCATCTTCATCTGACACCCACCTCTGATTGTTGCTCTATTCACAACTCTGTATTTCTCACTAGGGATGGGGGAATTCCTGTATGCCATCTGAAGAGCCAGCTGAATGAGAAGCACTGTCTCAGATTCATTTATGCAGTCACTTACCTTGCCACAATTACGTTATCACAACTGCACCAACACCATCCACCATATGAGTTTTTCATTTTCCAAGTAAGGAGTGAGACAAGAGCCCTACTAGGACCTGGAGAGGAGTGGACCTAGTATGGCAATACCTCCTTATTCTACTTCTGTCTATGTCATTATTTCTGCAGTTTCATGGGTCAGAAGGAGCAGGGATGCCTTCTATTTTAACTTTTTGTAAACTTCCCCATGCTTATATTCATCACCTTCTAGAGGATACTTCCATATTGCCTCTTTCCCTGGAACAAATTTTGTACAGTGAGAGAAAATCCAACAAGGTATTTTAAAAATATTTCATGGGTTTTTTTGAGACTTCCAGGCAACATGGAGCCATAGACAGAAGCACCATGCCATCCCTCCACAGCAAAGACCTGAAAAACTAAGTAAAACAGAGACAAACATCACTGCTAGAACCCGAAGTGTCAAATGAAGAGATAAAGAACTCAGCCAAGCACCAAGTAGAATAAGAAACCTACAGAGACAGAGAGGGAGGAGAGATACATGTGGAGGTTCCTTAACAGCTAACACAGAATGGATCTGCCATCTTGGACCCCTGTCAGAGATCGGCGGATACGGAGCATGGAAACGCAGCTTCACAGAGCTCCCAGCAGGAGACAGAGAACCCAGAAACCAGGGATACACACCATCCTAACCCCACCCTATCCCCCCCCCAGCCTCTTCTGCTTCCCGCCTGCCATAGTTTCTTGGCCAGGAGGCAACTGCTTCCTCCCTGGGCCACCTTGATTTGCCCCACCAACACTGACCAGCTACCTGAGTGCCATTTGTCTGCTGTTGTTTCTTTTGCTTTCTTCCATGCCTCCCATGACCTTCCTGCCCCCTCTTGAACTCCTGGCTCCATGTGCCATCTTTGCTTCTTCTTGAAAGGCTGTGAAGCTCGGCTCAGCTGGGGAACCACTCCCTCACCCCAAGACACCACACTGGTGGGGTTCCTGGGGCTTGCTTTCTTTTTTTTTTTTTTTGCTTTGTTTTCTTCTGATGTTTTGTTTGTTTTCTTTTCGCAGATTGGGAGCCCCTTCTAGCCGGGCTGAACTGCATGGCTTAGGAGCCACCTCCCCAGTCTACACAGCTCCTGGGGGCATTTCTTTTTTCTTTCTATCATTTTTTTTTCTCTTTCTCTTTTCCCCATTCTGTCTCTCTTCATTTTTCAGTTCTCATCTCTCTACGCTTACCTTCTTTCCCTGTCTCCTGAAACCTGGCACTGTGTGACATCTATACCCCCTCTAGCCAGGCTATACCACACAGCCTGGGATATACTCCCTGCTCTTTGCAGCTGCACCAGTGGGACCTCTGGGGCCTTTTCTTTTCTTTCTTTTCTATTTTTTATCTAGTTACTTTTTTTCTTTTTCACTTTTTTCTTTTCTTTTTGTTTTCTCCATTCCTTGGTTTCTCATCTTTCCACTCCAATGGCAAGCTCCCTTAGCACTCTTTTTTGTTTGTTTGTTTTTGGCTCCTGTTTCTCTCTCCTCTCTCTTCTCTTTCCCATATTGATATTAACTCCACACATCACAACGTCCCCTCTCTCTTCCTGCCTACCGGCACTATGCACTGAACATCAAACCCGCAAGCAGCACAGGCACAACATATCAGAACCTGCCCAGCATTGATTCCTGGCCTGCCCTGTTAGCCCTAGTATGTGCCACAAATACCCATCCCAGCCCCTCCCCCTTTAGCTGGACCTACCCTGCTGCACCATAGCTGAGGAACTGGACCTGCTCATTGGACAAAGAGGTGAAAAATATCGTGACCACACACAAGCAAACAACAAAGAATGTATAGCCTGCCTGCTGAGACATAACCAAAAAAAACAAAAAAGCAGGATGAACCAACAGTTCTACAACCATTAAAAGAAGAAAATAACTACTGAATGTCCCAAAGACAGCAGACAATATCAAAATATATAAAGAAACAGGACAGGATGGTTCCAGTAGTCCTCCAAAATAAAACACGAGATGACTTTCCAGTAGAAGAAAAAGCACTAGAACTACCTGACAGGGAATTCAAATCTCTAACATTGAGAGCTATCTGAGAGCCGAATCAAAAACCGGATGAAAATGAGGAAAAAATAGATAAATTCATGGAAAAGACAGAGAAATTCATGGAATATACAGACCAAAAAAAATGGAAGAATACAAAAAAATAATACAGGAACAAAATACCAGAATAAATTCACAACTAGAAATCATACAAAAACAACAACTAGATATCCAAAAGGTGAAACTGCTCCTATTTGTGAATGATATGATACTATACATAGAAAACCCAGAAGACACCATGAGAAAACTACTAGAACTGATAGAAAGATTCAACAGAGTTGCAGGATACAAGATAAACAAAAATCAGTTGGATTCCTATACATCAATAAAGAGAATGATGAAAAGGAAATAAGGAAAACAATACCATTTATAATAGCCCCTAAAAAGTAAAATACTTAGGAATAAATCTAGCCAGGGATGTAAAAGACCTATACAAAGAAAACTACAAAACACTACTGCAAGAAACCAAAAGGGATATACATAAAAGGAAAAACATACCATGCTTATGGATAGGTAGCCTCAATGCTGTGAAAATAACAATTCTACCCAAAGCAATTTACAAATACAATGCAATCCCAATCCAACAACAGCATTTTTTAAAGAGATGGAAAAACTTATCATTAACTTTATACGGAAAGGGAAGAAACCCCAGATAAGTAAAGCACTATTGAAGAAGAAGAATAAAGTAGAAAGACTCACACTACCTGACCTCAGAAACTACTATACAGCTACGGTAGTCAAAACAGCCTGGTGCTGGTACAATGACAGATACACTGACCAATGGAACAGAATTGAGAACCCAGATGTAAATCCATCCACCTATGGTCACCTGATCCCCGACAAGGGCCCAAAGTCCATTAAATGGGGAAAAGGCCGTCTTTTTAACAAATGGTGCTGGCAAAACTGGAAGTCCACCTGCAAAAAAATGAAACAGGACCCATACCTCACACCATATATAAAAACTAATTCAAATTGGATCAAAGACATAAATGTAAAGCCAAAGATATGAATTTCATAGAAGAAAAAATAGGATCAAACCACTAGAGTCCCTAATACACAGCATTCACAGGATACAAATGACAACCAACAACACACAAACTCCAGAAGATAAGCTAGATAACAGGGATCTTCTAAAAATGAAACACTTATGCTCATCAAAAGACTTCACCAAAAGAGTAAAAAGAGATCCTTCAGACTGGGGAAAAAAAATTGGCTTTTCCAAATCAGACAAAGGTATAATCTCCAAAATCTACAAGAAAATCTAACACCTCTACAACAAAAAGACATATAATTGAATTAAAAATAGACAAATGAAATGAACAGGCACATCACCAAAGAAGACATTCAAGCAGGCAACAGACACATGAGGAAGGTTCACGATTTCTAGCCATTAGGGAAATGCAAATCAAAACTAAAATGAGATACCATCTCAGTCCAGCATTACTGGCATGAATAAAAAGAAACAGGAAATAACAAATGTTGGAGAAGGCTATGAGAAGATTGGAACTCATGCATTACTGGTGGGAATGCAAAATGATACAACCATTTTGGAGGATGATACGGTGCTTCCTTAGAAAGTTAGAAATAGAAACACCATATGATCCAGCAATCCCACTCCTAGGAATATATCCTAAAGAAACAAGAGTCATCACACAAACGCACATATGCATACCCATGTTCATTGCAGCATTGTTCACAATAGCAAAAAGATGGAAACAACCTAGATGCCCATCAACAGATGAATGAATAAACAAGCTGTGGTATAAACCCACAATGGAGCATTACACAACAATGAGAACAACAATGAATCTGTGAATCGCCTGATAATATGGATGAATCTGGAGGGCACTATGCTGAGTTAAATAAGTCAATCACAGAAGGGCAAATATTGTATGAGACCACTACTGTAAAACTCATGAAAAGGTTTACACACAAAAAGAAACAATATTTGATGGTTACAAGGGGAGGGAGGGATGGGAATGGAAAAACACTAAATAGACAATAGATAAATGGTATCCATGGTGAAGGGTAGGAGAGCACACAATACTGGGGAGGCCAACACAACTTGTACAAGGCAAGGTCATGAAAGCTCCATAGAGACTTCCAAATTCCCTAAGGGACCAAATTGCTGGGCTGAGGGCTGTTGGGACCGTGGTCTCGGGTAACATCTAGCTCAGTTGGCATAACATAATTTATACAGAAAATGTTCTACATTCTACTGTGGTGAGTAGCATCTGGGGTCTTAAAAGGCTGTGAGTGGCCATCTGGGATACTCCATTGGTCTCACCCCTTCGGGAGCAAGGAAGAACGAAGAAAATTAAGATACAAGGAGAAGATTAGTCCAAAGGACTAATGGACCCCATTTACCATGGCCTCCACAAGACTGAGTGCAGTACAACTAGAAGGTACCTGGCTATCACCACTGACTGCTTTGACAAGGATCACACCAGAGGGTCCTGGACAGAGCTGGAGAAAAATGTAGAACAAAATTCTAACTCAAAAACAAAGACCAGGTGGAAGTGCGGGTTCGCCAGGCGGTGGCCTTCTTACATGCGTTTTAGCGGCGGTTTGAGCCTGACATGCTGCTTGCTCATTGAAGGCTGTCCAGGAAAAAGTTAACCCACCAGGCCTTGGTTTCTAAACGCGCTAAATTCTGAAGAAAGGCTTGTCTTCGGGAGTGGTGTTCAGTTTGCTCCTGGGAGGTTTTTCCTTTCCCTATTTTTTGAAATTATTATTTAAAAATATAGATCCGGGGCCAAGATGGCGGACTAGGTGGACGCTACCGCGGAACCCTCTTGCAACAAAGACTCGGAAAAACAAGGGAATCGATCACATACATAACAATCTACGAACTCTGAACAACAAGCACAGACTTAGAGACGGAAAACAAACAAATACGGGCAGACAGTGACTGTTTTCAGAACCAGGAGCCAGCGCACCAGGCAGGTGACCTTCGGAGCCGGATCTGGGGCAGAGCCCAGGGGGGCAGACGGCACAGAAAGGGGGCCCACCCCTTCCCCCCCGAACCCATCCCGGGAGGAAGTTTAGCAGGTTGGCGCGGGCGGCGTAGAGGCGCAGCCGGAGGGAGAAGCACCCGGGAGGCAGTGACTGATCTGGGAGGGGGGAGAACAGCGTCCCAGCTGGGGTGCCGTCCCGCCGGGAGTTAGGCGAGAAGCCGACGGGGCATGAGCGGGGGGGGGGTCAACTATATTTCCCTAAAGTGACCCCAGGGCAGGGCCCACACGTTCGTGCGGGAGGACGCACACCCAGTCCGCGCGTGTGGCGCGGCACACCAGAGAGAGAAATCCCCGGAAGTGTCTGGTCTCAAAGCAGGGAAAGCAGCATCCCAGACAGGGAGCCATTCCGCTGGGATCCGGGCGCGTGCGCGCGCGGGTGGGGCAACAGCGCGGGGTCCATTTTTATTACCCTGAATTGACCCAGGGGGCGGGACCACCTGGTCGTGCGAGTGACGCCCTCCCAGTTTGCGCGAGGGGTGTGGCACACCGGAAGGAGAAGTCCCCAGGAGGAAGTGACTGGTTCCGGAACGGGGAAAGCAGCGTCTCAACCCGGATGTCATCCCGCTGGGATTTGGGCGCGCACACGGGTGGGGCTTGACCGCGGAACCTAATCACAATCACCTGAATAGACCCTGGGGGGGGCCCACCCGTTCGTGCGGGAAACGCCCACCCAGTGCCCACGAGCGGTGCCGCGCACCGGAGGAAGTCCCCAGGAGGATGTGACTGGTTTCCGAGCAAGGAAAGCAGTGTCCTAGCCAGGGACCCATCCAGCCCGGATTTTGGCGAACGGGGGCGGAGGGTGAACGTGGTGTTCAGCTCTATATTCTGTGGTGCTACACTCCTAGCTCTCAGATCCCTCCCCCACCCTCCCCAGGCGACCCCATTAACATCCGAATACCCGGAGCCAGAGAGAGAATTCAGATAGGGATCTGACTGCATTTTTTTTTAGCTGACTACTTGGAAAATCTAGTTTCCCAGTGATGGCTCGGAGACAGCAGTCCATATCAAACCACATAAAGAAACAGACCATGACAGCTTCTCCAACCCCCCAAACAAAAGAATCAAAATCTTTCCCAAATGAAGATACAATCCTGGAATTATCAGATACAGAATATAAAAAACTAATTTACAGAATGCTTAAAGATATCACAAATGAAATTAGGGTAAATGCAGAAAAAGCCAAGGAACACACTGATAAAACTGTTGAAGAACTCAAAAAGATTATTCAAGAACATAGTAGAAAAATTAACAAGTTGCAAGAATCCATAGAGAGACAGCATGTAGAAATCCAAAAGATTAACAATAAAACTACAGAATTAGACAACGCAATAGGAAGTCAGAGGAGCAGACTTGAGCAATTAGAATGTAGACTGGGACTTCTGGAGGACCAGGGAAACAACACCAACATAGCTGAAAAAAAATCAGATAAAAGAATTTAAAAAAATGAAGAAACCCTAAGAATCATGAGGGACTCTATCAAGAAGGATAACTTGCGAGTGATTGGAGTCCCAGAACAGGGAGGGGGGACAGAAAACACAGAGAAAATAGTTGAAGAACTCCTGACACAAAACTTCCCTGACATCATGAAAGACGAAAGGATATCTATCCAAGATGCTCATCGAACCCCATTTAAGATTGATCCAAAAAGAAAAACACCAAGACATATCATCATCAAACTTGCCAAAACCAAAGACAAACAGAAAATTTTAAAAGCAGCCAGGGAGAAAAGAAAGGTTTCCTTCAAGGGAGAATCAATAAGAATAAGTTCAGACTACTCAGCAGAAACCATGCAGGCAAGAAGGGAATGGGACGACATATACAGAGCACTGAACGAGAAAAACTGCCAACCAAGGATCCTATATCCAGCAAAACTCTCTCTGAAATATGAAGGAGAAATTAAGACATTTACAGATAAACACAAGTTTAGAGAATTTGCAAAAACTAAACCAAGACTGCAAGGAATGCTAAAAGAGATTGTTTGGCCGGATGACCAATAATATCAGGTACCAGCACAATACAAGGTCACAAAACAGAACGTCCTGATATCAACGCAACTCAAACAGGGAAAGCACAAAAACAAACAAATTAAGACTAATTCTAAAAAATAAATAAATAAACAAAATAATACACACAACAGGAAATCATGGAAATCAATAGATAAACGATCAAAATAATCAAAAAGAGGGACTAAATATAGGAGGCATTGAACTGCCAGATGGAGAGTGATACAAGGCGAAATAGAAGGATACAAGTTAGGGTTTTACTTAGAAAAATAGGGGTAAATAAAAAGGTAACCACAAAAAGGAATATCAATCCCATAACTCAAGAAAAAAGCCAAGAAAAACGTAACGACTCAATAAACACAAAGTTAAACATTATGAAAATGAGGATCTCACAAGCTACTAAGAAAAACGTCTCAGCACAAAAAAGCATGTGGAAAAATAAAATGGCCAACAACACACATGAAAAGGCATCAAAATGACAGCACTAAAAACTTACTTATCTATAATTACACTGAATGTAAATGGACTAAATGCACCAATAAAGAGACAGAGAGTCACGGACTGGATAAAAAAACACGATCCATCTATATGCTGCCTACAAGAGACACACCTTAGACTTAGAGACACAAACAAACTAAAACTCAAAGGATGGAAAAAAGTATATCAAGCAAACAATAAGCAAAAAAGAAGAGGAGTGGCGATATTAATTTCTGACAAAATAGACTTTAGACTTAAATCCGCCACAAAGGATAAAGAAGGACACTATATAATGATAAAAGGGACAATTGATCAGGAAGACATAACCATATTAAATATTTACGCACCTAATGACAGGGCTGCAAGATACATAAATCAAATTTTAACAGAATTGAAAAGTGAGATAGACACCTCCACAATTATAGTAGGAGACTTCAACACACCACTTTCGGAGAAGGACAGGACATCCAGTAAGAAGCTCAATACAGACAAGGAAGACCTACTTACAACAATCAACCAACTTGACCTCATTGACTTATACAGAACTCTCCACCCAACTGCTGCAAAATATACTTTTTTTTCTAGCGCACATGGAACATTCTCTAGAACAGACCACATATTAGGTCATAAAACAAATCTTTCCAGAATCCAAAACATCGAAATACTACAAAGCATCTTCTCAGACCACAAGACAATGAAGCTAGAAATCAATAACAGAAAAACTAGGGAAAAGAAATCAAATACTTGGAAAATGAACAATACCCTGCTGAAAAAAGACTGGGTTATAGAAGACATCAAGGAGGGAATAAGGAAATTCTTAGAAAGCAACGAGAATGAAAATACTTCCTATCAAAACCTCTGGGAAACAGCAAAGGCAGTGCTCAGAGGCCAATTTATATCGATAAATGCACACATACAAAAAGAAGAAAGAGCCCAAATCAGAGAACTGTCCCTACAACTTGAACAAATAGAAAGTGAGCAACAAAAGAATCCATCAGGCACCAGAAGAAAACAAATAATAAAAATTAGAGCTGAACTAAATGAATCAGAGAACAGAAAAACAATTGAAAGAATTAACAAAGCCAAAAGCTGGTTCTTTGAAAAAATTAACAAAACTGATAAACCATTGGCTAGACTGACTAAAGAAAAACAGGAAAGGAAACAAATAACCTGAATAAGAAACGAGAAGGACCACATCACAACAGAACCAAATGAAATCAAAAGAATCATATCAGATTACTACATAAAATTGTACTCTAACAAATTTGAAAACCTAGAAGAAATGGATAAATTCTTGGAACAATACTACTTACCTAAACTAACACATTCAGAAGTAGAACAACTAAATAGACCCATAACAAAAAAAGAGATTGAAACGGTAATCAAAAAACTCCCAACAAAAAAAAGTCCTGGCCCAGATGGCTTCACTGCAGAGTTCTACCAAACCTTCAGAGAAGACTTAACACCATTACTATTGAAGGTATTTCAAAGTATAGAAAAAGACGGAATACTACCCAACTCATTCTATGAAGCTACCATCTCCCTGATACCAAAACCAGGTAAAGACATTACAAAAAAAAGAAAATTTTAGACCTATATCCCTCATGAACATAGATGCAAAAATCCTCAACAGAATTCTAGCCAATAGAATCCAACAACACATCAAAAAAATAATACACCCTGATCAAGTGGGATTTATACCAGGTATGCAAGGCTGGTTTAATATCAGAAAAACCATTAATGTAATCCATCACATAAATAAAACAAAAGATAAAAACCACATGATCTTATCAATTGATGCAGAAAAGGCATTTGACAAAGTTCAACACCCATTTATGATAAAAACTCTAACCACAATAGGAATTGAAGGAAAATTCCTCAACATAATAAAGGGCATCTATGCAAAGCCAACGGCCAACATCACTCTAAATGGAGAGAACCTGAAAGCATTTCCCTTGAGAACGGGAACCAGACAAGGATGCCCTTTATCACCGTTCTTATTCAACATCGTACTTGAAGTCCTAGCCAGGGCAATTAGGCTAGACAAAGAAATAAAGGGTATCCAGATTGGTAAGGAGGAAGTAAAGCTATCACTATTTGCAGATGACATGATCGTATACATGGAAAACCCTAAGAAATCCTCCAGAAAACTACTGAAACTAATGGAAGAGTTTGGCAGAGTCTCAGGATATAAAATAAACATACAAAAATCACTTGGATTCCTCTACATCAACAAAAAGAACACCGAAGAGGAAATAACCAAATCAATACCATTCACAGTAGCCCACAAGAAGATAAAATACTTAGGAATAAATCTTACCAAGGATGTAAAAGACCTATACAAAGAAAACTATAAAACTCTGCTACAAGAAATTCAAAAGGACACACTTAAGTGGAAAAACATACCCTGCTCATGGATAGGAAGACTTAACATAGTAAAAATGTCTATTCTACCAAAAGCCATTTATACATATAACGCACTTCCAATCCAAATACCAATGTCATACTTTAAGGGAATAGAGAAACAAATCACTAATTTCATATGGAAAGGAAAGAACCTCCGGATAAGCAAAACATTACTGAAAAAGAAGAAGAAAGTGGGAGGCCTCACCCTACCTGATTTCAGAACCTATTATATAGCTACAGTAGTCAAAACAGCCTGGTACTGGTACAACAACAGGCACATAGACCAATGGAACAGAATTGAGAATCCAGATATAAATCCATCCATGTATGAGCAGCTGATATTTGACAAAGGACCAGTGTCAGTCAATTGGGGAAATAATAGTCTTTTTAACAAATGGTGCTGGCATACCTGGATATCCATTTGCAAAAGAATGAAACAGGACCCATACCTCACACCATGCACAAAAACTAACTCCAAGTGGATCAAAGACCTAAACATAAAGACTAAAACGATAAAAATCATGGAAGAAAAAATAGGATCTACCCTAGGGAGCCCTAATACAGGGCATAAGCAGAATACAAAACATTACCAAAAATGATGAAGAGAAACCAGATAACTGGGAGCTCCTAAAAATCAAACACCTATGCTCATCTAAAGACTTCACCAAAAGAGTAAAAAGACCACCTACAGACTGGGAAAGAATATTCAGCTATGACATCTCCGACCAGCGCCTGATCTCTAAAATCTACATGACTCTGTCAAAACTCAACCACAAAAAGACAAACAACCCAATCAAGAAGTGGGCAAAGGATATGAACACACATTTCACTAAGGAAGATATTCAGGCAGCCAACAGATACATGAGAAAATGCTCTCGATCATTAGCCATTAGAGAAATGCAAATTAAAACTACGATGAGATTCCATCTGACACCAACTAGACTGGCATTAATTCAAAAAACACAAAAGAATAAATGTTGGAGAGGCTGCGGAGAGATTGGAACTCTCATACACTGCTGGTGGGATTGTAAAATGGTACAACCACTTTGGAAATCCATCTGGCGTTATCTTAAACAGTTAGAAATAGAACTACCATACAACCCAGAAATCCCACTCCTCGGAATATACCCTAAAGATACAAGAGCCTTCACGCAAACAGATATATGCACACCCATGTTTATTGCAGCTCTGTTTACAATAGCAAAAAGCTGGAAGCAACCAAGATGTCCATCAACGGACGAATGGGTAAATAGATTGTGGTATATTCACACAATGGAATACTACGCAACAATAAAGAACAGTGACGAATCTCTGAAACATTTCATAACATGGAGGAATCTGGAAGGCATTACGCTCAGCGAAATGAGTCAGTTGCAAAAGGACAAATATTGTATAAGACCACTATTATAAGATCTTGAGAAATAGTATAAACTGAGAAGAACACATACTTATGTGGTTACAAAGGGGGGAGGGAGGGAGAGGGCTTTTTATTGATCAGTCTGTAGATGGGAACTGCTTTGGGTGAAGGGAAAGACAACACTCAAAACAAGGAAGGTCAGCCTAATTGGACTGGATTAAAAGTAAACAGGTTTCCGAGATAAAATGAAAGCTTCAAAGGTCAGCGAAGCAGGGGCTGGGGTCTGGGGAACTTGGTTTGAGGGGACTTCTAAGTCAATGGGCAAAACAATTCTATTACGAAAACACTCTGCATCCCACTTTGAATTCTGGCGCCTGGGGTCCTAAATGCCAACAAGCGGCCATCTAAAATACATTAATTGGTCTCAACCCACCGGGAGCAAAGGCAAAGGAAGAACACCAAGGTCACACGACAACTAAGAACCCAAGAGACAGAAAGGGCCACTTGAACCAGAGACCTACATTATCCTGAGACCAGAAGAACTAGTTGGTGCCCAGCCACAATCGATGTCTGCCCTGTCAGGGAGCACAACAGACAACTCCTGAGGGAGCAGGAGACCAGTGGGATACAGACCCCAAATTCTCATTAAAAGACCACACCTAATGGTATGATTGCGACTAGAGGAATCCCAGAGACAATGCTCCCCAGAACTTCTGATGGCACAGGACAGGAACCATTCCCGAAGACAAATCATCAGGCATGAAAAGGACTGGTCAGTGGAGGGGAGAGAGATACTGATGAAGAGTGAGCTAATTAAATCAGGTGGACACGGGAGAGTGTGTTGGCAACTCTAGACTGGAGGGGGGATGGGAAGATAGAGAGAGAGGGAAGATGGTAAAATTGGCACGAAACGAGAGACTGTAAGGGCTGACTCAATAGGGGGAGAGCAAGTGGGAGAAGGGAGTAAGATGTATGTAAACCTACATGTGACAGACTGATTGGAATGGTAAATATTCACTTGAAGCTTAATAAAAATTAAAAATAAAAAAACAAAGACGAGACTTACTGGCCTGACAGAAACTGGAGAAACCCTGAGAGTATGGCTCCCAGACACTGTATCACCTCAGTAATGAAGTCACTCCTGAGGTTAGCCCTTCAGCCAAAGATTGGACCGGCCCATAAACAAAAATGAGACTAAAAGGGCACACCAGCCCTGGGGCAAGGCCTAGAAGGCAGGAGCTGACAGGAAAGCTGGTAACGGGGAACCTAAGGCTGAGAAGGGAGAGTGTTGACATGTTGTGGGGTGGTTAACCAATGTAATAAAACAATATGTGTACTAACTGTTTAATGAGAAACTAGTTTGTTCTGTAAACTTTCATCTAAAGTACAATAAAAAAACAAATTTATGTGGGGGAGGAGCCAACATGGTACCCTAAACAGACATACCATTCCGTCCCTCTGCAGCAAAGACCTGAAAAACTAAGAAAAACAGATACAAATGTCAATCCTGGAACCCTAAGCATCAAATGAAAGGATAAAAAACTAGATCAAACACTGAATGGAAGAAAAAACTGACAGAAAACAAAGAATAAGGTGTGATATGGACTGGAGGTACCCTGCCAACTATCACGGGACAGCATTGCCATCTTGGAACACAGCCAGCGACAACCCCACACAGGGAGTATAGAAAGGTGTCTTCACGGAACTCTCAACAGGATACAGAGCACATGGTAACCACAGAAACACTCTTCTGGTGAATAGCAGAAAGAACCCCTCTAGCACAGCAGCTTCCACCAATGGGGTCCACAATACAAGCTCCCTTGGTCCACTTCGCACTGTCCAGATGAGTGGTTTTTTTTTCACCCTCTTTGTACTTTCTTTTGTTTGTTTTCATTTTTTCCCTTTCTCTCTTTTCTTTTTCCCTCCTACCTAGCCCCATATGCCACCTCTTCTGACCTCCCACTGAACTTCTACTGTGCCATGGCAGCTAGAGAGCCACCAGCCCACTGAGGCTCCAGGTCTGCCCTGTCCCTACCCGACAGATCCTGACACGCTACCATTTTTTGCCTTCTTGTTTTTTTTTCTTTCTCTTCTTCTCTCTGCTCCATCCAGCCCCATACGTTACCTACTCTCACTTCCCACTGGCTCTCGAGTCCTCCCCACTCCCACCCACCAGCTACCACCAGTCCTCCCCCTTTTTAAAAATTTCTCTCTATTTTCTTTTCTTTCTCTCTCCCACCTATCCTCATATGCTACCAACACCCTTCCCTCCAGCCCCTGGTTTACTGCCACTGCTAGAGTGTCCCCAGCACTTAGGCTTGCTGAGGCACTGGGCCTGCACCATCCCTCCCCTACATGCCACTAGACCAACTGATGATCAGTGGGAAGAGAGTTTGTTCCACCCTCTGTCCAACACTCCAGCCCAGTGGCAAGGGGCTGTGAATGCTCCCGCTCTGCTAGACCAACATCAGGAGGCAAACAGCACCTGTCCAGTCTGCCTTCAGCCACCTTGCCAAACCAGTATATAACAAAGCAAGATCACCCTGACTGCCACTGCCCTGCCCACCCAGACAAGGTGGTGAGAGCTATCATGGCCACAGATGCATAAGCAGCAAAGCAAGCCCAGTCCACCAGCTAGGATATACCAAAACAAGGCAAAAAAAAAAAAAAAAAAAAAAAGGATGAGAAAAATGAACATACAGTCAATAAATAAATAATATCTTTATGTCTCAAAGACAGCAGACACTATCAAAATGTTAAAAAAAAAAAAAAAAAACCAGGACAAGATGGCCCCAGCAAATGACCAAAATTAAGAATCAGATGACCTTCTGGTAGATGAAAAGGCAGTGGAACTACCTGATAAGGATTCAAAACACTAATATTTAGGGTTCTCCAAGAGATTTGGAAAGAGGTCAAGGAAAACACAGACAAAACCAAGGAAAAAATAGAAAAAAATTATGGAAAACACAGACCAAACAAACAAAAAGTAGCCAAAATCAAGAAAAACAGAAAAAACAATAGAAGAATTCAGGGAAAGAATGCAACAAGATATTAAAATAAGTAGACAATTAGAAATCGTACAAAACCAGCAACTAGAAAGAAACCCAAAAGATAAACAACAAAATTTCATAAACAACAAAATTTCAAAATGGATAACTCAATACAAGATTTTAGGAGTGAATTTGAAACGGTGGAGAACAGAATTGGTGAGATTGAAGGCAAATCCACGGGCTTCACTTTGTTTGAGGGAAAATTAGAGAAAAGAATGAAGAAAACCTAAGAATTATGTGGACAAAATCAAGAGCAAAAACGTGTGTGTGATCAGAGGTCCAAAAGGGGGTAAAATGGAAAACAGATTAAAAATTGTTGAAGATTTGCTGAAATCTTCCCGAATATCATTAAAGATGAAAAGTTGACTATCCAAGAAGCTCAACAAACCCCAACCAAAAGAAAGCCATCCAGACATACTACAATCACACTTTTCAAGACCAAAAACAAAGAAAGAACCCTAAGAGCAGCTCGAGAAAAACAAAAAGTCACATAAAAAGGGGAAACTAAGGACTAAGCTGTGATTACTGAGCAGAAACCATGCAGGCAAGAAGACAATGGGATGACATATATAAAATGTTCAAAGAAAAAAAAATGCCAACCAAGAACAATATATTCTGTAAAACTCTCAAATAAAATCGCAAAATTAGGACATGCCCAGATAAACAAAAATTAAGGGAATTCATAAATAAAAACCAAGTTTATGAGAAATACTAAAGGGAATCCTTTGTTTAGAGAACCAATAACATCAGACAACAACCTGATACTAGGACACAAGACAGCATAAGTCAGATATCAACCTAGGTAAAGAACTCTCAATAATAAAACAAAGCTAAAAGGCTTAAAACTGAAAGAAGAGACGTCGATCTGTAAATGATGTCAATGTCAAAACAATAAAATGGGGTGTAAACAGTGTAGGCATAGCAATATCAAGTAATAAAAGACTGGTCCAAACTTGGGAAGATAAGGGTAAGTTTCAAGGTAACTGCAAAAAAAAAAAAAGTTAACAAATCTACTCATCAAAATAAAAAAGAAGAAAACCATAAAGACCCAGTAAACACAAAATCTATAATAATGAAAGAAAAGGAAAGAAAATCTACAAACAAAAGGAATTCAGCACAGGAAAGTAAGAGGAATAAAGAAAAGGTCAGCACCACAAAAAAAGCGCAACAATATGACAGCAATAAACTCATACATATCGATAATCACACTGATAGTAAATGGCTTAAGTGCACTGATAAAGAGAGAAAGAGTGGCAGAGTGGACTAAAAAAAAAATGACCCATCAATATGCTGTCTACAAGAGACACACCTTAGACACCAAATCATAAATATATTAAAAGTCAAATGATGGAAAAAAATATATCAAGCAAAGAATAACCAAAAAAAGATGAGTGGCAATACCAACCTTAGATAAAACAGACTTTCAGGCAAAATTAACCGTAAAAGACAAGGAAGGATATTATATAATGCTTAAAGGGACAATCCAACAAGAAGACATAACCCTTATAAATATCTACACACACAATAGGGCTGCTAAATACATAGACTTAGGAACACAAACAAACTAAAACTCAAAGGATGGAAAAAAAAATATATCAAGCAAACAACAATCAAAAAAGAGCAGAAGTGGCAATATTAATTCCTGACAAAATAGACTTTAAAGTTAAATCCATCACAAAGGACAAGGAAGGGCACTATATAATGATTAAAGGGTCAATACACCAGGAAGACATAGCCATAATAAATATTTATGCACCAAACGACACGGCTCCAAAATACATAAAACAAACTCTAACAGCACTGAAAAGAGAAACCAACAGTTCCACAATAATAGTAAGAGACTTCAACACACCATTCTTGGTAAAGGACAGAATATCTAGAAAGAAACTCAGTGAAGATACAGATGATATGAAAGTCACAATCAACCAACTTGACCTCATAGGCGTATACAGAACACTCCACTCAACAACAGCCAAGTATACTTTCTTTTCCAATGCACATGGAACATTTCTCCAGAATAGATCACATTTTAAGCCACAAAGCAACACTCTACAAAATCCAAAACTTCGAAATAATACAAAGTATTCTCTCTGATCACATCATAAAAGTTGAACTCAACAACAAGAAGATAATGGGAAAAAAATCAAATACATGGAAATTGAAAAACTGCTTAAAAACAACTGTGTATTAGAAGACATCAAAGAGTGAATCAAAAAAAAAATTACCTAGAACCAAATGAGAATGAAAACGCATCATACCAATAAACCTTTGGTACACAGCAAAGGCAGTGCTCAGAAGTCTATTTATACCAATAAACGCATATTAAAAAAAAAAAAGGAATGGACCAAAATCAAAGGTTAGTCCTACGATTTGAACAAATAGAAATAGAACAGCAAAAGAAGTCCACAGGCACCAGAACCAAGGAAATAATAAAGATGAGAGCAGAAAAAAATTAAATAGAGAAGAGAAAAACAATAGAAAGAATCAACATGACCAAAAGTTGGTACTTTGAACGGATCAACAAAATCGACGAACCATTGGCCAAAGAGAAAAAAGAAAAAGAGAAGAGGAAGAAAATAACCCAAATAAGAAATGAGTTGGAGGACAATACAAAAGAACCAATTGAAATAAAAAGGATGATAACAGAATCGTACAAAAAATTCTACTCCAACATTTTTGAGAACCCAGAGTAAATGGACAAATTTCTGGAAACACATGACCTACCTAAACTAAAACAAACTGAGATCAAAAATCTGAACAGAACCAAAACAAGGGAGGAGATTGAAGAGGTAATAATAACAACAACAAAAAAATCCCCCCCAAAAAACCTGCCAGACAACTTCATTGAGAATTCTACCAAACATTTAGAGAAGAGGTCACACCAGTACTATTCAAACTATTTCAGAGCATAGAAAAGTAAGGAATACTCCCAAACTCTTTCTGTGAAGCCACTATAACCCTGATACCAAAGCTAGGCAAATACACCACAATAAAGAAAATGACAGACCAATATCTCTCATTAGTATAGATGCAAAAATTCTCAGTGAAATTCTAGCCAATAGAATTCAGCATCATTTCAAAAAAATAATACACCACAGCCAAGTGGAATTCATACCAAGTATGCAAGGATGGTTGAACACTAGAAAATCAATCAAAATAATCCACCACATAAATAGAACAAAAAGGAGAATCACATTATCATCTCAAAGACACAGAAAAGGCATTTGATAAAGTTCAGCGCCCGTTCCTGAGTTTCCAAGGAGTGCCTGGTAGATTCGAAATGGAACCTTTTGTTTAGCAGCCAAACTCTTAACCAGTCGGCCACCAGGGTTTCCAAGATAGGCATAGATGGAGAATTCCTCGAAATAATAAATGCCATCTGTACAAAGCCAACAACCAATATCATTGTCAATTAAGAGAGACTGAAAGCATTGCCCCAGAGAACAGGAACAAGACAAGAACACCCTCTATCACCACTCTTGTTTACCATTGTGCTGGCAGTCCTAGCTAAAGCAGCAAGACAAGAAAAATAAATAAAAGGGATGCAAATTGGACAGGAAGAAGAAAAGCAATCCCTTTTTGCAGATGATATGAGAATACACATAGAGAAGCCCAAAGATTCCACAAGAAAACTATTGGAACTAATAGAAAGATTTAGCAGAGTAGCAGGATACAAGATCAACACACAAAAATCAGTTGGATTCCTGTAAACCAACAAAGAGAACTTCAAAAACAAAATCAGGAAAACCATACCATTTATAGTAGCCCCCTACAAAAATAAAATACTTAGAAGTAAATCTAACTAGGGAAGTAAGAGACCTATACAAGGAAAACTAAAAAACACAATTTCAAGAACACAAAAGAGACTTATATAAATGGAAAAAATTGCCATGCTCATGGACGAAAAGACTTAACATTGTGAAAATTCAATTCTACCCAAAGTGATCTACAGATATAATGCAATCCCAATCCATAACCCAACAGAATTCTTTAATGAGTTGGAAAAACTTATCACCAGCTTTAAATGGAAAGAGGCCTCTGATAAGCAAAGCATTCTTGAAGAAAAAGAACAAAGAGGCCTCATATTACCTGAGCTCAGAACCTACTATACAGTCACGGTACTCAAAGCAGCCTGTTACTTGTAGAATGACAGACACATAGACCAATGGAACAGTATCAAGAACCCAGATGTAAATCCATCCACCAATGGTCAGCTGATCTTTGACAAAGAAACAAAGTCCATTAAATGGGGTAAAGACATCTTTTTAACAAATGGTGCTGGCAAAACTGCATGTCCAATCTGTAATAAAATGAAACAGGACCCCTGCCATACACAAAAGCTAACTCAAAATGGATCAAAGACCTAAATATAAAACCTAAAATGATAAGGATCATGGAAGAAAAAAATAGGGTTCAGGTTAGGGGCTTTTATGAATAGCATACATGGAATACAAACCATAACTAACAATGCACAAATACCAGAAGATAACTAGATAACTGGGAACTCCTAAAAATTAAACACTAATGTTCATCGAAAGACTTCACCAAAAGAGTAAAAAGAAAACTTACAGACTGGGAAGAAAATTTTGACTATCACATATCCAACGAGAGTCTAATCTGTAAAATCTATAGAATAATTCACCAACTCAACAACAAAAAGACAAATAATCCAATTAAAAAATAGGCAAAAAATGTGAAAAGACACTTCTCCAAAGAAGACATTCAGGCAGACGGCAACAGTTTTTTTTTTTTTTAAACAGACACGTGAGGAATGCTCACAGTCATTAGGCATTAGAGAAATGCAAATCAAAACTACAATGAGATTCCATCTCACTTCAACAACACTTCAAGAAGGCTGGCATTAATCCAAAAAAAGCACAAAATAATAAATGTTGGAGAGGTTATGGAGAGACTGGAACACTTATACACCACTGGTGGGGATGTAAAATGGTGCAATCACTTTGGAAATTGATTTGGCGCTTCTTCAAAAAGCTAAAAATAGAACTACCATACGATTTAGCAATCCCACTCCTTGGAATATACCCTAGACAAATAAGAGCCTTTACATGAACAGATATATGCACATCCATGTTCATTCCAACACTGTTTACAATAGCAAAAAGATGGAAGCCATCAAGAGGCCCATCAATGGATGAATGGATAAATTATGGCATATTTACACAAGGGAATACTACGCATCGATAAAGAACAATGATGAATCCATGAAACGTTTCTTAACATGGAGGAATCTGGAAGGCATTAGGCTGAGTGAAGTTAGTCAGTTGCAAAAGGACAAATATTGTATGAGACCACTATTATAAAAACTCAAGAAATAGTTTAAACACAGAAGAAAATATTCTTTGATGGTTATGAGAGTGGGGAGAGAGGGAAGGAGAATGGTGTTCATTAATTAGATAGTAAACAAGAAGTATTTTTTAGACAAGAACTATTTTAAGTGAAGGGAAAGACAACACACAACACAGGAGAGGTCAGCACAACTGGACTAAACCAAAAGTAAAGAAATTTCCTGAATAAACTGAATGCTTCAAAGGCCATCGTAGCAGGGGTGGGGGTTTGGGGACCATGGTTACAGGGAACATCTAAGTCAATTGGCATAATAATATCTATTAAGAAAACATTCTGCATCCCACTTTGGAGAGTGGTGTCTGGGATCTTAAAAGCTAGCAAGCGGCCATCTAAGATGCATCAATTAGTGTCAACCCACCTGGAGCAAAGAAGAATGAAGACCATCAAGGACACAAGGTAATTATGAGCCCAAAGACAGAAAGGGCCACATAAATCAGAGACTACATCAGCCTAAGACCAGAAGAACTAGATGGTGCCCGGCTCACCCGATGACTGCCTGGACAGAGAACACAACAGAGAACCCCTGAAGGAGCACGAAAGCAGTGGGATGCAGACTCCAAATTCTCGTAAAAAGACCAGACTTAATGGTCTGACTGAGACTAGAAGGACCCCGGTGGTCATGGCCCCCAGATCTTCTGTTAGCCCAAGACAGAAACCATTTCCAAAGCCAACTCTTCAGACAAGGATTGGACTGACTATAAGATAGAAAGTGATACTGGTGAGGAGTGGGTTTCTTGTATCAAGTACACACATGAGACTATGTGTGCAGCTTTTTTCTGGAGGGGAGATGAAAAGGCAGTGGGGGACAGAAGTTGGCTGAATGGACATGGAAATAGAAAGTGGAGAGGAGTGTGCTGTCTCATTGGGGGAGAGCAACTAGGAGTATATAGCAAGGTGTACATAAATTTTTGTAAACTTTCACTTAAAGCACAATAAAAATTAAAAAAAAAACAAACCCGCAAAAAGATACCGTCTCACCCTGACTTTAGTGGCACAAATCAAAAAAAAAAAAAAAACAGAAAATAAGAAATGTTGAAGAGGTTGCAGGGAGACTGGAACTTATGCACTGCTGGTGGGAATGTAAAATGGTACAACCAACTTGGAAAATGACATGACATTTCCTTAAAAAGCTAGAAATAGAAATAACATATGATTCCACTCCTAGGAATATATCCTAGAGAAATGAGTGGTCACATGAATAGACATATGCACACACATGTTCATTCCAGCATTATTCACAATACCAAAAAGATGGAAATTCCCAGCAACAGATGAATGGATAAACAAATTATGGTATATATGGTCAGTGGAATACTAGCCAACAATAAGAAATATTGATGAATCTGGGAAACATTTCACAACATGGATGAATCTAGAGGGCATTATGCTGAGTGAAATAAGTCAATCACAAAAGTACAAATATTGTATGAGACCACTATTATAAAACCCAAGAAAAGGTTTTACACACAGAGAAAAAAAAATCTTTGATGGTTATGAGGGAGGGGAGAGGCAGGGGAATCATTAACTAGATAGTAGACAAGTGCTAGCTTTGGTGAAGGGAAAGACAACACACAATACAGGGGGAAATCAGCACAACTTGACCAAGGCAAAGTCATAGAAGCTTCCTAGATGCAGCCAAACACCTTGAGGGGACCAAGTCACTGGGGCTGAAGGCTTGGGATTATAGTCTCCGGGGACATCCAGGTCCATTGGCACAACACAATTCATAAAGAAAATGTTCTATATCTTACTTTGGTGAATAGCACCCGGGGTATTACAAGCTTGTGAGCATACATCTAAGATACATCTATTGGTCCCATCCTGTTTGGAGCAAAGGAGAATGAAAAACAAAGACACAAGAAAAATATTAATCCAAAGGATTTATGGACTATATGAACCTCAATTTCCACCAGCCTGAGCACAAAGATGGTTCAGAAGCAGTGAGAAGTTGCCAGAACGGACCTGGCAGGAACTGGCACCCTGCAGACTGGACTGGCTGGTGTGCAGTAAGGCAAATAGTGGCACTCAGGACTCGTTTTTCACATCGGGAGAGACTGAGCAGCAGAGAGTCTACTCAAAACTCCAGAACTAATGAAAAGTAGCACTCAATTGGCAAAAGACAAGTACATGTATCTAACCTACAGAACAGATAAAAAAAAAACACCCACTTTGGCCATCTAAATCAATTGGTATAATAAAATCTATTAAGAAAACATTTGGCATCCCACTTTGAAGAGTGGCGTCTGGGGTCTTAAATGCTAGCAAGCAGCCATCTAAGATGCATCAATTTGTCTCAACTCACCTGGATCAAAGGAGAATGAAGAACACCAAGGACAAGGCAATTATGAGCCCAAGAGACAGAAAGAGCTACATGAATCAGAGACTACATCATCCTGAGACCAGAAGAACTAGATGGTGCCCGGCTACAACTGATGACTGCCCTGACACAGAACACAACAGAGAACCCCTGAT
Source organism: Loxodonta africana (assembly GCF_030014295.1). NCBI lineage: Eukaryota > Metazoa > Chordata > Mammalia > Proboscidea > Elephantidae > Loxodonta > Loxodonta africana. The sequence goes on from NC_087369.1 coordinate 101,494,042, forward strand.
GGAGCAGGAGAACAGTGGGATGCAGACCCCAAATTCTCATAAAAGGCCAGACTTAATGCTCTGACTGAGACTAGAAAGACCCTGGTGGTCATGGCCCCCAGACCTTCTGTTGGCCCAGGACAGGAACCATTCCCAAAGCCAACCCCTCAGACATGGATTGGACTGGACAATGGGTTGGAGAGGGATGCTGGTGAGGTGCGAGCTTCTTGGATCAGGTGGACACTTGAGACTATGTTGGCATCTCCTGCCTGGAGGGGAAATGAGAGGGTAGAGGGGGTTCGAAGCTGGTGAAATGGACATGAAAAGAGAGAGTGGAGGGAGAGAGCGGGCTGTATCATTAGGGGGAGAGTAACTGGGAGTGTGTAGCAAGATGTATGTAAGTTTCTGTGTGAGAGACTGACTTGATTTGTAAAATTTCACTTAAAGCACAATAAAAATTATTAAAAAAACACCCACTTTTGGAACAACCTCTCTCCCATTTACTTGCCCTCTCCTCACTCTGCACCAGGTCCAGGCCAGCTTCAGATATTACAGCATCCTCTGGGCCAGAAGTAGGACCCATCAAGCACCCAGAGCCATTCTCCCTGCTTTGGAGAGGGAACAAATTAACAAACAGGAAAACATAATCTGCCAGCTCCCCTAAACCAGGAACCCAGGGCAGGCACAGCCCCTTTGCATAGGCACAGATATAAAGGGGCCACAGACTTTGAATGCCTTTCACCCCTGCATAGACCTGTGTGAGCCCATTTCAACAGTGTAGGTCCTCATTAGCACAGTGAAACAGGGTATATATCTGAAGTCTACTAGCAACTGTATCAGCTTTAAGATCGAGTAGCAGATTCATCACATTTGATACCACTGTGTCCATTAAGCAGCGTTCTTACCTACCCACATCAGGGGCCTGAGGACTAGTGGACCCACCCACACCACTAGCCACCCTCAATAGCAGTCAAAGAATAAGTGGTGCCTCCCAGTCCTTACAGTCAACAGCATTGGGTGCCCATAGTCTGGTTGCAAAACTCACCCACCTATGTGCTCTAGAGAACAGGGACATGCTTTCTTCCCAGACACTGAGAGACAACCATCAGTCCCCTGCCTTGCTCAGCGCATAACCCCCTGCTGCAGCCAGATACCTGAGCCTATGCCAATCACCCCTGTCTGTCGAGGACTGTAGGTTTGAGCCTGCACTATACACTTGGTGACCAACTACCTGGACACCTGAGCTGAATTCATACAAGAAAAGTAAATGGACTCTTGGGCTCACATACCTAATAACAGCTCTAACCACCTGGTGACAGGACATGAGAGCTTCAAAGGTGCCAATAACCAAACCAGCTCACCCTACCAACCTATTTGGGCATACCAAAACAAAACAAAACAAGAAGCTAGGACACAATAAGCAAACAAAATAAATAAATATAATAACTTATTGAAGGGTCTGAGACAACAGTCAATATCAAATCACATAAAGAGACAGACCATGATGGCTTCAGCAAGTGCCCAAAGCAAAGAATCAAGAAAAATTCTAGAAGAAGATAACTTCTTGGAATTAACGGAGGTAGAATTCAAAAAATTAATATATAGAACGCTTCAAGAGACCAGGAAGATCAGGCAAAAGGCAGAACAAGCCAAAGAACACACAGATGAAGCAATAGAGGAATTTAAGAAGATTATTCAAGAGCATAATGATAAATTTAACAGGCTGCAGGAAACCATAGAGAGACAGGAAACAGAAATTCAGAAGATTAACAATAAAATTTCAGAATTAGACAACTCAATAGAAAGTCATAGGAGCAGAATTGAGACAATGGAAGTCAGAATTAGTGAGGTTGAAAATAAAGCACTTAACACCAACTTATTTGGGGAAAAATCAGATAAAAGAATTTAAAGAAATGAAGAAACCCTAAGAATTATGTGGGATTCTATCAAGAGGAATAACCTATGAGTGATTGGAGTACCAGAACCGGGGGGTGTCATGGATTGACTTATGTCCCCCCAAAAAACATGTATATCAATTTGGCTGGGCTATGATTCCTGGTATTGTGTGATTTTCCTATATGTTGTAAATCCTGCCTCTATGATGTTAATGAGGGAAGATGGGTAGCAGTTGTATTAGTGAGGCAGGACTCAACCCACAGAATTGGATTGTGTCTTGAGGCAATCTCTTGAGATATAAAAGATAGAAGCAAGCAGAGACATGGGGGAACTCATACAACCAAGAAAGCAGTGCTGGGAGCAGAGCACGTCCTTTGAACTCAGGGTCCCTGTGCGGAGAAGCTCCTAGCCTGGGGGAAGGTTGATGAGGAGGCAGACCAATATCCCTCATGAACAAAAAAACATAGATCCAAAAATCCTCAACAAAATTCTAGCCAATAGAATTCAACAACATATCAAAAAAAAAATAATTCACCATGACCAAATGGGATTCGTACCAGGTATGCAGGGACGGTTCAACATTAGAAGAGCAATCAATGTAAGAATCACATGATCTTATCAATTGAGGCAGAAAAGGCATTTGACAAAGACCAACACACATTCATGATAAAAACTCTCAGCAAAATAGGAATAGAAGGGAAATTCCTTAACATAATAAACGGCATTTATGCGAAGCCAACAGCCAACATCCTAAATGGAGAGAGTCTGAAAGCATTTCCCTTGAGAATGGGAACCAGGCAAGGATGCCCTTTATCACAGCTCCTATTGAACATTGTGCTGGAGGTCTTAGCCAGAGCAATTAGGTGAGAAAAACAAATAAAGGACATCCAAATTGGCAAGGAAAAAGTAAAAATATCTCTATTTGCAAATGACATGATCTTAGACACAGAAAACCCAAAAAATCCACAAGAAACTAATTGAAGATTTCAGGAAAGTATAAGGATAAACACACACAAATCAGTTGGATTCCCCTACACCAACAAAGAGAAAACCAAAGAAGAAATAACCAAATCAATACCATTTACAATAGCCCCCAAGAAGATAAAATACTTAGGAATAAATATAAGCAGAGATGTAAAAGACCTATATAAAGAAAACTACAAGACACTACTGCAAGAAACCAAAAGAGGCCTACATAAGTGGGAAAATATACCTTGCTCATGGATAGGAAGACACAACGTTGTGGAAATGTCAATTCTACCCAAAACCATCTACAGATATAATGCAATCCCAATCCAAATTCCAATGGTATTTTTTAATGACATGGAGAATCAAATCACCAAATTCATATGGAAAAGAAAGAGGCTCGAGTCAAGTAAAGCATTACTGAAGAAGAAAGTGGGAGACCTCACACTAACCTGGTTTTATAACCTATTATACTGCCACAGTAGTCAAAATAGCCTGGTACTGGTACAGCAACAGACACAAAGACCAATGGAACAGAATTGAGAATGCAGAGGTAAATTCATCCACCAAAAAAAAAAATTCTTTTTTTTTTTTTATGGAGCAGCTGATATTTGACAAAGACCCAAAGTCTGTTAAATGGGGAAAAGACAGTCTCTGACAGTCTCTTTAATAAATGGTGCTGACATAACTGGATGTTGTTGTTGTTTTTAGGTGCCATCGAGTCAGTTCCGAAACATAGCGACCCTATGCACAACAGAACAAAACACTGCCCGGTCCTGCGCCATCCTTACAATCATTGTTATGCCTGAGATCATTGTTGCAGCCACTGTGTCAATCCACGTCGTTGAGGGTCTTCCTCTTTTCTGCTGACCCTGTACTCTGCCAAGCATGATGTCCTTCTCCAAGGACTGATCTCTCCTCACAACATCTCCAAAGTATGTAAGACACAGTCTCGCCATCCTTGCTTCTAAGGAGCATTCTGGTTGTACTGCTTCTAAGACAGACTTTTTCTTTCTTTTGGCAGTCCATGGTATATTCAATATTCTTCGCCAACACCACAATTCAAAGGCATCAATTCTTCTTCGGTCTTCCTTACTCATTGTCCAGCTATCACATGCATATGATGCAATTGAAAATACAATGGCTTGGGTCAGGTGCACCTTAGTCTTCAAGGTGACATCTTTTCTTTTCAAAACTTTAAAGAGGTCCTTTGCAGCAGGTTTGCCCAATGCAATGCGTCTTTTGATTTCTTGACTGCTGCTTCCATGGCTGTTGATTGTAGATCCAAGGAAAATGAAATCCTTGACAACTTCAATCTTTTCTCCGTTTATCATGATATTGCTCATTGGTCCAGTTGTGAGGATTTTTGTTTTCCTTACGTTGAGGTGGAATCCAAACTGAAGGCTGTGGTCTTTGATCTTCATTAGTAAGTGCTTCAAATCCTCTTCACTCTCAGCAGGCAAGGTTGTGTCATCTGCATAACACAGGTCGTGAATGAGTCTTCCTCCAATCCTAATGCCCTGTTCTTCATCATATAGTCCAGCTTCTTGGATTATTTGCTCAGCGTAAAGATTGAATAGGTATGGTGAGAGAATACAACCCTAACGCACACCTTTCCTGACTTTAAACCACTTAGTATCCCCTTGTTCTGTACGAACAACCACCTCTTGATCTATGTAAAGTTTCCTCATGAGCACAATTAAGTGTTCTGGAATTCCCATTCTTCGCAATGTTATGCATAGTTTGTTATGATCCACACAGTCGAATGCCTTTGCATAGTCAATAAAACACAGGTAAACATTCTTCTGATATTCTCTGCTTTCAGCCAGGATCCATCTGACATCAGCAATGATATCTCTGGTTCCACGTCCTCTTCTGAAACCAGCCTGAATTTCTGGCAGTTTTTTTTTGCCGCAGCCATTTTTGAATGATCTTCAGCAAAATTTTGCTTGCGTTTGATATTAATGATAATTGTTCTATAATTTCCACCTTTGGTTGGATCACCTTTCTTGGGAATAGGCATAAATATGGAACTCTTGCAGTCAGTTGGCCAGGAAGCTGTCTTCCATATTTCTTGGCATAGACAAGTGAGCACCTCCAGCGGTGCATCTGTTTGATGAAACATCTCAATTGATATTCCATCAATTCCTGGAGCTTTGTTTTTCACCAATGCCTTCAGAGCAGCTTGGACTTCTTCCTTCACAGTACCATCAGTTCCTGATCATATGCCACCTCTTGAAATGGTTGAATATCGACTAATTCTTTTTGGTATAACGACTCTGTATATTCCTTCCATCTTCTTTTGATGCTTCCTGCATCGTTTAATATTTTCCCCATGGAATCCTTCATAATTGCAACTCAGGGCTTGAATTTTCTCTTCAGTTCTTTCAGCTTGAGAAATGCGAACCGTGTTCTTTCCTTTTGGTTTTCCATCTCCAGCTCTTTGCACATGTCATTATAATACTTTACTTTGCCTTCTGTTCAGTTCTTTTACTTCATCAATTCTTCCTTTTGCTTTAGCTGCTCGACACTCGAAAGCAAGTTTCAGAGTCTCCTCTGACATCCATCTTGGTCTTTTCTTTCTTTCTCATCTTTTCAATGACCTCCTGCTTTCTTCATGTATGATGTCCTTGATGTCATTCCACAACTCGTCTGGTCTTTGGTCACTAGTGTTCAGTGCATCAAATCTATTCTTCAGATGGTCTCTAAATTCACATGGGATATATTCAGGGTCATATTTTGGCTCTCGTGGACTTGCTCTGATTTTCCTTAGTTTCAGCTTGAACTTACATATGAGCAATTGATGGTCTGTTCCAAGGCCCCTGGCCTTGTTCTGATTGATGATATTGAGCTTTTCCATCATCTCTTTCCACTGATGTAGCGAATTTGATTTCTGTGCATTCCATCCGGTGAGGTCCACGTGTATAAAAAAAAAAAAAATTTTTTTTTTTTTTTTGTATAGTCACTGTTTATGTTGGTGAAGGAAGGTATTTGCAATGAAGTCATTGGTCTTGCAAAATTCTATCATTCCATCTCTGGCATTGTTTCTATCACCGAGGCCATATTTTCCAACTACTGATATTTCTTCTTTGTTTCCAGCTTTCACATTCCAATCGCGAATAATTATCAATGCATCTTGATTGCATGTTCAATCAATTTCAGACTGTAGCAACTGACAAAAATCTTCTATTTCTTCATCTTTGGCTCTAGTGGTTGGTGCGTAAAATTGAATAATAGTCATATTAACTGGTCTTCCTTGTAGGCATATGGATATTATCCTATCACTGACAGTGTTATACTTCAGGATACATCTTGAAACTTCTTTTTGATGATGAATGCAACACCATTCCTCTTCAAGTTGTCATTCCCAGCATAGTAGACTGTACGATTGTCCAATTCAAAATCGTGTCTGTCAATTTGTCATACTGTGGGGTCTTACCTGTTGCTGTGAAGCTGGAAGCTATGCCACCAGTATTCAGATACCAGTTGGGTCACCCATGGAGGACAGATTTCAGTTGAGGTTGTAGACTAAGACAGACTAGGAAGAAGGACCCGGCAGTCTACTTCTGAAAAGCATTATGCAGTGAAAACCTTATGAATAACATAACTGGATATCCTGCTGCAAAAAATGAAACGTGACCCACACTTCACATCATGCACAAAAACTAACTCAAAATGGATAAAAGACCTAAATATAAAATCTAAAATGATAAAGATCAGGGAAGAAAAATAGAGACAATGCTAGGAACCCTAATACATGGCATAAACGGAATACAAAATAGTACTAACAATGCACAAACACCAGAAGAGAAACTAGATAACTGGGATCTCCTAAAAATCAAACCCTTATACTCATCCAAATACTTCACCAAAAGACTTCAACCTACAGACTGAGATAAAATTTGTGGCTACAACATATCCAATCAGTGTCTAATCTCTAAAATCTACAAGATACTGCAAACCTCAACAACAAAAAGACATAATCCAATTAAAAAATGGGCAAAGGATATGAAGAGGAACATCATCAAAGAAGACCTTCAGGCAGCTAACAGATATATGAGGAAATGCTCACGATCATTAGCTAATAGAAAAATGAAAATCAAAACTACAATGAGATACCATCTCAGCCCAGTGAGGCTGGCATTAATCCAAAAAACACAAAATAATAAATGTTGGAGAGGTTGTGGAGAGACTGGAACACTTATATACTGCTGGTGGGAATGTGAAATGGTACAAACACTTTGGAAATCGATTTAGTACTTCCGTAAAAAGCTAGAAATAGAAGTGCCATATGATCCAGCAATCTCACTCTGTGGAATTTATCCTAAAGAAATAAGAGCCATCACATGTTTAGATATATGCATTGCAGCACAGTTCACAGTAGCAAAAAGATGGAAACAACCTAAGTGCCCATCAACAGACGAATGGATAAACAAATTATGGTATATTCACACAATGGAATACTAAGAAACAATACAGAACAACGATGAATCCACGAAGCATCTCATAACGTAGATAAATCTGGAAGGAATTATGCTGAGTGAAATTAGTTGCAAAAGGAGAAATATTGTAGGAGACCACTATTATAAGAACTCAAGAAAAGGTTTAAACACAGAGGAAAACATTCTCTGATGGTTAGGAGGGTGAGGTGGAAGGGAGAGGGGTATTCACTAACTAGATAAAAAAAATAGTAGAACAAGAATTATTTTAGGTGAAGGGAAGGACAACACAGAATACAGGTGAAGTCAGCACAACTGATCTAAACTAAAAGCTAAGAAGTTTCCTGAATACAACCAAACACTTCAAGGGACAGAGTAGCAGGGATGGTAGCCTAGGGACCATGGTTTCAGAGGTGATCTAGATTAACTGGCACAAAGTTTTTTAATAAAATGTTCTGCATCCCACTTTACTGAGTGGTGTCTGGGGTCCTAAAAACTAGCAAGTGGCCATCTAAGATGCATCAATTTGTCCCAAACCACCTGGAGCAAAGGAGAATGAAGAACACCGAAGAGTCAAGGAAAATATTAGCTCAAGAGGCAGAAAGGGCCACATAAAAGAGAGACTCCATTAGCCTGAAGCCAGAACTAGATGTGCCTGGCTACCACCAATGACCGTCTGACAGGGAACACAACAGAGAGTCCCTGAGAGAGCAAGAAAAAAGTGGGGTGCAGAACTCAAATTCTAGTAAAAAGACCAGATGTAATGGTCTGACTGAGACTAGAGGAACCCCAGAATACATGGCTCCCAGTCTCTCTGTTAACCCAGAACTAAAACCATTCCCAAAGCCAACTTTCAAAGATTAGACTGGACTATAAGACATAAGATGTTACTCGTGAAGAGTGTGTTTCTTAGTTTAAGTAGCTAATAAAAAAAAAAAAATTGCTGTCGAGTTGATTCCAACTCATGGAGGCAAGATGAGAAGGCAGAGAGACACAGGAGCTGGTTGAATGGACACCAGAAATCCAGGGTGGAAAGGAGGAGCATGCTGTCACATTACAGAGAGAGCAACAGGGTCACATAACAATGTGTATATAAATTTTTGTATGAGAAACTAACTTGAGCTGTAAACTTTCACTTAAGTACAATAAAAAAATAAATAAATAAGAATGCCACCTAGCCACTTTGGGCTCTTATGTCTCTGGATCAACAGGCAAAGAAGGGAGTTACCATATTGGCTGCTGCGGTTGACCCTGATTACCGAGAAGAAATTGGATTGCTATTACATAATGCAGGTGAAGAAGAGTATGTCTGGAATACAGGAAATCCCCTAAGGCATCTCTTAGTACTACCATGCCCTGTGATTAAAGCCAATGGAAAACTGTTGTTGTTGCTGTTAGGTGCCGTCAAGTCGGTTCCAACTCATAGCGACCCTATATACCGCAGAACGAAACACTGCTCGGTCCTGCGCCATCCTTGCAAGCATTGTTATGCTTGATCCCAGTGTTGCAGCCACTGTGTCAATCTGTCTCGTTGAGGGTCTTTCTCTTTTCTGCCTACCTTGTACTTTACCAAGTATAATGTCCTTCTCCAGGGACTGATCCCTCCTGACAACATGTCCGAAGTATGTAAGACGCAATCTCGCCATCCTTACTTCTAAGGAGCATTCTGGTTGTACTTCTTCCAAGACAGATTTGTTTGTTCTTTTTGCAATCCATGGTGTATTCGATGTTCTTCCTCAACACCATAATTCAAAGGCATCAATTCTTCTTCGGTCTTTCTTATTCACTGCCCAGCTTTCACATGCATATGTGCAATTGAAAATACCATGGCTTGGGTCAGGCACACCTTAGTCTTCAAGGTGACATCGTTACTTTCCAACACTTTAAAGAGGTCCTTTGCAGCAGATTTACCCAATGCAATGTGTCTTTTGATTTCTTGACTGCTGCTTCTGTGGGTGTTGATTGTGGATCCAAATAAAATCAAATCTTTGACAACTTCAATCAAACCTGTCCTCTGTTATCTGAATACCAGTGGCATAGCTTCCAGCATCACAGCAACACGCAAGCCCCCACAGTTCAACAAACTGACAGACACATGGGGGAATGGAAAACTACACCAACCCAATTCTGACATGACTATTAATGATCTAGACCCTTCAAGAATGAAGGTTTGGTCAACCCACCAGGCAAGGAACCATGGACAGCTGAGGTGCTTGCTGAGGATGAAGGAATAGGGAATGTGTGGTAGAAAAAAATAGTTCTAAATACCAGTTACAACCATATGACCAGTTGCAACAACGAGGACTTTAATTGTTATGAGCATTTCTTCCTTGTATGTGTGCATTAAATATTTTTGTTTTCTTCACTTATAAAACACAAGATGTAAACAGGGCTAGTGCATTTTCAGTTATATGCATATTAGTTGTATCATGTTAGGAACAAATATGACTTTATAATTACCCTTATTCAGTGATTTTGTATGGTTGAAGATATGTACAGGTGCCAAGGTGACAAAATGTGGACTATGATTGTTAAGATTACATGTCAGCTTGACTAGGCCAGGATTCTCAGTAGTTTGGCAGTTATGATGTAGTCTGACAGTCGTATAATGATGCAATCACTTCCATGACGAAATCTGATATAACGTGTTCACCTCCATGATGGGATCTGCTGTGAGTGGCCAATCAATTGAAAAAGTTTCTTTGGGGGTGTGGTCTGCATCCAATACAGGTGGACTTTCTGACAAATGTCACAGGCTTTTGCTTGCTCTGGATCCTGCAGCTGGCTCCTGTTCATCTGACCTCTGGTTCTTGGGACTTGAGCTAGCAGTTTGTCTGCCAGTCTTGGGTTCACCAGCCCCTATAGCTACGTGAGTTGGGAGAAGCTTCTAGTCTGACTCACGGACCTGGGACTTTCCAGCCTCTACAACTGCGTGAGCCATATCCTTGATATAAGTCTCTCTCTCTCTCTATATATATATATAGACGCTTCAGTGGTTTTGCTTCCCTAGAAGACAGAGCCTAAGACATCATCTATGGCCTTTTGCTTTCTTTCTGTGATGTTTATTTTCATGTCCTTTGCCTATTTGTCTATCGGGATGTTTCTCTCTTCCATATTATTTTGTTAGTACACTCTTTAATTATATTGAATTTTTCTTTTCGTATATACCATATTTCTAGTTTTCCATTTTTCTTTTGATTTTGTTTGTAGGTTTCCTCTTTTATATACAGAATATTGAAATTTTTATGAAGTCAATTCCATCAGTATTTTTCTTTATGTGTCAGTCTTCCATGCTGAGAAAAAATCTTTTCAAGCATCCAAATCATAAATATTCACCTATGCTTTCTGCAAAAATAACTTGTTTTCTTTTTGAACATTTAACTCTTTATGCCGTTAAGAATTTCTTTGGTATGCCATGTTATGTGATGAAAGGAAATAGTTTCCTATCACCACCACTCTGGTAATCAGCTACTTGGCCCAACTTTTTTACCCTGAATTGATATACCATTCTCATCATATGTTCTTGTTTTTAGATGCCGTGGAGTCAGTTCTGACTCATAGTGACACTATGCACAACAGAATGAAACACTGCCCAGTCCTGAGCCATCCTTACAATCGTTATGCTTAAACCCATTGTTGTAGCCACTGTGTCAATCCACCTTATTGAGGGTCTTCTTTTCCGCTGACCCTGTACTTTACCAAGCATGATGTCCTTCTCCTGGGACTGTTTCCTCCTGACTACATGTCCAAAGTATGTAAGATGCAGTCTTGCCATCCTTGCTTCCAAGGAGCATTCTGATTGTACTTCTTCCAAGACAGACTTTTTCTTTCTTTTGGCAGTCCGTGGTGTATTCAATATTCTTCGCCAACACCACAATTCAAAGGCATCAATTCTTCTTCGGTCTAAGTGCTAATTTATTCTTGAGTCTGTTTCTGAGGTGCATATTGGGCTACACACAGTGTAGTGTTTCAAAGTACAGCTTCTAGAATCATACTGAGAACTACTTATTAGCTCTACACCTTTTAGAAAGTTACTTAATCATTTGTGTCTCAAATTCACCATTTGTAAAATTAATAATAGTCTCTACTTTCTAAATTTCTAAGTTCATGGAAGGATTAAATGAGATGCTACATGTAAAGTGATTTAAAAGAGGTAATTTGTGTAAACTCTTAAAAGCAGTGATGAGTATATAATGAACAATTAATGAATGCTAGTAACTATTTTATCGGTTTATCATTTCCTATACCAATACCATACAGTTTCATTTTTTATACTTTTAAAACACATTTTAATAATGTGTGCCATTCTCTCCCCTTTTTCCTTTTTTTTTTTTTTTGAATAGAGAGCAAATTATTTAGTCTCTCTATGTTTTTCTTTTCATATGTGTAAAATTCAGATATAGTAGTACCTATTTATCCCATCCCATAGGATTTATCCCATAGGATTCTTATGAGGATGATCATACTCCAGTTGGCTATTTTTGCCCATTCATTCTTACCGATAAGCATTAAATGTGATGAATATTTTTCTTAAATAATCCCATTGTATGTTGATTGGAGTTGAGAAACATCTGTAATTAATTTGCATCACTATTTTTTCAAGTTACATTATTTCAATAAAGTTTAATTGATTCTTCATAAAAGGCCTATGCTTTTCATGTTACAGAGTTACTTAAATGTATTTTTTATTGACATTGTAAATGGTGTTTTATTTTTTAATCATATTTTTTGCCTTGCTGTCTGAAGCAGACAACGAAGAAGAAAATTCTGGCTCTGCCACTTCTTAGATGTGTAACTTTTAGCAAGTTATGCAGTCTCCCTATGCTTTTGTCTTCTCACATGTAAAATGCAGATATAGTAGAACATATCACATAGGATTCTTAAGAGGATTGTTGTATTACAGTTAGTTTTTTAGCTGATTCTCTTGAATTTTCTGTGTAGGTAGTATTATCTGCCACAAATAAATTTGTTCCTCATTTCCTGTAGTTGTACATCTAATTTCTTTTCATGCTTTATACCAATGATAGATTTTACAGAATATTTTGAATAATAATGGCAATAGGATGCATACATGTCTTGTTCTTTAATAAGAGCACAGTAAATCATAATCTTGGCTATTTGAGACAGATATTCTCTATCATACAGAGAAAATATCTTTCCATTTTATTTTACTATGAGTTTTTCTCAGAAATGGGTTAGTGCATTTTCTCAAATATCAATTCAGCATTTAGAAGAAAACTGTGTGTGTGTATTACATCATTTGATTTATTAAGGTAATCATTACAATAACATATTTCCTAATTTTGAACCATCCCAACATTTATGGGATAAACCCTGCTTGATCATAATGTATGCATCTTTTAATATATTCATGAATTTTATTAAATAGCATGTAATTTAAGGTTATTGTGTCTACATACTGAAATGAACTTGATTTTTAGAGTTTGTTGTTGCGTTTTCTTTGTCAAGTTTGGGAATAAAGTTTATATATTCTTCATAAAATGAAATGAGTTTTTTTTCTTTTTTATCCCTTGGAAGAATCTTAATAACCCATGAATCATCTGTCCCCTAAATTTTTTAAGAAACTTACCTATAAAGTCACTCGAACCTGGTGCATTTTGCAGGAATATTTTTTATTATAAGATTTTACAATTTCTTCTGTTATTACTTCTACCCATTTTTGAGGCAATTTTGACAGTTAACATTTACTCCAAAAACCACTTACTTAAAACTTAAGCAAAAATTTTTCCCAGAATTCTTTTTTAAATTTATTTTATTTTTTATTCTTGTTGAGAATACACACAGCATGACATACACCAATTTTACAATTTCTACATATACAATTCAATAACATTGATTGCATTCTTCAAATAATGCAAGTATACTCACACTCCTTTTCTGAGTTGTTCCTCTGTATTAACAAAACTCACTGCCCCCTAGGTTTCCTATCTAATCTTCTGAGTTGCTGTTGTCAATTTGACTCCAAAATAGATAGTTCTTAAAACAGCACAATGCTGAAGGCAGACATTCTTTATTTGTTAAGCTAAACTAATTTTTTGGTTTTAGGAAGACTTCAAGGAATATTTTTGGTTTAAGAATTAAGGTTTAAAGATTACCTCAGAGCAATAGTTTCAGGGGTACATCCAACCTCCATGGCTCCAGAAATTCTGGATTCCATGAAAACTTGAAATTATGTTGTGCATTTTTCCCCTTTCGATCAGGATTCCTCTATAGAATCTATGACCAAAGACATTCAGTAATAATAGCCTGGAATTATCCAGTTCTTCTGGTCTCATAGCAAAAGATGCAGTTGTTTATGGAGGCAATTAGCCACACATCCATTTCCTCCCCCTATTCCTAACTCACCTTCTTCTCTGTTGTTCCAAGTGAATAGAGACCAATTGTTGCACCTTGGATGGCTGCTTCTAAGCTTTTAAGACCCCAGGCACTAGGCAGTGAACTAGGAGGTAGAATAGAAGCACTAAACACATTATTAGACCAATTAACTTGGAAGTCCCATGAAACCATGACCCTAAAACTCCAAACCCCATGAGGGTTTTGGGTGTACATAGGCAGGCTCAGCATCTGCTCTTTTGTTGTTGTTGTTATAAATATATCTATCATGCAACTTTTGCCAGTTCAACTTTTTTATAGGTGTACAACTTATTGACAGCAATTACATTTATCAGCTGTGCAACCCAACCCTTAATCAATTTGATTTTTCCATCATTATAAACTAAAAATCAGTGCTTTATCAGCAATAACCTGCCCTTTCTCCCTCCCTCCCATCCCTGGTAAAACAAAAAATCAAAACCATTGCCTTCAAGTTGATTCCAATTCATGGCGACCCTATAAGACAGAGTAAAACTGCCCCATAAGGTTTCCAAGGAGTGGCAGGTAGATTTAAACAGCCGATCTTTTGGTTAGCAGCCAAACTCTTAACCACTGTGCCACCAGGGCTCTCCCACTCCTGGTAATCACTAATAAATGTTAATCTCTGTACATTTCCCTTTTTTGTCTTTTTATATAAATGAGGTCATACAATATCTGCCCTTTAGTGATTGGCTTATTTCACTCAGTAGAATGTCTTTAAGCTCCCACCATATTATAGTATTATCAAGACTTCATTTCTCTTTCTGCATAAGTAATTATCTTAGTTATCTACTGCTGTTATAGCAGAAATACCACAAGTGAATGACTTTAACAAATAAATTTATTTTCTCACAGTTTAGGAGGATAGATCTTGGAATTCAGCATGCCAGCTCAATGGAAAGGCTGTTTTCTCTCTGTCGGCTCTGGGAAAGGTCTTTGGCTCTTTAGCTTCTGTTTCCTGGATCCTTAGAGATATGAATGTGACTTGGCATCTGTCTTCCCCCATATTTGCTTGCTTAATCTGTTCCTTCGGTATCCTGTAAAAGATTGATCTTAATTATGGGGATGGAGTAAAGCTGTCAGGATCTTCATTTCCTGAGGTGGCATGACTCAAAACAAAAAGAAATAGCTGCAAGCATTCCTTAATAATCTGAACATGGATTGCACGAAGTATGAATCTAGGGAAATAGGAAGTCATCATCAAAAATGAAATGGAGGGAGCCAAGATGGTGGAATAGACAGATGCTTCTGGTGAGCCCTCTTTACAACAAAGACCCAAAGAAACAAGTGAAACGAGTGTATTGATGACAAGCTGGGAGCCCTGAACACCAAAAGAAAGCTTAGAAAATGAACTGAGGGGCAAGGGGAGGAAGAGATGGTTGAGAATTAGAGAGGAGTTACCAGACCTGAATCACAGGGAGCCCTCATGCACCATTCCTGGGACTAGCACAAGTGGGCTGGTACTAGCGTTTGGCTGCTTCTCTCAGGGAGAAGCAGCCAGCCACACAGCCTACTCACACCTTCGGAACTAGAGAAGACTGGCGCTCCTGGCAAAAGCTAAGTACTTGCATATATTTTTACTATCCCCCCCCCACCTTGCTCCCAAGAAGGCATTAGCAGCTGATTCCCTGGGCCTGAGATAGGCCCTGCTGAGTACCTAGAGCCATCCTCCCAGCCTTGCAGAAGGAATAAATTTGCAACTGGGGGAAAAAGATAATTTGCCAGCTCCACCAGATGGGGGAGCTAAGGACAGAAATGGCTCATCTCCAGGCATAAACAGTCCGTGGACTTTGAGTGCATTTCCCCTCTGCATGGACCTGTGTGGGCCTATTTTAGGAGAATAGTGCTTGTTGGCAGACTCCAAATGTTTCAGCTGTGCAGCAGAGAGGTGGGTGTTTGATGTTTGACATTGCTTTGCCTATTAAACAGGGTCCTCACCTACCCACATCAGGGGACTAAGGTCTGGTGGCTCCATTCAGGTCACCCAGCCACCTGCGGCAGGGGTCCAAAGATAACCAGTACCTCCCAGTCCTCATGACCAAAAACATTGGGTGCCCAGGATCTGTCTGCAGAACCCACACACCTGTACGCTCTAGGAAACAGGGACTAGCTTTCCTCAGAGACACATGGGGGACAAATCTCAGCCCCCTGCCTTGTTCAGAGTGTGATCCCCTGCTGCAACCAGATACCAGTACCTACACCAATCACCCCTGCCCCTCTAAGACTGTAGGACAGAGCCTGTACCACACACTTGACTATCAGCTACCTGGACACCTGAGATGACTTCATACAAGAAAACTGAATGGACTCCTAGGCTGATATACCTGATAACAGCTCTAGCCATCTGGGGACAGGACGTCAGAGCTCCAAAGTTGAAAATAATCAAGCTAGCTCACTCAAGCAACCCATTTGGGCATATCAAAACAGAACAAAGCAAGAAGCTATGACACAGTAAGCAATCGTAAAATAAACTAAAAAAATAACTTATAGATGGCTTGGAGACAACAGACAATATAAAGTCACATAAAGAAACAGACAATGATCACCTCAACAAGCTCTCAAAACAAAGAATCAGGGATCTTCTAAATGAAAGTGCCTTCTTGGAATTACCAGAGGCACAATACAAAAGATTAATTTACAGAACCCTTCAAGATATCAGAAAGGAAATGAGACAATATGCACAACAAGCCAAGGAACACACAGATAAAGCAATGTAAGGAATTAAAAAGATTATTCAGGAACATAATGAAAAATATAATAAGCTGGAAAAATCCACAGACAGCAATCAGAAATTCAGAAGATTAACACTAAAATTACAGAAGTAGACAACTCAATAGAAAGTCAGAGGAGCAAAATTGAGCAAGTAGAAGGCAAAATTTCTGGACGTGAAGATAAAGCACTTGGCACTAATATATTTGAAGAAAAATCAGATAAAAGAATTTAAAAAAATGAAGAAACCTTAAGAATCATGTGGAACTCTATAGAGAGAAATAACCTATGAGTGATTAGAGCACCAGAACAGGGAAGAATAACAGAAAATACAGAGAGAATTGTTGAAGATTTGTTGGCAGAAAACTCCCCTGATATTGTGAAAGATGAGAAGATATCCATCCAAGATGCTCATTGAACTCCACATAAGGTAGATTTTAAAAAAGAAAGTCACCAAGACATACTATAATCAAACTTGCCAAAACCAAAGATAAAGAGAGAATTTTCAGAGTAGCTAGGGACAAATGAAAAGTCACCTACAAAGGAGAGCCAATAAGGATAAGCTTGGACTATTCAGCAGAAACCATGCAGGCCAGAAGGCAACGGGAAGACTTATACAAAACATTGAAGGAAAAAATTGCCAGCCAAGAATTATATATCTAGAAAAACTGTCTCTCAAATACGAAGGTGAAATTAGGACATTTCCAGATAAACAGAAGTTTAGGGAATTTGTAAAACCAAACCAAAACTACAAGAAATACTAAAGGGAGTTCTTTGGTTAGAAAATCAATAATATCAGGTATCGACCCAAGACTAGAACGCTGGGGAGAGCAATCAGAATTCAACCCAGACAGGAAAATCAAAAAAATAAATCAAGATTAAAAAAAAAACACTCTAAACAGGGAAACAGTGATGTTATTATGTAAAAGAAGACAACATTAACACAATAAAGACGAACTAAGAAACGTAGTCATAGATCTCCCATATGGAGAGGAAGGTAGGGTGATACAAAGAAATAAAAGTTAGGTTTAAATTTAGAAGAATAGGGGTAAACAATAAGGTAACCACAAAGGGGACAAACTATCGTACACATTAAAATAAAATACAAGAAAAAAATAGAGACTCAGCAGAAACAAAATCAACAACAACCAATATGAGGAAAGGAGAATATATAAAGATAATCTACTCAGCACATAAAATTAAGTGGGGAGAAGAAACTGTCAACAACACACAAAAGAAAGACATTCAAATGATAGCACTAAATTCATACCTATCCATAATTACGCTGAATGTCAAAGGACTAAATGCACTAATAAAGAGACAGAGAGTGGCAGAATGGATTAAAAAACAAGATCCGTCTATATGCTGCCTATAAGACACACACCTTAGACTTAGAGACACAAACAAACTTAAAGTCAAAGGATGGAAAAAAAATCAAGCAAATAATCAAAAAAAAGTAGGAGTGGCAATATTAATTTCTGACAAAATAGACTTTAAAGTTAAATCCATCATAAAGGATAAGGAAGGACACTATATAATGATTAAAGGGAGATGCAACCATATTAAATATTTTGCACACAATGACAGGGCTGCAAGATACATAAAACAAACTCTATCAGCGTAGAAAAGTGAGATAGACAGCTCCACAATAATAGTGGGAGACTTTAACACACTACTTTCGGTGAAGGACAGGACATCCAGAAAGAAACTCAATTAAGACACGGAAGATCTAAATGACACACTCAACCAACTTGACCTCAGAAATATACAGAGCACTCCACCCAACAGCAGCCAAGTATACTTTCTTTTCTAGCGCATATGGAACATTCTCTAGAATAGACCACATATTAGGTCATAAAGCAAGCCTTAACAGAATCCAAAACACTGAAATATTATAAAGCATCTTCTCTGACCATAAGGCCATAAAAGTGGAAATCAATAATAGAAAAAGCAGGGAAAAGAAATCAAACACTTGGAAACTGAACAATGCCCTGCTCAAAAAAGACTGGATTCTAGAAGACATTAAGGACGGAATAAAGAAATTCATAGAATCCAAAGAGAATGAAAACACTTCCTATCAGAACTTTGGGACACAGCGAAAGCAGTGCTCAGAGGTCAATTTATATCAATAAATGCACACATACAAAAAGAAGAAAGGGCCAAAAACAAAGAATTCTCCCTACAACTTGAACAAATAGAGAGAGAGAAGCAAAAGAAACCCACAGACAGCAGAAGAAAACAAATAATAAAAATTAGAGCAGAACTGAATGAAATAGAAAACAGAAAAACAATTGAAAGAATTAACCAGGCCAAAATCTGGTTTTTTGAAAAAAGCAACAAAATTGATAAACAACTGGCCAAATTGACAAAAGAAAATCAGGAGAGGAAGCAAATAACCCGAATAAGAAATGAGATGGGCAATGTTACAGCAGACCCAACTGAAATTAAAAGAATCATATCAGATTACTACGAAAAATTGTACTCTAACAAATTTGAAAACCTGGAAGAAATGGATGAATTCCTAGAAACACACTACCTACCCAAACTAACACACACAGAGATAGAACAACTAAATAGACCCATAACAAAAGAAGAATTTGCAAAGGTAATCAAAAAACTCCCAACAACAACAAAAAAAAGCCATGGCCTGGATGGCTTCGCAGAGTTCTACCAAACTTTCAGAGAAAAGTTAACATCACTACTACTAAAGGTATTTCAGAGCATAGAAAAGGATGGAATATTCCCAAACTCATTCTATTAAGCCCCCATATCCCTGATACCAAAACCAGGTAAAGATGCCACAAAAAAAGAAAATTATAGACCTATATCCCTCATGAACTTAGATGCAAAGTCTCAACAAAAGTCTAGTCAATAGAGTTCAACAACATATGAAAAAAATAATTCACCATGACCACGTGGGATTCATACCAGGTATGCAGGGATGGTTCAACATTAGAAAAACAATTAATGTAATAAAAGACAAGAATCACATGATTTTATCAACTGATGCAGAAAATGCATTTGACAAAGTTCAACACCCATTCATGATAAAAACTCTCAACAAAGTAGGAATAGAAGGAAAATTCCTCAACATAATAAAAGGCATTTATACAAAGCCAATATCCAACATCATCTTAAATGGAGAGAGTCTGAAAGCATTCCCCTTGAGACTGGGAACCAGACAAAGATGCCCTTTATTACCGCTCTTGTTCAACATTGTGCTGGAGGTCCTAGCCAGAGCAATTAGGCAAGATAAAGAAATAAAGGGCATCCAGATTGGCAAGGAAGAAGTAAAAGTATCTCTATTTGCAGATGATGTGATCTTATACACAGAAAACCCTAATGAATCCTCCAGAAAACTACTGAAACTAATAAAAGAGTTCAGCAGGGTATCGGGATACAAGATAAAGATACAAAAATCTGTTGGATTCCTCTACACCAACAAAAAGAACATCGAAGAGGAAATCACCAAATCAATACCATTTATAGTAGCCCCCAAGAAGATAAACTATTTAGGAATAAATCTTACCAGAGATGGAAAAGACTTATACAAAGAAAACTACAAAACACTTCTGCAAGCAACCAAAAGAGACCTACATAAGTGGAAAAACACACCTTGCTCATGGATGGGAAGACTTAGCATTATAAAAATGTCTATTCTACCAAAAGCCATCTATACATACAATGCAATTCCGATCCAAAGTCTAAAGACATTCTTTAATGAGATGGAGAAACAAATCACCAACTTTATATGGAAGGGAAAGAGTCCCCGGATAAGTAAAGCATTACTGAAAAAGAAGAACAAAGTGGGAGGCCTCACTCTACCTGATTTTAGAACCTATTATACCGCCACAGTAGTCAAAACAGCCTGGTACTGGTACTACAACAGATACATAGACCAATGGAACAGATTGAGAATCCAGATATAAATCCATCCACATACGAGCAGTTGATATTTGACAAAGGCCCAAAATCTGTTAAATGGGGAAAAGACAGTCTTTTTTACAAATCGTGCTGGCATAACTGGATATCCATCTGCAAAAAAAATGAAACAAGACCCATACCTCACTCTATGCACAAAAACAAGCTCAAAATGGATCAAAGACCTAAATATCAAAACTAAAATGATAAAAATCATGGAAGAAAAAATAAGGACAGTGTTAGGAGCCCTAATACATGACAAAAACAGTATATAAAACATTAGTAACAATGCAAAAGAAAAACTAGATAACTGGGAGCTCCTAAAAATCAAACACCTATGCTCATCCAAAGACTTCACCAAAAGAGAAGAAAGATTACCTACAGACTGGGAAAAAGTTTTTAGCTATGACATATCTGATCAGCGCCTGATCTCTAAAATCTAGGTGATACTGCAAAAACTCAACTACAAAAAGACAACTAACCCAAGGGAAAGGTTTCTCTCTCTGTCATCTCTGGAGGAAGATCCTTCTTGTCAATCTCCTGGACTAGGAGCTTCTCTGAGCAGAAACCCCAGGTCCAAAGGACGTACCCGGTGCTTCTTTCTGGGTGGTATGTGGTCTCCAACTCTCTGCTTGCTTCCCTTTCCTTTTATCTCTTGCAAGATAGAAGTTGGTGCAGGTCACACCCCAGGGAAACTCCCTTTACATTGGATCAGGGATGTTACCTGAGAAGGGTGTTACATCCCACCCTAATCCTCTTTAACCACAGGCAGAGATTATGATTTATAACACATAGGAAAATCACAAAATAGAGGACAACCACACAGTGCTGGAATCATGTCCTAACAACCTTGACACATATATTTGGGGAACACAATTCATGACATTCCATCCTTTGGCCCACAAATATTCATCCCCTTGCCACATATAAAACTTATTCACCCATCACATCCCTTATACTGTGTTTTTTTCTTATTTTGTGCACTACCTCTAAAAAATCTTTACACTTATTGTGACATTTATACTATCACTATAAATCTGCTTCTACACATCACCATCTTCTGAATGAAACCAAAATAACAAACATTCAAAATATTTTGCTATCTTGACCCAAAATTTGACTGATTCCAATAGTTTCACTGTGATATTTTACCTCTCATCAACACAATGTTAGAATGTATTTTCTACTAAAAAAAAAAAATATATATATAATATACTAATTTTTCTTTATATTCGAGCCTTGCTTCCAATTACTCACATTGGCTTCCTTCAATGGAACAGATACTGTGACAGCCTATACTTTATTTCTTCTTGCAATAAATAATTGTAATGGCTACTGTAATTAGTATATCTAATACTTTCTTAATCTCTACCTCAAAATAGTACAAAATATAAGCTACAGAATAGAAAAATTGGAAATTTTTATTGTTATATTTATGCTCTCAAATATACTTTTCAATATTAAGCCAACAATAAATGGGACCTTTTACTTGGAGCAACTTATAACACTATCAATTTGAGAAATAATTTTCTAATGTAAGAAAATGTTTTAGCACACTCTAGTGGCGCACTTTACAATTTAGAATAAAATTAAGTCTTCCTGCTTATAATAAATTTGACAGGTTCTGTATATGAATTATTTGTTTTTACAGCAATAAGATAGTAGTGTTCTCCAATAAATGAAGATGTGCTAGAAGTATATGTATTTTATAACTTTTCAATATTTTTTACTAGTTTTAGTAAGCATTATTTAGCTTTTAACAATCTTTGGAATCATACTTTTAATTCATATTTGGTATTTTTCTGTATTTAAAATAGTCTAATTCAATTTGAATTGTCTGTCCTTATACTTATGATATGAAAGTCACCGACAAATGCAAATATTTGTTATATGGATGAGTTTCTTTTAAATTTGCTATCCCTTTCCTCAAGTCAGAAATGCCTATATTGCACCTTAGCTATATGAGAAACAGCAGAGAAAAGAAAGACCAAAGGAGAACTATTTGTTACTTTTATAACAATAGCTTCCAGAAGTGACTTTAGTCACTGACCCTTTCCTTTAATTGACATGCCAATTGTAGAAAAACTTTGGCAGACTAAATCCACAGTACATTTTCCTATGGATTTTAGCCGTATAGAGAGTGGCCTTTACTAGTGATTTATTCCTCATGTGCTTTCAGTCTTTGTATCATGCATGAGACATTGTCAAAATTTAAGTCCCGAAATATGAATTTACTTTAAAGTAAATTGTTTCCAAAAGAACTCAATATAGTGTCACATTTTCATGATTGCTTTAGCTTGCTGGTTAGATCAAACCAGACCAAGCATAACAAAACCTTCTCAACCTCTCTTTGAAGAGATGGAGTATAAAAATATAATAATGCCATTATAATTGTTTTGTTGGTTCCAAATTCATCTTATTTAAGTACACTAAATCTACACAGCTTGACTGAAAATGTCTTTGATTGACTAAAAAGAAATACAGACATAAGAAGAGAATTCCAAAGCTAAGGATAAAGGAAAGGTGATGTTACATTTTCTTGCAATGTAGGAAAATTTGTCCTTGAGTGTCTTGACACTTTCTTTCCAGAATTGCAGATAAGGAAAATTTTTACTAAAGTCACACAAATCCATGAACCGTAGCACTCTATCCAAAGTCGTCCCTTTTCTGCAAGATTGTGGATTTGGACACAACTGGATTCAAGTCTTGATATTGCCACTAATTAGCTGTCTTGCCGTGGAGAGATTAAGCACCCTGTGAAAATGGTTTCTTCCTCTGCAAAACAGGAGAAAAAAAAAAAAAGAGCAACTTCAAATTGTTGTCCTGATGATGGAATAATATTATACATGATAATTTTTTTAAACTGTTTCAGTATTTTGTGATCACCCTCGCTAAGACAATGTGGACCCCGTCCTGATTAAGATGTCAGATATTGAAACTGATAACATTTCACAGATTTTGAGAATTTAAAAGAAAGTTTATTATTTATACAAGAGGAGAGCAAGGTAGGCTCAAGCTGGTCTGGAATGACAAGAACAAAGAGGTGAAAGATTGTTGGGCTGTTTAATGGCTAGAGAGTGGAACTGAAGAAGGGTTCTAATTCACAGGCCAGGACTGTAAGTTTCAAGTTTCTGCAAGAGTTAAGATCTCAGGAGACATGAGGGTTTCCTGATATATAGTACCAGATGTGTGGTGGTAGGGAATGGTAAGGGTGGGAGCCTAAATGTTGCACAGTATTAAATATTGAAAGTGGACTCAGACTGTATGGAGTCAGGTGTAACAGGTGTTCAATAAATGCTAGTCCCACTCTCATTTCCCTCCCCCCGCCAACCTTCATTCTCTTCAAAACCAAAAAAAAAAAAAAAAACCCACTGCAGTCGAGTCAATTCCAAGTCATAGTGACCCTAAAGGACAGAGTAGAGCTGCCCCATAGAGTTCCCAAGGAGCACCTGGAGGATTTGAACTGCTGACTTCTTGATTAGCAGCCACAACACTTAACCACTACTCCACCAGGGTTTCCTTCATTCTCTGAGTGACTGTCTATTCTTATATTCTTAGCTAAGTATTATTATGTGGGGAGGGGTAATATGATTAGTTTAAACTCCTAACTCTTTGACAAGTAATACAAGGCCCTTTATGATTGTAATCCTATGCATCTTTTCACTTTCACCTTTCTCCATCATCACTTTCCCTTTTACCCTCTACATTCTAGCCGTAGTCAACTGTTTTCAATTTCTTTAATGTGCTATGTTCTCTCAGGGTTCTGAATATGCTTCTACCTTGATTGTGAAACCCTCCCTCCTATTTTGCTTCATCAAGTCCTAATTATCCTTCAGAATTAACTTCAATAGCAATCTCACTTAGGAGCCCTCCCCTGACTCTTTATTTCTGACCTTCACCCTTCTGTCACACACACACACACACACAATTTGGAGAAGAGAGCCTTCTTATGTGTTTCCATAGCACCTGCATAGAGCCTTTTATCTATTTTTGCCTATTTCTTGCATCAGATTGTAATGTCATTTAAGTGAAAGATGCATATTATTTATCCTTGTATTCCTAGTCCAAGGATACTTTCTGGCATATTGTTGTTGTTGTTTTTAGTTGCCATTGAGTCTGTTTCAACTCATAGTGACCCTATGCACAACAGAATTGAAACACTGCCCAGTCCTGCTCCATCCTCATAATCATTGTTATGCTTGAGCTCATTGTTGTGGCCACCATGACAATACATCTTGTTGAGGGTCTTCCTTTTTCCCTGACCCTCTACTTTACCACGCATGATGTCCTTCCCCAGGGACTGATCCCTCCTAATAACATGTTCAAAGTATGTGAGATGTAGTCTCATCATCCTTGCTTCTAAGGCATATTCTGGCTATACTTCTTCCAAGACAGATTTGTTTGTTCTTTTTGCAGTCCATGGTGTATTCAATGTTCTTCCTCAACACCATAATTCAAAGGCATCAATTCTTCTTTGGTCTTTCTTATTCACTGCCCAGCTTTCACATGCATATGAGGTGATTGAAAATACCATGGCTTGGGTCAGGCGCACCTTAGTCTTCAAAGTGACATCTCTGCATATTGACAGTACTCAGTAAATGTTTCAATAAATGTAACTGGATAAACTAAACCATACCATGTGCCTTAGCTATCTAGTACTGCTATCACAGAAATACCACAAGTGGATTTATTCTCTCACAGTCTAGTAGGCTAGAAGTTCAAATTCAGGGCATCAGCTCCAGAGGAAGGCTTTCTGTCTCTATCGGCTCTGGAGGAAGGTCCTTGTTATCAATCTTCCCCTAGATTAGGAGTTTCTCCATGCAGGAACCCCAGGTCCAACGAACACGCTCTGCTCTTGGCACTGCTTTCTTGGTGGTATGAGGTCCCCCACTCTCTGCTTGCTTTCCTTTCATCTCTTGTAAGATAAAAGATGGTGCAGGCCACACCCTAGGGAAAATTCTTTTACATTGGATTGGATCAGGAATGTGACCTGAGCAAGGGTGTTACATCCCACTCTATTCCTCTTTAACCAGAGGCAGAGATTATGATTTATAACAATAGGAAAATCACAAAATGGAGGACAACCACACAATATTGGGAATCATGGTCTAACGAAGTTGACACATATTTTGGGAGGGATACAATTCAATCCATGACATCATGCAATGGAATTGTTTTCCTTTTGAAATAGATGAATTTTCTTTTCATGAATCACTTGGTGGTAGAAGTACATGTAGTAGGACCAAGTTAAATGGACAATTTGTAGAATAGAGGATAGAGGGAGATGGGAGCTAGAAATGTTTTGCTGTTGCTTTTGTTTGATGTATGAAAGCCAGCTTCCTAATGCCATTGAAATCATATTACATATGTGTATCAGGTCCTGCACTTAACTACTTACAGACATTTAAAAGCTTTGCTAAAAGGCTGAAGAAACTATCATGAAGTACATGTTAAGAATGTTTATGAGAACCTGGTCACAGATTCTTTTATCTTTTATCAATAATTTGATATATTCAGATTACAGAAATAGATATTTCATTCTCTGTGCATCATTTTGGTGTATGTGAGCTTGCAAAAAATAAAAAGATGTTTTGTAATCTGCTCTTTTTCTTTAAAATGTTTCATGCAATATCTTTTTAATTGGAATGTTCCATTGTAAAAAAAAAACTAGCACAATAAAAAATGAGCTAAATCTATATACTTACTCATGATTATTCAATTACTATGGTTATTATGGAGAAAAATTGAAGCATTGAATAAGTTATAAGCATATAATATATAACTCATTTCAGGGGATAGCTGGACAACCATATTTTTCTCAGTACAGATTTCGTGGGACAAAGGAGCAATGCTACATGGAGTTTAAGATTCATTGACTTTTGTTCTCTATTAAAATCAAAGTACCAACACAGTATTACTTGCATCCACTTTTTGTTACTGTGTAGATGATGATTAAGAATCATGACGTGGATTTTCTGCCTGCTACTTCCTACCCCCAAGCCCGGCTCCAGCTGCACCGCACTCACTCTGAGCTCCAGGCTTCTGCTAAACTAACAATGCCTTCATCTCCCCACAGCCACCGTCACGATTATTTACCAGGACCTCTTCAGCCATGAAGAGATGTTCTCCAACATTTACAAGGTCGGGAAGATCATGAAAGGGCTGTTCCTTGAGGTGGAGGTGAAGATGATCAGTAGGACAGAGGGTGCTGTTTATGACTCCCTCATTGGTGGAGATGGCTCATGTCTTAGGCTGCGTTCTCTAGAGGAGCAAAACAAGTAACTTGTATAAATATATATAGAGAGAGATTTATATCAAGGAAATGGCTCACACGGTTGCAGAGGGTGGAACATCCCAAGTCTGTGGGTCAGGCTGGAGGCTTCTCCTGATTCATGTAGCCACGGGGGCTGATGAACCCAAGATTGGCAAGTCAGACAACAGGGCTCTGGCTCACAGGCTGTGAAGGCCAAAGCATCCTAAGTTCGACAGCCAAGACGGCAGGTAAGCTGCTAGCTTAAGTCCTAAGAACCAGAGGTCAGATGAAAGATCCAGAGTGAGCAAAAGCCCACAAACCTTGCCAGAAAGTCCACCTATATTGGATGCAGGCCACTCTCCCAAGGAAACTCCTTTCAACTGGTTGGCTGCTCACAACAGATTTCATCATGGAGGTGATCACATTATATCAGATTTCATTATGGAGTTGATTGCATCATGAAAGAGCCAAACTACATCATAACTGCCAAACCACTGAGGATCATGGCACAGAGAAGTTGACACACAACCTTAGCCATTACACCTCAGCTGAAGGCCTGAATGGTGAAGGAACCAAAAGTACAGTAATCACAGGTGTTGATATTGTCATCAACCATCATTTTCAGGAAACCAGCTTCATAAAAGAAGCCTACAAGAAGTTCATCAAAAATTACATGAAATCAATCAAAAGCTAACTTGAAGAACAGAGACCAAAAAGAGTAAAACCTTTTATGACAGGGGCTGCAGAACAAATCAAGTACATCCTTGCTAATTTCAAAAACTACCAGTTCTTTGACAGTGAAAATATGAATATGATATGGTTGGTCTACTGGACTACCATGAGGATGGTGTGGCCCCATATATGCTTTTCTTTAAGGATGGTTTAGAAATCGAGAAATGTTTTTATCAACTGTAATCCTAACTGGCTGCTGCTTTTCATCCCCAGAACACTACACCAGGACTTAGACAAATGGGACTGATGTCATCTTGAGCTCTTCATCTATTTTGACCTCAATTTATTCAGGGCAGAGGCTTTTTTTTTTAAGAAAAAAAAACATGTCATGTAGGTTGTCTAAAAACAAAATGCATTTAAACTCACTTGAGGGAACGCCTCTGAATTTAGTTTATTTAAACTAAATCCATCTTGTAGTATTCCTGGAGAATCTAGAGCCTGGTTGTAGAAAACTACTGTAAAGCATGAGACTGACTTCAGATCACCTCTACAGTTAAACTGCTTCTGGGACTGGAATATAAAACAAGAATCAAAAGTCTTAATTCTGAGTTGAAGTAAAGGGAGAGATCATGCTCATAGCAGTGCCAACATTTGACATGGATCTTTACATATTTCATCACCTACAAATGGAAGTAGCTAACTATGGGAGCAATTGCCAAAAGAATAAAAAGAAACTAATACAATTGGAAAAAAAAATCATGAACTGGACAAATGAGTTGCCTCCAAAACTAGACTTTTCTCAGGAAAGCATAATGTATAGCACACAAACAAAAATGTATCTCATATAAACAGCCTGCTATTGTCCATAATATCTTAATTATAGTGGTCAGGAGTAAAATGGGGCCACTACACATGCATCCACGCACACACATGGACACACACATAAACACAGAGCAAGAGAGAAATATTCTTTAATTTAGAACTTAGAAAGACACTGAAAGGAGTTATTGAGAGCAATTACTCAAGAATGAGAACTACACATATTCTATATTATAAATACAAGATAATATCACAAACTGTGAAGACACTGTATTGGAGTTAGGATTTTGATTTCTAGTTTCTCTCCTCTAAACAGCTGATGATAACTTTTAGGCAGTATGTCTGGATTTCTTTTCTTCCATAAGGTGTTGGTTGATTACATGCCCCACTGTTATGGATTGAATTATGTCACCCAAAAAGATATGTTGGTGTCCTAACCCCTGTACTTGTGAATGTGACCCTGTTTAAAATAGGATCTTTGAGGAGGTTGTCAGTTAGGTTAACGTGAGGTCACACTGGAGTAGGGTGGGTCCAAATCTTATATGACTGTGTCTTTAGAAAAAAAAGAGAAGATACACAGAGACAGAGAGACAGTGGATGGAGGGTCATGTGACCACAGAGGCTGATGGAGCTGCAAACCAAGAAATGCCAAAGACTGCTGGGAGCCACTAGAAGCTAAAAGAGAGACATGGAGTATTTCATTCTCAGAGGCCACAGAAGGAAATCAACATAGCTGATACTGTGATTTGGACTTCTAGCTTCCAGAAATGTGAGACAGTAAGTTTCTGTTCTTACTAGCTAGCCAGTCGGTGGTATTTTGTTACAGCGGTCCTAGGAAACTAATATGTCTATGCCTACATAGTTCTTGTCTCATTCTGTTCTGTTCTGGGACGATTACGTCTTTCACGGCATGGCTTTTTTATCAGCTTTAATGACACAAATTTGACATACAATAACATGCATATATTTAAACAAAAAATTTTTTTTTTTTTTTTGTTTAAAGTACTGTGTAAAATTTGATCCACCATGCATCTGTCAGTTTGTCATACTGTGGTGGCTTACGTATTGCTGTGATGTTGGCATTTCTCGAGCTGAAAGAACTGAAGAGAAAATTTGAGCCTTGAGTTGCAATTTTGAAGAATTCTATGGGCAATACTTTGAAAGACCCAGGAAGAGTCAAAAGAACATGGAAGGAATACACAGTCACTGTACATTCAACAATTTCAGGAGGTAGCACATGATCATGAACTAAGGCACTGAAGAAAGAAGTTCAAGTGGCACTGAAAGCATTGGTAAAAAACAAGGCTTCAGGAAAGGAGTTACTCACTCGTCTATGTCAAGAAATTTAAAGACATCTACCTATAAGTTTTTTTTTTTTTTTGTACCTATAAGTCTGGGACCTATAAGTCAGAACCAACTTGACGGCAGTGGGTAGTGGGTTACCTGGCCAACTAACTGGAAAAGATCCATACTTGTACCCATTCCAAAGAAAGGTGATTCAACAGAATGCGGAAATTATCAAACAATATCATTAATATCACACCCAAGTAAAATTTTTCTGAAGATAATTCAAAAATGATTGTAGCAGTATATCAACAGGGAATGGCCAGAAATTCAAGCTGGATTCAGAAAAGAATCTGGAATGAGGGATATCATTTTCATTGCTGATGTCAGATGGATCTTGGCTAAAAGCAGAAAATACCAAAAAAAGATGTTTACCTGTGTTTTTATTGACTGTGCAAAGGCATTTGACTGTGGATCATAACAAATTATGGACAACATTGAGAAGAATGGGAATTCAAAAGTACTTAATGTGCTCATGAGGAACCTGTATATAGACCAAGAGGCAGTCATGATTTAAAATCAGGAAAGGTGTGCATCGGGGTGGTATCCTTTCACCACACTTATTCAATATGTACGCTGAGCAACTAATCCAAGAAGCTGGACTATATGAAGAAAAACGTGGCATCAGGATTGGTGGAAGACTAAAAAACAACATGTGATATGCAGATGACATAACCTTGCTTGAAAAAAGTGAAGAGAACTTGAAGCAGTTACTGATGAAGATCAAAGACCACAGCTTTCAGTATGTATTACACTTCAACATAAAGAAAACAAAAATCCTCACAACTGGACCAATAAACAACATCATGATAAACAGAGAAAATATTGAAGTTGTCTAGAATTTCATTTTACTTGGACCCACAATCAACACCCATGGAAGCATCAGTCAAGAAATCAATCGATGTATTGCATTGGGCAACTCTTGCAAAAGACCTCTTTAAAGTGTTAAAAAGCAAAAATGTCACCTTGAGGACTAAAGTACACCTGACTCAAGTCATAGTCTTTTCAATCACCTCATATGCATGTGAAAGCTGGACAGTGAATAAGGAAGACAGAAGAAGAATTGATGCCTTCCATGAACAGCTGGGAGAAACGAACAAGTCTTTCTTGGAAGAAGTACAGCCAGAGTGCTCCTCAGAAGGGAGGATTTGTCTCACAGAATGTGGTCATGCTATCAGGAGGGACTAGTCCCTGGAGAAGGACATCATGCTTGGTAAAGTAGAGGGTCAGCGAAAAAGAGGAAGACCCTCAATGAGATGGATTGACACAGTGGCTACAATAATGAGCTCAAACATAGCAAAATTGTGAGGATGGCACAGGACCAGGCAATGTTTGTTCTGTTGTGCATAGGGTCACTATGAGTCAGAACCGACTCAATGGCACCTAACAGCATAAAATTTGGTAAGTTCAACATATGTATACATCCATGAAAGCATCACCACAATCGAGAGAATGAACAGGACTTTACCCTCAAAAGGCCCATAGTACCCCTTTGTAAACGCTCACTCACATCCTTCCCTACACAACTGCTAATTTCCTCACTGTCACTGTAGATTAGATTGCATTTTCTAGAATTTGATATAACCTGTACTCCTGTTTGCTTGCCTTCTTTGACTCAGCACAATTATTTTTCAGATTCATCCACGTCATTAGGTGTATCCAGTTCATACATTTTAATTGCTGAAGAGTATTCCATTTTGTAAATATACCACAATTTTTTTACCCATCTGCCTATTGATGAACATGTGGGTTAATTCTAGTTTTTGGCTGTTGCAAATAAAGCTGCTATGAACATTCATGTGCAATTCTTTAAATGGCCATATGATTTCATTTGGAGTAGAGTGGCTGGGTAATAGCATAGATGGATGCTTACATTTATAAGAAACTGTTAAACTGCTTTCCAAAGTTGTACCATTTTACATTCTCACCAGCAGTGTATGAAGTTTCCAGTTGCTCCACAACAGGATTTATGTTCAGCTCTGACCTCCACTGGGAGATAGTTTTTGCAACCAAAGGGAGCAGAGTAAAAACTACCACTTATTCATAAGTAGATTCTGCTATTCATGGGTGGGGCTTTTTATAAATGTCACTTAGATCTTGTTGGTTAATGATCTTCTTTAAGTCTACTCTGTCCTTATTTTATATATTATATATATATGGTTCTACCAGTTATTGAGAGGGGGTATTAAAATTACCTATTATAATTTTGGATTTGTCAATTTTTCCTTGAAATTATATTAATTCTTAATTGCTTCTGTAACAAATTACTGTAAATGTAGAGGGTTAAAACAACATATATTTGCTATGTCATAGTTCTCTAGTTAGTAGTCTAGTTGTTCTTGTCTGGTTTTTGAGCTCCAGGTTTCACAAAGCAGAAATCAAGGTTTCAGCCAACCTGGGCTCTTATCAGAAGGCTCTGGAAAGAATCCACTTCCAAGTTCATTCCGGTTGTTGCTCGAATGCCATTCCTTCAGGTTTTGGGAACAAGGTCCCGTTTTTCTTTCTGGCGGTAGGCTAGGGGCCAATCTTTCCTTCTAGAGGTTGTCCACATTCCTTTTCATACTTTCCATGAGGCCTCCCTCCAGCAGTGGTGTGCTGAGTCCCTCTCATCCTTTGAATCTCTCTGACTTCCCTTTCTTCTGCATCTCTGTGACTGGCTCATCTGCTTTTCTGTACTGCGTTTAAAGGCTCATGTGATTGTACTGAGTGCACCTGGGTAATCCAGGACAATTTTTCTAATTTATGGTCAGCTGTTTAGAAATCTTAACTGCATTTGCAAAGTCCCTTCCCAACAGTACTTCGACTAATGTTTGATTAACCTAATGTTTATCGGGTTGATTGCTATTTTTCACAGCTTACTGATGCCCTGTTTCTTTTTTGTTATTGTTGCTGTTTTTTTGTTTTTTCTCTTTTGTTTTTTTAGTTTGTGTTTTACTTTGTATAGTTTCTAATGCTATGTCTTCAGGTTCACTTATCTTTCTTCTGCAATGTCTATTCTGTTAATTCTATCCAGGGTATTTTTTTTTTCTTAGATATTCTAATTTTCATCTCTCAAAATTGGATTTGAGTTTTTTTTCCTATTTTCCATGTCTCCACTTGATACATTTCAGTCCTTCCCTTGCCCATAGTGAATGCTAATTATTTTTGTATTTTTCGAAGTCTTCTTGAGGTTTGTTTTGAGATGTAGTTAGGTTACTTGGCAAAGTCTAATACTTTTGGGTCTTGTTTTAAAGACTTATCAGTCAGATCTGGAGCAGTGCTCCTCTATGGTTAATTATTCCTCACAGAGAAGGCAAGACCTTCTTAAGGGCTCTACTCAATGTCTGTTCTTTGGTGAATACTTGAAGGAGACCCTCTGCAGATCTCTGGTATTGTCTTTCTGCCACTCAATCCACTCTGATACTCTGCTCTGTGAACTCAAGACACCTAAGTCTCCCTGGACTCTCAACTATTTTCTCAACTCATGGAATCCACTAGGTTCCACCTACATTCCCCTCTCTGTTCCATGGCCAAGAAATTCTCTCAAGGCAGTAACTGGAACAAATAGGACTGGCCTTGTTTGTTTCCCATCTCTCCAGAAGCACTGTCCATTGTCGTCTGATTCCAGTGTTTGAAAACCATTGTTTCATATCTTTTGTCTGGTTTTATTAGTTATCTCAAGTTGGAGAATGAATCTGGTTCCTATTACTTCATCTTAGGTGGAGGAAGAAGTTCTTTATCTGGGCTTTTACTAATATTTGTAAAAAATGCATGAAGCTTTGAATCTGCACATACTCAAATTTTACCTTAAGTTCTCTTTTAACCAAGGAGAATTTCTTTAATATGTTCTGCAATTGGCTGTGTAACACCGTCACAAATTTACCCACAATACATTCAGTTGTGCAGAGACAATGTATTTTCATTATTTACTAAATCTGCTGTAGTCTTCTTCCCAAGTCCCACCACTCTGTATAGA
Source organism: Loxodonta africana (assembly GCF_030014295.1). Lineage (NCBI taxonomy): Eukaryota > Metazoa > Chordata > Mammalia > Proboscidea > Elephantidae > Loxodonta > Loxodonta africana. The sequence goes on from NC_087369.1 coordinate 101,527,367, forward strand.
AGGATCCACTTAGACTCACCAATTAAAAATATTTCAGTCCCTTCTGACTTAAACATTCTCTTTTCAGATTAAACATTTTGTCTATCCAAAGTTCAGTTCTTTATCAGGGCTGGCTTAAAAAGCCTTCTTTAAATTATTCTGTCTCTTTGAGTAAATGCCCATATTCCCACATTTTCTCACCCTGTCCCTCCTCTTACTCCACATGGTACCTGGGGTATGAGAGGGAGACTATCTTCATGGAGAATGAGTGAAGTAGTCCACAGATCCTCATGATGTCCCCTGGGTGATTCTTGCATCATGCCATTGATGCTGTCTGCTTGATCACTGCTTCCCTGCTGATATTTATACCTGGTTTTGATCTAATCTCCCTTAGCTTGCTATTGCTGTTCAGGAATCAGGAAAATTGATGAAACTACTGTGAAGGTTATAGATACCCTTCAGACACCAAACTGGGGAATGGCAGTGAAGTGAGTATTCTGACTGCTGTAAAAATTTTACATCTGTGGAAGCCCACTGCTGCCAGAGGCAGATTGTCTTCTGCCTCCCAAATCTCACGTGAATGAATTTCGTTGGCAGAATATAGTTTCCAGAACCCTGGAAGCAAAATAATCTTGGAAATATAATTCCAAGTTTTCTAGCCACAGTGATATAGAAAGAAGCATGGAAGAAGATGGAATACAACCTGCTCATCAATAAAAAGTGTCCAGTACTTCCTTTCTTAATAATTAGGCAGCACTGAGTTTTTATCTATGTGGCCACCCTCAAGACTTCCAAGAAAAAATTCCAAATGTCCTCTGGCCTTGCTAATCCCTATCACATCATCTAACAGACTTAGTAGACCTCCCACTCTCTGGAAAGACTGAGAATAATGGAGATCGGGATCTATGCGTCACTCACCCTCTGCTTCATCCCTCTCTCTTCACTCCACAATCCCTTAGGAATAGAGGGAGCAGGCTTTGGATTCCTTATACTCCATAAGTAATATTCTCCTACACTAAGATAGCAACTCTCCTGTTCTAACTATTAGAGGGAAAAAAGATATACCATTCTCTATAGTTAGTGAGGAAACCCTGGTGGTGTAGTGGTTAAGCGTTACAACTGCTAACCAAAAGGTCGGCAGTTCAAACCCACCAGGTGTTCCTTGGAAACTCTATGGGGCGTTCTACTCTGTCCTATAGGTCGCTATGAGTCGGAATTGACTCGATGGCAGTGGAGTTTTGGTTTATAGTTAAAGAGGAAATTATATTATCTGAGTTTTCTATATTTGACTCAATACATGAAACAAGTTTTAAAAATCGAATGTTCTTCAATAAAGCTTGGCTTTTGATCCTATTGTTTTGTTGTGAAATCTAATTTAGAATGTCAGAAGTTGAATAAAAAATACTTTCTTGTCTTTACATTCCTGCCTTAATAGCACTTAGGAGCTACAAAAGAGTACCCGAACCAAACAGCTAACACGCTCAACTGCTAACTACTACTCCTAAGCATTTGCTCAAGACAAAAAAAAAAAAGCTTATGTCCTCACTTATGTCAACAATGTATGTGTTAACAATACCGCAACAAAGTTCTATTGAAAAAAACTGAACATTACACAAAATAATTAGATCTTTTATTGAGCAGAAACATTTTCTGTGTAACACCATGAAGCACACCACATCTCCAAAGCCCCTAAAGGCACAGATACTAAGGCACAGGCTTACAGGTATAACTGGATCCCTGCGGTTGGAGCCTGTATTCTAACTCCTTTCTTATCTCAAGCTAAAAACAATATTTTACAGTCTCACAAAAGAAAAGGATCCAATTCTATAACTCATCAGAAAAAAAAATTTTACTAAAAAAATTACATCAGAGAGAGGAGAGGGTAGTGTTACATCATACAAAATGCAGCATAACTGTATTAAAATTCTTATTCTATTTTTTCCTAAAGTTCCTTACAATATCCAGCTTCCTCGTTTCACGTCTCCTTTCCCAACATGCCTCTAAATCCACTCCGCTTTCTTGAGAAATTCGGCAATCTCCCTCAGATTGCGTAAACCACTTAAGAAATAAAAGCTTCTAGTTCCCTGTATCTACCTCTCTTAGACAAGAGCTTACCATTGACTGTTCTCTAAAATACTCCCTGGGCATCTCATTTACCTTACCAAGTACTCACTCTCCCATTCCAAAAATATATTTCTTCATAGAGAGATATGATTCTGATAATAGGAAAATAAGATTTCCATTACATGGCATTTACTTTTTCTCAACTTCCTCTTTATAGTTATTGTCCAGTGGCAGTTGTTTGTTTTATTTGTAACTTTTTGCATCTATACCAAAATTACTCTATCAAGTCTTGATAATTCATTACCATCTCTAATGAAACAAATTATTTGCAAGAACGAATCATGTACTTATTTGAGGGGAAGGGACAGCACAGAGGTGTTTCTTTTCACATAGTACAGTAAAACCTGCAAAAGCAGAAACCTGTGTAAGGTGAAAACCTGTCAGAGAAGGAAAACCAAAATATTTTCCACTAAAATGAACAATAGAAAAATGGCAATACTGCGCCTGTCAAAGGTGGAAAACTTGTGAGTCCCCGGAAAGACCAGGCAATCCCATAGAGTGCTGACTCTCACAGGTTTCACTGAGTAGTATTATCCCTGGACAATAGCTGTGCTTTATAGAAAGTTTTTGTTTATTTTTTAATATTTTTTCAGAATTTCTTTAATATTGGGCATTTTAATTTTTTGATGTTGCACAACACTTAACTGCACACTAGTCTCACAGCTCCAATTCACAAGTTTTTTTTTTCCCCAATCTCATGTAGCTTCGCAGTAGAATGCTATGAAAACTATAAAAAATCAAAAACAAACCCCATTACCATCAAGTCAATTCCAACTCATAGCAATCCTAAAAGACATATGATTTTAATTTTGGCAGAGTTTAAAACACCCAGAGTCAGTTTTATGACAATAATCTTTCCACTATGATTTCTGTACTCAATCCATTTGTTCTAGTGAAAATGACAGCTCTTTCCGATTCCCTTCGGCAAAGTAAAAATTGCTTTCTGAAGGTTAAAATGTCTATTTTCACCTCAAGATAAACTTTTCACTGATTATAGATTATTTCAAGCTCAGATCTTTGTTTCCTATAAATTACTTGCTAAATCTAAGCATCAATAACTTAACTATTGTATTTAGAACTATAGTTTATATTTACTTCTTGGGGCAGAGAAAGATAATAATCTATGGTCATCGGGGTGTGGCTTTTGAACACAGGGAAACCTAACAGGTTTATATAATAAAAAATTGCCTGTCATTTAGAAAATGCTTAGACTGTCTTAGATCTTACTATTATCCTAAAAGGTGAAAGAAATAAAAAGAAAAAATCCATTGTACACCATCTTATATCTTTACCCTTTGTCAGGATTGTTATCTAGCACCAAATAAGCCTCTGGTCTCTGGAGCTTGGCCTCCTGCAGAGTTTTTAACAAGGATATATGTTCTTTGGTAGTTCTTATTCCCATAATCTGTAATGGCTGTCTGTAAGGTCAGCAAACCTGAAATGAATACTGATTCAGTAACATTTGAACGTTTCCAGCATATCAAGATGACTGATTAAAAAAAAAAAAAAACTACATTTCTTACACTAGTAAGTGTAAAAGATGAGCTATTCATCCTAAAGTAAACTAGAGTAATGTAGTATTCATGAAATTAAGCCTATTTTCAATTTCCAATCTTTGATCTAATGTATATGATTCTTATAAGCTTTTCAAAAAAATGTACATTTATGAAGCTCAGTCTAGAATATTTTTATTTGCTGATTCGTTGATTGTTCCAAATGATTAGACTGGAGTTTTATTAATTTTACAACAGAGTAAGAATAAGTCAAATTGAAATTAGATTGCTCAGGTCATTAGAAATATACAGAATGTCCTCATCTTTGGAGACTAGAGTGAGCCTTCAAAGATGTCAGTGGGGTTGCCCACTCCTTTCTACCTATATTATTTGGTTGTGTCTAAAGATCACATAAACTGCCACCAAGGATAAATAAAAGGAAGAAAATGGTGGAAACTCTATCTCCATCTTATCCTTCAAACTCTGACCCCATCTTTTCTTGATTCCTGAGGAATCCTGCTCTCATTCCTTCCCTCTCTGACATATTGAATATCTCAACTGTCCTCTTCTTCCCTTATCCTTGGCCTCCAAATTTACAGGAATTTCCATCTTAGACACACACATATACACACATATTGCGTCCTTTCCTTTTTAACTTGTGCTCCCATATCACTTGATCTTCTTTCTAATGGTATAGGTTGTGTGTCAATTAGGTTGGGCCATGATTCTCAGTGGTTTGACAGTTATGAAGTAGTTCAGCAGTTGTATGATGATGCAATCTCCTCCATGATGAGATCTGATATAATGTGATCATCTCCATGATGGGATCTGCTGTGAGTAGACAGTGAGTTGAAAGAGAGCGTTTCCTTGGGGGTGTGGCCTGCATCCAATATAGGTGGACTTTCTGACAAGGCTTGCTGGCTTTTGCTCAATCTGGAATCTGCAGCTGGCTCCTGTTCTTGGGACTTGAGAGATGCTTCACAGGATTTGCTTCTCTAGAGAACCCAGCCTAAGACATTCTTCTTAAAAAAAAAAAAAAAAAAATCCTGGGGACCCAGGCAGATATGGTTATGGCAGCATGCTTGTCTGTTTTTCCATTTTTACTTATTCTGTAATATTCCTTGGACTCAGGCAGACATGGCTCTGGCAGCATATTTGTCCTTTTCCCTCTTTTACCTCTTTGAACATACATCAAAGAAAACTTTTCTTTTTCTTTACTATAACTTTGTGGTAATTTTACCTTAGAATAATTAATGGTGTAGGTGTTTTAGGGATTTCTGAAGCCATGAATCCAGTCAACTCTTCTGGACCCATGCATTCCCACTCCACGTCCCTTCGACACTGACAGGGTAATGCTCTGGGAAGACTAGCCTTTGTTTATTCTTTTTTTTCTCTTTCTCATGCTTTCTTAAGTTTTGTTCAGCATATTCTTTTGAAAACTGGTGTTTGATTAAGGAGAATCTATCTTAGATTTTTGCTTAATCATTTAGTTAAGACTGCATTTACTAACTCTTTTGTGAACCAAAATTTTAGTGTCCAGATTCGGGAATTTGAAACATTAAAGACGTAATTCTATTTTCAAAGAGCTCTGGGTCACTATAAACCACAAAATTCAGGCACGGGTCAACCAGTAAAAGCCAATTAGGGTGGTCACCCTCATCATGAGCATTAAAGTCTCCCATGACAGCATAAGGTGGTCATGAGACAGGCTAGAGCACTAGGCTGCATGTCACCAGCAAGCAAACTCTTGCGCAACAAAGATGCACATTGGTCTAAGCAAAACACTGTCCAAACCACTCAGTGTTCCTCATTAGGGTTCTTTTTGCGACTCAGAGAAAATCTGCAAAATAGTGCTCTGTTTTGCCAAATTCACAGGGAGAAGTGGCAGCTCCTGACCTATTTTATGAAACTTGTAGGGGGAGGTGTGGTAGCTCCTGACCTGTTTTATGAAATTCACAGGGAGAGGTGGTAGCTCCAGACCTGTTGTATGATACAGTTTCTCAAAGAATCACAATGTTAAAATTAAAATCGTTAGTAGCTACTTTAAAGTACTTTCCAATTGGAGGAACTAGTGTCTTTAAGATCTAAAATAAGAGACTAGGTCTCTAACCAGCAGAATGAGTTAAGTTCAAAAAGAAGGAAACCAAAAGTGTGAACCTTAGAGCTTAACATCTTTGATAAATGACTCTGGATTTTCCCACTGCTACCGAGGAAACCCTGGTGGCGTAGTGGTTAAGTGCTATGGCTGCTAACCAAAGGGTCAGCAGTTCGAATCCGCCAGGTGCTCCCTGGAAACTGTATGGAGCAGTTTACTCTGTCCTATAGGGTCTCTATGACTCAAAATCGACTTGACTGCACTGCGTTTGGTTTTGGTTTTTTTGACCAAGACACTGGTTTGGGGTTCATATTTAAAAACACTATAAATTGAATATACTAGACGTGTTCGGAATTTCAGTGACCACTTTGGGAAAATAAGCCAACTTAAACATATGTAAATGAATTGGAATGACCTAATCTTGTCTTCTACCATGAGTCAAAAATAGGAAGGATGGCACGGGATCAGGCCTCGCTGGCCCCCAGTCTCTGAGGTCATACAGCTTCAGAGAAGCTTTTGAAATACCCCTTCCAACTAGGTGGAGATCTTTTTAAGACAAAAGAAAATAAGAAAAGTTACTGTCTTACTATAATTAACAGAAATTTGGTGGATCCTAATCATAAAAGAACTATAAACAAGTTGTCTCTATTGTAGTGGAACTCTAAGAAGCCAAAAAAAAAAAAAAACAGAAATGACAAGGAAACATCTGAAATGGTCTGCAGAAGTTTTCCGACCCTACCCAGAGACTTAAGGTTGTATTCATATGAATGAGTTGGTCAGTTGAGCAGAGATTTTGTGATTTCCAAAGCCAGTTGATAACATCTTTAAGGGTTAAAATTATACTGGAGAAAATATGGGAAGTGGTAAAAATTGAATGGAAACTTCGAATATTTAAACAAACTATTTCAACTGTAGTTATGCTTTATGATATACAGACTTACAATAATTTCCAAGAACTTTTAGATAACTTATTGATTAAATTGAGTAAATAGATATTTGTCATAATTTAAGTTTGTATATGTTTGCTTTTTACGCCACAGAGAAAGAATATAAATATATATATTACATATTACGTATTTGCGTCTGCTATGAGTCAGAATTGACTGGACAGCACTGGGTTACTGGATAATGAGTGTGTTCACTTTTGCCATTTAAAGAGATATACTACAAAAGGTATACAACAAAGGTAACGTTTGAGAGATTCGTTAAAAAGAAATTTATTTGATAATGTCAAAAGTATTATTAGTCTGACTAAAGTTTAATGGCTTAATTTATGAGATTTTTAAGAGCTTTAATGTTAAATCACATATGAAACAAAGAACTGGATTTCTTACTGTTAAAAAAACAAAATTTTCTGTGATTACTGGGTTGAAGGGTTAATTTATCCTTCATGTAATCCACCTCAAAGGCTAAGGTTCAGTCTCTCATTAGAATAAGATTTCTGAGTCAAAAACCAAGCCACATGGCTTAAAAAAAAAAAGAAAGAAAGAAACTAAGGTTTTTACCTTTAAGATTTTGGATTAAGTAACTTAAGTATTGTTTTTCGGTGACCTATAATAAACTCCTGACAACTCTGGAAAGCCACAAAAAGAATTTTATAAAGGAAAAGTGCAAAAAAAATGTATTTAATATGTTATAAATAGCATGTAAAAAACGAAAAACGTGTTGTCAAAATCAAGAGAAGCGCCTGATTCTCTTTGGGTTAGAATTTATGTTAGTATTTCCTCTTATGTTTTGCCTAATATTAGATAACAAATGCATAATATTATGTCATAATTTTACTACTTTTTTAAATTGCTAACTTGGTTGCAACTTTGTCTTTTTGAATCTAGCATCATCAAAGCCAATGTTTTGACTGGAGAATACATATTGCTTACCTATGAAGTTTTTTTTTTTTTAAATTACTATTAAGGTATTTAGAGACTTGATAATTTTGGTATATTCTTGGTATATCCTGACTATGTGGTATTATGTCTCAAAATTACTATGCATTATACCTGAAACTCTTTGAAAATAAGGTTCATCATATTTAGAAATTTTTTTGTCTAAAGTTTTTTTAATTGAATTTATTTGTCTTTATGTTTGTAATTAATTTTTATCAGTCTTTTCACTTTTAAGAGTATTGTTTTTATAAATTAATCTTGACCGTATTAAGTTTTTTAAAGTAATTTTTATTGTGCTTTAAGTGAAAGTTTACACATCAAGTCAGTCTGTCACATATAAGCTTATATACACCTTACTACATACTCCCATTTACTCTCCCCCTAATGAGTCAGCCCCCTCCTTCCTTCCAGTCTCTCCTTTTGTGACAATTTTGTCAGTTTCTAACCCTCTCTACCCTCCTATCTCCCCTCCAGACAGGAGATGCCAACACAGTCTCAAGTGTCCACCTGATACAAGTAGCTCACGCTTTGTCAGCATCTCTCTCCAACTCATTTTCCATATTAAGTTTTGTCATCTGCCGATAAGTTTTTACTTTGCTGATTGCTGAAAATGTTTGAATAAAACATCTCAACAAAAATATGGACTATATTGGACTTGTGAAAAGTACTGTGACTAGACTGAATCAAGATTTCCAGAATTCTTATGTAGAAGCTGATGGGTTCACAGACTGGCTGGTCCAGAATCACGGGAAACAGAAATTAACTACATAAGACTTAGTAAAGAATTACTATGGGTTTTATGTGGGAATATTGCTGATGTTTTAAAGTTCTACTTTCTGGGTATAAGAAACCATTTTCCTCCTTCAAAATTAGTTACCAAATGGGTTTTGATATTTTAACTCTTGAATTATAAGTTCCTGTTAGTAAACTTAGCAAAGTTGTAAATATCATAACCAGAAAAGTGTCTGAAGTTCGAGCTATGGTTTTACAAAATAGAATAACATTAGATTTCCTATTAGTCTCCCAAGGAACAGTTTGTGCCTTAATAGATAAATGTTGCTGTATTTATATTAATACACAATCCGGAGTTTTGCAGAATGTGGTTGCTGTCGTGGCACATGAAAAGCAATTACTGACGCTGCTTATGTAAACAAACACCTCATATTTGTTTCCTTGGTTTAAAAACCTTAGGGTCATGGTTTCTTTGGTTATTTCAGACAATTGGCATAATACTATTGTTAGTGTTTCTGTTTTACCTCCTCATTCGCTGTATGTTCCTGGGATCTTAAAAACCAGATGGTGCCCAACTGTCAGTTTTCAAAGTTTTTGATTAGAGATTCTATAGCAGGATAATGATTCAAAAGAGGGAATGACGAAAGAGTTATAATTTTCCTAGAATCCAGATTTCTGGCTTTCATGTAGGTTGGGGTAACCCACACAGGCCACTGCCCTTGGGCTTCCTTTTGAAACTCAAGCTCTGAAGGAAAAAAAAAAAAAAACCTGGTTCCTGGAGGAACTTTTGAGTCAAACAATGATCCAGATGAACTAGTAAGACCCTTATACTCTGGCATTGTACTTTTTTGAAGAATTTAATCTGTTTCGGGAAACTGACTCCAGAGGTCAGACTGATCACTATATTTATGTAAATCAGTAATAGCTTAATTAGTCTTCAACACAATATTGTATGAAATGCCTGTCTAATGTTTAATGAAACTGTCACCTCCTTGCTATACAGAAAATTATGCATCTTAAAGAAACCAGATCCTCAGAGGAAATCGACCTCATGGCTCAGACTCCGTTTTGTCTTAGGCTCCACTTCTGCTTCTGAGAAAGTGACCCAAGACTGTCAATACATAAACTAAGCAGGGGTAGCTTGTCCCTGGGAAAAAACAATTAGTATGTTTTAAAATGATTAATGGAAGACCTCCAACAGGAGAAGTCCATCTGTATTATCTTGTTAATCCTGTATTCTCTAATGGAAACTTGATTGTCTCTTGTAAGTTTTTCTCTACCTTTTGTTTTCTCTAGACAAACTTTGTGTACTCCTTATGGATATATGTTTTTGTGTGGTGGATCCGACTATACAAGTTTAGATGATCCCTTTCCAACCGACAGTGAATTTACATGGGCAATCTCTTGCTTAGATTCCTGACAAATGTGTGGGCAATGCACTTTGGGAACTTTAGGATTACCTTTAGATATTTGTAGTAATGATGCTAACAAATGTTGGAAAGGTAATGTTAAATCATTACACATTGTCAAATGGGAGTCAGAAGAAAACCCATTAGTCCAACACTCAAGGTGGGGTTGGGAGGTTTAATTCCTACTTATGGTATACCTGATTTAGAGAAATCTTTAAGAAATTTATTAATCATTATGGGACAAATAGCAAACAAAGTTGCTAATAGGATGCAAACACAACAGTAATCTCTTACCTCATTAGCCAAGTTGGCATTAGATAACAGAGTAATGTTAGTTTTTTTTATTAGCCCAAGAAGGTGTAGTCTGCTGTAGCAAACACCTCTTGTTGCATTTGGATAAATAACACAAGAGAAGTAGAACAGGATATAAATAAAATCAGACAGTAAGCTACTTGGTTACATACTATAACGCCCTTACAAACACCAGGTTTATTTGGTTGATTACCATCAGGCATAAGTACATGGGCTAGTTCTCTGTTGTAAGGAATAGTAATATTCTTAGTCTGCATCCTGATAGTATTGGGCATAATAAAACTTATCTTCTATTGTCTTACACACTAAAAAGACAAAAGAGTGCCTCAGGCTAAAATGTTGATGTATATCAATTCTGCTCATTTTGGCAATGTGAATGGTGAGAACATCGCTTTTACTTAAGACCCTGGTGAAGAAACAGATGATATCCAGTGGAAAACCAGCACCATGAGTTTAAAGAGCCTGTCATGGTCACCGTCTAGGAGCTCAATTAAGTCCAAGTATTGATCATCAATGTGTTATCTCTGAATCTCCAATCAAAAGGAGGGAGTGATTTAGATTATATTGGAGCCATGCTGCACTGAACGCATTTGCAAAAAACAAGTCTCCAGGAATTAACGGAATACCAATTGAGATGTTTCAACAAATGGATGCAGCACTGGAAGCGCTCACTCACCTATGCCAAGAAATTTGGAAGACACCTACCTAGCCAACCTACTGGAAAAGATCCATATTTGTACCCATTCCAAAGAAAGGTGATCCAACAGAATGTGGAAATTATCGAACAATATCATTAATATCACATGCAAAGTTTTGCTAAAAATCATTCAAAAGCATTTGCAGCAGTACATTGACATGGAACTGCTAGAAATTAAAGCTGAATTCAGAAGACGACATGGAACAATGGGTATTATTGCTGATGTCATGTGGATCATGGCTGAAAGCAGAGATTACCAGAAAGATGCTTACCTGGGTTTTATCGACTATGCAAAGACCTTCAGCTGTGTGGATCATAACAAGTTATGGATAACTTTGTGAAGAATGGGAATTCCAGAACACTTAATTGTGCTCATGAGTAACCCATACTTAGACAAAGAGGCAGTTGTTTAAACAGAACAAGGGGATACTGCATGGTTTAAAATCAAGAAAGGTGTGTGTCAGGGTTGCATTCTTTGACCATACTTATTCAATCAGTATGCTGAGCAAATAATTCAAGAAGCTGGACTATATGAAGAACTTGGCATCAGGACTGGAGGAAGACTCATTAACAACCTGAGACATACAGATGATACGACCTTGCTTGCTGAAAGGGAAGAGGACTTGAAGCACTTACTGATGAAGATCAAGGACTACAGTCTTCATTATGGATTACACCTCAACGTAAAGAAAACAAAAATCCTTATAACACGATAAATGGAGAAAGTACTGAAGCTACAAAGGATTTCATTTTACTTGGATCCGCAGTCAACACCTGTGATGGTTCAGATTGTGTGTCAATTTGCCTGGGCCATGATTCTCAGTGTTTATATGGGATCACCCCCATGATGGGATCTGCTGTGAGTAGCCAATCAGTTGAAAGGCAGTTTCCTTGCACATGTAGCCTGTATCCAAATATAAGTGGACATTCTGGCTTTTACCCTCTCTGGATCCTGCAGCTGCCTCCTGTTCATCTGACCTCTGGTTCTTGGGACTTGAGCTAGCAGTTTATCTGCCGATCTTGGGATTCGTCAATCTTTACAGCCTCTGAGCAACAGCCCTGCTTTCCAACCTGCCAATCTGTGGTTCACCAACCCCTGCAGCTATGTGAATCAGGAGAAGCCTTGTCCTCTTGCTTGCCAATCTTGGGATTCGTTGATCTTAATAGCCTGTGAACAAGGACCCTGCTCTCCAACCTACCTATCTCAGGTTCACCAGCCCCTGCAGCTACATGAATCAGGAGAAGCCTCTACCCTGATCCACGGACATGGGACATTCCAGCCTCTACACCCACATGAGCTGTTTCCTTAGTATAAATCTCTCTCTATGTATATTTTTATACTTTACTGGTTTTGCTTCTATAGGGAACCCAGCCTAAGACAACACCCATGGAAACAGCAGTCAAGAAATCAAACAACGCATTGCATTGAGAAAATCTGCTGCAGAGGATCTCTTTAAAGTGTTAAAAAGCAAAGATGTCACTTTAAGGACTAAGGTGCACCTGACCCAAGCCGTGGTGTTTTCAGTAGTCTCATGTGCATGTGAAAGCTGGACACTGAAAAAGGAAGACTGAAGAAGAATTGATGCCTTTGAGTTATAGTGTTGGTGAAGAATATTAAATATACCTTGGACTGCCAGAAGAATGAACAAGTCTGTCTTGGAAGAAGTACAGCCAGAATGCTCCTTAAAAGCAAGCATGGTGAGACTACGTCTCACATACTTTGGACATGTTATCAGGAGGCAACCAGTTCTTGCAGGAGTACATCATACTTGTTAAAGTAGAGGGTCAGTGAAAAAGAGAAAGATCCTCAATGAGATGGATTGACACAGTGGCTGTAACAATGGGTTCAAGCATAACAACAATTGTGAGGATGGTGCAGGACCATGCAGTGTTTCATTCTGTTGTATATAGGGTCGTTATGAGTCAGAACCCACTCTATAGCACCTAACAACCACAACATTGGAGCCATTATTCCATCTTCTTGAGCATAAAGAATGTGACCCAGATGGAGTTGGACTCACAAGAATTCACAGGGACACATCAACTGGGCTCTGAGTTATAAAGACAATAGCTAGGAAAATCTTGGAAAACATCTTTTAGGCAAACTTTCATATAAACTAATCATAAACAGCACAAAAGACCCACATACTTTCCACTCTTAATTGTTTCTATTAGCATTTAGTGAATAGTAGTATTCATTGGACCAATGAAGACCCTCCTGACTGTCATTCCTGAAACCTGTCCCAATGATTAAGAAAAATAATTCAAAATGTAGAATCACAGTGATTTAGCACTTTTTAGCCTATCTCTGAAAAGGTGAAGCTTTCAGTGGTTTTGCCCAATTTTAATGAAAATATATACTGATGATTCTGTAATGTTCCTCAGACTCAGACAGATATGGCTCTGGAAGCATGCCTGTACATTTTCTCACTTTTGCCTCTTTGAACATATGCCAAATAAAATCTTTCTTTTTCCTCAAAAAAAAAAAAAATTCCAGTTTTTTTTTCTAATTTCTTATTTTTATACTTATAATTTTTAGTGCTTTAAAAATATGCTGTTGCTGTTATGTACTGTTGAATCGGTTCCGACTCGTACAAACGCCACTTGGCCCTACAACATTCTCACAATCTTTCCTATGTTTGAGCCTGTTGTTGCAGGCACTGTGTCAATCCATCTCATCGAGGGTCTTCCACTTTTTTGCTGACCCTCTACCTTACCAAGCATGATGTCCTCATGTGCCCATGATGTTTGTTCTTTTGGCAGTCCATGGTATATTCAATATTCTCAGTCAACACCATAATTCAAAGGCATCAATTCTTCTTCTGTCTTCTTTATTCACTGTCCAGCTTTCACGTGCATATGATGCAATTGAAAATACCACGGTGTGAGTCAGGCGTACCTTAGGCCTTCACAGTGACATCTTTGCTTTTAACACTTTAAAGAGGTCTTTTGGAGCATATTTGCCCAATGCAATATGTCCTTTGATTTCTCGACTCTTGCTTCCTTGGGCATTGATTGTGGATCCAAGTAAAATGAAACCTTTGACAACTTCAATATTTTCCTGATTTGTCATGATGTTGCTTATTGGTCCAGTAGTGAGGATTTTTTGTTTTCTTTATGTTGAGGTGTAAACCATACCCAAGGCTGTAGTCTTTGATCTTTATTAGTAAGTGCTTCAAGTCTTTTTCCCTTTCAGCAAGTAGAGTTGTGTCATCTGCATGTCGTAGTTTGTTAATGAGTCTTCCACAAATACTGATGCCACATTCTTCTTCACATAATCTAGTTTCTTGGGTTACTTGCTCAGCATACAGATTAAATACAGGATAATGAAATAATACACCCTGACTCACACCTTTCCTGATTTTAAACCATGTAGTATCCCCTTCCAGCACTGTATCACTGTATCGCTGAGTCGGAACCGACTCGACAGCACCTAACAACAACAACAGCAGTACCCCCTGTTCTGTTTGAAGGACTGCCTCTTGGTCTATATACAAGTTCTGCATGAGTGCAATTAAGTGTTTTGGAATTCCCATTCTTTACAATGTTATCTATAATTTGTTATGATCCACACAGTCAAATGCTTTTGCATAGTCAATAAAACACAAGTAAACATCTTTCTGGTATTCTCTGCTTTCACCCAAGATTCATCTGAGATCAGCAATGAAGTCCCTCATTCCATGTCCTCTTCTAAATCCGGCTTGAATTTCTGGCAGTTCCCTGTTGATATATTGCTGCTACCGTTTTTGAATTATGTTCAGAAAAATTTTACTTGTGTGTGATATTAATGATGTTGTTCAATAATTTCTGTATTCCGTTGGATCACCTTTCTTTGGAATGGGCACAAATATGGATCTCTTCCAGTCAGTTGGCCAGGCAGCTGTCATCCAGATTTCTTGGCAGAGATGAGTGAGCACCTCCAGCCCCCATTTGTTGAAACATGTCAATTCTGGAGCCTTATTTTTTGCCAATACCCTCAGTGCAGCTTGGAATTCTTCCTTCTATATACCATTGATTCTTGATAATATGCTACCTCCTGAAATGGTTGAACGCCAACCAATTTTTTTTTGGTACAGTGACTCTGCATATTCCTTCCATCTTCTTTTGATGCTTCCTGACTCGTTCAATATTTTGCCCATCGAATCCTTCAAAATTGCAACTCGAGGCTGAAATTTTTTCTTCAGTTCTTTCAGCTTGAGAAATGCCGAGCGTGTTCTTCCCTTTGATTTTCTAACTCTTGGTCTTTGCACATTTCTTTATAGTACTTTACTTTGTCCTCTCGAGCCTCCTTTTAAAGTCTTTTTTTAACATTTTTCTTCATCATTTTTTCCATTCTCTTTAGCTACTCAACATTCCACAGCAAGTTTCAGAACCAAAAACAAAGGACACAAAATTTGCCAATTCAACATTTTTCACGTGTACATTTCATTTAAACCAATTATATCAATCGTGCTGTGCAACAGTCACCAATCTCCGTTGCCAAATTCTCATCCCCATCAACAAAAACTCAATGCTACCTAAACAATGATTCCCTCTTTTCCTGTCCCTTTCATCCCTGGTAATTACTGTTAAACTCTAATCTCTGTACCTTTGCCTATCCTAAGTCTTTCATATTAATGGAATAATGCAATATTTGTCCTTTTGTGATTGACTAATTTCACTCAGCATAATGTTTTCAAGGTTCATCCAGGTTGTGGCATATATCAGTTGCATGTATGCCAATGTTCGTTATAGCACTATACAACTCAAATGGCCATGAACAGAAGAATGGATAAAGAAAATGTGGTGCATAGACACACAATGGAGTTTTATTCTGCCATAAAGAGAAATGAAATACCTGTTCTATTTCTTCTCAATCTATTTTAATCCCCTTTAATCTCTCTGATGATCTTAATTTTGTACTGCATATATGCATACAAAGATGCTAATGGCCTTCTACTTGCCATGCCATGACAATGACCGAGAGATGTGTGAGGTGGTGTTTTTTTGTTGTTGTTTGTTTTTATTTTTGTTTTTTCTTCCATTCTTTTTAACTCACTGGTTCCTTTTTTCTCTCACTCTTGAACACTAGAAAATTATCTGTTCTTACAGTTTTATTTGTCATGTTTTACATAGATAACTTTTAACCCTTTCATAAATCTCCAGTGATTTATCTAAAAGACATTTCCACTTGGATATGACACAGTTACCTCAATTTAACATGTATAAAAATTGAATTTTCCTTGTTACTCTTTCCCCAAAATGCCCCACTTTCTTCATACTGTCAATATTACCACCATCCTCAGTTAGTCTGAAAAGCTATTTATCTGAGAATCCTTTCTTCCCTACAGCCCTGATACATAACTTGTCTCAAAGTGCAGTCAATTATTCCACCAAAAACACTTACTTATCCACACCTTCCCTGACAATATCACCCTAGTTCAAGTCCTCAATACTCATTGTCTTCATCTTTTTATTGTTTTAAACAAGTAAAAATCATATTTGCTACAAAAACCTGGTCTAATTTGTCTTAGTTTCCAATCCAACTTCTCAATCCACTCTTCACAATGTGTAAAGAAAATCTTTCTAAAACACCAATCTTGCTGTCTTAGTTATCTAGTGATGCTGTAACAGAAATACCACAAGTGGATGGCTTTAACAAAGAGAAATTTATTCCTTCACAGTAAAGTAGGCTAAAAGTCCAAATTCAGGGCGTCAGCTCCAGGGGAAGGCTTTCTCTCTCTGTTGGCCTTCTCATCAGGCTTCCCCAGGACTAGGAGTTTCTCCAACCAGAGACCCCAAGTCCAAAGGGGATGCTCTGCTCCTGGCACTGCTTTCTTGGTTGTGTGAGCTCCCCCTGTTTCTCTGCTCACTTCTTTCTTTTATATCTCAAGAGATTGCCTCAAGACACAATCCAGTCTTGTAGATTGAGTCCTGCCTCACTAACACAACTGCCGCCCATCCTCCCTTATTAACATCATAGAAGCAGAATTTAAACATATATGAAAATCACACAATACTGGGAATCATGGCCCAGCCAAATTGATACACATATTTTGGGGGGGGGGCATAATTCAATCCATGACACTAGCTATGGCATTATATGACTCAAAAAAATCAAGGGTTTAATATTGTATGTTTCCGACTTCTCAGTTTGTTTTCACAAACTTTTAAAATGTCTCCTCAACTTATCTTTGTAGTCATCTTCTATGAATCTTTTTTTTGCACTCAGCTTATCCTCTAAATTTATCTAAGATATACCTTGATTATTTTTCCCTCTATATTTTTGTTAATATGATCTTCATTTGGAGTGCCATCCTCTCTTTATTTACCCAAATTCTGCCCATCCTTTAAGAGCTAGATAAAATCTCAGCTTTTCCTTTAATATGCTTAACTGTAATAGTATCACGGTTGCTGGTGAACTCCAAATAACCACATTGATAGTTTGTGCCTAATAAATAGGAAATAGTATAAAGTTTTTTGAACAATAACATATACGTGTGCTTGGAATGGTGAAATGTAAAGATCATAGTCATCAGGGATTGAGCTCAATGTACTTATTTATTTTTTTCTTTGGAGCCTGAATTAGTTTGTGTCTCAACTGTTGCTGAGGAAAAAAAAAAAACTTATCATTCTTTAGGTGCCCTTTACACACTTTGGTGATCGTACCACAACTGTTCTCCTTTCAGTACAAGACACCCTTGTGCACACATTACTTAAACAGAATATAAAACTGGGAAACTTTGGATTTTCTTGCCTGCTGATAAGCTTAATAATGTTACACCCATATCTTTTCTGAAAGGAAGTTTTGAAGACCTTTTTTATCCCATAAATGTTGATACTTCCTAAACTTATAATAATTAGTATCACAATTGTGTTTTGAGAAACACTCCGAAGAGTTTTAGTGAAGTGATCATTCTGTCACTGCTATGAGACTAAATGGTATTTCTTCCCAACCTAGATCTGCTTTTCTAGCAATTCAGGCTCTAGAGCCATTTGATGAGAATATTTTATCATACATACTCAGCTTCCAAGTAGCAGGATACCAGCGCTTGCAAAGAAATATTAACAAGGAAAGATCAGTGATTTTTTTAGTAGACTAGCCAAGCCAAGATGCTGTGCATTTCATTTAAAGTCTATACACATATGAAAATGAAATGTATATTTGACAATTCTCCTTGAGTTCATTTACCAAAAAAAATATTTTTTGATTGATTTTTATTTGTATCAAATTATAAAGGGCTCCAGAGTTTGTTCCATGATTTTAGATTATCTTTCAGATATTCACAAATGTAAAAAAAAAAAAAAAGTAGGTATTTTATTCACTGTTTGAAAGTAAGGGTGTTTAAAGAATGGTGCCAAAAAGATAGATTGATAGATATGACTACATGAAATTTCAAAATATGTATAAGCAAAAAAGAACCACCATAGTTTTAAAAGTCTATCAACAAAGTGGAAACAATGCACATTTAAGCTAGAGAGGGTGTTAAAATCCTTGCTATAAAAGAACTTCTTACAAATCAATAAAAAGAGGAGGAAAGCACCAATATTTAAGTGAGCAGAGCAATTAACAGAAGAAAATACACGCATTCACCTATTTCCTAAATATTTATCAGGCATCTCCTCTGTGCTAGGCATGTTTGTTGTTGTTAGTTGTGGTTGAGCTAATTCTAACTCATAGTGATCCCATGTGTGCAGATTTCAACTGCTCCATAGAGTTTTCAAGGGTTTTCAACCTTTCAGAAGCAGATCACCCAGCCTGTTTTCCAAAACACAACTAGTTGATTTTGAACCATCAACATTCCAGCCAGTAGTTGAGCACTTAACAATTTGTACCACAGAATGGCCAATATACAAAAGAAAAGAAGTTCACCTTCCCCAGTAAATGCAAATAATAGCAAAATTATTTAGAGGAGGAAAAAAAAATTTTTTTTTTTAAAGTGATACACACTTTCTAAAGGGCAGTTGGGAAATTGTATCAAAATTAAGCTATGCATATTCATCAATAAGGTAATTCTACTTCTGCACATTTTAACTCACAAAAACAATTAGGCAAGTACATACCAACGTATGCACAGGATATTGATTGCTGCCTGGTTTATAAAAATGGTTTTTAAGCCTCTGGGTGCTCTAGTGCTCCACAAACTCTGGATAGTTCCATGGAGCCCTTTCAGAGGCCATTTTAAAGAGAGGAATAGAGGAATATTCTGAGCACGTGAAGTTACCGGTTCCATCTCAAGAGTTAATCTGTTTCGAATACTGGAATTCCATGCAAGTTTTCATTTTAAAGGGTTGTATAGTAACCAAAAGGTCAGCAGTTCGAACCCTCCAGGCGCTCCTTGGAAACCCTGTGGGGCAGTTCTACTTTGTCCTGCAGGGTCGCTATGAGTCAGAATTGACTCGATGGCATTGGGTTATAGCTAAAATGTTTGTCAACTCCATAACTTGTATTGAAAATTAGAAAATAATCACAATGACCATCAAAAAGGATTGTTTAAATTATGGAACAATCATCTGGTGAAATTTTCTGCATTAGAATGATATCATCAAATATGTTATCAGCCATTTATGGTAATTGCTGTCATTAAGTTGTACACCTGTATAAAGTTAAATTGGCAAACATTGTGTGATAGATATGTTTACAGCAATGAAAAAAAAACGGTAGCTGCTGAGGCTGCTTGTGTACAACCAAACACCTCTTGGGATTTCATTCCTTGGTTTGGAGGCTTAGAGTCATAATTTCATGGGACATCTCAGATAGTTGGCCTAAGAACATATCTAGTGTTTCTGTTGCAACTCCTACTTTATTGCAAAGTGCCTGGGGACTTAAAAGCTTGCAAGCGGCCATCCAAGAGAAGATAATTGGTCTCTACTTGCCTGGACTATCAGAGGACAAAGGAGAGTCAAGAATAGGAGGAAGATATGGAATGTGTAGGTAATTGCCTCCGTGAACAACTACCACCTTTACTGTGAGACCAGAAGAACTGGATTGTGCCCAGCTACCATTACTGAACACTTTTATCAAAGATTCTATAGAAGAATCCTAATCAAAAGGAGAAAAAGAAAGAACAGAAATTCAAATTCTTTTGGACTTCAGACTTTCTGGAGCCAAGGAGGCTAAATGAACCCCTGAAACTATTGACCTGAAATAATCTTTAAACCTTAAACCAAAAATATATTCCAAAGTCTTCTGAAAATGAAATAATAGTTTAGCTTAACTAGTAAAAAAAAAAAAAGTCTGCCTTTAGCATTATGCTCTTTTAAGAACTGTCTACATGGGATCAATGTGACAACAGCAACACAAAAGATTAGATAGGAACCTTAGGGGGCAGTGAGTTTATGTTAATAGAGTAGGAAAAACTCAGAAAAGGAGGGTGAGAATGGTTGTATAACCTAAGACTGTAATCAGTGTCACTGAACTGTAAGTGTAAAAACTATTGTATTGGTGTTTGTCTTATTGTATATATCCTCAACAAGGACAACAAAATAAATAAATAAATGTTAACAGAACAGTGACATCATACAAATTGGTAGAGTAGGAAGCACTAGAGATCTATCCCTCCACCAAAACAGCAATTGCACTGGAAAGAGCAATTGTAACCAAGTATATTGGAGGTCTGGAACTGGGTTGGATACTTAAATCAATCAGGGGGATTGCTTGATGCAGGGACATGCTGCTAATCTCATTTAGGCAAGCGCATGTACCAACTGGATAACATCCCCCATTTCTCAGCTCCATCACAATGGTGGGGATGGCAGTCCTTGTTCCTACAGTGCTTGAATGGTGCCACCACAGGCAGTGGTAACCTTGTCCTGCAAGGATTTGGAATTTCAAAGTTTGTGCAATTGGGTTGGTCTAGTGGTGCCCTGAATGACAGGTGCAGACCAGTGCAGTGGTTTCAGCTCTTTGCAGAAGCATCTTTTCCCAGACAGCAACTTTAAAAGACCAGCATTTTTTTCAAAATCAAATTAAAATTTTTTTGTTATTTATATATCTATGGTGAAATCTGTCAGGCCACCACTGACTGACTGCAGAGATAACAAAATTGTAACACACACTTCAAAAAAATGATCTTGGAAATGTCACTAAACAATCAGTTGACTGCAGCTTACTTTAAGTACAAACAGCAATCTCTGAAGAGTGGGACAGTCAGATATATTTTTTGTTTTGTTTTGTTTTTTGCTGTTTGCTTTTTCCCCTTAAGTTCAAGGAAATCTCCTTTGAAATACTAGACGACATGGGCTCTGGAACAGAATCCTTTATATACATTTACTTTTTGCAGTCTTTGCAAAAATAGTGAGATAATGTTGCTGAGCAGACTATTACAGCCTAAATGATTAAAAAAAAATAAAGTTGCAACCTCTAGGAAGGGGAAGGATCTGAGTTTCAGAGTTACCACATTATAATATTCAAACACCCCAGTTTCAACCAATAAATTACAAGGCACATGAAGAAACAGAAAGGGATGGTCCAATCAAAAGCATAATGCAAAGAGACAGAAATTGTCCTTGTAGAAGCCCAGATAATGAGCATATTACAGGACTTTAAAACAATATTAATATGCCTAGAGAGCTAAAGAAAAACACAGACAATGAACTAAAGAAAATTAGGAAAATGATACAGGAACAAAGGGAAAATTTCAATAAAGAGAAACTATAAAAAAAAAAAAACTTTTTTCTTGTTCTACAGATATAGATCATTCCAGGTTGTCAAATTCACCTGGCACATATGGCCCCACAGTAGATTAAAAATACTAGTTGACAGGTAGATAAAGAAGTTCTGCTCCATACTCTTAGAGTCCTCACCTCTTGACTGGGAGATTGGAGAAAGGAAATGGAAAGTAGCTCATAAGAGGGGTGGTAAAAAAAAAAAAAAAAAAAACTCTCCTGAAAATGTCATGCACTGCTCTGCCCATTCCATTAGCCAGAACTAAGCCACAAAGTCAAATCCATCTTCAAGGAAGACTGCGAAATGAAGTCTGATTAAATGATCAGTAGGAAAAGGGAAAGTTTGGCAAACTATTAGTCCATCTTCACTACACATACTGCTGCGTGTATTGCTAGTTTCTGTTTAGCAAGTGATGCAAGGCTAAAAAAAAAGTACAGGAGCCTGATGTAGTTTCCCCTACAGAGCTTCCAAAGCACTTTAAATATCTATTCCTTTTTTCTTTCTGTTCCTGTTGTTAGGAAGGGCTCTCCAACTAAATGTGACCTTTTTGTTTCACTGATAATGAACTTAACTCTATTGTCTAAACATCCTTTCCAGATATCACATGCTATTTCCTGAACAACAACAAACAAAAAATTAGACATCACAAAAATGCATAGACTTTTAGTTCCTTTTCTTCTCTAACCCCATTACTTATATTAGGTCCTATCTTAGTTATCTAGTGTTGCTATGACAGAAATATCGCAAGTGGATGGCTTTAACAAACTGAAGTTTATTCTCTCACAGTTTAGGAAGTTAGAAGTCCGGATCCATGGCACCACCTTCTAGGGAAGACTTTCTCTCTGTGTCAGTTCTGGAGAAATGTCCTTGTCATCAATCTTCTCCTGGTCTAGAAGCTTCTCAGCTCAGGGACCCCAGGTCCAAAATATGCATTCCACTCCCAGTGCTTCTTTCTCGATGGTATGAGGTCTTTTCCTCTCTGCTGTCTTCTCTCTTTTATAACTCAAAAAAGATTGACTCAAGATACAATCTAATCCTGTAGATTATGTCCTGTCTCATTAACATAACTGCCTCTAATCCTGCCTCATTAACATCATAGAGGGCAGGATTTACAACACATAGGAAAATCACTTCATATCACAAAATGGAGGACAACCACACAATACTGGGAATCACAGTCCAGCCAAATTGACACATTTTGAGGGGACACAATTTAATCCATAACAGGTCCTTAAATTGATATCCCTACAAAAATATAGGTGATATTTTTGCTAGATTTCATAAATTGGGCAAGCCATCATTCTCTATATGACCCTAAATAAACGCTGCTTTACCTTAATTTATATTATAAGTCAATTGTAAAGAAGGTTTTCTAGTTTATAAATTATGTATTTCCTGAAAAAAAGTGGAATGATTTTAAATGCCATTACAAGCTTTTTACAACTTACTGTCACACACTAATAAAGCTAAAAGAAACAAGATATCATTTTATCCCGATCTTTTGTTTTATAGCTTAAAAGAAATGATCAAACAATACTAAGACTAGTACATTGGCTAACTTTCCCACAGACAGATCTAAAATTAACAGCAAATCTGGGCCTGACCCTTGTTTTTCTCTTTTAGATCATTGTTTTATCCACTACATTATACTAACTATATTTATTGGCTTAGGAATCAGAAATTGCTAACAGTTGTTTTAGTGGTATTTAAAGATTTTACAATAGGGGTACTCTTTAGAATACCCTCACCCAGATACTCTATGTGGGTACTCAATTTGGGCTTTCCAAACCCATTGGCTGAACTTTGGGCTGCGGACTGTGTGGCAAAAGGCTTAACAGTGAACCTCTAGGCTCTCTCTTCCAAAACACCCATACACAAATTTATATACACTGACATGGACAAATGTACACTTCTAAAAGTTTAAAAGCATAATCATTGGGATTGATTTTGGTGGAGTTTAAGCCATCTGTGTCCTACAGAAATAATATACATTAAGATGCACTTGTGAGTTACGCATAAAGATTGAGAAACATTGCAAATGGCAGTTGGGAATCGTCTAAAATCCTTGCCATTATTGTAAACTGTCTCTTGCAGTTGCCTATGAGACAAAAACACCTCCCCATATCCCCATTGCCAGTGGTCCAAACTATAGTAATTCTTCTGTTTCCTCTATAGACTGTGGTAATTGGTCTGTTTTTGTTGTTTTGTTATTATTTTCTCTTATTAGTAGTTTTAGTAGAAAAACCAGTGGGAGCAGAATTTCTCTCACTTGTACACTAAAAAGTCATCACAGTAAAGTTCTTCTACTTTGCCTCCTGTCTCTAAGAAAGCCACTGCAGGGAAGCAATCAGGTTTTAATGACATGACTGATGTGTAGAACATATGAGAGGAAACAAAAAATTATAAGATCTTAGAAATACATCTAAAAAAAGCAATCTATGTTCAGTCTAATTGCTAACATTAAGAACAGTAATAGGGTCAGAGGCCTAATTAAAAATGTGACTGTCTATTCAACCAGATTGCAGAGGAAACGAATAAAAAAATTGTCCAATGAAAGTCTATGATATCTCAATTTTGCTCTTTGGAATTCCTGGTTTATTAAGTTGCCTTAGGTCCACTGTCTCATGTTTGGCATGTCTTCTTAGTAAATTTATTTTGATTTCATATTTTATATTACATTTCAGCAATAAAGAATATCATATTCCCTAACATCTGTCAACCTAGTTCATGTTTTTGTAAATTTTCTTAATTTTTATTAACAGATAATGTTTAATTTTGCTATTTTTTCATTTTTACATACTTTTCCCATATATATTTTTTTTTATTTCTGTTTTGAGATACTTTTAGTAGCATTATTAAACAAGGTTCTTCCAAAGTGTCCTTGTATTACAGACTAAAGAACCTGGTGATAAAAAGAAGAGTAATTTTATTTTTCTTGAAAAACAAAATCAACAAAGTATCACTGGTGCCTCTGATCAAGTTTAAATTAATAAATTCAATTTTTATTTTATTGGCATATTAACATTTACACAAATTTGGAAGATTAAATATAAAGTGAATTGCCCAGTTCAGGCATATTTAATTGAAAATCACCGCACAAAAATTTGTAATATGCATACAGTCTGAATCACAGTAAGTACTAAGGGAATCCAGAGTAAAAGAAATGTTAATGGACTACTCTAAGATTTTTAAATTTAAGCCTGAAAAATTTTTCACATCTTTGCCCTACCCCATGGGTCCCACATTCAAGCAAAAATTGATGTCTTCCTACTTGCCAGATTTTTATTTTTCCAGTTCCAAGGACTTAAAAGCTTCATTGGTTTACTTTATTTTTAAACCAATAATAGCTTGTACTTTTATGTCATTCATTATTATTATTTATTTTATACATAATTGATATTTTCTTTGTGAGAAGTTTTGATAATAGATTCAGATTTTCTATTTCTTCTTATTCTTAGTTGTGTTTTCACAGAATTTGTCCATGTCACCTAAGTTTTTGATATTTGTTGTGTATTGCAATATGTCCTCCCAAAATATGTATAGATATCCTCGCCCCTGTACCTGTGGATATGATGCTGTTAGGAAATAGCTTTTTTCTTTTATTATGTTGAGTCAAACCAGAGCAAGGGGGGCCCTAAACGTAATCACATCAGAGTTATAAAAAGAGCAAAATGGACACAGAGACAAACACAGGGGGAAGACAGACAATGAATACAAATGCATCTACAAGCCCGGGAATGTCAAAGATCATGGGAGGACATCAGAATCTAGGAGAGAGGCCCACAGAAAGAATTGATATGGCTGAGACCCTGATATGGACTTTATCCTTGAAAACTACGAGAAAATAAATTTGTGTTCTTTAAAGCCACCCATTTGTGGTATTTTTTGTTATCGCAGCACTAGCAGACTAAGACAATGTTAGTGACATAAGAATTTTCATAATGTTCTTTTATTTTCCTCTTAATGTTGGTAGGATCTGTAATGATACTCCTTTTTTCATTCCCAATAATAGGAGTACTCAGTGATATAGGAGAATGTAGAATTCCAGACATCAAGCCAGGAAAAGGGTTTAATGAATTAATGGATGATCAATTGTGATAAATGCTGAAGATAGTCAATGACATGAAGACTGAGAATTTACCACTAGATTTAGCAATGCCTCTTGACAAAAACTGTTTCAAGGGAGGAGTGAGAGTAAAAACCTGATTCAGCGGAATCAAGCAAAATTGGAGGAGTGAAATTGCAGATAGTGAATATAGAAAATCCTTTAAAGGAGTTTTGCATTTCAAACAAATAAGAAAAAGGAATAGTACCTAGAAGGGGTGTGAGGTTAAAAGAAGTATATTTTAAAATCCTTTTTAAAATATGTGAATAAGAACTGCTTTAGGTGAAGGGAAGGACAACATTCAATACATGGAGGGTCACCTCAACTGGACTGGACTGGACCAAAAGCAAAGAAGTTTCCGGGATAAACTGAATACTTCAAAGGTCAGCGGAGCAAGGGCGGGGGTTTGAGAACCATGGTTTAAGGGGACTTCTAAGTCAATTGGCAAAATAATTCTATTACGAAATCATTCTGCATCCCACTTTGAAATGTGGCGTCTGGGGTCTTAAATGCTAACAAGCGGCCATCTAAGATGCATCAATTGGTCTCAACCCACCTGGAGCAAAGGCGAATGAAGAACACCAAGGTCACACGACAACTAAGAGCCCAAGAGACAGAAAGGGCCACATGAACCAGAGACCTACATTATCCTGAGACCAGAAGAACTAGTTGGTGCCTGGCCACAATCGATGACTGCCCTCACAGGGAGCACAATAGAGAACCCCTGAGGGAGCAGGAGATCAGTGGGATGTAGACCCCAAATTCTCATAAAAAGACCATACTTAATGGTCTGACTGTGACTAGGGGAATTCCGGCGGTCATGGTCCCCAAACCTTCTGTTGGCACAGGACGGGAACCATCCCCGAAGACAATTCATCAGACATGAAAGGGACTGGACAGTGGGTGGGAGAGAGATGTTGATGAAGAATGAGCTAATTATATCAGGTGGACACTTGAGACTGTGTTGGCATCTCCTGTCTGGAGAGGGGATGGGAGGATAGAGAGAGTTGGAGGCTGGCAAAGTTTTCACAAAAGGAGAGACTGGAAGGGCTGACTCATTAGGGGGAGAGCAAGTGGGAGTAAGGAGTAAGATGTATAATAACTTACATGTGACAGACTGACTTGATTTGTAAACGTTCACTTGAAGCTCAATAAAAGTTAATAATAAAAAAATGTGAGAAATCAAAACTGTTTTATTTGATAGAAATGATGCAATAGCAAAGACAAAATTAATTTTGATCAAAAGAAAGAATTCATGGAACAATGAATTTGGGCCTGGAAAGAGGGCTGAATTCCAGTGCTCAAGTTGGGAAAGGGTGGCTTTATTTAGGAGTCCAAACTATATAAAATCAAATCTGTTGCCATAGAGCCAATTCTAACTCATGGTGACCCCATGTGTTACGGAATAAAACAGCTCCATAGGATTTTCTTGGCTGTAATCTTTATGAAAGCAGATCACTAGACCTTTCTTCTGCAGTGCCACTTGGTGGGTTTGAAGTTGAAATTAGTAGTTGAAACACAAATCAGTTGTTGAGCACAAAGAGTTTGCACCACCCAGGGACCTTTCAGACTACATATGGGGGGAGGGTAATTACAATGATGGACCATGGGATGTAAACTCTTAAGAAGAGAAGTAAAGACAGGAGGAGATGAGAGAGAGAATAAAATGTGGAAGAATCAATGGATTGCAGTCCTGGAGGGCAGGGAAACAGCTAAGGATTGTTTAATCAATGCTAGAGGGAATAAGAGGTGGCAGTCAGAGAATGGGATGCCATGAATTAGAGATTATGGAGGAATGCAGTTGTTGGTAATGACAACTTCTAGGGAATAACCATGGGAGTTAGTGCCAGAAGTAGGGTGGAGGACAAGGGGACAGTAAATCCTTTAGTAAGTCAGTGAAGAAAAGAATTGATAATATAACTTTAATTATGACACCATTTTATGACTTTTACGAGAGCAAGTTCAGCAGAATGGTATAAATAGAAACTAGATTGCAGAAAGTTGAGTAGTTACAATTATGAATCAAAATTTCACATATCTTTGTATACAGAGACAATTACATGAAATTTGGTGATAAAAAGCAGTAGAGATTAATAAGATAGCCCAAAGGAGAAGCGGAGTCAAGTAATTTTTTTGTTGTTTTTAGAGATAAATGTATCTTGAACATGTTGATAGGAAACACTATGGTAGGATTTTAGAGAAAAAGATTGAAGATATAAAAGATTTTCCTTTTCAGAAAGAGATCATTGACAGAGGATAAGAGTCTGAAATAAGGCGGAAAGGAAGAAGTAGTGGAAAGTCAGAGATTTCATATAACGTGCTCAGCACAGTGTCCAGCACAAGGTAAATTCTAAAATTTTTTTTAATGTTAAAAATAGAAAAAAAAATAGAGAGAGAGGAAGAGAAGGAGATAGTTAATGTGACAAGATCCAGGAAAAGATGAGAAAGAACTGGATCAAATGAAATTTCTTTAAAGGACATAGTGAATAAGGGAGAAGTAGACAAAAATAAAGGAAGAATCAGGAATTGGTGTGGAGAAAACAAGAAGGTGAGGGAGTTCACATCAACAAAGTTATAAGTAAAATAGAATTACCTGTTGAGAGTGAGGTGGTCAGGGATGGAACTTGGGTTTGTACTTGGAAAAATGCTGATGTGGAGACTAGGTTTTAACAGAAGTCCTATAAATAATTTATAAAAATTTATAGATACCTTGATATGCATGTTTGTTGCTTTTCTTGTGCACGATTCTACAATAATGTGGTAAGGTTAATTTATTAGAAACCAAACATTTGATGAGAATTAATTTTAAAAAACTGAACATGCTCTGTGCAAGTAAGATTTGTATTTAAATAATCCAATAGCCCAGTAGAGGGGCATCTTGAGTTAAAAATTAGCACAGCAGCACTGGTGGAAAAGGGGAAGGAGGAATCTGTTTTCTTCCACTTAACTGCTAGTTTTATACTAAAATGAAGAATACCTACATTTTATTAAAAGTCTTAATATACTTAATATGGTCTGTGGCCAGTGATACCTAACTTTTCAAAATATAAATACAATTAAACTTTGGGAATTACCAGCCACACATCAGTAAGATTATTGGGTATAAACTTTGAGATCTCTGGCATTCCTTACAGCCTTGGTGGCACAATGGTTAAAGCACTCAGCTGCTAACTGAAAGGTCAGTGGTGGAAAGTACCAATGGCTCTGAAGGATAAAGATGTGGCAGTATGCTTCTGTAAAGATTTACAGCCTTGGAAACTCTATGGGGTCCCTATGAGTGGGAACTGACTTGATGGCAGAGGGTTTTTTGTTTTGGTATTCCTTAATTATTCAACTCAGATATAACCTAAGTTATTCACCACCATTGTTGTTTTTGCCTCCTATTTGAGGTAGTGAAAGAAAACTCTCCAGCTTCATTGAAGTAAAATCCATGAAATTTACTGAAGCCAAACTACCATTACAGTGGGAGATCCTGAAGGTCATGGATTTCAAGGGAAAATTACAAGTCACAAGTAGTTACCCCCATGTGTCTGTCAGTTTGTCATACTTCAGGTGCTTTCATGTTGCTGTGATGCTGGAAGCTATGCCACCCATATTCAGATACCAGCAGGGTCACCCATGGATGACAGATTTCAGCTGAACTTCCAGACTAAGAAAGACTAGGAAGAAGGACTCGGCAGTCTACTTCTGAAAAGAATGACCAGTGAAAACATTATGAATGGCAGCACGTCATTGTCTGATACAGTGCTGAAAGGTGAGCCCCACAGATTGGAAGGCACTCAAAAGACAACTGGGGAAGAGCTGCCTCTTCAAAGTAGAGTCGACATTAATGACATGGATGGAGTAAAGCTTTCAGGACCTTCATTTGCTGTTGTGGCATGACTCAAAATGAGAAGAAACAGCTACAAACACCCATTAATAATGTGAACCTGGAATGTACGAAGTATGAATCTAGGAAAACTGGAAATCGTCAAAAATGAAATGGAACCCATTAACATCGATATCCTAGGCATTAGTGACCTGAAATGGATTGGTATTGGCCATTTTGAATCAGAAAATCATATAGTCTACTATGCCGGGAATGACAACATGAAGAGGAATGGTGTTGCAGCCATCATCAAAAAGAACATTTCATTATCTATCCTGAAGTACAATGCTGTCAGTAATAGGATAATATCCATACACCTACAAGGAAGGCCAGTTAATATGGCTATTATTCAAATTTACACACCAACCACTAAGGCCGAAGATGAAGAAATTGAAGATTTTTATCACTGCTGCAGTCTGAAATTGATTGAACATGCAATCAGGATGCATTGATAATTACTGGTGATTGGAAGGCAAAAGTTGGAAACAAAGAAGAAGGATTGGTAGTTGGAAACTATGGCCTTAGTGATAGAAACAATGCTGGAGTTTGAATGATAGAATTTTACAAGACTGATGACTTCTTTATTACAAATATTTTCTTTCACCAACATAAACGGTGACTATACACATGGAACTCACCAGATGGAACACACAGGAATCAAACTGACTACCTCTGTGGAAAGAGATGATAGAAAAGCTCAATATCATCAGTGAGAACAAGGCCAGGGTCCAACTGCGAAACAGACCATCAATTGCTCATATGCAAGTTCAAGCTGAAACTGAAGAACATCAGAGCAAATCCAAAAGAGCCAAAATACAACCTTGAGTATATCCCACCTGAATTTAGAGACCATCTCAAGAATAAATTTGTTGTGTTGAATGCTAGTGACCAAAGACCAGACGAGTTGTGGAATGACATCAAGAACATCATCCACAAAGAAAGCGAGAGGTCATTGAAAAGACAGGAAAGAAAGAAAACACCAAGATGGATGTCAGAGGAGACTCTGAAACTAGCTCACGAACATCCAGCAGCTAATGCAAAAGGAAGAAATGATGAAGAACTAAATAGAAGATTTCAAAGGCGGCTCAAGAAGACAAAGTAAAGTATTATAATGACATGTGCAAAGACCTGGAGATATAAAACAAAAAGGGAAGAACACACTTGGCATTTCTCAAGCTGAAAGAACCAAAGAAAAAATCAAGACTCGAGTTGCAATAGTGAAGGATTCTATGGGGAAAATATTAAACAATGCAGGAAACATCAAAAGAACATGGAAGGAATACACAGAGACATTATACCAAAAAGAATTAGTCAACGTTCAATCATTTCAAGAGGTAGCATATGATCAGGAACCGATGGTACTGAAGGAACAGGTCCAAGCTGCACTAAAGGCATTGGCAAAAAACAAGGATCCAGGAATTGACGGAATATCAATTGAGATGTTTCAACAAACAGATGCAGCACTGGAGGTGCTCACTCATCTATGCCAAGAAATATGGAAGACAGCTTCCTGGCCAACTGACTGGATGAGATCCATATTTATGCCTGCTCCCAAGAGAGGAGATCCAACCAAATGTGGAAATTATAGAACAATATCATTAATATCACACGCAACCAAAATTTTGCTGAATATCATTCAAAAGCAGCTGAAGCAGTGTATAAGAAGGGAACTGCCAGAAATTCAGGCCTGTTTCAACAAAGGACGTGGAACCAGGGATATCACTGCTGATGTCAGATGGATCCTGGTTGAAAGCAGAGAATACCAGAAGGATGTTTACCTGTGTTTTGTTGACTATGCAAAGGCATTTGACTGTGTGGATCATAACAAATTATGGATAACATTGCAAAGAATGGGAATTCCAGAACACTTAATTGTGCTCCAGAGGAACCTTTACATAGACCAAGAGGCAGTTGTTCGGACAGAACAAGGGGATACTGAGTGGTTTAAAGTCAGGGATGGTGTGCATCTGGGTTGTATCCTTTCACCATATCTATTATTTTTTTATTCAATCTGTATGCTGAGCAAATAATCCAAGAGCTGGACTATATGAAGATGAACAGGGCATCAGAATTGGAGGAAGAGTCATTAACAACATGTGTTATGCAGATGACACAACTTTGATTGTTGAAAATGAAAAGGACTTGAAGCACTTACGAACAAAGATCTCTTCAGTATGGATTGCACTTCAATATAAAGAAGAAGAAAATCCTCAAAACTGGACCAATGAGCAACATCATGATAAATAGAGAAAAGATTGAAGTTGTCAAGGATTTTGTTTTACTTGGATCCACGATCAAAAGCCATGGAAGCAGCAGTCAAAAAATCAAAAGACGCATTGCATTGGGTAAATCTGCTGCAAAGGACCTCTTTAAAGTGTTGAAAATAAAGGTGTCACCTTGAAGACTAAGGTGCACCTGACCCAGGCCATGGTATTTTCCATCACATCATACGCATGTGAAAGCTGGACAATGAATAAGGAAGACCAAAGAAGAATTGACACCTTTGAATTGTGGTGTTGGCAAAGAATATTGAACATACCATGGACTGCCAAAAGATTGAACAAATCTGTCTTGGAAGAAGTACAACCAGAATGCTCCTTAGAAGCAAGGATGGCGAGACTGTGTTTACATACTTTGGACATGTTGTCAAGAGGGATCAGTCCCTGGAGAAGGACATCATGCTTGGCAAAGTACAGGATCAGCAGAAAAGAGGAAGACCTTTGACTAGGTGGATTGACACAGTGGCTACAACAATAAGCCCAAGCATAACAACAATTGTAAGGATGTCTCAGGACCGGGCAGTTTCGTTCTGTTGTACGTAGGGTCACTATGAGTCGGAACCGATCGATGGCACCTAACAACAACAACAACAAGAAATTATATTGCTGAAGGGGGAAAATAAAATCACAGTATTCTCACTGGCATATAGTCATTAAGGTCAGTCCAAGGTGGGGCAAAGTAAAGCATAATCTTTAACATTATCGCTTATATGAGTACACTGTTTGGCTAAGAAAATATTGAAAGATATGGGGACAAGGTGAGTTTCATGTTGGTTACAAAGCAATGACATGACAGATATTTCCAGGAATGGTTTGTTAACAATAACCTTACTCAGAGTTTAGATCTCTGGAGAAAAGGGGAAAAAAAATTTCCATGAGGTATTCACATTCTTTAGCCTGACCACAAAGAAACTTATTTCCTTAATGATATTGGGTTGGTTCTTCACCAACGAAGGTAGAATCTGGGAGAAAGATTTCATGGAGCTGCTAGGCAGCAAAGCCAATCTAGGGGAAAGATTTCATTGAGCTCTTAGAGTTAGTTCAGTCACTTTACAGTTAGGTCAGATGCCAATTTTAATTTTCTATTCCTTATCATTGCTTCCTTTTGATCAAGGAGCTCAAGGAACATCCTTTGATCACACTCATGAGCATACACTCCAGCAAGGACTTGACTTCAAATTGTAATGGCCGTTTGAACCAGCAAGCATTTAACACCCTAGACATCATGAGACAGAAATGACCAGGCACCACTGTGTCTTTTTACCTTGCTATAGGGGTTCTCATCTCCAGGCTGAGCTGGTCTCATATTACCCACAAAGGAGTAACTCACCTTCTGCAAGTTTTTGTTGATAAGCTGCTCCCAAGTAGTGACTTAAATTTTATATGTTTTTCTTATTTTCATATTAAGCCCTTTTTACTTTTCTCTACAGTTGAGAATCACCAGTAACTTGGTTGCCAGGCAACTCTGGTTTCTTCACCATGCTATTACTGAGCATCCATCTCCAGCGATCTTGGTGTGGGGAAAAGACAGGTTGTGGACAAATTAAAGGAACAGCCTGACCTACTTCCAAATGACTAATCTAAGTAGTGAGGCTTCTCTAGTTTGGGTTTCTGAATATATTGTTAATATAAACAATTCTCTGAGCATGAGATGGAGTTTCCAGTTCCTATATTAGATGCACATTTTTAATTCCAATAACAGGAATTATTATTATTAATAAAGTTAACCCAATTTGGAACAGAGATCATAACCAAGAATCTACACTGTTAAGCAGCTGACTGAAAATATCAAAAGAGAATGATAAAGTCATAGTATGGAATGTAACCAAACAATTTTTTTATAGATCTTAGCAATACCCTGTTCAACTTCTCTAGTGGTATTAATCCAAGAGCAACAGAAGGTGTTAGCAATGGTGCAAACTCCTCCATGCTGGGCTAAAAAGAAGTCCAGAGCTGTTCTATTCTCCAATAATGCCTTTGCCAATCATTCTAAGGATTTTTGTTCTGCGGCCATTCCATTGACCACATCATCAGCAAATTGAGCCATACGGACAGATTGTGAAAGGACAGTTGTAATTGCCCAATCCAAAGCCATGGCATGGGCACATAAAAAGGACCGTCCTCATCCTGGGTAATCAGCAATGGGAGTACATGAAAGGACAAGTTCTCCCTTCTGTATGGATACTAGTTTTATATCACTAATCCATAATATATTGCCATTGTATGAATGGATATTCATACAATGTTCTTAGGGTATGCTGGCCTAGCATATTGCAACCATCTAAACATGGCATAGCCCAAATATACTGTGACTCATCAGACTCATTCCTTAAAAAGAACCTGATCTGAGGAGGTGGGGCCAAGATGGCAGAATAGACAGATGCTTCCGGGAAGCCCTCTTACAAAAAGACCTGAAAAAACAAGTGAAACGAGTATATTTATGACAAACTGGGAGCCCTGAACATAAAAGGCAAAGTTAGAAAACGAACTGAGCGGCAGCTGGAGGAAGAGACGGTTCAGAACCAGAGAGGAGTTACTGGACATGAATCGCCGGGAGCCCTCAGGCACCATTCCCGGGAGCAGCTGTGGCAGGCTGATACGCATTCGGCTGCAGTTTCCTCAGGGAGAAACAGCCAGCCACACAGCCTACTCACACCCCTGGAACCTGAAAAGAACAGGGCTCTCAGCAAAAGCTAAGTACTTGGCTACATTTGACCACACCTCCCCACTGCAAGGCCAGCTTCAGTGGCTGTTGATTTCCCTGGGGCTGAGATAGGCCCTGTTGAGCACCTAGAGCCATCCTCCCAGCCTTGGAGAAGGAATAAATTCACAATTTGGAGAACAGAAAATTTGCCAGCTCCACTAACTGGGGGAGCTCAGGACAGAAGTGGCTCCTGTCCAGGTATAAACGGTCCATGGACTTTGAGTAACTTTCCCCCATGCATGAACCTGTGTGCGCCTATTTCAGGAGAATAGGCCCTCCTTGGCAGACTCCAACTGTTTCAGCTGTGCAGTGGAGAGGTGGGTGTTTGACGTTTGACACCACTTTGCCTAATAAACAGGGTCCTCGCCTACCAACATCAGGGGCCTAAGGAATGGTGGCGCCACTCAGGTTACCCAGCCACCCACGACAGGGGTCCAAGGATAACTTGTACCTCCCAGTCCTTATGACCAAAAACATTGGGTACCCAGGGTCTGTCTGCAGAACCCACCAGCCAGTATGCTCTAGGGAACAGGGACCACTTTCCTCAGAGACACTTGGGGGTTGATTCTCAGCCCCCTGCCTTGTTCAGAGCATGATCCCCTGCTGCAACCGGGTACTGGTACCTATACCAATCACCCCTACCCCTCTAAGATTATGCGGCAGAGCCTGTACCACACACTTGAAGATCAGCTACCTGGACACCTGAGCTGATTTCATACAAGAAGAGTGAATGGACTGCTAGACTTATATACCTGATAACAGCTCTAGCCATCTGGGGACAAGACCTCAGAGCTCCAAAGGTGAAAATAATCAAGCTAGCTCACTCAAGCAAACCATTTGGGCATCTTAAAACAAAACAAAGAAAGAAACTATGATACAGTAAGCAAACATAAAATAAACTAATAATAACTTATATATGGGTCAGAGACAACAGTCAATATCAAGTCACATAAGGAAACAGACCATGATCACCTCAACAAGCTCTCAAAACAAAGAATCAAGGGATCTTTTAGATGAAAGTGCATTCCTGGAATTACCGGATGCAGAATACTAAAGATTGATATATAGAACCCTTCAAGACATCAGGAAGGAAATCAGGCAATATGCAGAACAAGCTAAGAAACACACATATAAAGCAGTGGAAAAAATTTAAAAAGTTATTCAGGAACATAATGAAAAATTTAATAAGCTGGAAAAATCCACAGACAGACAGCAATCAGAAATTCAGAAGAGTAACAATAAAATTACAGAATAAGACAACTCAATAGAAAGTCAGAGGAGCAGAATTGAGCAATTGAAGGCAGAATTTCTGAACTTGATGATAAAGCACTTGACACTAATATATTTGGAAAAAAATCTGATAAACGAATTTAAAAAGTGAAGAAACCTTAAGAATCATGTGGGACTCTATCAAGAGAAATAACCAACGAGTGATTGAAGTTCCAGAACAGGGAGCGATAACAGAAAATACAGAGAATTGTTGAAGATTTGTTGTCAGAAAACTTCCCTGATACCATGAAAAATGAGAAGATATCTACCCAAGATGCTCATCAAAACACACACAAGGTAGATTTTACAGAAAGTCACCAGGACATATTATAATCAAACTTGCCAAAACCAAAGATAAAGAGAGAATTTTAAGAGCAGCTGGAGATAAACAAAAAGTCACCAAAAAAGAGCATTGATGAAAATAAGCTCTGACTACTCAACAGAAATCATGCAGGCAAGAAGGCAATGGGATGACTTATATAAAGCATTAAAGGAGAAAAAATTGCCAGCCAAGAATCATATATCCAACAAAACTGTCTCATATATGAAGGTGAAATTAGGACTTTTCCAGATAAACAGAAGTTTAGGGAATTTGTAAAAACCAAACCAAAACTGCAAGAAATACTAAAGGGAGTTCTTTGGTTAGAAAATCAATAATATCAGGTATCAACCCAAGACTAGAACAGTGGACAGAGCAATCAGATGTCAAACCAGACACGGAAATCAAAAAAATAAATCAAGCTAAAAAAACACTCAAAACAGGGGAACAGCGATGTCATTATGTAAAAGAAGACAACATTAAAACAATAAAGAGGGACTATTTAATAAATGTAGTCACAGATCTTTCATATGGAGAGGAAGATAAGGCGATACAGAGAAATAAAAGTTAGGTTTAAATTTAGAAGAACTATATAACCTACCTGCTCCAGGTCGAATATTGGGAAATGGGATGGACTGCTTAGCCCTCTCAAGAAACTTTGCAGTTAATAAGCTGTCACAAATGGATAATCCCTCAAAGTCTCATAGATCCAGGCATTGGGCAAAAACAGGGAGATTTGGATGATTTCTTTAAAATAGTTATCTATTACTGCAGGATAATATCGAGGGTCATGCCTAAAAAAATTGCATGCTGTGGATGGAATAAGACATTCTAATCATAAACAGATAAAATTGAAACAGGGAACTGATGGATAAGTGGATAATTTGGAGGCAGCCGTAGTTTGACACAAACAGCCCTTTAAAATGTTTTTTTAAAATCAACAGTAAAATCAGGTACAATTTTATAATCTGAGACAAGTACAGCTAAAGGATCGGTATGATTTTGTGTAGAACAAGAGGAAGAATGACATATCCAGCATTCAGTTATATTGCTAGTGCTGGTTACTGATTATGACAATTTGATAAAACTGTTTTCTTGCCACGCAACAGAAAAGGAAAACAATAAAGGGATTAAAATAATAGTAGGAATCATAAAAGAAATAACTAGAATAATACCAAAAAGGAGTAATACCATAAATATGCAAGAATAATGAGTGCACCTGCAATTACTAAATTTTTCTAGGGGTTGCATAAACATTTACTAAAAAATAATCTTAACTCTGTATAGTAAATACAAAATGGCTAAAGATAGAGTATAGCTAACAATATAACACAGAGTACAAAGGCTTCAGTACTTGCATAATCTTGTTCTGTGATCTTGAGTAGGTGGTTCACTCTCATCATCATCTGCTTCTCATCCAGAACCCTACTTAAACTTTAGTTTAAGTCCTTGAGTTGGCTAACAGTCCAGGTAGGGCCCATGTGAGATTTCTTCAACTGGGACGGGTCGATCCAAGCTTTAATCCCCTGTAATTTTTTTTTTTAATTTTGTTAAGAGGACTAATTAGGGTCCCTTCCACTTAGGTTCAATAGAACACTTTAGCTAGTGTATTTTCCAATAAACATAAACCCTAGGCACAATATCAGGTGCCTTATTCTGCTTCAGGGGGGTCTGATTATCAAAAGCTTCTTTTACCATAGAGGCCTTTTCTTTTGCATAATAAAACAAAGCCTGACAGGATTTCAGGTAACTAGTCAGGAGGACTCAAAATGAGAAGAAACAGTTACAAACATCCATTAATAATCGGAACCTGGAATGTATGAAGTATGAATCTAGGAAAATTAGAAATTGATAACAATGAAATGGAACACATAAACATCGATATCCTAGGCATTAGTGAACTGAAATGGACTGGTATTCGCCATTTTGAATCAGACAATCATATAGTCTACTATGCTGGGAATGATAACTTGAAGAGGAATGGTGCGGCATTCATTGTCAAAAAGAACATTTCAAGATCTATCTTGAAGTACAATGCTGTCAGTGATAGGGTAATATCCATACGCCTACAAGGAAGACCAGTTACTACGACTATTATCCAAATATACGCACCAACCACTAAGGCCAAAGATGAAGAAATAGAAGATTTTTGTCACTACTGCAATCTGAAATTGATCGAACATGCAGTCAAGATGCATTGATAATTACTGGTGATTTTAATGTAAAAGTTGGAAACAGAGAGGAAGGATCAGTAGTTGGAAAATATGGCCTTGGTGATAGAAACAATACTGGAGATCAAATGATAGAATTCTGCAAGACCAATGACTTCTTCATTGCAAATACCTTCTTTCACCAACATAAACAGTGACTAACACATGGACCTCGCCAGATGGAACACACGGAAATCAAATTGACTGCATCTATGGAAGGAGACAAATGAACAGCTCAATATCATCAGTCAGAACAAGGCCAGGGGCCGACTGTGGAACAGACCATCAATTGTTCATATGCAAGTTCAAGCTGAAACTGAAGAAAATCAGAGCAAGTCCATGAGAGCCAAAATATGACCTTGAGTATATCCCACCTGAATTTAGAGACCATCTGAAGAAAGATTTGACACACTGAACACTGGTGACGAAGACCAGACGAGTTGTGGAATGACATCAAGGACATCATCCATGAAGAAAGCAAGATGTCATTGAAAAGACAGAAAAGACCAAGATGGATGTCGGAGGAGATTCTGGAACTTGCTCTCAAACATCGAGCCGCTAAAGCAAAAGGAAGAATTGATGAAGTAAAAGAACTGATCAGATTTCAAAGGGTGGCTCAAGAAAACAAAGTAAAGTATTATAATGACATGTGCAAAGAGCTGGAAGTGGAAAACCAAAAGGGAAGAACATGCTCGGTGTTTCTCAAGCTGAAAGAACTGAAGAAAAAATTCAGGACTCGAGTTGCAAGAGTGAAGGATTCTATGGGGAAAATATTAAATGAAGCAGGAAGCATCAAAAGAAGATGGAATGAATACACAGAGTCATTATACCAAAAAGAATTAGTCAATGCTCAACTATTTCAAGAGGTAGCATATGATCAGGAACCGATGGTACTGAAGGAAGAAGTCCGAGCCAATCTGAAGGCACTGATGAAAAACAAGGCTCCAGGAATTGAAGGAATATCAATTTATATGTTTCAACAAATGGATGCAGCACTGGAGGTGCTCACTCATCTATGCCAAGAAATATGGAAGACAGCTTCCTGGCCAACTGACTGGAAGAGATCCATATTTATGCCTATTCCCAAGAAAGGTGATCCAAATGAATGTGGAAATTATAGAACAATATCATTAATATCACACCCAAGCAAAATTTTGCTGAAGATCATTCAAAAACGGCTGCAGCAGTATATCCACAGGGAACTGCCAGAAATTCAGGCTGGTTTCAGAAGAGGACATGGAACCAGGGATATTACTGCTGATGTCAGATGGATCCTGGCTGAAAGCAGAGAATACCAGAAGGATGTTTATCTGTGTTTTATTGACTATTCAAAGGCATTGGACTGTGTGGATCATAACAAATTATGGATAATGCTGGGAAGAATGGGAATTTCAGAACACTTAATTGTGCTCATGAGGAACTTTCACATAGATCAAGAGGCAGTTGTTTGGATAGAACAAGGGGATACTGATTGGTTTAAAGTCAGGAAAGGCGTGTGCCAGGGTTGTATTCTTTCACCATACCTATTCAATCTGTATGCTGAGCAAATAATATGAGAAGCTGGACTGTATGAACAAGAACGGGGCATCAGGATTGGAGGAAGACTCATTAACAACCTGTGTTATGCAGATGACACAACCTTGCTTGCTGAAAGTGAAGAGGACTTGAAGCACTTACTAATGAAGATCAAAGACCACAGCCTTCAGTACGGATTGCACTTCAACATAAAGAAAACAAAAATCCCCATAACTGGACCAATGAGCAACATCATGATAAATGGAGAAAAGATTGAAGTTGTCAAGGATTTTGTTTGACTTGTATCCACAATCAAAAGCTATGGAAGCAGCAGTCAAAAAATCAAAAGATGCATTATATTGGGTAAATCTGCTGCAAAGGACCTCTTTAAAGTGTTGAAGAGCAAAGATGTCACCTTGAAGACTAAGGTGTGCCCGACCCAAGCCATGGTATTTTCAATCACATCATATGCATGTGAAAGCTGGACAATGAATAAGGAAGACAGAAGAATTGATGCCTTTGAATTGCGGTGTTGGTGAAGAATATTGAACATACCATGGACTGCCAGCAGAATGAATAAATCTGTCTTGGAAGAAGTAGAACCAGAATGCTCCTTGGAAGCAAGGGATGGTGAGACTGCATCTTACATACTTTGGCCATGTTGTTCAGGAGGGATCAGTCCCTGGAGAAGGACATCATGCTTGGCAAAGTGTAGGGTCAACAGAAAAGAGGAAGACCCTCAACGAGGTGAATTGACACAGTGGCTACAACAATGGGTTCAAGCATAACAACGATTGTAAGGATGGCTCAGGACCGGGCAGTTTTTTCTTTCTGTTGTACATAGGGTCTCTATGAGTCAGAGCCTAACAACAACAACAGTCAGTAGGAAATTGAAATCAATGGAATTTGAACCATAGGTCAGATTCATGGGCTTCCTCGTAATGATCTCAAAAGGTGTCAATTTATGATGCACAAAGGGAGTAGCCCTTAAGTTTAACAAAACCAGAGGGAGAATTTGTCCCATGATTGGCCTAAAGAGGAAATTAAATTTGCTAATTGAGTTTTAATTACACCATTAATTCTTTCTACGACTCCTGAAGACAGTATAAGGACAATGAAGCCTTTGAAAAATTGGAAAGATTAAGCAGATTTCTTTAATAACTTCACCAGTAAAATGAGTACCTTAGTCAATACAAAGAGTCTTGGCGCACTCCAAATTGGGATAATATTTTCTAAAAGTTTCTTGGCTACAAAACTGGTAGTTGTACGCCTGCTGGGGAAAGCCTCAACCCAATGTGAAAAAAACTGCAAACCGTAACAAAAGCATATCTATATCCACGGGAAGGAAGTATTTGGACACAGTCAATTTGCCATTCCAGCATATGGCCAGTTGGCAAAGGATATTAACCTCAGGGTGGTGGTGGGGGGAATAAGGTTTGTCTGTATTAAATTGAGAATAGGTAGGGCATTATCTTGCTATCTGCTCTGCTGTCTCCTGAAAATGTCCCCAATGATATTTCCTTACTACTTTCACTAATTTATCTAGGCCCACATGGTTATGTTTATGAATATCTTGAATCAATGGAAGGTGTAAGGATTTTGGCATCACCAACTGGCAATTGGGGGGTGGTCCCTCTCAATAATCTGTATCCCAATTTGGTCGACAGCACTCTTGCTTCCACATGTGCTTTCCACTTTTTGGAGCCATAAACTGATGGTTTTTGAGGCAATGCCAGATAGTTCCTGTAGGGGTAAAGTCCTTAACTAATAAATCCTCAGTAACTGCTGACTTGCATGGTGAGCAGGCTTTACAAGGACTGTCTGCTACCTTTCCAAACACGGGAGCTTGGACTAAGGGGGGAGAGTCTAATATTGGAGTTTGGGAAGGATTCTCAAAATCATAGTGAAGCACATAAGCTATGGCTACTGAACAAGTTGCCCAAAAATGTTGATTCAAACTATGGACCAGGTAATTGGTTTCAATTGGCCCATTAATAGTAAAGTCTTAACCATAGGAACAATGCAAGCACCTTGGAAGGACCTGCCTTCAATTTGGTCTAGTTCACAGAAGGGTAATAGGGCCTGGAATATACCCTTACTAAGTCCAGGGAGGTGACCTCGTCTTCTGGGGCCAATTTTAAATAAATGGCTAAGGAAGCTGTAATTACTTGAGGATCAGAATCTTGATCAAAATGCCCCATCATTCCCTCCTTTGGGACCTGATTTTGGAGGAAGCCAGAAGCCACTTGCTTTGCTGCAATGTTTGCCAAGTTATTGCCTTTAACCTTTTCAGTTTGAGGCATGTCTTTTGGTTGATGAGCTTGTATTTCAACGATTGGTATTTCTGAGGGTATCAAAACGGCTTCTAAGAGGTCAGCAACTGAAGGGTCATTTTTAATTTGGTTCCCAGAAGATATTAGGAATCCCCTTTACTTCCATAACTTATGGAATTCATAGTCAATTTTGAAGCCATACCTCAAGTCCATGTAAATGGTTACTGACACTCCAGAAGCCAGTTTGGAAGCCCTGGTGAGTGCAATTAATTCAGCTTGCTGTACTGAAGTAACCTCAGGAAAAGCACCAATTTCCAAGACTGCTGGGTGTCGTGATGGTGTATCCTTCCTGGTAATGAGAACTAGAGGAGTCTGGTTTAAGATAAGATCCATCAACAAAAAGAACTAAAGAGAGATTAGGAAGAGGGTTTTCTTGCAAGTCTTGCCTGGGAGTGAACAACTGGTCTGTTAAATCTAGGCAGTTGTGGGAAATAATATCATCACCTTCTGGAAGGGGCAATAAAGTTGCAGGGTTCAAGGAGTTAACTGTCTATAAACAGACACTGGGGACAACAGAAAGAACTTCATAAGAAGTTAGTCTGCTGGCTGAAAGACATTGAGTTAAAGCAGAATTTAAAATAGCACATACTGCATGGGGGACATAAACATCCAGAAAGTCCCCAATCGCTATGTCTGATGTAGCTTGCAGTAACCTATCTTTCACCATGACTGCCTTAAGGCAAGGAGAATATCTGCGAGTGACCATATCTAACTGTAGGCTGTAGTAACTGACAGGTGGTTGCTGACCTCCGTGGTTTTGAGTAAGAACTCCCAAGGCATTCCCAGCTGTCTCCATGGTATATAAGGAGAAACGTAAATTAAAAAAAAAAAAAAAGCTGGGGTATTAAGTAGAGATTCTTTTAACTTAGAGACAGCTAGATGCTTTCTTCTGACAATTTAAAAGGGTTGGGTGCAAGCCTTTTTAAAAACTGGTATAAGGGTTCAACCATTAATGAAAAATTAGGAATCCATGTGCAGCAGTAACCTCAGGGACCCAGAAATTTTCTTAATTGCTTCCTTGTCATGGGGAGAGGGAAGGCCATAATGGCATCCTTTTGGGGGGGTGGCCTATGGAAACCCCTCATGTAGAGATAATATGATCTAAATATTTCACTGCTAGCTAGCTGCAACTTTTCTCTGGACACTTTGTGCCCTCTAGTGACTAAATGCTGTAACAGTAAAGCACTATATCCTCTATGCAGGCTTGCAATGAATTGGAACAGACTAAAAGATCATCCACATACTATAATAAGGTAGATCCTTTAGCGAACAGCAGAGGCTGTAAATCCAGCATGAAAAATTTGAGAAAAGTAAGTGGAAGATTCTGTAAACCCCTGGGCCATGACCCTCAAGCTATATTAGTTGATTATTCCAGGTGAATGAGAACAGACACTAACTATCTGGATGTACAAGAATACTGAAAAAGGCATTGCATAAATCTACTACTGTAAAATGAGTTTCATATGAGGGTACATTAGACAGAAGTAGGTGGGGATTAGACACAACAGAGAATCTGAAATGACAATATGGCTAAGTGTCCTTAAATATTGTACAAATCTCCCACCACGACCATTAAGTTTCTTACTGGAAATGCAGGAGTATTACATGGGCTAGTGCAAGGAATAATAAGCCCTTTGTCAAGGAAATCTTGAATTACGGGGACCAATCCACCTCTGGCCTCCTGTTTTAAAGGGTATTGGGAAACTTTAGGTAAAGGTTTAGATGCATCCATCTGGACTTTAACAGGTTCTCCTGACAGAACCTGGCCAGCATCTGTGGATGAGGTAGCCCATAAACTCTCTGGCACAGAAGAAAGACAATCTAAACATGTCATAGCTCCTTGGGACTTAGAAACCCATAAAGGAAGGTAAGTATCTGAAGGTGGCATAAGACATCCTCAGAGTCTAACATTTAGAAGGGTCAGGAAGATCTAAGACAAGTTCTCCTTGATCAGTAAATTTCATATGACAATTCTATTTGGATAAAGTCTCTTCCTAATAAATTAACAGGAGTTTATGAACTCAATAAAAAGGAATGCGTACCCTCAATGGGTTCTAAAGAAACAGCTGCAGGCTGTGAATTAAAGTTTGTTCATGATTTGAAATCTCTACAACTTTAGAAGTTTTATTATTCCAGGGAAGAGGCTTTTACAAACTTGCGGAGTTCATTGTGGACAGTGTGACTTCTGTATCAATTAAAAATTTGCATGGTTTTCCACTAATTTGAAGAGTTGTTTCCCTCTGAAAATTTAGAACTACCACAGTAAAAGCCTTTAATGTATCCCTGGAGCCCCTTCATTTGCGCTTGGGTGGGGCTGATGGCAAATCACCAGCATTATTACTATTATTATTTTTTAATTTAAGACAGTACTTCTCAAAAATGCCCAGGCTTCTTACAATAATAGCAAACCCCAGGAACCCTGGACCTGTCCACAAATTGGGGCATAAATCTCTGCTTGCATCCAGAAGATTATCCCCAAAAAACCCCAGTAATTGTTGTAATTTTAAAGACATAAGTTTATTTTGTACAGCTTTCATTTTCAGCTCATTTTCCTTAGCATTTTGTTTTAAGGTTTGGACCAACTTATAGGCTAAGGTGGTCAGTTGTGAAATTTCAATGTTCTCCCAATTTAACTTATGCTGTTTAACTAGGCCAGCTAATTCAGGGTGTAGTCTTTCTACAAAATGGA
The DNA here is from genome assembly GCF_030014295.1 of Loxodonta africana. Taxonomy (NCBI): domain Eukaryota; kingdom Metazoa; phylum Chordata; class Mammalia; order Proboscidea; family Elephantidae; genus Loxodonta; species Loxodonta africana. The sequence goes on from NC_087369.1 coordinate 101,572,030, forward strand.
GTTAAAAGGTAACCTTTCTCCTTCTTCCAGGTTCAACACAAAATAGTCCATAAATGTCAAGTGATCTATAGAGTTATAAACGTTCTCACTCTGTTCTTGCTTGAAAGCTTGAACTTTAGCCCAATCTATCTTACAGGAAAAAAACCTTTGGAAAACATTCAATTAAGTTTGCTATAGCTTTAGTCTGAGTTAGTAACTACACACCAGAACCATTTGTTTTGATGGGCAATGATTTCTCAGGCCCTTTTCATTTAGCTTCCTCCATCCACCTTTGAGCATCCCCAGGTCCTAGCAACATGTATAACAAGTGATATGGATCATCTGGTCCAGGTTCATAAGTCTCTGACAGAATTTTAAATTCTTGCTTAATTTTTTGAGTTTTTGTGTGGTTGAGGAATTCTTTAAAAATGGCACTAAGTTCTGCCTTTTGCCAGGGGGCAAAAGTAACTTCAGGCTATCCTTCTCTGGTTTGGGGGTATTTCACCTTAAAGTACATCTCAACTCTGGGGCAAGCTTCACCCAAATGTTTCACCCTTTCCTCTTTAACATTTTTCTCCTTCTCATGAAAAGGAAGTTCTAACAATGCATTATCAGAGGAGGTAGGCAGAGAGGGGTATATAGAAGTAGCTGCTGGAATGTCAGACAAAACAGGGTTAGTAGGAGGTGGAAAAGGAGTTTCAGTTGACAAGGGAACTGGCACAAAACTTTGATTTTGAAATTTTTATCAGTTCTGTTTGTCTTGATACAAAATCTTGCAGTGAAGCAAATTTGTTATTATCTTGCTGTTTGGAAGTTTCCAAAAAACATTTAAAATAGACCTCCCACTGGTTTTGGTTAATCCGGAGCCTTTATCCTCTAATTTGCTACAGAGGAGAGTCAATTTAGTGAACTCAACACTACCGTAACATGGGCACTGACCACTAACGTTTTCTGAGATAAGTGTATTCCACTGATCATGGTACTGAACTGAATCGTGGCCATAATTCCAGACCATATTTATAGAACAGGGGTTCCACAGGAGACTCCACTGTGGTCCTTAGAAGTGGCACCCCCATCTTACCAACTACCAGCATGTGCCAACAAGAAGGTGTGCTAAGCCAAAATACACCCTTATAGAAACAAAAGGAAAAAGATTTGTGTGAAAATTATACATTTTATTGACTAGATGGCAGACTCGTCATGTGCCAAAATGCTGAAACCAGGAATGAAACCAGAAACGAAAGACCAGAAATTGAAAAAGCACACTGAAACTTCAGCACTTCTAGGGTTTGACAAAAAAAAAAAAAAGACCTATCAGTGGCTTTTCCCTGTGATCTTGAGACTAGCAAGACCAGAAAACAGCTGATCAAACTGTGAGTTAGCAAACAAAAAACAAGCTTATTTAAACACGAACAAGAAAAAAAAAAAAAAGGAGTAGAAAATGGCTTCAATAGATCCTCCAAAGCCATACTGAAATGTTTGGGGCATGGTTCTTAACAGATTCACACTGAATATACTCATGGCTCATTTTTTGGAAGCACTCACTTCTGAACAGGCTGCTAACAGTTCAAAAAAGTGGGAGGGAACACAAAGGGGCCCTTGGCACCTGAGTCCAATTTTTCAGCAATTTGGGTAGAGTGGGGAAGATGACTCTGAGGACCTGCTAACAAATGCCAAAATGTAGTAGTGAAAGAAAATTCTCTGGCTTCATTGAAGTAAAATCCAAGAGACTTATTGAAGCCAAACTAGTATGGCAATGGGAGATTGCAAAGCCTCAGGCCAAAGCTCATGAATCTGAAGAAAAAACGCAAGTCACAAGTAATTATAGTGCTGAAGGGGGAAAATAAAATGACAATATTCTCATACGTTTACAATAGTGAAGGTCAGTCAAAGGAGGGACAAAGTAAAGCATCATCTTTAACATTATTGGTTACATGAGTACATTGATTGGTTAAAAGACATAATTGCAAGACATGGTGTCAAGGGGGGTTTCATGCTGATTACAAAGCAATGCTATGACAGATATTTTCAGGAATGGTTTGTTAACAATAAACTTGTTCAGAGCATTAGATCTCTGGAGGAGATTGGAAACAAAGAGTTTCCATGATATATACCTTGCCCAGTGCATCAGATACCAGAGGACACTAAGATTAAAGAATTTCCATGATTTATTCACATTCTTTAGCCTGACCACAAAGGAAATCATTTCCTTATGATAATGGGTTGATTGATAGGCAAGGAAGGTAAAATCTAGGAGAAAGGCCACATGGAGCTAATAGGCAGCAAAGGTAAAATCTAGATGAAAGATTACATTGAGCTCTTAGAGCTAGTTCAGTCACTTTACAGATAGGTCAGATGCCTATTTTTATTCTATATCCCTTATTATATTTTATATGATTTATGCCTTTTCCCTAGTAAAAGCAGTCCCAAATTCAACAAACTCCAACATTTGATAAAAAAGTACACATTTAAAGTTTTGTCCTTCCAAATACCATCATTCATTTTTAATAGTCTTTTATTTATTTTATTAATTTTTAAATTTAAAACATCTCACTACTTAAAATGAATATTTTAAATTAGAGATTACCACATCTTGGAACACTGGTTGCATTATCTTATTAGTTGTTTTATTTTAAAACATCAATACCCACAACACAGAACCCCTGATAGGGAGCAGGAGAGCAGTGGGTTGCAGACCCCAAATTCTCATAGACCAGACTTAATGGTCTGACTGAGACTAGAAGGACCCTGGTGGTCATGGCCTCCAGACCTTCTGTTGCTCCAGGACAGGAACCGTTCCTGAAGCCAACTCTTCAGACAGGGATTGGACTGGACAATGGGTTGGAGAGGGATGCTGGTGAGGAGTGAGCTTCTTGGATCAGATGGACACTTGAGACTATGTTGGCATCTCCTGCCTGGAGGGGAGATAACAGGGTGGAGGGGGTTAGAAGCTGTCAAAATGGACACAAAATGAGAGAGTGGAGGGAGAGAGTGGGCTGTCTCATCTGGGGGAGGGTAATTGGGAGTGTGTAGCAGGGTGTAAATGGGTTTTTGTGTGAGAGACTGACTTGATTGTAAACTTTCACTTAAAGCACAATAAAAATTACAAAATAAAAAAAAATCAATACCCTCTTAGCATTTCTTGGAATGAAAATGTTATTAATGAATAAAATTTAACAATTACCCGGTTGTGAAATTCTGTTTTAAACAGTAAAATGTTTTATAAGCTATCCAATTTACAGAAAAAATAAATAAAATTCGAAGCCTTTTCAAAATTTTTGTTCAAACAATAAATATGAGATTTGGTTAACAGTTTCAGTTATAATCATTGTCACACCCATTCACCCACCCTTAGGACATTATTTCTTTAACTCAGCAAATATGTATTGAGTGCTATTATGTTTCAGACACCTATGTTCTAGGTTCTGGGACAGAAAGAGATAGATAGCTGCCATAGAGCCAACTCTGATTCATGGTCGCCTATGTACAACAGAACAGAATAGTGACTGCTCCTGCATTATCCTTACAATTGCCAGCATGATCAAGTCCGTTATTATGGCTGTTGTGACAGTCCATCTCATCAAATCCCTGTATCCCTCACCTTTATTTGCCTTCTACATCATCAAACATGACGTTTTCCTTCAGAACTTGATCTCACCTAATGACATGTCCAAATCAAGTGAGATGAGTTATGTTCTGCTGTTAGCCATAAGGTTTTCATTGTTGAATTTTCAGGAGTAGGTCGCCAGGCTTTTCTTCCTTGTCTCTTAGTCTAGAAGCTCTGCTGAAGCCTGTCCACCATAGATGACCCTGCTACTATTTGAAATACTGGTGGCATAACTTCCAGCATCATAGCAACACACAAGCAACCACAGTATGACAAACTGACAGACAGGTATAGGTGCTCTGGAGATACAGCTTAAAAAAAAAAAAACTCTCTGCCCTCATGGAGCTTACATTGAGCTCAACAAATAGCAAATGCTCAATCAATATTTGTTTGTTTATTTATCTCACAAATATGTATTGAGAACTTAATACGCTACAGATAATTTGGAAGGCACTGTGAATACAATGTAAGGTTGCTTTGGAACTTACCTTCTAGTGGAGAAGACAGACAATAATAAAAATATTAGATAAATAAAATGATTTCATATTTTAATGTACAAAGGAAAATAAACAGAATTAGAATAATGGGTAAATCCACATTATGTAAGGAGCCTGGTTAGCACAAGTGGCTTGAGATTGTCTGGTAACCTAAAGGTTGGCGGTTTGAACCGGTCCTGTGTCTTCATGGAATAAAGGCCTGGGAAACTACTTCCATAAAATTACAGCCAAGAAAACACTGGGTCAACTCTACTCTGTTACACATGGGGTCACCATGAGTCAAGGGCCAACTTGACAGCAGTTAACAACAACAAACTTTATACAAGATAGTAAAAGCATTTTCAAGGAGTTAAGATTAAAACTGAAGACAACAATCCAAAGAACTAGGGAAGAACTAGAAAGAGAGCAAACGCAATGATCCTGACCTGAGAAAATACTTGGCATGTTCTAAAATAAACAATCAGATTGTTTAAAACGTCATAAGTAAGGAAGAAGAGTGCCATAAGGTGAAGTTATAAAAGTGGGTTGGATCCAGATCATGCAGTTTACAATTTAAGTACAATTGGAATAAACTCCTTGAAGGATTTTTAGCAGTGGAGTGGCATAATCTGATTAATATTGTTAAAAGCTACCTTTGGCAACAGAGTGAAGAAATAATTGAAGATAATAAGTTAGGAGATTACTGTAACAGTCCAAATGAAAGCTGTTGGTGGCTTGAACAAGGTTTCTTACAGTGAAGATTGTGAAAGTAGCCAGATCCAATATATATTTTGAAAGTAGAACAAACAGAAATTGCTGATGGATTGGATGTGTGAGTGAGGGAAAGGGAATAGTCAAGTCTGATTCTTGTCTCTGGCTTTGCCAATTGAGGAAATGATGTTGCTGTTGAAAAGAAAAAAATAAGGCGAGTGTGGTATCACGCAAGCTAATAGAAGACGTGTTTCAAATTCCATTGAGTGGTCAAGCAAGATGGAGGCAGGAGGGTGAATTTGGCATCTTCAGTGGAGTTCTAGGCCAAAAGACACACTGGAACGAATTTTAAAAAGAATGGAGAAGAATCCTGTTTCCTGAAAGATGGAACTGAAGTGTGCATCCTTATTTGTCCTACTAAATACAAGTAAAAACCCTAGGCATTACATATAAAACAAACTTAAGAATATTATGAAAGGCAGAGAGAAGAAAACAAGGTAGCTAGAGGCTTTTGAGCCTGAGAAGCAACACAGTGGTGAGTTCTCTGGGTTTTCTTTTTGTTTCATATACCCCATACTTGAAGCTGAAGAGGCTGGTAATTCAGAAATACATATGGGTACAGACAAAACAAAACAATAATGCCAACAAAAGTCTGCTCTTTATAACCAAAGAATCAAAAGAGAAGCCTAGCAAAATAAAGATTTAGACAAAAATTGTTCTGCTTCACCCAAAAACCATAGGAAAATCTGTGATCTTACTCCCACCTCTATCAACAAAGGCCTAGTGGGGAGCCTTAGCAGGCTATAATGAGGGACCTCTCCATACTCCAGGATGGTATCAAAGAAGGCCAAGTAGGGAGCTGGGATTTTCGTGGGCCCCCCAACCTCTGTGATGTTGGCGAAGTCCACATGGAGAGCCAGATCAACCACTGTTGCTGAGTAATGAGATCTTCCTCTGCCTTTCCATTGGGGCAGTATCAGAGGAGGTGTAGTAGAGTCAGGACTTTTACCACCACCCAGCAGTAATGAGTCTATATACCTGTGATATCATAGGGGACCAAATAAAACAGAAGACTTAAATAAGTACAGATGCATAATACCCTAAATGTCCAAAATTCAATAAAATATAATTCTTCATAAAAGAATAAGAAAAATATCGTTTTGAATGATGAAAGTCAAGGCATACCAACACCAAGAAACAGAAAAAAGCTCAATGAATAATTACAAACACACCTGAAGCAACTAAAAAAAAATAGGCCCAGCAAAGAAACAGATAAGAAACAAGTGAAAATTTTAGAATAGAAAACTACAATAACCAAAATAAAAAGTTCAGTGAATGGGCATGATAGCAGAAAATGTGGGGCAGAGGGAACTTGAAGATATAACAATAGATATTACCCATCCGGAACAACAGAGAAAAAAATCAATGGAAGAAAAAAAGAATGAAAAGAGATTCAGAGACCTAAGGACTATTGCAAAAGATCTAATATCTATGTCACTAATGGCCCAAAGGGAGAGGAGAAAGATGGCAGGACTGAAAAAAAAAAAATCAAAAGAAATAATGGCTGAAAACTTTCTTAATTTGGCAAGACACATTAACCTACAGATTCAAGAAAATGAGTGAGAACAACCTAATAAGCATAACTAATGTCACTGAATTGTATACATGAAGAATGCCAAAAAGAAAAATGATTTTACCACAGCTAAAAAAATCTGTAATCTTAAAAAACAAAAAAAAGTGAACCACAAACAGGATAAACTCAAAGAAATCCGTAACAAGACATATAGTCAAATTTCAGAAAACTAAAGACGAACTCTTGAAAGCAGTGAAAGATAAATAGCATTGTTTGTATGCATGCATACATACATCATAAATCATGGTGGCAAGAAGGATGTGCTAAGAAAAAAAAAACTATCAGCTCAAAATTCTATGTCCAGCAAAAAATATCCTTCTAGGATGAAGGGAAATTCTCAACCTTCTATGATGAAGAAAAACTAGGAAAATTTGCTGACCATAGACCTATCTTAGAAAAATGACCAAAGGAAGCTCTCTAAACAGAAAGGTGATAAGAAGGAATCCTGTAATATCAGGATAGAAAAAAGAACAGTAGAAAAAGCAAAATATGGTTAAATAAAATTGACTTTCCTTCGCTAAACTGTGTTTGAAGGTTGAAGTAAAATCTATAACACTGATGTATAGAGAGAGACATGACGAACAGAAATTCAGAAGATCAACAACAAAATTTCAAGATTAGACAATTCAATAGAAAGTCATAACAGCAGAATTGAGTCAATGGAAGTCAGAATTAGCGAGACTGAAGATAAAGCACTTGGCACCAACATATTTAAGAAAAAATCAGACAAAAGAATTAAGAAAAAATTAAGAAACCCCAAGAATTATGTGGAACTCTATCAAGAGGAGTAACCTAAAAGTGATTGGGGAAACAGAACAGGGGTGGGATAACAGAAAACACGGAGAGAATTGTTGGCAGAAAACTTCCTTGATATTGTGAAAGATAAGAAGATATCTGTCATGGATTGAATTATGTCCCCCAAAAATCTGTGTACATGTTTGGATGGGCCATGATTCTCAGTATTGTGTGATTGTCCACAATTTTATGTGATTTTCCTATATGTTGTAAATCCTATCACTATGATGTAATAAAATGGATCACCAGCAGTTATAATTAATGAAGTCCACAAGATTAGGTACTGTCTTAAGCTAATCTCTTTTGAGATATAAAAGAGAAGCCATCAGAACATGGCGGTGGGGGGGAACCTCATACCACCAAGAAAGCAGTATTGGGAGCAGAGTGCATCCTTTGGACCTATGGTCCCTGTGCCTGAGAAGCTCCTTGACCAGGGGAAGATTGATGACAAGGAATCTTCCTCCAGAGCCAACAGAGAGAGAAAGCTGTCCCCTGGAGCTGATACCCTGAATGTGGACTTCTAACCTACTAAACTCTTAGCGAATAAGTTTCTCTTTGTTAAAGCCATCCGCTTGTGGTATTTCTGTTATATCAGCACTAGATAACTAACACAATATCTATACAAGATGCTCATTAAACCCCACACAACATACATCCCAAAAGAATGTCATCAAGACATGTTTTAATCAAACTTGCCAAAACCAAAGATAAAGGGAGAATTTTAAGAGCAGTTAGGGATAAACAAAAAGTCACCTACAAAGGAAAGTCTATAAGACTAAGCTCAGACTACTCAGAAGAAACCATGAAGGCAAGAAGGCAATGGGATGACATAGATAAAGCCTTGAAGGGAAAAAAAAAATGCCAGCTAAGAATTACATATCCAGCAAAACTGTCTCTCAAATATGATGGCAAAATTAGGACATTTCCAGAGAAACATAAGTTTAGGGAATTTGCAAAAATCAAACCGAAATTACAAAAAATACTAAAGGGAGTCCTTCGGTTAGACAGTCAAGAACATCAGATAACAACCCAAAACTAGAACACAGGACAGAGCAACTAGATATCAACCCAGATAGGGAAATTACAAAAATAAATCAAAGCTAAAGCACTCAAAACAGGGACACAGAGATGTCATTATGGAAAAAATGACAACATTAAGACAAAAAAGAGAGACTAAAAAATGTAGTCATAGATCTTTCATATGGAGAGGAAGTTAAGTGATAAAAAGAAATAAAAAATTGGTTTAAACTTAGAAAAATAGGGATAAATATTAAGGTAACCACAAAGGAAACTAACAACCTTATACATCAAAATAAAAAACAAGAAAAACATAAAGACTCAGCAAAAACAAAATCAATAACAGTGAAAAAGAGGAAAAGAAAATATATAAAGAAAAATGACTCAGCACAGAAAAAGAAGTGGGACAAAGAAACTATCAAGAACACACACACAAAAAAGACATGTAAATGATAGCAGGAAACTCATACCGATCCATAATTATGCTCAATGTAAATGGACTAAACATACCAATAAAGAGACAGAGAGTGGCAGAATGGACAAAAACAAACAAACAAAAACAGTCTATATGCTACCTACAAAAGACATGCCTTAGCCTTAAAGACACAAATTGAAACTAAAATGATGTAAAAAAAATAAATTAAAAAAGAACAGGAGTGGTAATATTAATTTCTGACAAAATAGACTTTAAAGTAAAATCTAACACAAAGGATAAGGATGGATACTACATAATGATTAAAGGATCAATACACCAGGAGGACATAACCATAATAAATATTTATGCACCCAACAACAGGGCCCTAAAATAAATTTTAAAAACTCTAACAGCATTGAAAAGAGAGATAGATAACTCCACAATAATGGTAGGAGAGCCCAACACACCACTTTCGTTGAAGGACAGAATATCCAGAAAGAAGCTCAATAAAGACAAGGAAGGTCTAAATGACAAAATCAACCAACTTGACTTCATAGATATATACAGAACTCTCCACCCAAGAGCAGCCAAGTATACTTTCTTTTCCAACACACATGGAACATTCTCCAGCAAAAACAGTGTTCTGATGTCAATTTATAACAATAAATGAACACATCCAAAAAGAAGAGAGGGCCAAAATCAAAGAATTAACCCTACAACTCAAACAAATAGAAAGAGAACAGCAAAAGCAGCCCTTGGGTACAGGAGAAAGCAAATAATAAAAATTAGAGCAGAATTAAATGAAGTAGGGAATGGAAAATCAATCAAAAGAATTAACAACCCAAAAGCTGGATCCTTGAAAAGATCAATAAAATCAATAAACCATTGCCCAAACTAACAAAAGAAAAACAGGAGAGGAAGCAAGTAACCTGAATTAGAAATGAAATGGGTGATATCAAAACAGACTCAAATGAAATCAAAAGAATCATAACAGAATACTATGAGAAATTGTGCTCTAACAAATTCAAAAACCTGGAGGAAATGGAAAAATTTCTCGAAATACACTACCTACCTAAACTAACACAAACAGAGGTAGAACAACTAAATAAATCTATAACAAAAGAAGAGATTGAAAAGGCAATTTAAAAACTGCCAACATAAAAAAGCCCTGGCCCTGATGGCTTCACTGGAGAATTCTACCAAACTTTCAGAGAAGAGTTAACACCACTACTGCTAACGGTATTTCAGAGCATAGAAAAGAATGGAATACCCCCAAACTCATCCTATTAAGCCAGCATATCCCTGATACCAAAACCAGGTAAAGACACCAGAAAAAAGAAAATTACAGACCAATACCCTTCATAAACTTAGATGCAAAAATTCTCAATAGAAGTCTACAACATATCAAAAAAATAATTCGCCATGACCAAGTGGAATTCATGCCAGGTATACGGGGATGGTGCAACATCAGAAAAACAATCAATGTAATCCACCACATAAATAAAACAAAAGACAAGAACCACATGATCTCATCAATTGATGCAGAAGAGGCATTTGACAAAGTCCAACACCCATTCACAATAAAAACTCTCAGCAAAATAGGAATAGAAGGATAATTCTTCAAAGTAATAAAGGGCATTTGTATAAAAAAAAAAAAGAGGCAACAGCCAACCTCATTCTAAATAGAGAGAGTCTGAAAGCACTCCCCTTGAGAAAGGAACCAGACAAGGATGCCCTTTATAACCACTCTTATTCAACATTGTGCTGGAGGTCCTAGCCAGGGCAATTAGGCTAGAAAAAGAAATAAAGTGCATCCAAATTAGTAAGGAAAAAGTAAAAGTACCTGTATTTTGCAGATGGTATGATCTTATACACAGAAAACCCTAAAAAATCCACAAGAAAATACTGGAACTAATACTTCTATTATTTCAGCAAAGTATAAGGATACAAGATGAACATACAAATATCAGCTGAATTCCTCTATACCAACAAAGAGAACGTTGAAGAGGAAATCACCAAATCAATACCATTTACAATAGCCTCCAAGTAATAAAATACTTATGAATAAATCTAACCAGAGATGTAAAAGACCTAAACAAAGAAAACTACAAGACACTACTGTAAGAAACCAAAAGAGGCCTACATAACTGGAAAAACATACCTTGCTCATGGATAGGAAAACTCAACATTGTGAAAATGTCTATTCTACCCAAAGAGATCTACAGACACAAGGCAATCCGATCCAAATTCCCATGACTTTTTTAATGAGATGGAGAAACAAACCACCAACTTCATATGAAAGGGAAGAGGCTCCAGAGAAGTAAACCATTACTGAAGAAGAACAAAGTGGGAGACCTAACACTGCTTGATTTTAGAACCTATTATACCACCACAGTACTCAGGACAACCTGGTACTGGTACAACAACAGATATATAGACCAATGAAACAGAATTGAAAATCTAGACATAAGTTCATCCACCTATGAGCAACTGATATTTGACAAAGGCCTAAAGACTGTTAAAAGGGGAAATGACAGTCTCTTTAACAAATGGTGCTAGCATAACTGGATATCCATCTGCAAAAAAATGAAACAAGGACCACACCTCACACCATGCACAAAAACTAACTCAAAATGAATCAAAGACCTAAATATAAAATCTAAAACGATAAAGGTCATGGAAGAAAAAATAGGGACAGTGCTAGGAGCCCTAATACATGGCATAAACAGTATACGAAACATTACTAACAATGCACAAATATCGGAAGAGAAACAAGATAACTGGGAGCTCCTAAAAATAAAACATTTATGTTCATCCAAAGACTTCACCAAAAGAATAAAAAGACAACATACAGACTGGGAAAAAATTTTTGCTTATGACAAATCTGACCAGTGTCTAATCTGTAAAATCTACAAGATTCTGCAAAAACTCAACAACAAAAAGACAAATAATCCAATTAAAAATGGGCAAAGGATATGAACAGGTACTTCACCAAAGATGATATTCAGGCAGCTAACAGATACATGAGGAAATGCTCACGGTCATTAGCCATTAGAGAAATACAAATCAAAACTACAATGAGATTCCATCTCACTCCAACAAGGCTGGCATTAATCCGAAAAACACAAAGTAATAAATGTTGGAGAAGTTTTGGAGAGAGTGGAACATTTATACACTGCTGATGGGAATATAAAATGGTACAACCACTTTGGAAATTGATTTGGCAAATCATTAAAAAGCTAAAAATAGAACTACCATATGATCCAGCAATCCCACTCCTTGGGATATATCCTAGAGAACCAAGAAACTTCACATAAATAGATAGGTGCACACCCATGTTCATCACAGCACTGTTTACAATAGCAAAAAGATAGAAACAACTAAGGTGCCCATCAACGTATGAACGGATAAACAAATTATTGTATATTCATACAATGGAATATTATGCAACGATAAAGAACAATGATGAGTCCGTGAAACATTTCGTAACATGGAGGAATCTGGAAAGCATTATGCTGAATGAAATTAGTCAGGCGCAAAAGGACAAATATTGTATGAGACCACTATTATAAGAACTCAAGTAAAGGCTTAAATACAGAAGAAAACATTCTTTGATGGTTACAAGGGTGGAGAGGGAGGGAGGCGGTATTCACCAATTAGATATTAGAGAAGAATTATTTAAGGTGAAGGGAAGGACAACACACAATACAGGGGAAGTCAGCACAACTGGACTAATCCAAAAGTTAAGAATTTTCCTGAATACAACCAAAACACCTCAAGGGACAGAGTAGCAGGGGCAGGGGTCTGGGGACCATGGTTTCAGGGGACATCTAGGTCAATTGGAATAACATAATGTATTAGAAAAACATTCTGCATCCCACTTTTGTGAGAGGCATCTGGGGTCTTAAACGCAAGCAAGCAGTGATCTAAGTTGCATCAATTGGTCTCAATGCACCTGGAGCAAAGGAGAATGAAGAACACCAAAGACACAATGAAAATATGAGCCCAAGACAAAGAAAGGGCCACATAAACCAGAGAGTCCATCAGCCTGAGCCGGAAGAACTAGACAAAACAAATGACTGCCCTGACAGGGAACACAACTGAATATTCCTAATGGGGCAGGAGAAAAGCAGGATGCAGACCTCAAATTCTAGTAAAAAGACCAACCTTAATGGTCTGACTGAGACTGGAGGGACCCCAGAGGTCATGGCCCCCAGACTGTTAGCCCAAAACTAAAACCATTCCCAAAGCCAACTCTTCAAAGATTAGACTGGACTATAAGACATAAAATTATACTGATGAGGAGTGTGCTTCTTAGCTCAAGTAGACACATGAGATTATGTGGGCAGCTCCTGTCTGGAGGTGAGATGAGAAGGTAGAGGGGGATAGGAGCAGGTTTAATGGATACGGGAAATACAGGGTGGAGAGAAATAGTGTGCTGTCACACTGTAGGGAGAGCAACGAGGGTCATATAACAATGTGTGTATAAGTGTATGAAAGACTGACTTGAATTGTAAACTTTCACTTAAAGCACAATTAAGAAAAAAAAGAAGAAAGAAACTTTCTCTACTTGCAGGTGACATGATTATCTATGTAGAAAATCCAAAAGAATCTACAAAAAAAAAAAATCTCCTAGAACTAAAAAGTAAGTTCAGGAAGGTTATAGGATACAAGAAAATTATAGATACAAAATCAATTGCATTTCTATATATGAGTAATGAACACATGTGCCCAAAATTTAAAATATAATACTATTTACAATTACAAAAAATGAAATACTTAGGTTTAAATATAACAAAACATGCATAGAATTTGTATCCTGAAAACTACAAGACATTGATAAAAGAAATCAAACAAGGTGTAATTAAATGGATAGATATGTTTGTGAATTGGAAGATACAACATAGTAAAGATGTCAATTCTCCCTGAATTGATATACCAGTTTAACACAATTCTTTTCAATATCCCAGAAAGATATTTGTAAATATAAACAATATTTTTCTAAAATATACATGGAAAAGCAGAGGGACTAGAATAGTTAAAATGAGAAGAACTAAAAAGAAAGAATAAAGCTACTGTAGTCAAGAATCAAGACAGTGTGGGAATTACACATAGCTAGATAAAAAAGAATAGAGGTTTCAGAATAGACCCACAAAAATATGCTTTTGACAAACATGCAAAAGGAATTCAATGGAGGAAGGATAGTGTTTTCAACAAATAGTTCTGAATTAACTGTATATTCACAGGCAAAAAATTTGAATAAATAAAACTAGAACTATACCTCACATCTTATTTTAAAAAAACTCAAAATGGATCATAGATTTAAATAAAAATGTGAAACTATTAAAAAAATAAAAACTTCTGAAGAAAATCTTCAGGACTAGGGCTAGTTGAAGAGTTCTTCCACAAGAAAATAAAAGCATGATACACACGATACACAAACACACACACACACAATTTACAAATCAGATTCATCAAAATTAAACATTTTTCTCAGGAAAGACCCTAACAGGATTAAAAAAGCTACAGGCCAGAAGAAAATATTTGCATACCACATGTATGTGCTTTGTACATCTTATTAAAGATCTAATTAGCAAGACAAACCTCATTAAAATGAAAGTAAGGGAATTTTTAAAAAGCATAAACCCTGTGATGGTTACGATTGTGTGTCAACTTTGCTGAGCAATGATTCTCAGTGGTTTGGTGGTCATATGATGTTGTGATCACTTCCATGATGAGATGTGATGTAATGTGATCACCTCCATAATAGGACCTCCTGTAAGTAGCCAACCAGTTGAAAGGAATTTTCCTTGGGTGTGTGGCCTGCATCGAATAGAAGTGGAAATTTTGGCAAGGCCTGTGGGCTTCTGCTAACTCTGGATCCTGCAGCTGTCTCCCGTTCTGTCTGACTTGAGCTAGCAGCTTACCGCAGTTTTGCTTGCTGATCTTGGGATTCATTGATCTTCGCAGCCTGTGAGCAAGAGCCCTGCTCTCTGACCTGCTAATCTTGGGTTCACCAGACCCACCTGCGGCTACGAGAATCAGGAAAAGCCTGTATTCTGACTCACAGACTTGGGACGTTCCAGCCTCCACAACCGTGTGAGCCATTTCCTTGATATAAATCTCTCTCTTAGGAGTCCTGGTGGCGTAGTAGATAAGTGCTATGGCTGCTAATCAAAAGGCTGGCAGTTCGTATCCACCAGCCGCTCCTTGGAAACCCTATGGGGCAGCTCTACTCTGTCTTATCAGGTCGCTATGAGTCAGAATTGACTCGAAACCAATTTTTTTAAAACATATTTATACGCTTTACTGGTTTTGCTTCTCTACTGAACCCAAGACAAACCCTCAAGGACAAAGAGAATAAGAGAGAAGACAACAACTATATTTTGGGAGTTATAAAGCAGTTGGAAAAAGTGACAACTGTTATAGCAGACCTGAGTAAACTGAATCATAAGCTAGCAGTTGGAATATCCTAGAAACAGCCATATTTATAGTATGAGGCCCCCAAAATTTCAAGAATTGTCAATGCCAGTTACTTCTGAAAGTGGGGATAAAGAAGCTAAATTCGGGAATATATGTCCGGTTTACTTAATAACCAGTTAGACCAGTTCCCTTCTCCCGCTCTGTTCAGGAGGCTACCCTTGCCTACTCCAGCAGAAGATCTGAGATTTATTCTATGTAGAAGGTGAAACAGAAGGTTTT
This sequence comes from Loxodonta africana, assembly GCF_030014295.1. Taxonomy (NCBI): domain Eukaryota; kingdom Metazoa; phylum Chordata; class Mammalia; order Proboscidea; family Elephantidae; genus Loxodonta; species Loxodonta africana. The sequence goes on from NC_087369.1 coordinate 101,587,365, forward strand.
TGGACTGAGGCATACAATTCAGAGTTAAAGGTGGGGATACTGTGTTGAAAACAGGAAAATTAAGTGAAAACTTACATACCCATTGTTATGGATTGAATTGTGTCCCCCCAAAATATGTGTCAACTTGGCTAGGCCATGATCCCAGTACTGTGTGGTTGTCCTCCATTTTGTGGTCTGGTGTTATTATACTCTATGTTGTAAATCCTACCCTCTATGATGTTAATGGGAGCCCTGGTGGCATAGTGGTTAAGAACTTGGCTGCTGATCAAATGGTCAGCAGTTCAAATCTACCAGTCACTCCTTGGAAACCCTATGGGGCAGTTTTGCTCTGTCCTATAGAGTCACTATGAGTTGGAATTGATGACAAAGGGTTTGGTTTTTGGTTTTATGATATTAACGAGGCAGTATTAAGAGGCTGCTGTATTATTGAGGCAGGACGCAATTTATAGGATTAGGTTATATTTTGAGTCAATCTCTTTTGAAATATAAAAGAGAGAAGTAAGCAAAGAGAAGAGGGACCTTAGTACCATGAAGCAAGAGAAGCCAGGAGCAGAGTGCATCCTTTGGACCCAGGGTCCCTGTGCTGAGAAGCTCCTAGACCAGGAGAAGCTTGATGACAAGGACCTTTCCCCAAAGCCGACAGAGAGAGAAAGCCTTCCCCTGGAGCTGCCACCCTGAATTCAGACTTCTAGCCTCCTAAACTGTGAAAGAATAAATTCCTGTTTGTTAAAGCCATCACTTGTGGTATTTCTGTTACAGCAGCACTAGATAACAAAGATACCCACTGTCAAAATACTGGCAGCCAGGCCTATGGCTTCTAGGCCGAAGACTGGAAGAGACTTAACTTAGAATCTGACTGGCCAGAGAGAAAAGATGTAAAGATACTGATGACACAGGTTTTCTCAGACAAAGAACCCTATAAGGAAACTCACGTTTGAGATAAGGTTGAGAAAATCATCCATAAACTTGAACAAAAAGATAAAGAAGTAGAATATAGGAAAGGAAAGATAACAAAACTAGAAGAATACTCCATAAGATTCAACATTTGGGTAAATGGAATTTGAGAGAGCACAAGGAAAATAATGGGTAGGGAATAATCAAAGAAACAATTCAAGAAAAACTTCCCAGAACTGAATGAAAAACTTACATCTTAAGACTGAAAGGACTAATGAGTAACCAGCACAATGAATGATGGCAGTTTCACACAAAGACACATAAACGTAACATTCCAGAACACTGAAGTCAAAGAGATCTTGAGCACCATTAGAGACAAAAATAAAGGAGAAAGATAAGTTACTTACAAAAAAAATTAAGAACCAGAATGGAAGTGGATTCTCAAAAGCAAGACTTTAAAATAGAAGACAATGGAGTGGTGCCTTCAAAATTCTTAGGAAAAGTTATTTCTTACCTAGAATTCTATGTGCAGCTAAATTATCAATTAAGTGTGAGGGTAGAATAAAGGAATTTTGAGATTTGAAAGGTCCCAGTATTTTCTCTCATGCCCCCTTTTTCTCCTTGAGAATAAGCTCTAGTAAAACAAGGGAGTTTATCCAGAAAAAAAAAAAAGGAAGGAAAAAAACCCATTGCATCTAGAAAATAAAGGACCAAACGTGAAAGACAAAAGGAAGCCTCATGAAGATGGTGAAAGGAAATCCCAAGGCAACAGGTGTGGTGTAGGAATAACTATCTAACTATCCAGGTCAGAGCAGGTCAGAAGATCTTTTCAAGAAGAAGAAATAGGTACACTCCTAATGTACTCAAAAATAACCAGAGGAGGCTAACTCAAAAAAACCAAACCAAACCCATTGCCACTGAGTCGATTCTGACTCATAGCAACCCTATAGGACAGAGTAGAACCGGCCCATAGGGTTTCCGAGGAGCACCTGGTGGATTCGAACTGCTGACCTTTTGGTTAACAGTTGAACTCTTAACTACTACAGCACGAGGAGACTAAAGTAAGTATGAAGTTGAGGATAAAATTGTGATAGAAACTAAGCAAACTGAAAAAATAAAACCCAGAAGATAATTATTAATTTCAGGTGGAAAAGTCGAAGAAAGTAAAGGTAATAATTGTTTACTAAATGGATAATCCAGAACAGTATTAATCATAATACTATAAACACTTAATAAGGAGTCCTTATGTCAAAATGGTTATATGCTTGGCTGCTAACTGGAAGGCTGGCCATTCAAACTCACCCAGCTGCTCCATGGGAGAAAGATCTGGTGATGTGCTTCAGTAAAGATTATAGCTAAGAAAACCCTATGGTACAGGTCTACTGTCTCACATGGAGTCACTATAAGTTTGTCAACTCATCGGTGCCCAAAACAACAACACTGAATAGTAACGTAATGAATTTTGGGGCAGTCTAGAGCATGCTGTTGGGGGCGGGGTGGGAGGGATGTCTATATAAGTGACACCATATAGAATAGTGGTGTTACTTTTAAATGCATTTAAAGACAGTAAATTTAACGATAAGTTTCTAGCCTAACATTTAGAATCATGTTGCTGTTGTTGTTAGGTGCCATTGAGTCAGTTTCCGACTCATAGTGACCCTATGCACAACAGAACAAAACACTTCCTGGTTCTGTACCATCCTTACAATCGTTGTTATGCTTGAGCTCATCGTTGCAGCCACTGTGCCAATCCACCTCGTTGAGGGTCTCCCTCTTTTCCGCTGACCCTGTACTCTGCCAAGCATGATGGCCTTCTCCAGGGACTCATCCCTCCTGACAACATGTCCAAAGTATGTAAGACGCAGTCTTGCCATCCTTGCTTCTAGGGAGCATTCTGGTTGTACTTCTTCTATGACAGATTGGTTAGTTCTTTTGGCAGTCCAGAGCATATTCAATATTCTTCACCAACACCACAATTCAAAGGCATCAATTCTTCTTCGGTCTTCCTTATTCATTGTCCAGCTTTCACATGCATATGATGCCATTGAAAATACCATGGCTTCAGTCAGGCACACCTTAGTCTTCAAGGTGACATCTTTGCTCTTCAACACTTTAAAAAGGTCCTTTGCAGCAGATTTTCCCAATGCAATGCGTCTTTTGATTTCTTGACTGCAGCTTCCATGGCTGTTGATTGTGGATCCAAGGAAAATGAAATCTTTGACAACTTCAGTCTTTCTCTGTTTATCATGATGTTGCTCATTGGTCCAGTTGTGAGGATTTTTGTTTTCTTAATGTTGAGGTGCAATCCATACTGAAGGCTGTGATCTTTGATATTCATTAGTAAGTGCTTCAAGTCCTCTTCACTTTCAGCAAGCAAGGTTGTGTCATCTGCATAACACAGGTTATTTAGAATCATAAGGTAGTCCAATTTTACCTTGACCAGAAGTTTTTGGTTTTCATTTTCCATTTCTTTATCTCTCTTGGGTTCGAATTATTAAACAGTAATTCAAATTTTCCCAGGCCCAGAAATTTTGTGATCAGGTAGTGTGACAGCACCCTCTCTTACATAGGTTTGAGATGGCTGAAGGTAGCTTGGGGCAGGTCTTTGGAATTAGAAGTATTTAGATACATATGAGCAGGAGAAAGATGTGGCAGTCTGCTTCAGTTAAGGTTTACAGCCTCAGAAGCGCTATGGGCTGTTCTACCCTGTCCTATATGGTCACTATGAGTCGAATCAACTTGAAGGCAGTGGGTTAATTTTTTGGTTTAGATACATACGAATTTTAGTATGATTGTCTATGGAAGGCACAAACGATGTGATTAAAATTGTTTATAATGTTTAGCAGGCTATAAGAGATTTATAACTATGACACACTATTACAGTATATTATTTTAATGTATATTATTAATTTTAATCTTATCACTTAAAGATGCTTAATTTTCCTGCTAAAGAAGTAGATATTGGATATATTTTTCTCATTCTAACTATAATAAAACCACAATATGAGTTTTCAAAATTATAAGTTGTTAAAATTCAAACAGTATTTTTATACTGTCTATGTGAAACGGCTTAGCTAAAAACAAGAATAATATAAATAACATACCATAGAGAACTTAAAGTTTAAGCCCTTAGGTATTCAAAGAACATATATTTACTTTCAACCAATTGATGTCCTTTTTTTTTTTTTTTTTTTTTTTTTTTAATTTTTATTAAGCTTCAAGTGAACATTTACCATTCCAATCAGTCTGTCACATGTAGGTTTACATACATCTTACTCCCTTCTCCCACTTGCTCTCCCCCTATTGAGTCAGCCCTTACAGTCTCTCGTTTCGTGCCAATTTTACCTTCTTCCATCTCTCTCTATCTTCCCATCCCCCCTCCAGTCAAGAGTTGCCAACACACTCTCCCGTGTCCACCTGATTTAATTAGCTCGCTCTTCATCAGTATCTCTCTCCCCCCCACTGACCAGTCCTTTTCATGCCTGATGATTTGTCTTCGGGGTTGGTTCCTGTCCTGTGCCATCAGAAGTTCTGGGGAGCATTGTCTCTGGGATTCCTCTAGTCGCAATCATACCATTAGGTGTGGTCTTTTAATGAGAATTTGGGGTCTGTATCCCATTGGTCTCCTGCTCCCTCAGGAGTTGTCTCTTGTGCTCCCTGACAGGGCAGACATCGATTGTGGCCGGGCACCAACTTGTTCTTCTGGTCTCAGGATATTGTAGGTCTCTGGTTCAAGTGGCCCTTTCTGTCTCTTGGGTTCTTAGTTGTCGTGTGACCTTGGTGTTCTTCCTTTGCCTTTGCTCCCGGTGGGTTGAGACCAATTAATGTATTTTAGATGGCTGCTTGTTGGCATTTAGGACCCCAGGTGCCACAATTCAAAGTGGGATGCAGAGTGTTTTCATAATAGAATTGTTTTGCCCATTGATTTAGAAGTCCTCTCAAACCAAGTTCCCCAGACCCCAGCCCCTGCTTCGCTATCCTTTGAAGCTTTCATTTTATCTCGGAAACCTCTTTACTTTTAATCCTGTCCAATTAGGCTGACCTTCCTTGTTTTGAGTGTTGTCTTTCCCTTCACCCAAAGCAGTTCCCATCTACAGATTGATCAATAAAAAGCCCTCTCCCTCCCTCCCTCCCTCCCTCCCCCCTTTGTAACCACAAAAGTATGTGTTCTTTTCCGTTTTTTCTATTCCTCAAGATCTTATAATAGTGGTCTTATACAATATTTGTCCTTTTGCAACTGACTCATTTCGCTCAGCATAATGCCTTCCAGATTCCTCCATGTTATGAAATGTTTCAGAGATTCGTCACTGTTCTTTATCGATGCGTAGTATTCCATTGTGTGAATATACCACAATTTATTTACCCATTCGTCCGTTGATGGACATCTTGGTTGCTTCCAGCTTTTTGCTATTGTAAACAGAGCTGCAATAAACATGGGTGTGCATATATCTGTTTGTGTGAAGGGTCTTGTATTTTTAGGGTATATTCCGAGGAGTGGGATTTCTGGTTTGTATGGTAGTTCTATTTCTAACTGTTTAAGATAACGCCAGATGGATTTCCACAGTGGTTGTACCATTTTACAATCCCACCAGCAGTGTATGAGAGTTCCAGTCTCTCCGCAGCCTCTCCAACATTTATTATTTTGTGATTTTTGAATTAATGCCAGTCTAGTTGGTGTCAGATGGAATCTCATCGTAGTTTTAATTTGCATTTCTCTAATGACTAATGATCGAGAGCATTTTCTCATGTATCTGTTGGCTGCCTGAATATCTTCTTTAGTGAAATGTGTGTTCATATCCTTTGCCCACTTCTTGATTGGGTTGTTTGTCTTTTTGTGGTTGAGTTTTGACAGAATCATGTAGATTTTAGAGATCAGGCGCTGGTCGGAGATGTCATAGCTGAATATTCTTTCCCAGTCTGTAGGTGGTCTTTTTACTCTTTTGGTGAAGTCTTTAGATGAGCATAGGTGTTTGATTTTTAGAAGCTCCCAGTTATCGGGTTTCTCTTCATCATTTTTGGTAATGTTTTGTATTCTGTTTATGCCCTGTATTAGGGCTCCTAGGGTAGATCCTATTTTTTCTTCCAAGATTTTTATCGTTTTAGTCTTTATGTTTAGGTCTTTGATCCACTTGGAGTTAGTTTTTGTGCATGGTGTGAGGTATGGGTCCTGTTTCATTCTTTTGCAAATGGATATCCAGGTATGCCAGCACCATTTGTTAAAAAGACTATTATTTCCCCAATTGACTGACACTGGTCCTTTGTCAAATATCAGCTGCTCATACGTGGATGGATTTATATCTGGATTCTCAATTCTGTTCCATTGGTCTATGTGCCTGTTGTTGTACCAGTACCAGGCTGTTTTGACTACTGTAGCTATATAATAGGTTCTGAAATCAGGTAGGGTGAGGCCTCCCACTTTCTTCTTCTTTTTCAGTAATGTTTTGCTTATCCGGGGATTCTTTCCTTTCCATATGAAGTTAGTGATTTGTTTCTCTATTCCCTTAAAGTATGACATTGGTATTTGGATTGGAAGTGCGTTGTATGTATAAATGGCTTTTGGTAGAACAGACATTTTTACTATGTTGAGTCTTCCTATCCATGAGCAGGGTATGTTTTTCCATTTAAGCGTGTCCTTTTGAATTTCTTGTAGCAGAGTTTTATAGTTTTCTTTGTATAGGTCTTTTACTTCCTTGGTAAGATTTATTCCTAAGTATTTTATCTTCTTGGGGGCTACTGTGAATGGTATTGATTTGGTTATTTCCTCTTCGGTGTTCTTTTTGTTGATGTAGAGGAATCCAAGTGATTTTTGTATGTTTATTTTATATCCTGAGACTCTTCCAAACTCTTCTATTAGTTTCAGTAGTTTTCTGGAGGATTTCTTAGGGTTTTCCATGTATACGATCATGTCATCTGCAAATAGTGATAGCTTTACTTCCTCCTTACCAATCTGAATACCCTTTATTTCTTTGTCTAGCCTAATTGCCCTGGCTAGGACTTCAAGTACGATGTTGAATAAGAGCGGTGATAAAGGGCATCCTTGTCTGGTTCCCGTTCTCAAGGGAAATGCTTTCAGGTTCTCTCCATTTAGAGTGATATTGGCCGTTGGCTTTGCATATATGCCCTTTATTATGTTGAGGAATTTTCCTTCAATTCCTATTTTGGTGAGAGTTTTTATCATAAATGGGTGTTGGACTTTGTCAAATGCCTTTTCTGCATCAATTGATAAGATCATGTGGTTTTTGTCTTTTGTTTTATTTATGTGATGGATTACATTAATGGTTTTTCTGATATTAAACCAGCCTTGCATACCTGGTATAAATCCCACTTGATCAGGGTGAATTATTTTTTTGATGTGTTGTTGGATTCTATTGGCTAGAATTTTATTAAGGATTTTTGCATCTATGTTCATGAGGGATATAGGTCTAAAATTTTCTTTTTTTGTAATGTCTTTACCTGGTTTTGGTATCAGGGAGATGGTGGCTTCATAGAATGAGTTGGGTAGTATTCCGTCTTTTTCTATACTTTGAAATACCTTCAATAGTAATGGTGTTAAGTCTTCTCTGAAGGTTTGGTAGAACTCTGCAGTGAAGCCATCTGGGCCAGGACTTTTTTTTGTTGGGAGTTTTTTGATTACCATTTCAATCTCTTTTTTTGTTATGGGTCTATTTAGTTGTTCTACTTCTGTATGTGTTAGTTTAGGTAAGTAGTGTTGTTCCAAGAATTTATCCATTTCTTCTAGGTTTTCAAATTTGTTAGAGTACAATTTTATGTAGTAATCTGATATGATTCTTTTGATTTCAATTGGTTCTGTTGTGATGTGGTCCTTCTCGTTTCTTATTCGGGTTATTTGTTTCCTTTCCTGTTTTTCTTTAGTCAGTCTAGCCAATGGTTTATCAATTTTGTTAATTTTTTCAAAGAACCAGCTTTTGGCTTTGTTAATTCTTTCAATTGTTTTTCTGTTCTCTAATTCATTTAGTTCAGCTCTAATTTTTATTATTTGTTTTCTTCGGGTGCCTGATGGATTCTTTTGTTGCTCACTTTCTATTTGCTCAAGTTGTCGGGACAGTTCTCTGATTTTGTCTCTTTCTTCTTTTTGTATGTGTGCATTTATCGATATAAATTGGCCTCTGAGCACTGCTTTTGCTGTGTCCCAGAGGTTTTGATAGGAAGTATTTTCATTCTCGTTGTTTTCTAAGAATTTCCTTATTCCCTCCTTGATGTCTTCTATAACCCAGTCTTTTTTCAGGAGGGTATTGTTCATTTTCCAAGTATTTGATTTCTTTTCCCTAGTTTTTCTGTTATTGATTTCTAGCTTCATTGCCTTGTGGTCTGAGAAGATGCTTTGTAATATTTCGATGTTTTGGATTCTGCAAAGATTTGTTTTATGCCCTAATATGTGGTCTATTCTAGAGAATGTTCCATGTGCGCTAGAAAAAAAAGTATATTTTGCAGCAGTTGGGTGGAGAGTTCTGTATAAGTCAATGAGGTCAAGTTGGTTGATTGTTGTAAGTAGGTCTTCCGTGTCTCTGTTGAGCTTCTTACTGGATGTCCTGTCCTTCTCCGAAAGTGGTGTGTTGAAGTCTCCTACTATATATGTGGAGGTGTCTATCTCACTTTTCAATTCTGTTAAAATTTGATTTATGTATCTTGCAGCCCTGTCATTAGGTGCGTAAATATTTAATATGGTTATGTCTTCCTGATCAATTGTCCCTTTTATCATTATATAGTGTCCTTCTTTATCCTTTGTGGCGGATTTAAGTCTAAAGTCTATTTTGTCAGAAATTAATATTGCTACTCCTCTTCTTTTTTGCTTATTGTTTGCTTGATATACTTTTTTCCATCCTTTGAGTTTTAGTTTGTTTGTGTCTCTAAGTCTAAGGTGTGTCTCTTGTAGGCAGCATATAGATGGATCGTGTTTTTTTATCCAGTCCGTGACTCTCTGTCTCTTTATTGGTGCATTTAGTCCATTTACATTCAGCGTAATTATAGATAAGTAAGTTTTTAGTGCTGTCATTTTGATGCCTTTTTATGTGTGTTGTTGGCCATTTCATTTTTCCACATGCTTTTTTGTGCTGAGACGTTTTTCTTAGTAGCTTGTGAGATCCTCATTTTCATAATGTTTAACTTTGTGTTTATTGAGTCGTTACGTTTTTCTTGGCTTTTTTCTTGAGTTATGGAATTGATATTCCTTTTTGTGGTTACCTTTTTATTTACCCCTATTTTTCTAAGTAAAACCCTAACTTGTATCCTTCTATTTCGCCTTGTATCACTCTCCATCTGGCAGTTCAATGCCTCCTATATTTAGTCCCTCTTTTTGATTATTTTGATCGTTTAGCTATTGATTTCCATGATTTCCTGTTGTGTGTATTATTTTGTTTATTTATTTATTTTTTAGAATTAGTCTTAATTTGTTTGTTTTTGTGCTTTCTCTGTTTGAGTTGCGTTGATATCAGGACGTTCTGTTTTGTGACCTTGTATTGTGCTGGTACCTGATATTATTGGTCATCAGGCCAAACAATCTCCTTTAGCATTTCTTGCAGTCTTGGTTTAGTTTTTGCAAATTCTCTAAACTTGTGTTTATCTGTAAATATCTTGATTTCTCCTTCATATTTCAGAGAGAGTTTTGCTGGATATATGATCCTTGGTTGGCAGTTTTTCTCGTTTAGTGCTCTGTATATGTCGTCCCATTCCCTTCTTGCCTGCATAGTTTCTGCTGAGTAGTCTGAACTTATTCTTATTGATTCTCCCTTGAAGGAAACCTTTCTTTTCTCCCTGGCTGCTTTTAAAATTTTCTGTTTGTCTTTGGTTTTGGCAAGTTTGATGATGATATGTCTTGGTGTTTTTCTTTTTGGATCAATCTTAAATGGGGTTCGATGAGCATCTTGGATAGATATCCTTTCTTCTTTCATGATGTCAGGGAAGTTTTGTGTCAGGAGTTCTTCAACTATTTTCTCTGTGTTTTCTGTCCCCCCTCCCTGTTCTGGGACTCCAATCACTCGCAAGTTATCCTTCTTGATAGAGTCCCACATGATTCTTAGGGTTTCTTCATTTTTTTTAATTCTTTTATCTGATTTTTTTCCAGCTATGTTGGTGTTGTTTCCCTGGTCCTCCAGAAGTCCCAGTCTACATTCTAATTGCTCGAGTCTGCTCCTCTGACTTTCTATTGCGTTGTCAAATTCTGTAATTTTATTGTTAATCTTTTGGATTTCTACATGCTGTCTCTCTATGGATTCTTGCAACTTGTTAATTTTTCCACTATGTTCTTGAATAATCTTTTTGAGTTCTTCAACAGTTTTATCAGTGTGTTCCTTGGCTTTTTCTGCATTTATCCTAATTTCATTCGTGATATCTTTAAGCATTTTGTAAATTAGTTTTTTATATTCTGTATCTGATAATTCCAGGATTGTATCTTCATTTGGGAAAGATTTTGATTCTTTTGTTTGGGGGGTTGGAGAAGCTGTCATGGTCTGTTTCTTTATGTGGTTTGATATGGACTGCTGTCTCCGAGCCATCACTGGGAAACTAGATTTTCCAAGTAGTCAGCTAAAAAAAAATGCAGTCAGATCCCTATCTGAATTCTCTCTCTGGCTCCGGGTATTCGGATGTTAATGGGGTCGCCTGGGGAGGGTGGGGGAGGGATCTGAGAGCTAGGAGTGTAGCACCACAGAATATAGAGCTGAACACCACGTTCACGCTCCGCCCCCGTTTGCCAAAATCCGGGCTGGACGGGTCCCTGGCTAGGACACTGCTTTCCTTGCTCGGAAACCAGTCCCTTCCTCCTGGGGACTTCCTCCGGTGCGCGGCACCGCTCGTGGGCACTGGGTGGGCGTTTCCCGCACGAACGGGTGGGCCCGCCCCCAGGGTCTATTCAGGCGATTATAATTAGATCCCGCGGTCACGCCCCGCCTGTGCGCGCGCCCAAATCCCAGCGGGATGACTTCCGGGTTGAGACGCTGCTTTCCCTGTTCGGGAACCAGTCACTTCCTCCCCGGGACTTCTCCTTCCGGAGCGCCACACCTCTCGCGCGAACTGGGTTGGCGTCACCTGCACGGCCAGGTGGGCCCGCCCCCTGGGTCAATTCAGGGCAATAAAAATGGACTCCGTGCTCACGCCCCGCTCGTGCGCGCGCCCAAGCCCCAGCAGGACGGAACCCCGTCTGGGACGCTACTTTCTGCGCTTCGGGACCAATCAGTTCCTCCGCACGGCCAGGTGGGCCCGCCCCCTGGGTCAATTCAGGGCGATAAAAATGGACTCCGCGCTCACGCCCCGCCCGCGCGCGCCCAAGCCCCAGCAGGGCGGCACTCTGTCTGGGATGCTACTTTCTGCGCTTTGGGACCAATCAGTTCCTCCGCACGGCCAGGTGGGCCTGCCCCCTGGGTCAATTCAGGGCAATAAAAATGGACTCCGCGCTCACGCCCCGCCCGCGCGCGCCCAAGCCCCAGCAGGGCGGCACTTTGTCTGGGATGCTACTTTCTGCGCTTTGGGACCAATCAGTTCCTCCCGGGGACTTCTCCTTCCAGTGTGCCGCACCTCTCGCGCAAACTGGGAGGGCGTCACTCGCACGACCAGGTGTTCCCGCCCTCTGGGTCAATTCAGGGTAATAAAAATGGACCCCGCGCTCATGCCCCGCCCGCGCGCGCGCGCGTGCCCAGATCGCAGCGGAATGGCTCCCCGTCTGGGATGCTGCTTTCCCTGTTTTGAGACCAGACACCTCCGGGGATTTCTCCCTCTGGTGTGCCGTGCCACACGCGCGGACTGGGTGCGCGTCCTCCCGCACGAACGCGTGGGCCCCGCCCTGGGGTCACTCCAGGGAAACACAGCTGACCCCCCCCCCCGCGCGCGCACCGTCGGCTTCTCGCCTAACTCCCGGCGGACAGCAGGGCACCCCAGCTGGGACGCTGTTCTCCCCCCTCTCAGATCAGTCACTGCCTCCCGGGTGTTTCTCCCTCCGGCTGCGCCCCTACGCCGCCCGCGCCAACCTGCTAGGCTTCCTCCCGGGATGGGTTCGGGGGGGAAGGGGTGGGCCCCCTTTCTGTGCCGTCTGCCCCCCTGGGCTCTGCCCCAGATCGAGCTCCGAAGGTCACCTGCCTGGTGCGCTGGCTCCTAGTTCTGAAAACAGTCGCTGTCTGCCTGTATTTGTTCGTCCTCCGTCTCTAAGTCTGTGCTTGTTGTTCAGAGTTCATAGATTGTTATGTATGTGATCGATTCCCTTGTTTTTCCGAGTCTTTGTTGCAAGAGGGATCCGCGGGAGCGTCCACCTAGTCCGCCATCTTGGCCCCCCTCTGATGTCCTTTTTAAAACTATTTTTTAAATTCATTTATTCCCTAAAAAACTATCTTAGCTAAACATTTGTTAATTTGTCTTAATTCAAACTGACTCTTTACTTGTTTGCCACAAGTAATTCCTTCTTTATGTCATTTGTCCATTCAACATATATCGGATACTCTATGCTCCAGGTGGAGTCCCTCGGTGGTGAAGATGCTTAAATGCTGTACTAACCAAAAGGTTGGAAGTTCGAGCCCACCCAGAGATGCCTCAGAAGAAAGGCCTGGTGATCTGCTTCTAAAACGTCACAACCTTGAAAATTTTATGGAGCGCAGTTGTACTCTAAAACACGTGGCGTCACTACAAGTCAGAATGGACTCAACAGCAACTGGGTTTTGTTTTGTTTTTTAAGTCCCAAGTAGTGTACTAGGTGTACACGTGTAGCACATGGACACCTCATGTAGTTTGTAGATATTTTATAATTATTACTTGGTACTCTTCCTTAAATCTTATATTTTAGTATTTATGCCTTGCTTGGCAATGACTTTATTCATCTAAAGTTGTATAGCTCAATTCCCACAGCAGCTGTTTCAAATCCATTCTGCTTTCCTTCACATCCCAGGACCATCTCATCCACTCCTACTCTCCTCTTGATTCTAAATTTCTACCTCATTCAGGACCTTGTCAAATCAAGATTTACTTCTCTTTTTTGTACATTCAACCTTTGTTTTCATCATCTCCAAGTAATTCTTCAGCTCTGTGTACAAACAACTTCAGACCTCCCTAGGCTGTAAAAGGCACAAGATGGGGAGGGGGAGTGTTGGGAAAGATTACCTCTAATTCTTCTATATATTTTTATCTTTTATTCCATTTTCTTTTAACCTGTATCATTTTGGATGCTTTTGGCTCCTTGAAACAGCAACCCAACTCAGATTGGCTTAAACATTCATGAAATTTACTACCCCACAGTACCAGTAATTGGGAGGCAGTGTAGCCTCAGAGCTCTGGCTCAATTTCATCATGATTCTTTTGAATCTGTCTTCTTACATATGTTAACTTTACCCCAAAGCTTCTAACAAGAGAATTGCAACAGGTCCAGGAGTCACCTTCTGACATGGTGAGATCCAAAGGAAGAAGAGTGTGTCTTTTTTTACTAACATGGAGAATTTTCTGAGAAGCTCCCCGGAGGTCTTATCTTCATGTGGCATTGACCAGTTTAGGTCACATGCTCATCCCTAAACCTATCACTAGCAAAAGAAATAGTATTACTGAAGTTTGCTTAGAATAATCATTCTGGGTACAATCAACCATGACCATTGAAAAACCTCTATTAATTATGATTTTACCTTTACATAAATCTCCCTAATATTCTATGTCTCTAACAGAGTATTTATGCTCATTTACTTCATACTCTTAGATAATGTTTTCCAATTTGTCGTACTGTGGGGGCTTGCGTGTTGCTGTGATTCTGGAAGCTACGCCACCAGGATTCAAATATGAGAAGGGTAACCCATGGTGGACAGGTTTTAGCTGAGCTTCCAGACTAAGACAGACTAGGAAGAAGGACTTGGTGGTCTACTTCTGAAAAAAATTAGTTGGTGAAAATCTTAAGAATAGCAGCAGAGCATTGTCTGACATAGTGCTGGAACACGAGCCCCTCAAGTTGGAAGGAAATCAAAAGACAACTGGGGAATAGCTGCCTCCTCAAAGTAGAGTCAACCTTAATGACATGGATGGAGTTAAGCTTTTGGAACCTTCATTTTCTGATGTGGCATAACTCAAAATGAGAAAAAACAGCTGTAAACAACCATTAATAATCAGAATGTGCAATGTAAGAAGTATGAATCTGGGAAAATTGGAAGTCATCAAAAATGAAATGGAACTCACAAAGCTCAATATCCTAGGCATTAGCTAGCTGAAATGGACTGATATTGGAGATTTTTAAATCAGATAATCATGTGGTCTACTATGCAAGAAATGACAACTTGAAGAGGAATGGCATTGCATTCATTGTTAAAAAGAACATTTCAAGATCTATCCTGAAGCACAATGCTGTCAGTGGCAGAATAATATCCATATGTTTATGAGTAAGACTTGTTAATACAACTATTATTCAAATTTACGCACCAAACACTAAGGCCAAAGATAAAGAAGTTGAACGTTTTTATCAATTTCTGTAGTCTGAAATTGATCAAATATGCAATCAGTAAGTATTGATAATTACTGTTGATTGGAATACAAAAGTTAGAAACGAAGAAGGATCGGTAATTGGAAAATACGGCCTTGGTGATAGAAATGATGTTGGAAATTGCGTGATAGAATTTAGCAAGACCAATGACTTCTTTATTGCAAATGCCTTTTTTCAACAACATAAAAAGTAACTATAGCGGGGCCAAGATGGCTGACAAGGTAGAAGCTACCTCGGATCCCTCTTGCAACAAAGACTCGGAAGAACAAGTGAATCGATCACATACATGATAATCTACGAACCCTGACCATCAAACACAGATCTAAAGAGTTGACCTGAGTGACAGAGACTGAGAACAAACAACCACGGGGAAGCAGCGACTGTTTTTGGGGACTGGAGCCAGCGTCCCTGGCAGAAAACCTTGGCGCCAGGCTTTGGATTGGGTGCAGGGGAGCTGAGCAAGTCATCCTGAGATGGCACAAACATGGGATGCAGCCCTAGCCCCCAGAAGTGACCTCGGGGGAAGCCCAGCCAGTGCACGCAGGCAGCGCAGTGACGCGGCTGACTGGAGGAGAAGTCACCGGAAGGCAGCAACTGGTTTTGGAGCCTGGAGTGTGGAGTACCAGCTGCGGAACCTTGGCTCTGGGCTTTAGGCTGGGAGCGGAGGAACTAACCATGGCTTCTGAGACAGCGCAAGCACGGGACGCCAGCCTGACCCTTGGGGGCAATCTCTACCCAGCCAGCGCACACAGTAGATGCACCCCTCAGGAATCTCAGATAAAACAGTCATCTCAAGCAACATAAGTAACTTTGTCTATATTCCGGGGTGCTACTCTCTCCTATTTATCTGAACCCTTCCCTCCCCTTCCCAGGCAGCTTCATTAACATTGGAATTTCCGGAGCCAGAGACTGAAGTGCGCTGCGTTTTTTTTTTCTTTTTTGGTCTTGCCTAACCCATTCTCCTGGCCTGAGAGAAGCACCTACAAAAAACCCAGGGACCAAAAATCGTTCCTTAATTGGACGAAAAATACAGAACCAGCTACAGCCAAACATATGTGATCCACAGTCTTGGGCTTTCATTCCTACAGGGAACAAGGTGGCTATTATAATGCAAAGGCAATTCTGATAGGGATCTGACTGTACTTGTTTTAGCAGACTACTGGAAAGACAAGTTTCCTAGGTCTGATATCTCTGCGTATTCAACAGAGCCCTCACTGACCCACAACAGGGAACTGAGGGCTCAAGCTCCCCCCAGACCACCGAGTCTCCTGCCTTAGGGGTCTAAGGAGGGTGACACCTACCAATCTGTAGAGGTACTTGCATTGGGGGCCTAAGGTACAGCTGCAGAGATCACCCACAAAAGTGCTTTAGGAATAGAGACACACATACCTCACTGGCACTTGGGGGAAGTCTGTCAGCATCCTGACCCCCCTGGATTGTGAACCCCTACTGCTACTAGAATCTGGTGCACACAACTATCACCACCACCTCTCTAGGTGAATAGGTGACAGTCTCCACCACACACTTGATAACTCAAAATCAGATTCTACTCAAGAATAGTGAATGGACTCTTAGGCTTATATATCTGGTAAGAGCCCAAACCAGCTGGTAATAGGATGTAAGTGATTCAAGGGATACAACAATCAAGACAGCACAATCTAGTAGCCCATCTATGTATATTGAAAGAAAACAAAACAAGATAAGACTCAGTGAGCAAATATAGAATAAATCAGCACAATATCTTAGAGACAGCTCGGAGACAGCAGACCATATCAAACCACATAAAGAAGCAGACCATGATTGGTGCTACAACTCCCCAAATTAAAGAATCAAAATCTTTCCCAAATGAAGATACAACCTGGAATTGCCAGAGGCAGAATATAAAAAACTAATTTACAGAATGCTTCAAGACATCAGGGATGACCTCAGAAATGAAATAAGGCAATCAACAGAAAAACCCAAGGAACACACTGAAAAAGCAGTTGAAGAAATCAAAAACATTATTCAAGAACATAGTGGAAAAATTTATAAGATGCAAGAATCCGTAGAGAGACAGCATTCAGAATTCCAAAAGATTAACAGTAAAATTACAGAATTAGACAACTCAATAGGAAGTCAGAGGAGCAGACTCGAGCAATTGGAATGCAGAGTGGGGGACCTGGAGAACAAGGGAATTGACACCGATATAGCTGGAAAAAAAACAGAAAAAAGAATTAAAAAAAAGAAGAAACCCTAAGAATCATGTGGGACTCTATCAAGAAGAACAACTTGCGCGTGATTGGAGTTCCAGAACAGGGAGGGATAGCAGAAAATACAGAGAGGATAGTTGAAGATCTGCTGGCAGAAAACTTCCCTGACATCATGAAAGACGAAAGGATATCTATCCAAGATGCTCATCAAACCCCATTTAAGATTGATCCAAAAAGAAAAACACCAAGACATATTATTATCAAACTTGCCAAAACCAAAGATAAAGAGAAAATTTTAAAAGCAGCCAGGGAGAAAAGAAAGGTCTCCTACAAGGGACAATCAACAAGAATAAGCTCAGACTACTCAGCAGAAACCATGCACTCAAGAAGGCAATGGGATGACATATATAGAGCACTGAAGGAGAAAAACTGCCAGCCAAGGATCATATATCCAGCAAAATTCTCTCTCAAATATAAAGGTGAAATTAAAACATTTACAGATAAACACAAGCTTAGAGAATTTGCAAAAACCAAACCAAAGCTACAAGAAATACTAAAGGAAATTGGTCAGAAAACCAATAATATCAGATACCAGCACAACACAAGGTCACAGAACAGAACATCCTGATATCAACTCAAAGAGGGAAATCACAAAAACAAATTAAGATTAATTTTAAAAAGAAAAAAAATGTTCAAAACAGGGAATCATTGAAGTCAATATGTAAAAGATCACAATAATCAAAAAGAGGGACTAAATACAGATGCAATAAAACTGCCATATGGAAAGGGAAACAAGGCGATATAGGACAATACAAGTTAGGTTTTTACTTAGAAAAATAGGGGTAAATAATAAGGTAACCACAATGAGGTATAACAACTCCATAACTCAAAGTAAAAACCAAGAAAAACATAACAACTCAGCAAACATAAAGTCAACTACTATGAAAATGAGGAACACACGATTTACAAAGAAAAACGTCTCAGCACAAAAAAGTAAGTGGAAAAATGAAATTGTCAACAACACACACAAAAAGGCATCAAAATGACAGCACTAAACACATACCTATCTATAATTACGCTGAATGTAAATGGACTAAATGCACCAATAAAGAGACAGAGAGTCTCAGACTGGATAAAGAAACAGTCTATATGCTGCCTACAAGAGACACACCTTAGACTTAGAGACACAAACAAACTAAAACTCAAAGGATGGAAAAAATACATCAAGCAAACAACAAGCAAAAAAGGAGTAGCAATATTAATTTCTGGCAAAATAGACTTTAAAGTTAAATCCACCACAAAGGATAAAGAAGGACACTACATAATGATTAAAGGGACAATTGACCAGGAAAATATAACCATATTAAATATTTATGCACCCAATGACAGGGCTGCAAGATACATAAAACAAACTTTAACAGAACTGAAAAGTGAGATAGACACCTCCACAATTATAGTAGGAGACTTCAACACCCCACTTTCGGAGGACAGGACTTCCAGTAAGAAGCTCAATAGAGACACGGAAGACCTAATTGCTACAATCAACCAACTTGACTTCATAGAATTATACAGAACACTCCACCCAACAGCTGCAAAGTAAACTTTTTTTTTCTAGTACACATGGAACATTCTCTAGAATAGACCACATATTAGGTCATAAAACAAAACTTTGCAGAATCCAAAACATCGAAATATTACAAAAGCATCTTCTCAGAACACAAGGCCATAAAAGTGGAAATCAATAACAGAAAAATCAGGGAAAAGAAATCAAATACTTGGAAACTGAACAATACCCTCCTGAAAAAAGACTGCGTTGTAGAAGACATTAAGGAGGAAATAAAGAAATTCATAGAATGCAACGAGAATGAAAACGCTTCCTATCAAAACCTCTGGGACACAGCAAAAGCAGTGCTCAGAGGTCAATTTATATCAATAAATGCATACTTACATAAAGAAGAAAGAGCCAAAATCAGAGAACTGTCCCTACAACTTGAAAAAATGGAAAGGGAGCAACAAAAGAATCCATCAGGCACCAGAAGAAAACAAATAATAAAAATTAGAGCTGAACTAAATGAATTAGAGAACAGAAAAACAATTGAAAGAATTAACAAAGCCAAAAGCTGGTTCTTTGAAAAAATTAACAATATTGATAAACCATTGGCCAAACTGACTAAAGAAAAAAAGGAAAAGAAACAAACAGCCTGAATAAGAAACGAGATGGGCCACATCACAACAGAACCAACTGAAATTAAAAGAATCATGTCAGATTATTATGAAAAATTGTACTCTAACAAATTTGCAAACCTAGAAGAAATGGATGAATTCCTGGAAAAACACTACCTACCTAAACTAACACAATCAGAAGTAGAACAACTAAATAGACCCATAACAAAAAAAGAGATTGAAACGGTAATCAAAAAACTCCAAACAAAAAAAAGCCCTGGCCCGGATGGCTTTACTGCAGAGTTCTACTAAACTTTCAGAGAAGAGTTAACACCACTACTACTAAAGGTGTTTCAAAGCATAGAAAATGATGGAATACTAAGAAGCCACCATATCCCTGACACCAAAACCAGGTAAAGACATTACAAAAAAAGAAAATTACAGGCCTATATCCCTCATGAACATAGATGCAAAAATCCTCAACAAAATTCTAGCCAATAGAATCCAACAACATATCAAAAAAATAATCCACCACGACCAAGTGGGATTTATACCAGGTATGCAAGGCAAGGTTAGTTTAATATTAGAAAAACCATTAATGTAATCCACCATATAAATAAAACAAAAGACAAAAACCACATGATCTTATCAATTGATGCAGAAAAGGCATTTGACAAAGGCCCAGTGTCAGTTAATTGGGAAAAGAGAGTCTTTTTAACAAATGGTGCTGGCATAACTGGATATCCATTTACAAAAAAATGAAACAGGACCCATACCTCACACCATGCACAAAAACTAACTCCAAGTGGATCAAAGACCTAAACGTAAAGACTACAACGATAAACATCATGGAAGAAAAAATAGGGACAACATTAGGAGCCCTAATACAAGGCATAAACAGAATACAACACATTACCGAAAATGACGAAGAGAAACCAGATAACTGGGAGCTCCTAAAAATCAAACACCTATGCTCACCTAAAGACTTCACCAAAAGAGTAAAAAGACCACCTACAGATTGGGAAAAAAAATTTTCAGCTATGACATCTCTGACCAGGGCCTAATCTCTAAAATCTATATGATTCTGTTAAAACTCAACCACAGAAAGACAAACAACCCAATCAAAAAGTGGGCAAAGGATATGAACACGCACTTCACTAAAGAAGATATTCAGGCAGCTAACAGATACATGAGAAAATGCTCTCGATCATTAGCCATTAGAGAAATGCAAATTAAAACTACGATAAGATTCCATCTCACTCCAGCAAGGCTGGTATTAATCCAAAACACCCAAAAGAATAAATGTTGGAGAGGCTGTGGAGAGATTGGAACACTTCTACACTGCTGGTGGGAATGTAAAATGGTACAACCACTTTGGAAATCTATCTGGTGTTTTCTTAAAAAGTTACAAATAGAACTACCATACAACCCAGAAATCCCACTCCTCGGAATATACCCTAGAGAAATAAGAGCCTTTACACAAACAGATATATACACACCCATGTTTATTGAGCTCTGTTTACAATAACAAAAAGCTGGAAGCAACCAAGGTGTCCATCAACGGATGAATGGTTCAATAAATTATGGTATATTCACACAATGGAATACTACGCATCGATAAAGAACAGTGACGAATCTGTGAAACATTTCATAACATGGAGGAACCTGGAAGGCATTATGCTCAGCGAAATTAGTAAGATGCAATAGGACAAATACTGTATAAGACCACTATTATTAGATCTTGAGAAATAGTATAAACTGAGAAGAACACATACTTTTGTGGTTACAAGGTGGGGAGGGAGGGAGGGTGGGAGAGAGTTATTTACTGATTAGTTAGTAGATAAGAACTACTTTAGGTGAAGGGAAGGACAATACTCAATACACAGAAGGTCAGCTCAAATGGACTGGCCAAAAGCAAAGAAGTTTCCGGGATAAACTGAATGCTTCAAAGGTCAGCAGAGCAAGGGAGGGTGTTTGGGGACTATGGCTTAAAGGGACTTCTAAGTCAATTGGCAATATAATTCTATTATGAAAACATTCTGCATCCCACTTTGAAATGTAGCGTCTGGGGTCTTAAATGCTAACAAGCAGCCATCTAAGATGCATCAATTGGTCTCAACCCACCTGGATCAAAGGAGAATGAAGAACGCCAAGGTCACACAATAACTATGAGCCCAAGAGACAGAAAGGGCCACAGGAACCAGAGACTTACATCATCCTGAGACCAGAAGAACTAGATGGTACCCGGCCACAACCGATGACTGCCCTGACAGGGAGCACAACAGAGAACCCCTGAGGGAGCAGGAGAACTGTGGGATGCAGACCCCAAATTCTCATAAAAAGACCAGACTTAATGGTCTGACTGAGACTAGAAGAATCCTGGCAGTCATGGTCCCCAAACCTTCTGTTGGCCTAGGACAGGAACCATTCCCAAAGACAACTCATCAGACATGGAAGGGACTGGACAATGGTTTGGAGAGAGATGCTGTTGAAGAGTGAGCTACTTGTATCAGGTGGACACTTGAGACTGTATTGGCATCTCCTGTCTGGAGGGGAGATAGGAGGGTAGAGAGGGTTAGAAACTGGCAAAATTGTCACAAAAGGAGAGACTGGAAAGGCTGACTCATTAGGGGGAGAGTAAGTGGAAGTATGGAGTAAGGTGTATATAAGCTTATATGTGACAGACTGACTTGATTTATAAACTTTCACTTAAAGCACAATAAAAATTATCAAAAAAAAAAGTAACTATACACATGGACCTCGCTGGATGGAATACACAGGAATCAAACTGACTACGTTTGTGGAAAGAGACACTGGAAAAGCTCAATATCATCAGTCAGAAAAAGGCCAGGGGCCAGTTGTGGAACAGACCATCAAATGCTCCTAGGCAAGTTCAAATTGAAGTTGAAAAAAATGAGAACAAGCCCACAAGAACCAGAGTACGACCCTGAGTATATCCCACCTGAATATAGAGACCGTCTCAAGAATAGATTTGATGCATTTAACATAAATGATCCCAGAGACCAGATGAGTTGTGGAATGACATGCAGGACATCATACATGAAGGAAGTGAGAGGTCATTAAAAAGACAGGAAAGAAAAGACAAAAATTGATGTTAGAATGGACTCCAAAACTTGCTCTTGAATGTAGAGTAGCTAAAGCAAATGGAAGAAATGATGAGGTAAAGTAGTTGAACAGAAGATTTCAAAGGGTGACTCGAGAACACAAAGTATTACAACGAAGTGTGCAAAGACCTGCAGTTAGAAAACAAAAAGGGAAGAACAAGCTCAGTATTTCTCAAGCAGAAAGAACTGAAGAAAAATTCAAGCCTCAAGTTGCAATAGTGAAGGATTTATGGATAAAATACTGAAAGATAGGGGAAGCTTCAAAAGAAGATGGAAGGAATACAGAGTCACTGTACCAAAAAGAATTGGTCAATGTTCAATCATTTCAGGAGGTAGCATACGATCAAGAACAGATAGCACGGAAGGAAGAAGTCCAAGCTACACTGAAGACATTGGGAAAAACAAGGGTTCAGGAATTTATGGAATATCAATGAGATGTTTCAACAAACAGATGGCAGCGCTGGAAGAGCTCACTCATCTATGCCAGGAAATTTGGAAGACAGCTATCTGGCCAACCAGCTGGAAGAGATCCATATTTTTGCCTATTCCAAAGAAAGGTGATGACATCAAATGCAGAGATTATCAAACAATATCATTAAAATAACACATAAGTAAAATTTTGATGAAGATAATACGAAAGCTGTTGCAGCAGTACATCGATAAGAAACTGCCTGAAGTTCAAGCCAGAATCAGAAGAGGATATGGAATGAGGGATATCATCGCTGATGTCGGTTGGATCCTGGCTGAAAGCAGAGAATATGAGAAAGATGTTTACCTGTGTTTTATTGACTATTCAAAGGCATTCAACTGTGTAGATTATAACAAATTATGAATAACATTGTGAAGAATGGGAATTCCATAACACATAATTGTGCTCATGAGGAACCTGTACATAGATCAAGAGGCAGTCACTGGAACAGAACAAGGATTTTGCATGGTTTAAAGTCAGGAAATGTGTGCGTCAGGATTGTATCATTTCACCATACTTATTCAATCTGCATGCTGAGCAAATAATCTGAAAAGCTGGACTATATGAAGAAGAACAAATAGGGCATCAGGATTGCAGGAAGACTCATTAACAACCTGCATCATACAGATGACACAACCTTGTTTGTGGAAAGTGAAGAGAATTTGAAGCACTTACTAATGAAGATGAAAAACTATAGCCGTCAGTATGGGTTACACCTCAACATAAAGAAAACAAAAATCCTCACAACTGGACCAATAAGCAAAATCATGATAAACAGGGAAAAGATTGAAGTTGTCAAGGATTTCATTTTATTTGGATCTACAATCAAATCAACATCCATGGAGGCAGTCTTCAAGAAATCAAAAGAGGTATTGCATTGGGAAAATCTGCTGCAAAAGATGTCTTTAAAGTGTTAAAAAGCAAAGATGTCACTTTAAGGACTAAGGTGTGCGTGACCCAAGCCATGGTGTTTTCAGTCACCTCATAGTATGTGAAAGCTGGACGCTGAATTAGGAAGACCAAAGATTAATTGATGCCTTTGAATTATGGTATTAGCAAAGAATATTGAATATATCATGGACTACCAGAAGAACAAACAAATCTGTCTTGGAAGAAGTACTTCCAGAATGCTTGTTAGAAGCAAGGATGGCAAGACTTCATCTCTCATAGTTTAGACATGTTATCAGGAGGACCAGTCCCTGGAGAAGGACATCATGCTTGGTAAAGTGGTGGGTCAGCTAAAATGAGGAAGTCCCTCAATGTGATGGATTGCCACAGTGGCTGCAGCAATGGACTCAGTCATAACAATGATCACGAGGATGGCACAGGACTGACCTGTTTTTCAATCTGTTGTACATAGGGTCACTAGGAGTTGGAACTCACTGGACAGCACCTAATAACGACAACTTCATTCATTGTTACCTGGAGGATGGAAGGAACTCATCACATCAAATTTATTTTAATATAGTGCTTCAGATAGAGTAGCTTTTAATATATTTTTATTTGAATCTTGTTTTCATGTATTTTTGTGGTCAATACTGATGTAGACTGCAATTCACAGAAATATGATTTCAGGGTAAATTAGCGAATAAATGTTCTCAGGTTGAAAATTCCCTTAAAAGTAGAATAAAAAGAATTAAATGACAAAACATGAAAAACTGTGTTTTGTTTTGGTATTCTCATCTTTTTTTGAAACTGACTCCATTGCATAACAATTAATATTCTTATTATTAAAACCTTATACCTGTCTCCAGTAACATACTGACCCTACAACGGGGCTGTAAGAGTCTTTAAGAAATGGGATAACATGCCCAAGAAAGCATCAAAGTTGCATGGACATCATCTGATGAATGAAACTCTGAAATCCAGTCTACATATTAAAAGGAAGGTTTTGGAGCCAAATACCTCCACTTTAAAGCCCAACACACCTTCACATTATCTGACCTTACTCATTACTTAAATTCTGTAAAACTCAGTTTCTTCATGTGTACACTTAAAAGAAAACAAACAAAAAAACAGTTTACCTTATTCATGAGTAAACTTCATTGTCAACCTGAAAACACTTATCATTAGTTACCTAATGTCGCTGTAACAAAAAAAAAATCGTAATTAGGTGGTTTTAAAGAATAAGAAATTATTATCTCACAGTTTTGGAAGCTAGCAGTTCAAATTCAGTGCACTGGAAGAGCTATGCTCTGTCCACTCTAAGAAAACTCTATTTATTGATTTTTTTTTTTTCAGTTTCTGACAGCCCTGGGTGTTTCTTGGCATTCCTTGGCTTGCTCACATGGTCTATCCCTCTGTGCGTGTGTCTTTGTCTGTGTTCTCCCTTTTGAAATGACACTACTCAGAAGGGATTAGATTTAGGACAAATCCTGTTTCTAAACAGATTTACATTCATAGGTGCAGGGGGATAAACCTGTTGCCATCGAGTCAGTTCCGACTCATAGTGACCCTATAGAACCGAGTAGAACTGCCCCATAGAGTTTTCAAGGAGCGCCTGGTGGATTTGAATTGCCGACCTTTTGTTTAGCAGCCATAGCACTTTAACCACTACACCACCAGGGTTTCCTGGTACAGGGGGTAGGACTTCAATATATCTTTTTGAGGTACAAAGTTGAATCCATGACAGTCCACATTTGGGCCCCCCAAATTCATATCCTTTCCACATGAAAAATACATTAACCCCATCCTAGCATCCCCAAAAGTCTTAATCCATTCCAGCATCTGGTCTAAGTCCAAAATTTCATCTTCTATATCATCTAATTTCAACAACTAGACCAAGAGCAACATCATGATAAACAGAGAAAAGATTGAAGTTGTCAAGGATTTCATTTTACTTGGATCCACAATCAACAGCCATGGAAGCAACAGTCAAGAAATCAGAAGACCCATTCCATTGGGTAAATCTGCTGCAAAGGACCTCTTCAAAGTGTTGAAGAGCAAAGATGTCACCCTGAAGACTACAGTGTGCCTGACCCAAACCATTGTATTTTCAATGGCATCATATGCATGTGAAAGCTGGACAATGAATAAGAAAGACCGAAGAAGAATTGACGCCTTTGAATTGTGGTGTTGGCAAAGAATATGGAATATACCATGGACTGCCAAAAGAACAAACAAATCTGTCTTAGAAGTACAACCAGAATGCTCCTTGGAAGCAAGGATGGCGAGACTGCGTCTTACATACTTTGGACATGTTGTCAGGAAGGATGAGTCCCTGGAGAAGGACATCATGCTTGGCAGAGTACAGGGTCAGCGGAAAAGAGGAAGACCCTCAACGAGGTGGATTGACACAGTGGCTGTAACAATGGGCTCAAGCATACCGATGATTGTAAGGATGGCTCAGGACCGGGCAGTGTTTTGTTTTGTTTTGTTGTGCACAGGGTTGCTATGAGTCGGAAACTGACTCAACGGCACCGAACAACAACAAAAACATATCATCTAAATTAGATATGAGTGAGAATCTGGGCATGGTTTATTCTGGGACAAAATTTCTCTCTATCTGTGGACCTGCAAAACCTAAAAAATAAGTTATCTACTTCGAAAGTACAATGATGGGTCAGGCATAAAATATACCTTCCAATTCCAAAAGGGAGAATTTGGAGGAGAGAAAGGGTTACAGGTACCAAACAAATCTGAAGCCCAGCAGGACAAATCTTATTAGATTTCAAGGCTTGACAATAATCCTCTCTTCTCTTGGGTGATCTGGGCATTGGCCCTTCCCTCCAAACTCAGGGCAGGAACCCCAAAGCCCTGGGAAGTTTTCCCACCCTTTCAGCTGTGGCAGTGACTACATTTTCTTTGCCAATTGGGTCAGTTGTCCTGCCTCCTCAGTCCTGAAGAATCTAGTTCTCCCAGTGCCTAGCCGTGGTAGCCCCACTTCCTCAACTTTGGGTGGTAGCCCTGTTCTCGTGGCCCATTGACATGGTAGCCTCACCCTCTGGAACAAAGGTGGCACCCTCACCCTTTGAAACCTAGGCAGTAGCCCCACCCTTTGAGAACTGAGAAAAAAACTGGCCTGATCCTCATGTTCCTTATGACAGTCTTGCTTGTCTCTGAACTGCTCCTGGAATTGTCCTTTTCTTTTTTTGGAGAACAACAGATGTTTGCAGCTAACTAGTTCCATTAGCCTGTTTCTTAGCTGCAGAATTCCAAGGATCAGAAAGCTTTCCTTCATTGAATACTGTATCTACCTCCTTAAGCTGACAGCCTTCCTGCTGAGATGGTTGATTGGATTCATAGATCACATGTCCTATTTCTCTAGCCAATGGTTTTGGAGCCATACCTTTGGTGCTTACTCTAGAGCATACTCTTATATTTTACAATAAAATTTTCAAAACTTTAAATTCTGGTTTTTTTTGCACAGTTCATTTTTCAATCTCTTTCTTCCCACATTTTACAATAAGCACCAAGAACAAACCATGCCACCCCTTCAAGGTTTTCTTTAGGTATCTTTTCCATAAAATATCCAAATACATCACTCACAAGTTCTACTCTGCACAAAATATTTAAACATAATCCAGACAAGTTCTTTGTCACTTGATAACAAGGATCATTTTTCCTTCAGTGTCCAATAACATTTTCATCATTTCCTTTTAAGATCTCACCAGACACACATTTAACAATCCACATTTCTAACAATATCCTTTTCATGACTATAGGAGCTTCCTCTATAGGTTCCTGAGCCCTCATCAGAATCACCCTTAATATTCCTAATGCTACCAAGAGTCCCTTCAAGAAAATCTAAACTTTACTATCATGCATCTCAAAACTCTTCTAGCTTCTTGTTACCCATTTCTAATGCCCCTTTCACATTTTTAGGCACTTGATACAGCAACACCCCACTTCTTGGTACCAAATTCTTTCTTAGATACCTAGTGTTTTCACAGCAAAAAATATCACAAGTGGGTGGCATTAGAGAACAGGAATTTATGGTCTCACAGTTTGGGAGGCTAGGAGTCTGGATTCAGGGTGTTGGGAGGGCTATGCTCTGTCTGCTGCAGAAGAAGACCATTGCTTGTTTCAGCTTTTGGCAGCCTCAGATACTTATTGGTGTTCCTTAAATTATGGACTGATCCTCACATGTTGTCTTCCTCCTGTGTTTGTCTCTTTGTGTCTGTTTTCCCATTTTATAAGATACCACTCAGATGGGATTAGGATTAGGAACCACTTGGCTTTGATATTCCTTCATTAACATAACAAATGAAAGCCCTATTTTTAAATAGGGTCACATTCATAGGTAAAGGGTTTAAAATCTCTACATATACTTTTGAGGGACTGAATTTAATCCATAATAATTGAGTACCTATTTCATAGGATTGTTATGAGCATTAAGTGAGATAGCATATGTGTGCTGGTTAAGACTGTGTGTCAACTTGGCTGGGTCACCATTCTTAGTGTTTTAGCAGTTGTATAATGTTACAATCACTTCCATGTTGAATATTTCATATGTGATCACCCCCATGATGGGATCTGCTGTGAGTAGCCAATCAGTTGAAAGTGAGTTTCCTTGGGTGCGTGGACTGCATCAAATATAAGCAGACATTCTGGGAAGGCTCAGGGGCTTTGTGGTTATGCTGGGTCCTGAAGGTCTTCATCTGACCTCCAGTTCTCAGGACTTGAGCCAGCAGCGTACCTCCCGTCTTGCCCTGCCAATCTTGGGATTCATCAGTTTTCACAGCCTGTGAGCAAGAGCCCTGCTCTCTGACCTGCCAATCTTGGGTTCACCAGCCTCTGTAGCTATGTGAATCAGGAGAACCCTCTATTCTGACTCACGAACATGGGATATTCCAGCTTCTACAACCGTGTGGGGCATTTCCTTCATATAAATCTCTCTCTCTGTCTCTGTAAACCTGGTGGTATAGTGGTTAAGTGCTATGATTGCTAACCAAAAGGTTGACAGTTCAAATCCACCAGATGCTCCTTGGAAACTCTATGGGGCAGTTCTATTCTGATCTATAGGGTCACTATGAGTTAGAATTGACTTGACAGCAAAGGTTTTTTTTTTTTTTTTTTGGTTATACACACACACACACACATATATATACACTTTACTGGTGTTTCCTGTCTAAAAAACCCAAACTAAAACAACATGTAAAATACTTAGCAGAGTATCTGGGACATCATAGCCTCTCAATAAATGATACCCAACCCCAACGCTGTCAAGTTGATTCTGACTCATAGCAACTCTATAGGACAGAGTAGAACTGCCCCCATAAGGTTTCCAAGACTGAAATCTTTATGGAAGTAGCCTGCCACATCTTTCTCTCATGGTGCATGACTGGTGGGTGCAAACTGTTGACCTTTTGGTTACCAGCCTAGCACTTTAATCATTGCACCACCAGGGCTCCAGTAAAAGGTAGTGACTATTAATATGTACTCACTGTTGAATTTATGTATTGTTGTTGTTGTTGTTAGGAGCCGTCAAGTCGGTTCCAACTCATAGCAACCCTATGCACAAAGAACGAAATGCTGCCCGGTCCTGGGCCAACCTTACAATTGTTGTTATGCTTGAGCTCATTTTTGCAGACACTGTGTCTATCCAACTCATAGAGGGTCTTCCTCTTTTCCGCTGACCCTGTACTCTGCCAAGCATGATGTCCTTCTCCAGGGACTGATCCCTCCGGAGAACATGTCCAAAGTACATAAGAAGCAGTCTCGCCATCCCTGCTTCTAAGGAGCATTCTGGTTGTACTTCTTCCAAGACAATTTGTTGGTTCTTTTGGCAGTCCATGGTATATTCAATATTCTTTGCCAACACCACAATTCAAAGGCATCAATTCTTCTTCGGTCTTCCTTATTCATTGTCCAGCTTTCACATGCATATGATGTCATTGAAAATACCATGGCTTCAGTCGGGCTCACCTTAGTCTTCAAGGTGACATCTTTGCTGTTCAACACTTTAAAGAGGTCCTTTGCAGCAGATTTACTCAATACAATGCATGTTTTGATTTCTTGACTGCTGCTTCCATGGCTTTTGATTGTGGATCCAAGTAAAATGAAATCCTTGACAACTTCAATCTTTTCTGTTTATCATGATGTTGCTCATTGGTCCAGTTATGAGGATTTTTGTTTTCTTAATGTTGAGGTGCAATCCATACCGAAGGCTGTGGTTCTTTGGTCTTCATTAGTAAGTGCTTCAAGTCCTTTCCACTTTCAGCAATCAAGGTTTGTTTCATCTGCATAACGCAGGTTGTTAATGAATCTTCCTCCAATCCTGATGCCCCATTCTTTTTCATATAGTCTAGCTTCTCGGATTATTTGCTCAGCATATAGATTGAATAGGTATGGGGAAAGAATACAACCCTGACACACACCTTTCCTGCCTTTAAACCAATCAGTGTCCCCTTATTCTGTCCAAACAACTGCTTTTTGAACTATGTAAAGGTTACTCATGAACACAATTAACTGTTCTGGAATTCCCATTCTTCACAATGTTATCCATAATTTGTTATGATCCACACAGTCGAATGCCTTTGCATAGTCAATAAAACACAGGTAAACATCCTTCTGATATTCTCTGCTTTCAGCCAGGATCCATCTGACATCAGCAATTATATCTCTGGTTCCACGTCCTCTTCTAAAACCGACCTGAATTTCTGGCAGTTCCATGCAGATATGCTGCTGCAGCCGTTTTTGAATGACCTTCAGCAAAATTTTGCTTGCACGTGATATTAATGATATCGTTTTATAATTTCCACATTCATTTGGATCACCTTTCTTGGGAATAGGCATAAATATGGATCTCTTTCAGTCAGTTGGCCAGGGAGCTGACTTCCATATTTCTTGGCATAGACGAGTGAGCACCTCCAGCGCTGCATCTGTTTGTTGAAACACCTCAATTGGTATTCCATCAATTCCTGGAGCCTTGCTTTTAGCCAATGCCTTTGGAGCACCTTGGACTTCTTCCTTCAGTAACATCAGTTTCTGATCATATGCCATCTCATGAAATGGTTGAATATCGACTAATTCTTTTTGGTATAATGACTCTGTATTTCTTCCATCTTCTTTTGATGCTTCCTGCATCATTTAATATTTTCCCCCATAGAATCCTTCACTATTGCGACTCGAGGCTTGAATTTTTTTCTTCAGTTCTTTCAGCTTGAGAAGCACTGAGTGTGTTCTTTCCTTTTGGTTTTCCATCTCCAGCTCTTTGCACATGTCATTATAATACTTTATTTTGTCTTCTCAAGAGGCCCTTTGAAATCTTCTGTTCAGTTCTTTTACTTCATCAAATTCTTCTTTTTGCTCTAGCTGCTTGACATTCAAGAGCAAGCTTTAGAGTCTCCTCTGACATCCACCTAGGTCTTTTCTTTCTTTCCTGTCTTTTCAGTGACCTCTTGCTTTCTTCATGGATGATGTCTTTGATGTCATTCCACAACTTGTCTGATCTTCGGTCACTAGTGTTCAATGTGTCAAATCTATTTTTCAGATGGTCTCTAAATTCAGGTGGGATATACTCATATTTTGGCTCTTGTGGACTTGCTCTGATTTTCTTCAGTTTCAGCTTGAACTTGCATATGAGCAATTGATGGTCTGTTCCACAGACGGCCCCTGGCCTTGTCCTGACTGATGATATTGAGCTTTTCCATCGTCTCTTTCCACAGATGTACTCAATTTGATTTCTGTGTGTTCCATCTGGTGATGTCCATGTGTATAGTCACTGTTTATGTTGGTGAAAGAAGGCATTTTCAATGAAGAAGTCTTTGGTCTTGCAAAATTCTGTCATTCAGTCTCCAGCATTGTTTCTATCACCAAGGCCATATTTTCCAACTACCGATCCTTCTTCTTTGTTTCCATCTTTTGCATTAAAATCACCAGTAATTATCAATGTACCTTGATTGTATGTTCGATCAATTTCAGACTGCAGCAGCTGATAAAAATCTTCCATTTCTTCATCTTTGGCCCTAGTGGTTAGTGCATGAATTTGAATAATAGTTGTATTAACTGGTCTTCCTTGTATGCATATGGGTATTATCCCATCACTGAGGGAGTTGTACTTCGGGACAGCTCTTGAAACGTTTTTTTTTTTTTTTTTGACAATGAATGCAACACCATTCCTCTTCAAGTTGTCATTCCCAGCATAGTAGACTATATGATTGTCCAATTCAAAATGGCCAATACCAGTCCATTTCAGTTCACTAATGCCTAGGATATCGATGTTTATGTGTTCCATTTCATTTTTGATATTTTCCAATTTTCCTAGATTAATACTTCATACATTCTAGGTTCCAATTATTAATGGAGGTTTGCAGCTGTTTCTTCTCATTTTGAGTCGAGCCACATCAGCAAATGAAGGTCCTGAAGGCTTTACTCCATCCACGTCATTAAGGTCGACTCTACTTTGAGGAGGCAGCTCTTCCCCAGTCATCTTTTGAGTGCCTTCCGACCTGGGGGGCTCATCTTCCCAGCACTATATCAGACGATGTTCCACTGCTATTCATAAGGTTTTCACTGGCTAGAGCTTTTCGGAATTAGACTGCCAGGTCCTTTTTCCTAGTCTCTCTTAGTCTGGAAGCTCAGCTGAAATCTGTCGTCCATGGGTGACCCTGCTGGTATCTGAATACCAGTGGCATAGCTTAAAGCATCACAGCAACACACAAGCCCCCACAGTATGACAAACTGACAGACACGTGGGGGGAATTTATGTATGTTGCCGGTTAAATATCTTTCTATACCATATACATAACTTGGCAGGCAGAATAATATAAAAATTTAGAGTTTCATCTTTGATCCTATCTTATTCCATTTTATAACTCCCCTGGGAAATCTCATCAACTACTATAGCTCTATGCTGATCACTCAGAAATCTGTCTCCATAGCCCTGAATTTTCTAAGTTATCTATGGTAAAGTCATCTACGGAAGAGCTCATAGATATTCCAAAGGTACCTCAAACTCAAATTGGACCAAGCCAAACTTCCTTTCACCAGTTATAGGATCTACCCTTCATTCAATGTCACTATTGCCACAATTCTGATACAGGCACTCATCACCTTTCTCACCTCTTTGAACTGGTCTATTTGCTTCAAATCCATCCTTCCCTCTTTTGCTAGAGATTTAAACTTCTAAAATATGTCTTATTATGCCACTTTCCACTTTAAAATCCTTTGATGATTTTCTAAACCTTATAATATGTGGTCTAAATTCCCTTATATGACATTCAAATCCTGTAAGGCGGTGAATTGAGCCTGACAGGATTTGAATGCCATACAAGGCCTACGAATCTCATAGGTCCACTTAGATGGGACAAAAGACCCTGAAACCCACACACTTAACCCAATCCTATTTTCCAGTGGAAAAAGAACTCAGCGATAAGAAAGAACAGGAGAAGATAAAATACCTATCACGATAATAATGCAGCAATTAGGCAATAACAAAATATTTATAAAATATATAACCTAACAGTATTTCTAGAAATGTAAATAATTTACTGTAATAAAAGTAGCACCTGAAAATAATAAAAATAATGTGAATTACATTCGGATAATAAAACATTTTCCTCAAAACTAACAATTCCCACTATCAGTATTTGCATTATGGAAACAGTGATGTACTGTTGCCACACATTGAGTAAATGTTAGATTTCTTAGAATACTCAGCCAACCTTAGTAATTTGTTAGATTGTAATACCCCACCCCAACCCCACTGCCATCGAGTCGATTCTGACTCATAGCGACCCTATAGGACAGAGTAGAACTGCCCGATAGAGTTTTCAGGGAGCACCTGGTGGATTCAAACTGCCGACCTCTTGGTTAGCAGCCATAGCGTTAACCATTACGCCACCAGGGCTTCCTAGATTGTAATAGCAGTAGTAATTCACTCAGTAAATTACTGGTAAGAACCTTTAGTCACATTCAAACTGGAAGTCATTTATCCATAAAAATTGAATAAATAATTTGCATTTTATCACTCTTTGGACCATATGATGAATTCTCTTGGACTCTACCTTTAGAAATACAGCTCTATAAGTTTCTTTTGACCTTATTTCAGCCTTAGTTGTCATCCACCATGGTCGTATCCCACTACCTTCTGGACATAGTAGATGGCTCGTTACTGAACAAGTCATTGGTATCTGTAATCTTCTTGACTTTGTTTATTCTGAAGCTTGTCTTTAGCTTTCTTTCCTCTTTTAAAATTTTTTCTCAACCTTTGTGAAGCCTTTCTGGATTCTATTAGTTAGAAATCATCACTTACTTGTTTATATCTTCCTGGTTGTTGTAGTATTTAAATATTTGTCCTCACATCATAATTATTTATGTGCACCCCCCTCCCCTATTAGACTCCACATTCTTAGAGGGTAAAGACTACGGCATATTCCTTAGTGCATCTGCTCTAATGTCTTGCAAATATTCAGTATTCATATAACCTAGATATTTGTATCCTTTATTCTAAAGGTTTAAACCACAGTTTATTCAATTATAACCTGATACATAGCATTTGAGGTGAAATAGTGGGAGAGGTAGGCTACCATGTACACTGAACATATGAACATATATGAATATATGGTAAAGATTATCTCAGAACACTTTATTTCCATTAACAAATCTGGGAATGCCAAGAATAAGATTCAGGAAAACAAATTCTTAACCAACACACCGTCCTCAATAACCAATTGACTTTGGCAACTAACAAATTCCATATGAGCAAACAGGATACTACTCAAACGGTCAAGAATCACTACCCTTAGCAAGAAATACTAAATAATCCAAAATAACAACACCATTAGGGAAAATAAAATGCTAAATGTGGATAATGAAATCTTTCACAAAATCTGTTAAATACAGATTGAATTTATATATTTTACTGTCAGGTAAAAATCAACAAGAGCCTGGAAAGATGGAAACAGCTAACATCTCCTCCTTGAAGTACTCAAGGCACATACACAAAAAAAAATACAGTTCCAATTTCCATACAATGGCAATTGATGAACTCTTTGGAGTATTTATAAACTGCTCTTACCTTCTTTTTTAGGCTTCTCATATACAAACATTTACACATTTTTTGGTAAACATTCCTATACCTCTAATTTATATTGCCTGTGTGCCAATCTTTAAAAACTCCTTCATTAAGCAGTATAATCTACAACAAGCCTATGCTCACCTTCAATTATTGAAAAAATAATAATGACTATATCAAACACTAATACTCAGAGTAAATACAACTTTTTATTTATGAGATACAATGGCAATGGTGTACCTGAAAAAATATAATTTTTATCCCAGTAGTCTAATAAGACTATACCTGCTACTAATGTAGGTTATGATTTTATTAGAGACTTAATACTTTCTACTTTCAACATCCTACTCTAAAACTCATCAAAGCTTCAAAAAGGCACATTCAAATGAAAAGAAGACAAATTCATACTAAGAAAAATTCATGAACAATGCTACTGTATATTATATGATTACTCACCTACATAAGTAAAGTGATGAAACATTATTAATGTCAACAAAGTAGTCAAATTACATTAAAAATCTCTACATTTATTATGCTTTGGAAAAATCTAAAATCTTATAAATAACATCTCATTATTCTAACTTGTCATTATTTAGGCAGACAGATTATAAAGCCAAACCTAAAATATTAGTCAATTAAAATACCCCTTCCCCACCCCAGTGCCATTGAGTTGATTCTGACTCATAGAGACCCTATAGGACAGAGTAGAACTGCCCCATATGGTTTCCAAGGAGTGCCTGGCAGATTTGAACTGCCAACCCTTTGGTTAGCAGTCATAGCACTTAACCACTACACCACCAGGGTTTCCAAAATACCCCTTAAGCAACCTGAAATATATTCTGTGCTAATGAATATCATTTTTGATCTATAAGTTGAGTTTACTGATGGGAAAGGAAAAAAAGATATTAAAGTCTGCATGTATTTTTCATTTGCATAGGTTTGATCTTCTTCTCTTACATTGCTAATGAGG
Source organism: Loxodonta africana (assembly GCF_030014295.1). Lineage (NCBI taxonomy): Eukaryota > Metazoa > Chordata > Mammalia > Proboscidea > Elephantidae > Loxodonta > Loxodonta africana. The sequence goes on from NC_087369.1 coordinate 101,622,587, forward strand.
AAAATAATAAGAAAGCCTTTAGCCATTGAACTAGTGAAGGTTAAGTTTTAAACCATTGGTGTATCAGTCGGGCTATACTCAGGAAAACAGAAACAGAAACGATAGTACCTAAAAGAATATTTAATAGCAACAACTGACTTTAGAGATTTTGGGGAAGTTGAAACCAAGAGAAGCTCTGTGACCCAGAGGATAACAATTGCAGGAAACCACCATTCCTAGAGCTGAAATGACAATTGGAGCAGATATGGTTAGTGAAGTTCAGTTTATGCTCAGATTCAAAGGTTGCCAGGAGGTGGAACCATTTTTACAGATATTGACAAGCTGATCCTAAAGTTCATATGTAAATACAAGGGTCACAGAATAGCCAGGCTTGAAAAGGAACAAATTTGGAGGTGTCACATTTGGCAGTTTTCCCCAAACTCACTGTAAATCTACAGTAATCGAGATATTGCTTTACTGGCATAAGGCTAGATTTATACACACATGGAATATAACTGAGAGTCCAGAAATAGATCCTTACATTTACAGTCAACTGATTTTGACAAGGATGCCAAAACAACTAAATGGGGTAAAGAATTGTCTTTTCAACAAATGGTACTGGGATAACGGATATCCACATTCAAAAGAATGAATTTGGACCCTTACCTCCCGTGATATAACTAACTCAAAATAGATTAAAGACCTAAATATAGAGGCTAAAACTATAAAACTCATAGAAGAAAACATAGGGGTAAATCTTTATGATCTTTGATTTGACAAGTGATTCATAGACACATCAAAAGCACAAGCAACACCAATAAAAATAGATAAATTTCATTTCTTCAAAATTAGAATATTTTCTGCATCAAAGAACAAGATCAAGAGAGTGAAAAAACAACCCATGGAGTGGGAAGAAATATTTATAAATTATATATTTATAAAGGTCCAGTATCTAGAATTAATTTAAAAAATAATAGAACAATAAAATATAAAAAAAAACTTTATTAAAAAATGAGGAAAGTATCTGAATAGATGTTTCTCCAGAGAAGATATTAAAAGGCCAATAAATACATAAAAAGATGCTCAAAGTCATTAGCTATCAGGGAAATGCAAATCAAAACCACTTTACACTCACTGAGCTGGCCATCATCAAAAAGACAGGCAATAAAAAGTTTTGATGAGGGATGTGGAGAAATAGGAATATTCTAAAAACCACTGAACTGTATACTTTAAATGAGTGAATTTTATGGTATGCCAATTATATCTCAATAAAACTATTAAAAAGTAAAGAACACAATAACAGTTATCCTTATTCTCTGTACCCAGAATTAACTATTCTTACCGTTTTGACATATATGCTTCTAGTCGTTTTGCTTCTTTGTTTATACTTTTTCAAAATCCACACATGTAACATAGTAATACATTTTCTTCTTAAAATCATGACATTACAGAAAAGCTAAAGTCCCCCTTATCTTTACTCACTTTATTCCTGAACTCCTATCATAGAGGCAAACACTATAATGTGTTTGGATGTGTTTTTGATATTTAATGGGTTTTCAGTTTTTCATTTTGTCACATTATGCCTGAAGACTCTTCTTATTTGTGAAATATTGTTCATTGCTTAAGTCTTAGTGGAAGCTGGGAACTGTAAAAACAGCATGGGGGCAGCGTCTGACCTCCTCTAACTTCACAAGGGAAAAGGAGAATCAAGATCAACAGTACAAGGCTGATCCCCATGAGGTGGAGGCCAGAGAAGCCTTCTTTTCTCTGTCATCTTTACAAACTCTGACACGAACCGTCCCTCACACAGCACTCTCTACTTCTCTGCTGGGTTCAATAATTCATTGCAATGGCCATACAGAACTCACAGACCATACTCACAATTATGGGGTTTCTTAGGGAAGTAACAGCTTACATACAATTCAGGCTCAGAAACACTCAAGAGTTTTTCCATCAGGACAGTCTCTTCCCAACCGTGTTTGCGGGCATGCCTCTCCCTGGCCCTAGGCCTCTCCTCAAAGGCACTCAGCTTTTATTCTCCGCAGGCCAGGAAGCCCACTACGCCATCTCCTGCTGCCGTGTCTCTGCTGCCACCGCTTCTCACTGTCTTCAGGGTTACAGCTCTCTCTCTCTCTCTCTCTCTCTCTCTCTCTCTCTCTCTCTGTCTCCGGCTTCCAGAAGCTTCTCAGCACAGGGATCCTGGGTCCAAAGCATGTGCTGTCCACTCCTGGCTGTTCTTCTTTTGCGATGGTAGGATCCTCCTCTCTGCCCTGGAATTGGCTCTTTAGAGCAAAACTGACCAATCCCCTTGGTAGGCCACAATTACCCTATCACACAGTTCCACCCAATCACCTGGGTGGGAGTTAAAATACCATGGCTAGAAGGACCATACACAAAAGTAATTAACCACACTGCAGCCACTAACACCAACACCAAGTATATGGTCTATCCTGGAGAATGATTTAAGTGTGCTGGAGAAGAATGTGTATTTTTCTTTTCTTGGGTGGAGCGTGTTATATATGTATGTTAGGTCCAGTTGGTTTATAATGTTGTCCCAGTTTCCTATTTCCTTACTGATCTTCTTTTAGATGTCCGTTTTTGAAAGTGGCATATTGAAGTCACCAACTATTATTACACAACTGTCTATTGCTCGCTTCAGTTCAGTCAGCATTTGGGCCTCTGATGTTAGGTGCATATATCTTTATAAATGTTATATCTTCTTGATAAATTTACCTTTTTATCAACATATAATGTCCTTTTTTGTCTCTTATAACAGATTTTGACTTAAAGCCTATTTTGTCTGATATCAATAGAGCCACCCCAGCTCTCTCTTGGCTACTATTTGCATGGAATATTTTGTTTCTTCCTTTCACTTTTAACGTATTTGTGCCTTTGGAACTAAGGTGTGTCTCTTGTAGACAGCAAATAGATGAATTTTTTTTTTTAAATCCATTCTTCTACTCTGTCTTTTAATTGGAATGTTCAATCCATTTAAAACCAAAAATGAAACCAGTTGATGTCAAGACAGTTCTGACTCATGGAGACCTCATATGTTTCAAAGTAGAATTGCCTTCCGTAGGATTTTCATGACTGAACTTTTGGAAGCAGAACAGTAGGTCTTCTTCAGAGGCGCTTCTGGGTTGCTTTGAACTGCTAACCTTTTGGTTAGTAATTGACCACTTAACCACTTGCACCACCCAGTAACTTACTTCTGCCATTAAGCTATTTGTTTTTTGTGTTTCCTGTAACTTCTTTTTCCTTCCTTTCCTCCAATACTGCCATAATTTGTGTTTAGTGATTTTTGTTTTTGAATCATTTCTCCTTTTCTTGAGGATTACATCTAAAATCTTACATTTATAACAACCTTGTTTAAGTTGATACCACTTAACTTCAGTAACATACAAAAACTCTATTCCTATATCCCCCCACCCCCTATATACATTGTTGTTATCACTACATTTTATAATCATTTTCCCAGTAACATTTATGGATACTTATTTTTTATGCTATTTTAATTATAAATCTTGTAGGATGTAACAGCCAGAGCTGTCAACTGAAAATACCATAAAACTGGCCCTTGTATTTGGCCTTAACCTTTACCAGAGATCTTTTCAGAACTTTTTTTTTTTTTTAATGTACAACTCCGAGTTACTGTGTAGTATCCTTTCCTTTCTCTCTGAAGAACTACTTTTAGCATATCTTGTAAGGCAGGTCTGGTCACAACAAACTCCCTCAGCTTCTGTTTATCTGGCAGGGTCTTAATTTCATCCTTCCTTTTGAAGGGCATTTTTGCCAGATTTAGAATTCTTGGTTGACAGTTCTTTTCTTTCAGAACTTTAAATATGTCATCCCACTGTACTCTAGCCTCCAAGGTTTATGATTATAAATTGATGCTTAAATTTATTGAAGACCCCTTGTATGTGACAATTTGCTTCTATCTTGCTGCTTTCAAAATTTTCTTTCTATAGGTAGTCCCTGGATTACGAACATCTGACTTACGTACAACCCATAGTTAAGAACCAGCCCCTGTAAAGTCCATTATATTAAAAATTTGAGGTATGTACAATGGTTTGTAATAACAGGCACTACTTTGCAACATGCATCAAAACATTATTATTAACATTACTGTATTATTATGTTAAAGATGTTTTAGTGTATCTGGAAGTGTTTCTTTGATTTTTTTATGCATAGAAAGTTATACTATATATTATATTCTAAGACTAACATTTGATCAGCCGATGTTAGATATAAACCATACCTAACTGTTCCAACTTATGTACGAGTTCGACTTAAAGACAGATTTGGAATGGAACTCATTCATAATCCAGGAACTCCCTGTATTTAGTTTTCAAGAGTTCAGTTGTAAAATATCTTAGTGTGGATCTCTTTGGGGGTATCCTACATGGATTTTATTGTGCTTCTTGGATTTGTCCTTTAACAAATCTGGAAAGTTTTCTGCTATTGTTTCTTCAGGTATTCTTTCTGTCCTCTTCTCTCTCTCTTCTCCTTCTGCTATTCCCATGATGTGTATGTCGGTTTATTTAACAATGTCCCACAATTCCATTTGGCTCTGCTGTTTTTCTTCACCGTTTTCTCCTGTTGCTCTTGAGAGTCAATCATTTTGATTGACTTATCTTCTAGTTCACTGATTATACCTTTTGCCATCTCAAATCTGGTTTTGAGGTTTTCCATTTGAAATTCCATTTATTTTATTGTATTTTTTCAACCCCAGTATTTCTATTTGGTTCCTTTTTATAGTTTCTATTTCTTTATTGAAATTCTTATTTCAGTACAATCCTGTATTGTATTTCTGATTTCCTTTAATTTATTGTCCATGTTTTCATTTAGTTTTTTGAGCAAGTTTAATATTGTTGTTTTAAAGTCCTCTAATCTGCCCATTTTCTGGGCTTCCATTAGGACAATTTCTGTGTCTTTGTAGTGTGGCTTTTATTGGACCATCCTTTCTTTTTTTTTTTTTTTTGTATGTTTTATGATTTTTTTTTGAAACAAGGATATTTAAATATTATAACATGCTAACTCTGGAATTCAAATTCTTCTCCTTCCCCAGGGATTGCAATTTTTTAAATTGTTGAAGTCTGTAATAGCCCATCTGCTCAGTAACATATCCTAACTATTTTTACAAAGATTACCCTCCAAAATGTGTCTGTATAAATGATTCTGTTCTGGAGCCCATGCTCAATTAGTGTTGCAAAGGAGAGTTCCTTGTACTTCCAGGAAAAAAAAAAAAAACAGAAAATATTATCCTACTCTCAGGGATTTCTGTTGTTACTTAAGGTAGGCTATAGCTGACTGTTTAGTGACATTTCCAAGCTAATCTTTGCAAAGTGTGGGTTCCAATTCTGTAATCTCTGCAGTCAGTGGCTTGACAGATTTCACAAAAGGACACATTGGCCCTTCAAATCAGTCGGCAGGGAAAAGCCACTTCTGTCAGAGAGAAAAAACTTGTAGCAGTGGTCTGAACCTCTCTCTCAGGCACCGCCAGACCAAGCTAACTCTGCAAACTGTGCAGCCCCACATCCTTAGAGAACACGGTCCTCACTGTCCACCCTGGCACCAGCTAGTCACTCTAGGAACACAGGTCACCATCCCTACTATCACAGCAAGGCTGAGAAATGGGGAATTATAGCTGATTTGTACTGGTGGTTCACCTAGGAAAGATCAGCAGCTTGTTCCTTCATCACGCTCTCACCTGGTTGATTTAAATGTCTGAGCCATTCCAAAGTTCCAAAGTAGGTGATTCCAGTTGTTCTTTCCTGTGTAATTGTTCTTTTGGTGGAAGGATGGCCTCTAGTGCTTCCTACTCCACCATTTTGCGTAACTACATGGTGTCTTTGAATGTTATAAATTCTGCAAGAAACTTTCATATCAGCCCTTCTCCTTCAGCCCTCAGAAGCCTATTGGTTGCTTCAATCAAACTAATTAACCCCAGATGACTCAGTGCAGGCACAGACTGCGGGTGTTTCTTCCTACTTCCCTCCTCCACTTCCCACAGGAAGCTGTAGGCTGGCTAATCCCACAGGAACGTGGAGGCTGGCTATACTGGGAGGACCTAGCCTCTTCAGTCATTCTGACAGCCCCTAGACAGATATAAAAAGTAACACACAACAGCCTACCAGTAAAAGGTAAGTCTATTTCTCACACTATTGAACCAAAGGGGATTTCAGTTCATGGTTCATAGCTAGTACCATTGGCACTGCCACAGCCCCTGCTGCTATGGAGGTGTAGAGGAGAATGCACGTCTATGGTACAGAGAAAAGTTCTCCTAATATTGGATATTAGCATTTTCTTATTTCAGTATTTGCTTAGATGCTGTAATTCTTTGACTGGTTTGTGGAGTTCTAAGACCAGTGGATCTACCATTTTCTGTTTTTTTTTTTCTTCTGTTTTTGTTGTGGGAAGATGGGATTGTGCAGCTGCTTAAGCCACTATCTTGCCTCCTGTGGTGAGGATACCCCAATATGAATTTTTGAGGGGCAAAATTCAATCCATAACAATCACCAACTTTTAATATCCAACTGATACAATGATCTCAGCACTTAACTTCCCATTAAATGTATAGCTTTTTCTAGAACTCCTACTCTTGATTTTACTTCCCTGATTGTGTGTGCGTGTGTGTATGTATAAGGAGACAAAAGAAAGGATGGCTACTTAGTAATGTCTTTAAATTGTCATACATTCAAATTTGAAATAGAGTTCAATGATCATATTTTACCATGATGGTGCTAGTATACATGTGTAGAAAATATCCTAAATTTTTATTTTGGAATGTTTCTTCTAGATATTCATTTCTTTTCTAAGAATGAGGAAGAATTTAATTTGTGTTTTATCTGTTTGCTTAAAAATAGGAATTATCCTAGATGTTTACTTTTTAATTAAAAATCAATAAAGCAATGTGAATATAATACATATATTAAAACTAACATGTATGCATTACATTGAAGCATTTGAAATAAATCTACCAAAATCAATTCTTTACTTGCATACACAGATAAATTAAGGCTTTAGGGAACTAGCTTAACTCTGCTTTCTAATATTCTAATACTCTGCTAAGATTTAAAAAATACTTCTTGGTTCTCAAAGAATGTAATTCTAGATCAATATTTCTAACAGTTTTAGTGTAAATGGAATTTACTACCTGAGATGTAATTTTTATGCTAGATTTAACCCAAGATATTTGGCATTATTTTATTTTATTGTATTTTAGGTAGAAGTTTACAGTCAAATTAGTTTTTCGTTCAAAAATTTATACACAAATTGTTTTGCAACATTGGTTGCAATGGCCACAATGTGTCAGCACGTAATGTAACCTAGTCTTGGGGGTTCCTCCAGCCTCTGTCAGACAAGTAAGTCTGATCTTAGGGTGTTTTTTGTGTGTGTGTGAATTTGAATTTTGTTGTACATTTTTTCCCCACTCTGAGATCCTCTACTGTGATCCCTGTGAGAGTGGGCAGTGGTGATAGCCGGGCACCATCTAGTTCTTCTGGGCTCAGGCTGGTGGAGGCTGTGGTTCGTGTGGTCCATTAGTCCTTTGGACTAATATTTTCCTTGCGTCTGGTTTTCTTCATTCTCCTTTGCTCCAAATGTGACATGAAAAATACATGTATCTTAGATGTCTGCTCAGAAACTTTTAAGACCCCAGATCCTATTCACCAAAGTAGGATGTAGAACATTTTATTTCTGAACTATGTTATGCCAGTTGACCTAGATCTCCACAGAGACCATGATCCCCAGCCCTTAGCCCCAGTAACTTGGTCCCTCAAGGTGTTTGGAAGGTGTCTAGGAAGCATTTATGACTTTGCCTTGGTCAAGCTGTGCTGTCTTCCTCTATATTTTGTGTTATCTTTCCCTTTGCCTAAGTTAACTTGCCTACAAAACAAAAAATAGTGTTACTATCTAGTTAATGGTTTCTCCTCCCTGCACCTCCCCTCCCTCTAACCATCAAAAATTGTTTTTTGCTGTGTGTAAACCTTTTCTTGGGTTTTGATAATAGTGGTCTTATACAATATTTGTCCTTTTGTGACTGACTTATTTCACCCAGCATAATGCCCTCCAGACTCATCCATGTTGTGAGATGTTTCAATGATGCATCTTTGTTCTTTATCATCGCATAGTATTCCATTGTGTGTATGCACAGTAATTTGTTTATCCATTCGTCTGTCTGTGGGCACTTAGGTTGTTTCTATCTTTTTGCTATGGTGAATAATGCTGCAACGAACATGGGTGTCCATGTGGCTATTTGTGTGATGGCTTTTATTTTCTAGGATATATTCCTAGGAGTGGGATTGCTGGATTATACGGTATTTCTATTTCTAGCTTTTTAAGGAGATGCCATATCATTTACATAGTGATTGTGCCATTTTACATTTCCAACAGCAAAGCATAAGAGTTCCAATCTCCCTGCAACCTCTCCAACATTTGTTATTTTCTGTTTTTTTTGATTCGTGCCACTAATGTTCAGGTGAGATGATATCTCATTGTAGTTTTGATTTGGTTTGTCTAATCATTAATGATCATGAGCATTTCCTCATGTGTCTGTTAGCTGCCTGAATGTCTTCTTTGGTGAAGTGTCTGTTTGTATCCTTTTCCACTTTTTAATTGTATTATTTGCCATTTTGTTGTTGAGGTGTTGAAGTGCTCTGTAGATTTTAGAGATTAAACCCTTGTCGGATATGTCATAGCCAAAAATTTTTCCCAGTCTGTAGGTTCTCTTTTTACTCTTTTGGTGAATTCTTTTGATAAGCATAAGTTTTTCATTTTTAGGAGCTCCCAGTTATCTAGTTTTTCTTCTGGTGCATTGTTAGTTATGGTTTGTATTGTACTTATGCCATGTATTTTTTTTATTTGGGCCCCTAGCATTGTCCCTATTTTTTTTTCATGATCTTTAACATTTTAGGTTTTATTATTTAGGTCTTTGATACATTTTGAGTTAGTTTTTCTGTATGGTGTGAGGTATGGGTCCTGTTTCTTTTTTTTTTTACAGATGGACTTTCAGTTTTGCCAGCACCATTTGTTAAAAAGACTGTCTTTTCACCATTTAATGGACTTCGGTCCTTTGTCAAAGATCACATGACCATAGGTGGGTGGCTTTACATCTGGGTTCTCAATTCTGTTCCATTGGTCTGTGTGTCTCTTGTTGTACCAGTACCAGGCTGTTTTGATTACTGTGGCTATATAGTTTGTTCTGTGATCGGGTAGTGTGATATCTCCTACTTTGTTCTTTTTCTTCAATAATGTTTTATCTGGGGTCTCTTTCCCTTCCATATAAAGTCAGTAATTAGTTTTTCCATCTCGTTACAGAATGCTGTTGGTATTTGGATTGGGTTTGCATTATATCTGTAGATTGCACTGGGTAGGATTGACATTTTCACAATGTTGAGTCTTCCTGTCCATGAGCACGATATGTGTTTCCATTTATGTAGGTCTCTTTTGGTTTCTTGCAATAGTGTTTTGTAGTTTTATTTGTATAGGTCTTTTACATCCCTGGTTAGATTTATTCCTAAGTATTTTTTTTTAAAGGTATTATAAACAGTATTATTTTCCAGATTTCCTTTTTGAACTTCTCTTTGTTGCTGTATAGGAATCCAACTGATTTTTGTGTGTTTGTCTTGTATTCTGCTGACCTGCTAAATCTTTTTATTGGTTCCAGTAGTTTTCTTGTGGAATTTTTAGGGTTCTCTATGTATAGAATCATATCATCTGTGAATAGGGGTAGTTTTACTTCTCCCTTTCCAATTTGGGTGCCGTTTATTTCTTTTTCTTGTCGTATTGCTCTAACTAGAACTTCCAGCACAATGTTCAGTTAGAGTGGTGATAAAGGCCATCCTTGTCTTGTTCCCATTCTTGGGCAATGCTTTGAACCTCTCTCTGTTGAGAATGATATTGGCTGTTGGTTTTGTACCAAAAAAAAATTTCCCATTGAGTTGATTCTGACTCGTAGTGACCCTAATGGACAGAGTAAAACTGCCCATAGGGTTTCCAAGGAGCAGCTGTTGGATTTGAACTGTCAACCTTTTGGTTAGCAGCCCAGCTCTTAACCACTGTGCCACCAGGGCTCTGTTGGTTTTGTGTAGATGCCTTTTATTATGTTGTGGAATTTCTCTTCTGTTCCTATTTTACTCAGAGTTTTTATCAGGGTGTTGGACTTTATCAAATGCATTTTCTATCTAAATTGAGATGGTCATGTGATTCTTTTGTTCTATTTATGTAATGGATTATGTTGATTGATTTTCTAATGTTGAACCATCCTTGCATACCTGGTATGAATCCCACTTGGTTGTGGTGTATTATTTTTTTGAAATGATGCTGAATTCTATTGGCTAAAATTTTGTTGAGAATTTTTGCATCTATATTCATGAGATATATTGGTCTGTAATTTTCTTTTTTGTGGTCTTTTCTTGGCTTTGGTGTCTGGGTTATGCTGGCTTCATGGAATGACTTCAGGAATATTCCTTCCTTTTCTGTGCTCTGAAAAAGTTTAAGTAGTCCTGGTGTGAGCTCCACTCTGAATGACATTTTTATTACTGCAACTGCCTAATAAACACACATGTACTATTAAAAGGGGAATGTTGGGAGCAGTATTAACCAAAGAAAGTGATGCTATTGTTTGTTAACATGGATAAATAAGAACCCAATTATTACCACACTATTTGTATCTCTCTTTCCAAATATTCAACAGTCAGTATGATGCATTAGTAAACATCAAATTAGAGAACTATTTTTAAATGGAAAAGATTTACACTGAGAAAAAAATGAGTTTTGTCCCTCCCTCCAAGTTATGATAAAGCTTTTTGGAGATAAAAATTAAAAATTGGATTTTAAGTTCATATTATAGCCATTTTCCATATAATATCAGCCTTTATATTTACAAAGTTTAATGAAAAAACCTCAAACTTTGGCAAGTCTCTTTCAGGTAGCCTTGCGCTACTAAAAGGGGCTTTGCATTTTTACAGAGTATGGAGGAATGAAACTTTTTTTTACAAGTGGAATGAAGTTCAGTTCATTGGTGGGCAAATACTTATGATGTCTTCAAATGAAAGTTGTGATACAGTATACATAAAATGTTAATAAGAAGTACCATTTTTGGCATTATGTTTTTTCTAAGCTTCCTTCTTTTCATGTAAATTCATTCTGTCATATTTTCAAAGCTCAGGGAGGAAGTACAAAATGGCTTTGAAATTACTTAAATTATAACTCCAGGAAGCATCACACATTTCATAGAATCTAATTTTGAGAAAATAAAAATCATCAAAAACACTCACCATCTGTAGAAAATAATACTATTTTATATTTTATATCAACATGATGATATATACCTGTTGGCTGGGCCATGATTCTCAGTGGTTTGGCAGTTATGATATATTTTGGCTGTTACATAATGATATAATCACCAATGATGAGATTGATATAATGTAATAACCTCCATGATGAGACCTGTTTTGAACAGCCAATCAGTTGAAAGGGACTTTCCTTGGAGGTGTGGTCTGCATCCAATATCTATGGACTTTCTGGAAAATCTTGCTGGCTTTTGCTTGCTCTGGATCTTGCATCCACCTCGTCTCCATCTGACCTCCAGTTCTTTGGACTTGAGCTAGTGGCCTGCTGTATTGCCTGCTGATCTTGGGATTCATCAGGCTCCACATCCTGTAAGCCAGCAGCCTGCCATCTGACCTGCTGATCACAGGTTCATCAGCCCCTGAAGCTGCCTGAGTTACGAGAAGCCTCCAACCTGTCATCTGACCCATGGACTTGGGACTTTCCACCCTCTACAACTACTTGAGCCATTTCCTTGATATAAATCTCTTTCTCTCTCTCTCTATATATAGATACATATATATATACACATATATATGTATGTATATATGTTTTACTTGTCTAAAGAACCTAGCCTAAAACAATACATATTAGAAATGATGACTCTCTGAAGACTATGGAAATAACCAAAATCCATTACCGTTGAGTTGATTCTGACTCAAAATAGAATTGCCCCATAGGGTTTCCAAGGCTGTAAATCTTTACAGAAGCAGACAGTCATGTGTTTCTCCCACACAGCAGCTGGTGGGTTCGAACCACCACCTTTTTGGTTAGCAGCTGAGGACTAAACCACTACACCACCAGGGCTCCTTCTATGGAAATAGCAATATGTAATATGTTGTTGTTGTTAGGTGCTGTCAAGTTGGTTCCAACTCATAGTGATACCATATATAACAGAAGGAAATATTGCCCAGGCCTGTGCCATTCTGACAATTGTTGCTATGTTTGACTAAGTGGCAGATTACCCAATAAACAAGGTAAGCAACATGCTTACCTTTCTTATCAGATCATCTGTAGTGAACGATTTCACGTGGGTTGAAATGTGATGAAACCCATGTGAAGTTGTTCACTGCAGATTAGTAATTAAGCAAAGTAAGTCCCTGGTTACTTTGCTTACTGGGTCATTTACCCCTGTCGAGATTGTAAATTTGAAAAGAGGCTTTGATTCTGTAGGAAGGTACTGTCGGTTTGCAGGAGAGACAGATGCCAGCCATGCCTATAAGCAGAGTTTTTGATGTGGAGAAAAAAATGTAAAATTGTTCACTACAGATGATCTAGTAATCAAGGTAAGTACCATGCTTACTTTGCCTCTTGGATAACCTGTCCCTGCTTTGAGCCCACTGTTGCAAACACTGTGTCAGTCCATGACGGTGAGGGTCTTACTCTTTTTCACTGACCCTCTATTTTACCAAGCACTATGTCCTTCTCTAGGGATTGGTTCCTTAACATGTCCGAAGTATCGACATCCTCGGTTCCAAGCCTTCTGGCTGTACTTCTTCCAAGTAGATTTTATCATTCTTCTGGCAGTCCAGAGTATATTCAGTATTCTTTGCCAACACCTTAATTCAAATGTGTCAATTCTTCTTTGGGCTTCCTTTTTATTGTCCAGCTTTGGCATGCATATGAGGCGATTGAAAATACCATTGTTTAGATCAGCTGCACCTTATTTGTCAAAGTGACATCGTTGCTTTTTAACACGTTAAAAAGGTCCTTTGCACCAGATTTGCCCAACGCAATGCATTGTTTGATTTCTTGACTGCTGCTTCTATGGAGGTGGATTGTGGATCCAAGTAAAATGGAATCCTTGACAACTTCAGCCTTTGTTCATCATGATGTTACTTATTGGTCCAGTTGTGAGAATTTTTGTTTTCTTTATGTTGAGATATAATCCATAGTGAGGGCTGTAGTCTTTAATCTTCATCAGTAAGTGCTTCAAGTCCTCTTCATTTTCAGCAAGCAAGGTTGTGTCACCTGCATATTGCAGATCATTGATGAATATTTCTCTGATCCTGATGCCGAGTTCTTCATATAATTCAGCTTCTCAGATATTTGCTCAGCATACAGATTGAATAAATATGGTGAAAGGATACAATCCTGACACACACTTTTTCTGATTTTAAACCACATAGTATCTTCTTGTTCTGTTCGACAACTGCTTCTCGGTCTATGTAAAAGTTCCTCATGTTCACAATTAAGTGTTCTAGAATTCCAATTCTTCACAATATTATCCACAATTTGTTATGATCCACACAGTGGAATGTCTTTGCATAGTCAAAAAAACTCAGGTAAACATCTTTCTGGTAGTCTATTTTCAGCCAAGATACATCTGGCATCAGCAATGATGTCCCTCGTTCCACGTTCTCTTCCGAAACTGGCTTGAGTTTGTGCAAGTTCCCTGTCAACTTACAGCTGGAGCCATTTTCTTAATTACCTTCAGCAATATTTCACTTGCACGTAATATTAATGATATTGTTCTATAGTTTCTGCATTCCATTGGATCATCTTTATTTGGAAAGGGCACAAATATGGATCTGTTCTAGTTTGTTGGCCAGATAGTTGTCTTCCAAATTTCTTGGCATAGATGAGTGAGGGCTTCCAATGTTCAATCAATCTCTTTGTTTAAGCATCTCAGTAGATATTCCGTCAATTCCTGGAGCTGTGTTTTTTTGCCAATGCCTTCAGTGCTGCTTGAACTTCTTTCTTCAGTACTATCAGCCCTTCATCATACGCTACCTCTTGAAATGATTGAACATTGACTTTTTTTTTTTTGGTACAGTGACTGTGTATTCCTTGCATCTTCTTTCTTTTGCTTCTTCCTGCATTGTTCAATTTTTACCCATAGAATCCTTCAATATTGCAGCGTGAGGCTTGAATTTTTTCTTCAGTTCTTTCAGCTTGAGAAATACCAAGCTTATTCTTTCCTTTTGGTTCTCTAACTCCAGGTCTGTGCATGTTATATTTTTTAACGACCTATTGTTTTCTTTGTGTATGATATTGTTGATGTCATCCCACAACTCTTCTGGTCTTTGGTCAGTAGTGTTCAATGTGCCAAATCTATTCTTGAGATGGTCTCTAGATTCAGGTGGAATTATTTAAGATTGTACTTGGCTCTAGTGGGCTTGTTTTCATTTTCTTCAGCTTCAGCTTGAATTTGCATATAAGCAATTGATGTTCTATTCGAAGTCAGCCCCTGGCCTTGTTCTGACTGATAGTATTGAGTTTCTCCATCGTCTCTTTCCACAAATGTAGTAGATTTGATTCCTATGTATTCCATCCTGCAAGGTCTGCATGTATTGTCATTGTTCATGTTGTTGAAAAAGGTATTTCTGATGAATGAGTCTTTGTTCTTTCTAAATTCTATCATGTAATCTCTGGCATCATTTCTATTCTCAAGGTCTCTTTTTCCAACTACTTATCTTTCTTCTTTGTTTTTCATTTTTCCATTTCAATTGCTAGTAATTATCAATGCATCTTGATTGCATGTCTGATCAATTTCAGACTACATAAATTGGTAAAAATCTTTAATTTCTTCATCTTTGGCATTAGTAGATGGTCTGTAAATTTTAATTAATAGTCATATTAACTGGTCTTTGTAGATGTATGAATATTATCTTATCACTGATAGTGTTGTACTTCAGGATAGATCTTGAAATTTTTTTTGATGATGGGCATGACACTGTACTTCTTAAATTTGTCATTCCAGACATAGTAGACCTAAAGAGCCCCAGTGCACAGTGGTTAAAGTGCTTGGCTGCTAACTGAAAGGTTGGCAATTTGAACCCATCATTGCTCTTTTGGAGAAAGCTGTGGCAGGCTGCTTTTGTAAAGATTTACAGCCTTGGAAACTCCATGCAGGCATTTCTACTCTGTCCTATAGGGTTGCTGAGTCAGAATCGGCTCGACAGGAATGGGTAATGCCTAGGAAATAGATCTTCAAGCGTTCCATTTCATTTTTGATGACTCTCAATTTTCCTTTATTCATACTCCATACATTCCTTGTTCCAATTACTAATGGATATTGTCTGCTGTTTCTTCTTACTTTGAGTTATGCCACATCAGAAGAAGAAGGTCCCGAGCACTTTACTCCAACCATGTCATTAAGGTTGACTCTCCTTTGAGGAGGCAGCTCATCCCACTTGTATTTATGTTGTCTTCCAACCTGAGGGGCTCATCTAGCACTATATCAGAAAATATTCTGTGGCTATCTATAAGATTCCACTGCCTTTGGGGGGGGGAAGTAGGTTGCTGGGTCCTTCTGCCTAGTTTGTCTAGTCTGATTGCTCCACTTAAACCTGAAACCATGGGTGACTGTTCTAGTATTTGAAATCCTGTTGGCATAGCTTCCAGCATCACAGCAACATGCAACCCACGATAGTACAACAAACTGACAGATAGGTGGTGGATATATACTATATATAACATTAAATAGAAATAATATCATGCTAAATAAGATGTACATCTATGTAAAATTGATATGTATAAAGAAGATGGCAAAAGTTCTTTTATGTCTATTTTTTTCATAAAAAAAGAAAGAAAACATAGTGTTTATAATTGTAAGATAACCTAGAGATAGGTTAATCAACTCCTTTTGTGTCATAGATGAACATAAGGACACTCATTTTTAATAAGAAGAACGTTTCTCAAACCAGAGTCTGCTAATCTGCTCAAAGTAAACAAGAAAATATTCAAATAATTTCACATTTCTCAGGTAATTATATAAGGTATGAGAAAGTTTCCTAAGGACTTTTTAATAGAAAGTCTAAGAAGTGACATCTCTGGGAGGAAAAAAAAAATCAATACTGTAAGCTGTTTGGAAAAAAAAGTAGAAAGCATACAGCTCAGGAAATGATGACTGGCGTCAGAATTGTTTAATGTTGTTTCTGTGGGCAGTACAACGGAAAACATTTATCAGGAGTTTCCGTGCATGGAACAAGGTTTTTTTTGTTTTTTTTTTTTAATGTAAAATGCAAATATTTTTCAGCAGCAGTTAGAGTACAGAAGAGAGGAGAGGAAGTGAATTAGAGAATTCTATGAAATAGTATCACTAGAATGTAAGAAAGAAACATGTTTACTGGTAACAAAAAAGTAAAACTTTTTATCTCACTACAAACCATTTATCTGTATAGAACATACCTGTCAAACTGTTACAGGATCACCACTTTTAAAGTAAGAAGGAATTTTGATTTTATCGATCTTTCATCATTATCATATAGATATAATTTTAACTTCCAAAATTCCTGAGGCGGCTAAAATACAAAATAAATCAATACTATTTTTTATTGAAAGTAGCTGTACTTTGGATCATCTTTGAATAGAAAACAAACTTTAAAAATAACTGAATGTATTCAATAACCGAATGAATTTCAATTGTCTGCATAATAAAATATTATTGATGATGATCATTAATGCCTGGAATGGTAAATATAGGTTGAGTTAGTATTACGGCTGATCTTTTCTGTGAAGAAAGAAATTAAGCTTTAAAATATTTTCTTAATTATTGACAACCTTAGCATTTGCAACAGGAATATAACTGTCAGATCATATCATGGTTTGTTGCCATATTTTGTTGGGCACATTAAATTTAACTGTATATTAAGGAAATCAAGAAATATACCTAGCCAGTAATCAGTGAAGTAAAAGAGTACTTTAGTCAAAACCAATTTAGTATATTACAAATTCATCAGAACGCAATTGAATATGATCATGAATATTTTAAATATTTGAATAAAGCAAAGAAAATTGTCATTTACTTTATGAATTTATTACCTGTAGAGAATTTACAAACATAACTATAATTTAATCACCCTTTTCTTTTTTTGTCAGTGTAGAAGCACCACAACCCAGATTAAGTAAGTAAACAGAAGATTTTCACAGTAACTTCTTCAATTTAGAAAAGGCCCAAGTGCTATTATCACCTCTGCTTCCTCCCCAGGAGCCTTGGCTTTAGAAAAAAGCATGACTCATAATTAGTATATACCACCAAAAGCCTCCTCAAACAAATTGTTTGTAATTATGTGAACATTAGATATGACACGTGAAAATTGTATGGTTGTAAAACTTAGCCCATTTAAAAAAAAATAATAATGTCAAAAATCTAAATAGGGACAATTTTGTTCAGTGTAAAATTATATCCAAACGTCTTTTTGTGTGTTTTTTTTCTGTCATCTGAGTAGTCATGGTACATGCAGATAGTAGTAAAATCATTGAAGAAAATTAATAAAGGTATTATATTTCACGCCATACTTTAAAATTAGCAGTCAGAGCACACTTTTCAATTATTAAAAAAAAAAAGAAAAGAGAGATGGAGCCGACACGGCACTATAGACAGAATCACCATGCCATCCCTCTACAGCAAAGACTCGAAAAACTAAAACAGAGGTAAACATCAATCTTGGAACCCTAGCATCAAATGAAGAGATAAAGAACTCAGTCAAGCACCAAATGGAATAGGAAACTGACAGAGAACAGAGAGCGAGGAGACATGCCAGCAGATGTTCTGTATCAGCTAATGCAGCACGGATTTGCCATCGTGGACTCCTGTTGGAGATCAGCAATGGAGTATGGGAAGGCAGCTTCACGGAACTCCCAGCAGGGGACAGAGCATCTGGTAACCAGCAATATACGCTTTCCCACCCCCCCTTTTTTCTCCCCTCTCTTCAGCCACCAATGCTTTCTAGCTGGCTGCAATCACTGGGCCGGCTGAGAGGTGCAGGTGCTGTCCTGCTTGGATTTGCCCCACTCACATCAAAGAGTGGTGGACAGGGAGTATGGGAAAGCAGCTTCATGGAGCTCTCAGCAGGAGACAGAACAACTGGTAACCAGCAATACACACTTTCCCAACCCCCACCCTTCTTCCCCCCACTCGACCTCTACTGCTTCCCGCCAGCTGCAGTCTCTTGGCTGGGATGCACTGGCTCCAGCCCCATGCCACTTGAATTTGCCTCACTCACACTGGCCAGCTCACTTAGTGCCATTTTTTTGTTGATGATGTTGCTTTTTTCCACTTCCTTTGATATCTTCCCTGTCTCTCACCTCCTCCCACACCTTTCTCCCGAATGCCTGGCTCCATGTGCCATCTTTGCTTCTTCTTGAAAGGCTGTGAAGAACTGCTTGTCTGGGAAACTGCTCCCCAGTCTGCACTGCCATGCTGGTGGATCCCTGGGGTTTTTTTTGTTTTGTTTTGTTCTGATCTGTTTTGTTTATTCGTTTTCTTTTTGTGGCTTGGGAACCCGTTCCGGCCGGGCTGAACTTTGCAGCTTAGGAGACACTTTCCCTCATCTGTACAGCTGCACTGGTGGGATCCCTGGGGGCATTTTTATTTTTGTTTTTCTTAATTTCTCAGTTTCTTCTCTTTCTATACTTACCTTCTTTTCCTATATCCTGAATACCTGATGCTGTGTGACATATCTTCCCCTTCTAGCCAGGCTGTACTCTCCAGGATGGAACCCAGTACCTGGTCTTCACAGCCACACTAGTGGGATCCCTGCAGGCTTTTTTTTTAATTTTGATTTTTTTCCCCTTTTTTCTTGGATTATCATCTCTTCACTCCAATGGCAAGCTGCCTTAGCACTCTTTTTTTGTTTGTTCACTCCTGTTTCTCCCTTCTTTACCATACCCATCTTGGCTCCACACATCAAAACCTCTCCCCACTTTCCTGCCTACCTGTACCATGTGCTGAACATCACACCACCAAGCAGCACAGACACGGCCTACTGGAACCTGCCCTGTACTGACTCCCGGCCCACACAGGTGGCCCTAGTATGTGCCAAAACCAACCCAATCCACCACCCCCCCTCAGCTGGACCTGACATGCTGCACCAAAACTGAGTGCTGACCCTGTCCATTGGACAAGGAGGTAAAAATTGTCATGCCCACAGATGAGCAAACAAGAAAGATCACACAATCCACTGCTCAGACATAACCAGATAAAACAAAAAAGCAGGAAGAAACAAATCTACAATCAATAAACAAACAAAATAACTGCCGAATATCCCGAAGACAGCAGACAATATCAAAACATATTTTAAAAAAGGACAGGATCATTCCAGTAGGCATCCAAAATAAAATACCAGATGACTTTCCATTGAAGAAAAGGCACTACAACCACTTGAGAGGGAATTCAAATACCTAATATTCAGAGTTATCCAAGAGTTGAAGCAAAAAGGAGACAAAAGTGAGCAAAAAATGGACAAATTAATGGAAAAGAGAGACAAATTCAGGGAAAATACAGAACAAAAAATGGAATAATACAGAAACAAAATGGCAAAATAAATTTACTACTAGAAATCATACAAAAACAACAATTAGAAATCCCAAAGATAAACAACAAGGTTTCAGAAATGAACAGTGTCATAGAAGGGCTGAGGGGCAGGTTTGAAACAATGGAAGACAGGATCAGCAAAACTGAAGACAAATACTTGAATACCACTTTGCTTTAGGAAAAATCAGAAAAAAAAAAACGGAACAAAGAAAAAGGAAGAAACCCTGAGAATTATGTGTGATACAATAAAAAGCAAAAAATTTATAAGTAGTCAGAGTTCCAGAAGATGGAGAAAACAGAAAACACAGACAGGATCATTGAAGAATTGCTGACAGAAAACTTCCCTAATATAATGAAAGATGAAAAGCTAACCTTCCAAGAAGCTCAACAAATCCCATATATGATAAACCCCAAAGGAAAATCACCAAGGCATATCATAATCACACTCACTAAAACCAAAGACAAAGAAAGAACCCTGAGAGCAGCTTAAGAAAAATGAAGTCACATACAGAGGAGACACAATAAGACTGAGTTCTGATTATTCAGCTGAAACCATGCAGGCAAGAAGGCAATGGGATGACATACATAAAACCTTGAAAGAAAAAAAACTGCTAATCAAGAATAATATATCCTGAAAAACTCTGATTCAAATATGATGGTGGTATTAGGACATTTCCAGACAAACAAAAATTGAGGGAATATGTAAAAAGCAAACCAAACGTAAAAGAATTATTAAAGGGAGTCCTTGGATTTGAGAACAAATGACATCAGACCATAGCCTGAATCTAATACACGAGATTGTACCAGCCAGATACCAACTTAGGAAATGAACTCTCAAGGAATATCCAAAACCAAAAGAATTACAACAGGGAGCCAGAGGGGTTAATCTGTAAATGACAAGAACATCAGAACAATAAAAGAGGGAATAGACAGTGTAAGTATAGAACTTTCTAATGAAGAGGAAGGCAAGGCGATACCAAGTAATAAAAAAAAAAAAAAAAGACTGGTTCAAACCTAGGAATATAAGGGTAAATTTCAAGGTAACCACAAAGAAAGTTAACAAACCTACTCATCAAAATAAAGAAGAAAAACAAAGTGTTAGTAAAAACAAAATCTACAAAAACAAAAGAAATGAAAAAAAAAAAACCTCAAACAAAAGAAATTCAGCACAGGAGAGTAAGAGGAACAAACAAAATGTCAGCACTACAAAATGATAGTAATAAACTCACACCTATCAATAATTGCACTGAACATAAATAGCATAAATGCACCCATAAAGAGACGGAGAGTGACAGAATGGATAAAAAAACAGAATCTATCAATATGTTATCTACAACAGACACACCTTAAAAACAAAGATATAAATTCATTAAAAATCAAAGGTGGGAATAATATATCAAGCAAACACCTACTAAAAAAGAGCAGGAATGGCAATACTAATCTCAGATAAAATAGACTTTGAAAAAAATCCACCATAACAGACAAAGAAGGGTACTATATAATGATTAAAGAAAAAATCCAACATGAAGACATACCATAATAAACATCTACACACCTAATGACAGGGCTCCAAAATACATAAAACAAAATCTAACAGCACTGAAAAGAGAAATTGACAGTTCCACAATAATAGTAGGAGACTTCAACACACCACTCTCGGTAAAGGACAGATCATCTAGAAAGAAACTTAACACAGATACAGAAGAGTTAATGGGCACAATCAGCCAACTTGACCTCATAGACATATATAGAACATTCCACCTAACAGCTGCAAAGTACACATTATTTTCCAACACACATGGAATATTCTCCAGAATAGACCATATTTTAGGCCACAGAGCAACCCTCAACAAAATCCAAAACATTGAGATAATACAAAGTATCTTCTCTGACCACAACACCATCAAGGTAGAAATTAACAACAGGAAAAGCAAGGAAAAAAAAAAATCACTTACATGGAAACTGAATAACACCCTGCTTAAAAAACCCTGGGTAATATAAGAAATCAGAGATAGAATCAAAAAATTCGTAGACTCAAACAAGAATGAAAACACTTCATACAAAACCTTTGGGACACAACAAAGGCAGTCCTCAGAGGTCAATTTACAGTAATAGATGCACACATCAATAAAGATGAAAGGGGAAAAATCAAAACATTAGCTACACAACTCAAACAAATAGAAAACAGCAAAAATGCCCACAGCCACCAGAAGAAAGGAAATAATAAAGATCAGAGCAGAAATAAAATGAAACAGAGAATGGAAAAACAGTAGAAGGAATCAACAAAACCAAAAGTTGGTTCTTTGAAAGGATCAACAAAATCGACAAACCACTGGCCAAATTGACAAAAGAAAAATGGGAGAGAAGGCAAATAACCCAAATAAGGAATGAAACGGGGGACTGTACAACCGACCCAACTGAAATTAAAAAAATAATAAACCCAAAAACCCAGTGCTGTCGAGTTGATTCTGACTCATACCAACCCTATAGGAGAGAGTAGAACTGCCCCATCGAGTTACCAAGGAGCGCCTGGCGAATTCGAACTGCCATCCCTTTGGTTAGCAGCCATAGCACTTAACCACTATGCTACCAGGGTTTCTGGGATCATAACAGAGTATTATGAAAAACTATGCTCCAACAAATTTGAAAACCTACAGGAAATGGATGAATTTCTAGAGACACACGACCTACCCAAACTAACACAAAATGATGTTGAAAATATGAACAGACCCATAACAAGAGAACAGATTGACAAGGTAATGAAAAAATTCCCAACAAAAAAGAGCCCTGGCCCAGATGGCTTTACTGGAGAATTCTACCAAACATTCAGAGAAGAGCTTGCACCAGTACTACTCAAACTATTTCAGAACACAAAATAGGAAGTAATACTTCCAAATTCATTCTATGATGCCAGCATAACCCTGATAAAATAACCAGGCAAAGACACCACAAAAAAGAAAATTACAGACCAATATCTCTCATGAATATAGATGCAAAAATTCTCAACAAAATTCTAGCCAATAGAATTCAGCATCGCATTTAAAAAATACGCCATGTATGCAAGCATAGTACAAAACTAGAAAATAAATCAACATAATCCACCACATAAATAAAAGGAAGAAAAGAATCACATTATCATCTCATTCAACACAGAGAAGGCATTCGACAAAGTCCAAAACCCATTCCTGATAAAAACCCTCGATAAGATAGGTATAGAAGGGAAAATGCTCAACATAACATAGGGCATCTATGCAAAATCAACAACCAACATCATTCTTAATGGAGAGAGGCTGAAAAAATTCCTCCTAAGAACAGGAACTCATCCTTCTTTGTTTTCAGCTTTCCCATTCCAATTGCAAGTAATTATCAGTGCATCCTGATTGCATGGTCGATCAATTTCAAACTGAAGAAGCTGGTAAAAATCTTCAATTCCTTTGTCTTTGGCCTTTGTGGTTGGTGTGTAAACTTGAATAATACTCATATTATCTGACCTTCCCTATAAGCATACAGATATTATCCTATCACTGACAGTGTCGTACTTCAGGATAGATTTTGAAATATTATTTTGGACAATGAATGCAACACAATTCCTCTTCAATTTGTCATTCCCGGAATAGTTGACCATATGGTCTGATTCAAAATGACCAATACCAGTTCATTTCAGCTCATTAATGCCTAGGATATCGATCTTTATGCATTCCATTTCATTTTTGATGATTTCCAATTTTCCTAGATTCATATTTCATACATTCCACATTCCAATTATTAATGGATGTTTGAAGCTGTTTCTTCTAACTTTGAGTTATGCCACATCAGCAAATGTAGGTCCCAAAAGCTTGACTCCCTCCATGTCATTAAGGTTGACTCTCCTTTGAGGAGGCAGCTCTTCCCCAGTCTTATTTTGAGTGCCTTCCATCCTCAGGGGCTCATCTTTTGGCACTATATCAGACAGTGTTCCACTGCTATTCACACAGTTTTCACTGGCTAATTCTTTTCAGAAGTAGACTGCAGGGTTCTTCTTCCTAGTTTAGCTTAGTCTGGAAGTTCAGCTAAAACCTGTCCGTCATGTGTGACCCTGCTGGTATTTGAATACTGGTGGCATAGCTTCCAGCATCACAGTAACAGACAAGCCCCCAGAGTATGAAAAGCTGACAGACGCTTGGGGAACAAAAGAAGAAGGAATGGTAATTGGAAAATATGGCCTTGGTGACAGAAAGGATACTGGAGATTGCATGATTGAATTTTGCAAGACCAACGACTTCTTCATAGCAAATATCTTTTTTCACCAACATAAATGGCAACTATACACATGGACCTCGCCAAATGGAATACACAGGAATCGAATCAACAACATCTGTGGAAAGAGACAATGGAAAAGCTCAATGTGATCAGTCAGAACAGGGCCAGGGGCCGACTTGGATCAGACCATCAATTACTCATATGCAAGTTCAAGTTGAAACTGAAGAAAATAAGAACAAGTTGACAAGGGCCAAAGTACGAACTTGAGTATACCGCACCTGAATTTAAAGACCATTTGAAGACTGTTCTTGTTGTTAGCTGTCAAGTCGGCTCCAACTCATAGCAACCCTATGTACAACAGAATGAAACACTGCCCGGTCCTGAGCCATCCTTACAACCGTTGTTATGCTTGAGCTCATTGTTGTCAATCCACCTCGTTGAGGGTCTTCCTCTTTTCTGCTGACCCTGTACTCTGCGAAGCATGATGTCCTTCTCCAGGGACTGATCCCTCTTGACAACACATCCAAAGTATATAAGACACAGTCTCGCCATCCTTACGTCCAAGGAGCATTCTGGTTGTACTTTTTCCAAGACAGATTTGTTGGTTCTTTTGGCAGTCCATGGCATATTAAATATTCTTCACCAACACCACAATTTAAAGGCGTCAATCCTTCTTCAGTCTTCCTTATTCATTGTCCAGTTTTCACATGCATATGATATGATTGAAAATACCATGGCTTGGGTCAGGTGCACCTTAGTCTTCAAGGTGACATCTTTGCTCCTCAACACTTTAAAGAGGTCGTTAGCTGCAGATACACCCAATGGAATATGCTTTTTGATTTCTTGACTGCTGCTTCCATGGCTGTTGATTGTGAATCCAAATAAAATGAAATCCTTGACAACTTCAATCTTTTCTCCATTTATCATGATGTTGCTCATTGGTCCAGTTGTGAGGATTTTTGTTTCCTTTATGTTGAGATGCAATCCATACTGAAGGCTGTGGTTTTTGATCTTTATTAGTAAGTGCTTCAATCCTCTTCACTTTCAGCAAGCAAGGTTGTGTCATCTGCATAATGCAGGTTGTTAATGAGTCTTCCTCCAATCCTCACGCCCCGTTTTTCATATAGTCTAGCTTCTCGGATTATTTGCTCAGCATACAGATTTAATAGGTATGGCGAAAGATTACAGCCCTGATGCACACCTTTCTTGACTTTAAACCAATCATTGTCCCCTTGTTCTGTATGAACAACTGCTTCTTGATCTATGTAAAGGTTCCTCATGAGCACAATTAAGCATTCTGGAATTCCCATTCTTTGCAATGTTATCCATAATTTGTTATGATCCACACAGTCGAATGCCTTTGCATAGTCAATAAAACACAGGTAAACATCCTTCTGGTATTGTCTGCTTCCAGCCAGGATCCATCTGACATCAGCAATGATATCCTTGGTTCTACATCCTCTTCTGAAACTGGCCTGAATTTCTGGCAGTTCCCTGCTGATATACTGCTGCAGGTGTTTTTGAATAATCTTCACCAAAATTTTTCTTACGTGTGATATTAATGATATTGGCCTATAATTTCCACATTTGGTTGGATCACCTTTCTTGGGAATAGGCATAAATATGGATCTCTTCCAGTCAGTTGGTCAGGAAGCTGTCTTCCATATTTCTTGGCATAGATGAGTGAGCACCTCCAGTGCTGCATCTGTTTGTTGAAACTTCTCAATTGATATTCCATCAATTCCTGGAGCCTTGTTTTTAGCCAATGCCTTTGGAGCAGCTTGGACTTCTTCCTTCAGTACCATCGGTTCCTGAGCATATGCCACCTCTTGAAATGGTTGAACATCAACTAATTATTTAAATGGTGGAACATGACTCTGTGTATTCCTTCCATCTTCTTTTGATGCTTCCTGCATTGTCTAATATTTTCCCCATACAATCCTTCACTATTGCAACTCGAAGCTTGAATTTTTTCTTCAGTTCTTTCAGCTTGAGAAACGCCAAGTGTGTTCTTCCCTTTTAGTTTTCCATCTCCAGTTCTTTGCACATGTCATTATAATAGTTTACTTTGTCTTCTTGAGCTGCCCTTTGAAATCTTCTGTTCAGTTCTTTTACTTCCTCAATTCTTCCTTTTGCTCTAGCTGCTCGACATTCAAGAGCAAGTTCCAGAGTCTCCTCTGACATCCATCTTGGTCTTTTCTTTCTTTCCTGTCTTTTCGATGACCTCTTGCTTTCTTCATGGATGATGTCCTTGATGTCATTTCATAACTCGTCTGGTCTTCAGTCACTAGAGTTCAGTGTGTCAAATATATTCTTCAGTTGGTCTCTAAATTCAGGTAAGATATATTCAAGGTCATATTTTGGCTCTCGTGGACTTGCTCTGATTTTCTTCAGTTTCAGGTTGAACTTGCATATGAGCAATTGATGGTCTGTTCCACAGCCGGCCCCTGGCTTTGTCCTGAATGATGATATTGAGCTTTTCCATCATCTCTTTGCACAGATGTAGTCAATTAGTGAAGTGAAATGGGCTGGTATTGGCCATTTTGAATCGGACAATCATATAGTCTACTATGCTGGGAATGACAGCTTGAAGAGGAATGGTGTTTCATTCATTGTCAAAAAGAACGTTTCAAGATCTATTTTGAAGTACAACTCTGTCAGTGATAGGATAATATCTATATGCCTACAAGGAAGACCAGTTAATAAGACTATTATTCAAATTTATGCACCAACCACTAGTGCCAAAGAGGAAGAAATAGAAGATTTTTATCAGCTGCTGCAGTCTGAAATTGATTGAAGATGCAATCAAGATGCATTGATAATTACTGGCAATTGGAATGCAAAAGTTGGAAATGAAGAAAGACCGGTAGTTGGAAAAATATGGCCTTGGTGATAGAAATAATGCTGGAGACTGAATGATAGAATTTTGGAAGACCAACGACTTCTCCACTGCAAATACCTTCTTTCACCAACATAAACGGTGACTATACACGTGGAACTCACCAGATGGAACACACAGAAATCAAATTGACTACATCTGTGGATCGAGATGATGGAAAAGCTCAATATCAACATTCAGGACAAGGCCAGGGGCCGACTGTGGAACAGATCATCAATTGCTCATATGCAAGTTTAAGCTGAAACTGAAGAAAATCAGAGCAAGTCCACGAGAGTCAAAATATGACCTTGAATATATCTGAAGACTAGATTTGACATATTGAACATTAAGGACCAAAGGCCAGACAAGTTGTGGAATGACATCAAGGACATCATACATAAAGAAAGCAAAACATCTTTAAAAAGACAGGAGAGAAGAAAAGACCTAAATGGATGTAAGAAGAGACTCTGAAACTTGCTCTTGAATGTCGAGTAGCAAAAGGAAAAAACGATGAAGTAAAATAGTTGAACAGAAGATTTCAAAGGGTGGCTCTAGGAGACAAAGTAAAGTATTATGATGATATGTGCAAAGACCTGGAGATAAAAAACCAAAAGGGAAGAACACACTTGGCGTTTCTCAAGCTGAGAGAACTGAAGAAAAAATTCAAGCCTTGAGTTGCAATACTGAATGATTCTACTGGAAAAATATTAAATGACGTGGGAAGCATCAAAAGAAGATGTGAGGAATACACATAGTCACTATACCAAAAAGAATGGTTCAACATTCAAATATTCCAGGTGGTAACATATGATCAGGAACCAATGATACTGAAGGCAGAAGACCAAGCTGCGGTGAAGGCATTGGCAAAAAACAAGGCTCCAGGAATTAACAGAATACCAATTGAGATGTTTCAACAAATAGATGCAGATGTGGAAGTGCTCACTCGTCCATGCCAAGAATTTTGGAAGACAGCTACCTGGCCAACCAACTGGAAGAGATCCATATTTATGCCTAGTCCCAAGAAAGATGACCCAACTGAATGCGGAAACTACAAAACAATATCTTTAATATCACATGCTAAAGATCATTCAAAAGCGGCTGTGGTGGTACATCAACAGGGAACTACCAGAAATTCAAGCTGGATTTAGAAGACCACTTGAACCAGGGATATCATTGCTGATGTCAGATGGATCCTGGCTAGAAGCAGACAATACCAGAAAGATGTTTACCTGTGTTTTATTGACTATGCTAAGGCATTCAACAGAGCGGATCATAACAAATTATTCATGACGTTGTGGAGAATGCTAATTCTTGAACACTTAGTTGTGCTCGTGAGGAATTTGTACCTGGATCAAGAGGTAGTCTTTTCAACAGAACAAGGGTTCACTGCATGGTTTAAAGTCAGGAAAGGTGTGCATCAGGGCTGTATCCTTTCACCATACCTGTTCAATCTGTATGCTGAGCAAATAATCCAAGAAGCTGTAGTAGAAGAAGAACAGGGCATTAGGATTGGAGGAAGACTCACTAACAACCTGCGTTATGCAGATAACATAATTTGTTTGCTGAAAATGAAGAGGACTTGAAGCACTTACTGATAAAGATGAAAGACTATAGCCTTCAGTATGGATTACACCTCAACATAAAGAAAACAAAAATCCCCACTACTGGACGATAGGTAACATCATGATAAATGGAGAAAAGATTGAGGTTATCAAGGATTTCATTGTACTTGGATGCACAATCAACACCCACGGAAGCAGTAGTCAAGAAATCAAAAGATGCATTGCACTGAGCAAATCTGCTGCAAAAGATCTCTTTAAATTGTTGAAAAGCAAAGATGTCACCTTGAGTACTAAGATGCGCCTGACACAAGGTATGGCGTTTTCAAATGCCTCATATGCATGCAAAAACTGGACAATGCATAAGGAAGACTGAAGGAGAATTGATGTCTTTGAATTGTGTTGGCAAGGAATACTGAATATATCATGGAGTGCCAAAAGAATGAACAAATCTATCTTAGAAGAAGTACAACTGGAATGCTCCTTAGAAGCAAGAATGGTGAGACTACATCTCACATACTTTGGACATGTTCTTAGGAGGGTTCAGTCCGTGAAGAAGGACATCATGCTTTGTAAAGTAGACGGTCAACCAAAAAGAGGAAGACCTTCAAGGAAGTGGATTGACACAGTGGCTGCAAAAATGTGCTCAAGGATAGCAATAATTGTTAGGATGGCACAGGACAAGCAGTGTTTCTTTCTGTTGTGCATAGGGTTGTTATGAGTCACAACCAACTCGACAGCACCTAACGACAACAAGAACATGAACAAGACAAGGATACCCTTTGTCATCACTCCTATTTAACATTGTGCTGGAAGTCCTAACTAGCTGGAAGTCCTATCTAGACCAAAAAACAAATTTGTTGCCATAGAGTTGATTCTGACTCATAGCGACCCTATACGGCAAGAAAAAGAAATTAAGGGTATCCAAATTGGTAATGAAGAAGTTAAACCGTCCCTATTTGCGGATAATATAATACTATACATAGAAAACCCAAAGACTCCACAAGAAAGCTCCTGGAATAATAGAAAGATTCAGCAGAGTAGCACAATACAAGATAAACATACAAAAATCAGTTGGATTCCTATACATCAATAGAGAGAATGATGAAAAGGAAATCAGGAAAACAACAGCATTTATAGTAGCCAGTAAAAAATAAAATACTTAGGAATAAACCTAACCAGGGATGTAAAAAACCTATGCAAAGCACACTACAAAACACTACTGCAAAGAATCAAAAGAGGTACACATAAATGGAAAAATACACCATGCTCATGTTGGTAGGCTCAACATTTTGAAAATGACAATTCTACCCAAAGCAATTTACAAACGGAATACAATCCTGATCGAAATACCAACAACTTTCTTTAAAGAGATAAAAAAATTAATCATTAACTTTATATGGAAAGGGAAGAAGCCCCAGATAAGTAAAGCACTACCGAAGAAGAATAAAGTAGGAGGACTAGCATTACCTGACCTTAGAACTTACCACACAGCTACGGTAGTCAAAACAGCCTGGAACTGGTACAATGACAGATACATTAACCAATGGAAAGGAATTGAGAACCCAGATGTAAATTCATCTACCTATGGTTACCTGATCTTTGACAAGGGCCCAAAGTCCATCAAATGGGGAAAAGACCGTCTTTTTAACAAAGGGTGCTGGCAAAACTGGATGTCCATCTGCAAAAAAATGAAGCAGGACCCATACCTCACACCATACACAAAAACTAATTCAAAATGGATCAAAGACCTAAACATAAAGCCAAAAACTGTAAAGTTCATAGAAGAAAAAATAGGATCAACATTAGAAACCCAAATGCACGGCATTAACAGGACACAAACCATGACCAACAACACACAAACTCAAGAAGATAAGCTAGATAACAGGGATCTTCTAAAAACTAAACATTTATGCTCATCAAAAGACTTCACCAAAAGATTAAAAAGAGAACCTACAGACTGGGAAAAAAAAATCGGCTATAAAAAATCAGACAAAGGTCTAATCTCTAAAATCTATAGGAAAATCCAACACCTCTACAGCAAAAAGACAACTAATCCAATTAAAAAATGGGCAAAGGAAATGAACAGACCAGTCCTCAAAGAAGACATTCAAGTGGCTAACAGACACCTGAGGAAATGCTCATGATCACTAGGCATTAGAGAAATGCAAATCGAAACCACAATGAGATACCTTTTCACCCTGTCATTGCTGGCACGAATCAAAAAAACAGAAAATAACACATATTGGAGAGGCCTTGGGGAGACGGGAGCTCTTATACACTACTGGTGGGAATGCAAAATGATACAACCATTTTGGAAAACAATGTGGTGCTTCCTTAGAAAGCTAGAGATAGAAATATGATATGATCCAGCAATCTCACTCCTAGGAATATACTTTAGAGAAATAAGAGCTGTCATATGAATAGACATATGCATACTGGTGTTCATTACAGCATTGTTCACGATAGCAAAAAGATGGACACAACCTAGATGCCCACCAACAGATGAGTGGATAAACAAACTATGGTACATACACACAATGGATTATTACACAACAATAAAGAACAATAATGAATCTGTGATGCATCTCATAACATGGATGAATCTGGAGGGCATTATGCTGAGTGAAATAAGTCAACCACAAAAAGTCAAATATTGTACGAGATTACTGCTGTAAAAACTCATGAAAAGGTTTAAAGACAAAAAGAAATAGTCTTTGATGGTTACAAGTGAGGGGAGGGGTGGGGATGGAAAAACACTAAATAGACAATAAAGTGGTAACATTGGTGAAGGGAAAGACAGTACACGATATTGGGGAAGCCAGCACATCTTGTACAAGGCAAGGTCTTGGAAGCTCCATAGACACATCTAAACTCCCTGAGGGACCAAATTGCTAAGCTGAAGGTTGTGGGGACCATGGGCTCGGCATATCTAGTTCTATTGGCATAACACAGTTTATAAAGAAAATGTTCTACATCCTACTTTGATGAGTAGCATCTGGAGTCTTAAAAGCCTGTGAGTGGCCATCTAAGATGAAACACTGGTCTCACCCCTTCAGGAGCAAGGAAGAATCAAGAAAACTAAAGATTAAAGGGCAGATTAGTCCAAAGGACTAATGAACTACAACTACCATGACCTCCACCAGACTAAGTCCAGTACAACTAGATGGTGCCCAGCTACCACCACTGACTGCACTGACAGGGATCACAATCCAGGGTCCTAGATAGAGCTGGAGAAAAATGTAGAACAAAATTCTAACTCACAAAAAAGACCAGTCTTACTGGCCTGGCATAAACTGGAAAAGCCCTGAGAGTATGGCTCCTGGACACCCTTTTAGCTCAGAAATGGTCACTCCCGAGGTTCACCTTTCAGCCAAAGATTAGGGAGGCCCATAAAACAAAATGAGACTAAAGGGGCACACCACCTCAGGGACAAGGACTGGAAGGCAGGAGAGGACAGAAAAGCTTGTGATAGGGAACCCAAGGTCAAGAACGGAGAATGTTGACATGTTGTGGGGTTGTCAACCAATGTCATAAAACAATACGTGTACTAACTGTTTAATGAGAAGATAGTTTGTTCTATAAATCTTCATCTAAATTACAATTAAAAAAAAAAGATTATGGATTTTTCTCATCTCAAATAACCTAATAGTACATTCTCAAGGTACATGTTCACTCCCTCATTTATGCTGAATTAATTGTTTGCCTAGTATGTAGGGAGTAGCAATATAGATAAATGATAAAGCGCTTCATGCCATAGCAATGCAGCTCAAAAAATGTACCAAGTATGCATTCACGGCACGTATAAGAAGACACCTGTCTATTCTTCCAAACTGGTTTCCATCCAGATTAAAATTTACCAAACATTTCTAAGAAATTAGCATAATCTTTTTTTTATAGAAAACACACTGTAAAATGTACATGTGTTTACATGAATAATAAAAGAAATTTGATGGTTCCAGATAAAAGTGAAAATGCTAAAAGATACAAATTGTTGTAGTGAAAAAGAAGCAGTTTCACTGCTGCTCTCAACAAGTAAAGTTTTTTTGTAGCTTTAGATTGGGAAGGAAAGCCAGAATTTTCATCACAATTTATTAATCTGAAATTAATAACCTTTGGGGTAAATAATGGTGCTATGTTATTTGCTGAAACAAGTATAAAGAACATGCTGAATTCAAAAGTGAAGACATTTGTTTTCAAGTGGTCATTGCTGTCCACTTCTAATCATATTCATATAGCCAATTCATGCTTGAATAAAATGGTTTTTCTTGCTAAAGAGCAGTAAAAATATTCCCATGTAATTGGAAAATGATCCTTTTCTTCAAAACGTTTGTGTATGAAGTTATCAATAATTACCACTTGTTTAGTGTCTATTATGAGGAGAAAACTTTTAGGCACAACAGCATGGCATATATTGTTGCTAACTCTCACAGCAATCTGTCAAGATAGGTCTTACGATGTCCATTTTATAGATGAGGAAACACAGATTCTGAGAATTTAAGGCCCTTATTATATTTTGTGTCTAATATTCTAATTAAATCTAGATCAGTATAGTTTAAAGCCCTTATCCTTTTCACTATACCTGTGTTTCTCAAAAACTTTCATCATTCATGTACTACCCATCACAAAGTTTGACATCTCTGCAGACAATCAGCACTATTATTTATATTGTATTTTTAAATTAACTATAATGCACCTTTATTGTGGGGTTGGGGAGGGAGAAGTCAGCAGAGGCTAAGTGTCACAGAATTCTCAAAACCTGTGAAATCACTGGTTTGATAGTCTAGTTCTATTATTTCTAACACACATTCAAATAAATACTTCTTTAAAGCTTGCTGTCATATCACCTAAAATCATTGTGCAAAGCCCCAACAGTAGAGTAACTGACCCTGGAAAACACAAGCTACATCTCAAGTATTGACAAGACATTTAGATAGGGACGCCAAGCTGACTGTTCAAGATGTGGGTCTATTTACAAAATTTGGTCTAGACTAGAGATTAAGAAATATCCACAGATATAAAAATTGATGCCACGAGAGTGTATGTGATGACTAAGAGAAAGTATATTATGAGAGAATTTAAGAAGTCTAAGAATATATCTTGAAAAATGTTTACATACAGGGGATGTGTGGATAAAACATAGATTCTACCATAGTTTATGCCAGATGAGGAGAAAATGATCAATAGAATCGTATGCAGCATAGGATCCCAAGAAGAAAAAGATCAAGAAAAGGTCAAGGGATTTTATGATCGGGTGATTGCAGTAAACGATAACAACATATTTCCAAAGGGGAAATGCTTACCCTTCCCCAAATTACCCATTCTTATGTCACCGGGCAGGCATGCCGTGGTTCCACCATGATGCTCAAGGAATCTGCTCTGCCGCTGGGCCTTGCCTCATGAATGAGAAGACCCCTGTAGAGGATCTCCCAGACTTTGCCTCTAGGCTCTTCTAAGCCTCTGCCTCCAGTTCCTGCCATGCTATCCAGGCTTTTGGGGCTCTCTGGCCACCATCCTATCCAGGCTAATGCTGCCCAGGAGCAGGGGAGGTGTGCGGCCTCTGCAGGGGGCACACTCAGGCCTCTGCCCTGCCTAGGCAAGTGTTACAGCTCCTTTACCTCCAGGTAAACCTCGTGCTCAGAGGTACTGTGCTCCGCCAGTGACCTCCTGCATGGAAGTGCCCAGATCTCTCTCTCTCTGAGTTGGAAAGCCCACCACTGCTTTTACTGCTGTTACCGTTTCTTTCCCACTCTGCAGTGCTGTCCTTGCCACTCTCTCTCTCTGTCTGGCACCATCTTCAGTGTTACAGCTCTCTCTTCTGGGTCTAGGGATCTCTTAGTGCAGGGACCCCAGGTCCAAAGGATACACTCTGATCTACACTCTTCTTGATGGTAGTGAGGTCCCCCTGAATCTTTGTGGGATTGGCACATTATATAAGCTTATTCCTTGTCAATTTCAAGGTATGGTCCTCCCAGCAGGACCATGAACTGACCAATCCACTCAACAGCCATAAATCATCCAGTTTGTATATAGTCCCAGCCAATTGTTTTATGAGAATTACAAGACCAAGACTAGAAAAGCCATGTAAAAATTATTCACTGCACCACACCCAAATTATAAGGAATTAAAGCATGAGTTGGTGGTGACAAAGGAGGAAACGTTAATTCACCGTTCAAAAAATTTGGAGACATGCAGCCAAGACATTCTTTGGATAAGGGAGATGAGCATGTTTATAGATTGTTAGCAAGCAGTGTAGAGAAAGATTTAAGCTATAAAAGAAATGGAAATGTTGGAGAAAAATCCCAGTAAATTGGAGGGGGAGAATAGGAGGAAGGGCACAAGTAGAAGTTTTAGTAGGGAAGAAAGATACTTGTTCCTTTAATATCGGAAAAGATGGGAAAAAACAAAGTTTTGTACAGTGGCTTGAGCTTATCTGTAAGGAGAAACATCTGTTGAAAGTAAGAAGGTGATGGTGAGTTTAGGGCCTTGAAGAGTGGAAAATGTTTGAACAGCTGCTTTGTGAAATGTTAATAGGGATTGAACAGAAGCATATAAAAGGATTGCCAAACAACAGTTCAGCTGAGATTAGATAACATAAAATTGCAGTGAATCCAGTTATCATAGTTTCATGAATTACTGTAGCAATGATTCACAGTTCAAAAGTGGGAGCAGAGAAAGCAGTGTACGACTTCACTCAGGGTTGAGAAATGGCATGTCACGGACAATGACAATCAGGAGGATCCTACAAAGAGAATCATTGAAATAACTCGTCTGCTATGAAGTCAGAAGATAGAAATTCAATTGGGAAAATTCTGGTGGGGGCTAAATACTTAATCAAAATGTGAACTCAAGAAAATCTTAGCAGGCATGAGGAAATGCAGGTACGTATTTGGAGGGCAGGAAACCCTGGTGGCGTAGTGGTTAAGTGCTATGGCTGCTAACCAAAGGGTCGGCAGTTCAAATCTGCCAGGTGCTCCTTGGCAACTCTATGGGGCAGTTTTACTCTATCCTATAGGGTCGCTATGAGTTGGAATCGACTCGATGGCACTAGGTTTGGTTTTTTTTTTTTTTCCGAAGCAAAGAGGAAATTTCAAAATTTGAGATCTTAGAGAAGAGTATTTCTGAGAGATAAGTGTAGAAGGTATGTCCTAGTAGTGGGTAGACAAAGTAGAGCTGAAAGTCACTGAAGTGGAGGAGCTTAAGAAATCATGACGTCATAAAAAGATCATCATTGTGGTTGCAAAATATCACAAAACTTTAAATTTCTGGATTCTATTTTGTCTCTGACTTTGACCATCAGAAGAATGTTGTCTCTGGAGGACTAGGCTGACCCTCAATGTTAGGCTAGAGGGATTATTTATGGCATTAAATTTCAAACATCTCCTTTTATAAAAAAATCCTAATCCCTATGTTGTATATATTTTATGGTAATAACTATCAGAGCCAAAACGAAGATAGTTTCTGCCCTCAAAGAACTTACAATCTTATGAGGATGGTTGGTACAAC
Source organism: Loxodonta africana (assembly GCF_030014295.1). NCBI lineage: Eukaryota > Metazoa > Chordata > Mammalia > Proboscidea > Elephantidae > Loxodonta > Loxodonta africana. The sequence continues at coordinate 101,658,339 of NC_087369.1, forward strand.
CAACCATAATATAATACGATATACATTTGTTCTTACATTTTCACAATTTAATTGACCCTCAAAACATACTTAATTTGCAGAATTTTCAGTAGCCCCTTCATTCCAGTCCTCTATTAAATACACTTGAACCCTTACATTGTATATAATGTAAATCTTTAATTTTTTTTCCCTCTGTTGTATTTTATTCTCTGGCTTTTCACTATTACAGATTTTACTGCCGTAAAACAGTTTTCTTCCTATAATGTTCCTTTTTCCTTTTGAGTTAATTCTTTTTTTTTTTATTGTGCTTTAAGTGAAAGTTTACAAATCAAGTGAGTCTCTCACACAAAAACATATACACCTCACTATATATTCCCAATTGCAATCCCCCTAATGAGACAGCCCACTCCCTCCCTCCACTCTCTCTTTTCATGTCCATTTTGCAAGCTTCTAACACCCTCTACCATCTTATCTCCCCTCCAGACAGGAGATGGCAACATAGTCTCAAGTGTTCACCTGTTCCAAGAAGCTCACTCCTCACTAGCATCCCTCTCCATCCCATTGTCCAGTCCAGTCCTTGTCTGAAGAGTTGGCTTTGGGAATGGTTCCTGTCCTGGGCCAACAGAAGGTCTGGGGGCCATGACCACCGGGGTCCTTCTAGTCTCAGTCAGACCAATAAGTCTGATTTTTTTATAGGAATTTGGGGTCTGCATCCCAGTGCTCTCCTGCTCTCTCAGGGATTCTCTGTTGTGTTCCCTGTCAGGGCAGTCATAGGTTGTAGCCGGGCACCATCTAGCTCTTCTGGTCTCAGGCTGATGTAGTCTCTGGTTCATGTGGCCCTTTCTGTCACTTGGGCTCCTAATTACCTTGTGTCCTTGGTGTTCTTCATTCTTCTTTGCCCCAGGTGGGTTGAGACCAATTGGCGCATCTTAGATGGCTACTTGCTAGTGTTTAAGACCCCAGACGCCTCTCTCCAAGATGGGATGCAGAATGTTTTCTAAACAGATTTTATTATGCCAATTGATTTAGATGTCCCCTGAAACCATGGTCCCCAAACCCCCACCCTTGCTATGCTGACCTTCGAAGCATTCAGTTTTTTCCAGAAATTTCTTTGCTTTTGCTTTAATCCAGTTGTGCTGACCCCACCTGTATTGTGTGTTATCTTTCCCTCACCCAAAGTAGTTCTTATCTACTATCTAATTAGTGAATAACACTCTCCCACCCTCAATCCCTCCCCCCCTTGTAACCATCAAAGAATATTTTCTTCTCCATTTAAACTATTTCTCAAGTTCTTATAAGAGTGTTCTTATACGATATTTGTCCTTTTGCAACTAATTTCACTCAGCATAATGCCTTCCAGGTTCCTCCATGTTATGAAATGTTTCACAGATTCCTCACTGTTCTTTATCAATGCGTAGTATTCTATTGTGTGAATATACCATAATTTATTTTGTCCATTCATCTGTCGATGGGCACCTTGGTTGCCTCCATCTTTTTGCTATTGTAAACAGTGCTGCAATGAAAATGGGTGTGCATATATCTGTTCCTGTAAAGGCTCTTATTTCTCTAGGGTATATTCCAAGGAGTGGGATTGCTGGATCGTATGGTAGTTCTATTTTCTAGCTTGTTAAGGAAGCGCCAAATCAATTTCCAAACTGGTTGTACCATTTTACGTTTCCACCAGCAGTGTATAAGAGTTCCAATCTCTCCACATCCTCTCCAACATTCATTGTTTTGTGTTTTTTGTATTAATGCCACCCTTGCTGAAGTGAGGTGAAATCTCATTGTAGTTTTGATTTGTATTTTTTTTTTTTTAATGGCTAATGATCGTGAGCATTTCCTCATCTATCTGTTAGCTATTTGAATGTCTTCTTTAGTGAAGTGTCTGTATATATCTTTTCCCGGTTTTTTAATTGGGTTATTTGTATTTTTGCTCTTGAGTTTTTGCAGTATATCATGTAGATTTTAGAGAGCAGGTGCTGATTGGAAATGTCATAGCTGAAAACTTTTTCCCAGTCTGTAGGTAATCTTTTTACTCTTTTGGTGAAGTCTTTGCATGAGCATAGGTGTTTGATTTTTAGGAGCTCCCAGTTATCTAGTTTCTCTTCTGTATTCTTAGCAATGTTTTGTAAACTGTTTATGCCATGTATTAGGGCTCCTAAAGTTGTCCCTATTTTATCTTCCATGATCTTTATCATTTTAGATTTTATATTTACGTCTTTAATCGATTTTGAGCTCATTTTTGTGCATGGAGTGAGGTACGGGTCTTGTTCATTTTTATGCAGATGGACATGCAATTATGTCAGCACCATTTGTTAAAAAGACTGTCTTTTCCCCATTTAACTGATTTGGGGCCTTTGTCAAATATCAACTACTCATATGTGGATGGTTTATGTCTGGATTCTCAATTCTGTTCCATTGGTCTATGTATCTGTTGTGGTACCAGTACCAGGCTGTTTTGAATACTGTAGCCGTATAATAGGTTCTAAAATCAGGTAAAGTAAGGCCTCCCACTTTGTTCTTCTTTTTCAGTAATGCTTTATTATCCAGGGCCTCTTTCCCTTCCATATGAAGTTGGTGATTTGTTTCTCCGTCTCCTCAAAGAATGTCGTTGGAATCTGGATGGGAATTGCATTAAATGTATAGATAGCTTTTGGTAGAATAGACATTTTTACAATGTTAAGTCTTCCTATCCATGAACAAGGTATGTTTTTCCACTTACGTGGGTCTCTTGGTTTCTTGCAGGAGTGTATTGTAGTTTTCTTTGTATAAGTCTTTTACATCTCTGGTAAGATTTATTCCTAAGTATTTTATCTTCTTCAGGGCTACTGTAAATGGTATTGATTTTGTGATTTCCTCTTCGGTGTTCTTTTTGTTTGTGTAGAGGAATCCAACAGATATTTGTATGTTTATCTTGTATCCCGATACTCTGCCGAGCTCTTCTATTATTTTCAGTAGTTTTCTGGAGGATTCCTTAGGGTTTTCTGCATATAAGATCATGTCGTCTGCAAATAGAGATAATTTTACTTCTTCCTTGCCAATTTGGATGCCGTTTATTTCTTTATCTAGCCTAATTGCTCTGGCTAGGACCTCCAGCACAATGTTGAATAAAAGTGTTGAAAAAGGGTATTCTTTCTTGCCTGGTTCCCGATCTCAAGGGGAATCTTTTCAGGCTCTCTCCATTTAGGAAGATGGTGGCCGTTGGCTTCGTATAACCAAACCAAACCCAGTGCCGTCGAGTCGATTCCGACTCATAGCGACCCTATAGGACAGAGTAGAACTGCCCCACAGAGTTTCCATGGAGCGCCTGGCGAATTCGAACTGTTGATCCTTTGGTTAGCAGCCATAGCACTTAACCAGTACACCACCAGGGTTTCTTGGCTTTGTATAAAAGCCTTTTATTATGTTGAGGAATTTTCCTTCTATTCCTATTTTGCTGAGAGTTTTTAGCGTGAATAGGTGTTGAACTTTGTCAAATGCCTTTTCTGCATCAATTGATAAAATCATGTGATTCTTGTCTTTTGTTTTATTTATGTGGTGGATTACATTAGTTGTTTTTCTAATGTTGAACCATCCCTGCATACCTGGTATGAATCCTACTTGGTCATGGTGAATTATTTTTTTGATATGTCATTTTATTCTATTGGCTAGAATTCTGTTGAGGATTTTTACATCTAAGTTCATGAGGAATATAGGTCTATAATTTTCTTTTTTTTGTGGTGTCTTTACCTGGTTTTGGTATCAGGGATATGCTGACTTCACAGAATGAGTTTGGGAATATTCCATCCTTTTCTATGCTCTGAAATACCTTTATTAGTAGTGGTATTAACTCTTCTCTGAAAGTTTGGTAGAACTCTGCAGGGAAGCCATCCAGGCCAGGGCTTTTTTGTCTGGAGTTTTTGCTTACCTTTTCAATCTCTTCTTTTGTTAGGGTCTATTTAGCTGTTCTACCTGTTTGTGTTAGTTTAGGTAGGTAGTGTGTTTCTAGGAATTCATCCATTTCTTCCAGGTTTTCAAATTTGTTAGAGTACAGTTTTTCATAGTAATCTGATTTGATTCTTTTCATTTCAGTTGGGTCTGTTGTAATATCACCCATCTCTTTTCCGATTCAGGGTATTTGATTCCTCTCCTGTTCTTTTGTCAATTTGGCCAATGGTTTATCAATTTTATTGATTTTTTCAAAGAAGTAGCTTTTGGTCTTGTTAATTCTTTCAATTGTTTTTCTGTTTTCTATTTTGTTTAGTTCTGCTCTAATTTTTATTATTTGTTTTCTTCTGGTGCCTGAGGGTTTCTTTTGTTGCTCTCTGTCTCTTTGTTCAAGTTGTAGGGATTATTCTTTGATTTGGCCCTGCCTTCCTTTGGATGTGTGCATTTATTGATAGAAATTGACCTCTGAGCACTGCTTTTGCTGTGTCCCAAAGGTTCTGATTGGAAGTGTTTTTTATTCTCATTGGATTCTATGAATTTCTTCATTCCATCCTTAATGTCTTCTAGAATCCAGTCTTTTTTGAACAGGGTATTGTTCAGTTTCCACGTGTTTGATTTCTTTTCCCTGCTTTTCCTGTTATTCATTCCCACCTTTATGGCCTCATGGTCAGAGAAGATGCTTTGTAATATTTCAATGTTTTGGATTCTGCTAAGGCTTGCTTTATGACCTAATACATGGTGTATTCTAGAGAATGTTCCATGTGCACTAGAAAAGAGTATACTTGGCTGCTGTTGGGTGGAGTGTTCTGTATATGTCTATGAGGTCAGTTTCGTTGATTGTTGCATTTAGATCTTCCGTGTCTTTATTGAGCTTCTTTCTGGATGTCCTGTCCTTCACCAAAAGTGGTGTATTGAAGTCTCCTAATATAATTGTGGAGCTATCTCACTTTTCAATGTTGTTAGAGTTTGTTTTATGTATCTTGCAGCCCTGTAATTGGGTACATAAATATTTAATATGGTTATATCCTCTTGGTATATTGTCCCTTTAATCATTATATAATGCCTTTCCTTATGCTTTATGATGGAGATAACTTTAAAGTCTATTTTGTCAGAAATTAATATTGCCACTCCTATTCTTTTTGGATTGTTTTTTACCTGATATATTTTTTTCCATCCTTTGAGTTTTAGTGTGTTTGTGTTTCTAAGTCTAAGGTGTGTCTCTTTTAGGCAGAGTATAGACAGATTGTGTTTTTTAATCCATTCTGCCACTCTTTGTCTTTTTATTGGTGCATTTAGTCCATTGACATTCAGTGTAATTATGGATAGGTATGAATTTAGTGGTATCATTTTGATGTCTTTTTTTGCATGTTGTTGACAATTTCTTTCTCCCACTTAATTTTATGTGCCGAGTAGATTATCTTTATATGTTGTCCTTTCCTCATATTCATTGTTGTTGATTTTTTTTTCTATTGAGTCTTTATTTTTTTCTTCTATTTTATTTTGGTAGTAGGATAGTTTGTCTCCTTTGTGGTTACCTTATTATTTATCCCTCTTTTTCTAAATTTAAACCTAACTTTTATTTCTTTGTATCGCTGTATCTTCCTCTCCATATGGAGGATCTGTGATTACATTTCTTCATCCCCCTTTATTGTTTTAATGTTGTCTTCTTTTATATAATAATATCATTATTACCCTGTTTTGAGGTTTTTGGGTTTTTTTTAATCTATCTTTCTTATTTTGATTTCCCTGTCTGGGTTGACTTCTGATTGCTCTGCCCAGAGTTCTAGCCTTGGGTTGAGACCTAATATTTTTGATTTTCTAACCAAAGAACTCCCTTTAGTATTTCTTATAGTTTTGGTTTTGTTTTTACAAATTCCCTAAACTTCTGTTTATCTGGAAATGTCTTAATTTCACCTTCGTATTTAAGAGACAGTTTTGCTGGATGTATGATTCTTGGCTGGCAATTCTTTTCCTTCAGTTTTTCTAAATAAGTCATCCCATTGCCTTCTGGCCTGCACGGTTTCTGCCAAGTAGTCCAAGCTTATTCTTACTGGCTCTCCTTTGTAGGTGACTTTTCATTTATCCCTAGCTGCTCTTAAAATTGTCTCCTTATCTTTGGTTTTAGCCAGTTTGATTATAATATGTCTTGGTGACTTTCTTTCAACATCTACCTTATGTGGAGTTTAATGAGCATCTTAGATAGAGATCTTATCATCTTTCACGATATCAGGGAAGTTTTCTGCCAACAAATCTTCAGCAATTCTCTCTGTATTTTCTGTTATCCCTCCCTGTTCTGGTACTACAATCACTTGTAGGTTGTTTCTCTTGATACAGCCCCACATGATCCTTAAGGTTTCTTCAATTTTTTTTTTAATTCTTTTATCTGATTTTTCTTCAAATATATTAGTGCCAAGTGATTTATCTTCAAGTTCAGAAATTCTGGCTTCTACTTGCTCAATTCACTCCTCTGACTTTCTATTGAGTTGTCTATTTCTGTAATTTTATTGTTAATCTTCTGAATTTCTGATTGCTGTCTGTATATGGATTTTTCCAGCTTATTAATTTTTTCATTATATTCCTGAACAATCTTTCTAATTTCTTCAATTGCTTTATCTGTGTGTTCTTTGGCTTGTTCTGCATATTGCCTCATTTCCCTCCTGATGTCTTGAAGGGTTTTGTAATTAATCTTTTGTATTCTGCCTCTGGTAATTCCAGGAATGCACTTTCATCTAGAAGATCCCTTGATTCTTTGTTTTGAGAGCTTGTTGAGGTGATCATGGTCTGTTTCTTTATGTGACTTGTTATTGACTGTTGTCTCCAAGACATCTATAAGTTATTGTATTCATTTATGCTTGCTTACTGTGTCATAGTTTCTTGCTTTGTTTTATTTTGATATTCCCAGATAGGTTGCTTGAGTGAGCTACCTTGATTATTTTCATGTTTGGTGCTCTGATGTCCTGTCCCCAGATGGCTAGAGCTGTTATCAGGTGTATCAGTCTAGGAGTCCATTCACTTTTCTTGTATAAATTCAGCTCAGGTGTCCAGGTAGCTGATCATCAAGTGTGTGGTACAGGCTCTGTCCTACAGTCTTAGAAGGGCAAGGGTGATTGGTGTATGTACTGGTATCTGATTGTAGCAGGGGCCATGCTCTGAACAAGGCAAGGGGCAGAGAACCAACCCCCAAGTGTCTCTGAGGAAAGCACGACCCTGTTCCCTAAAGCGTGCAGTTGGGTGGGTTTTGCAGACAGACCATGGGCACCCAAAGTTTTTGGTTGTAAAGACTGGGAGGTACTAGTTATCCTTGGACTATTATTGCAGGTGGCTGGGTGACCTGAGTGGAGCTACCAGTCCTTAGGCCTCTGCTGTAGGTAGGTGAGGACCCTGTTTAAAAGGCAAAGCAATGTCAAACATCAAACAACCACCTCTCCACCACACAGCTGAAACAGTTGGAGTTTGCCAACAAAGGCCTAGTCTCCTAAAATAGGCCCACACAGGTCCATGTGTGGGGGAAAGGTGCTCAAAGTCCACAGACCGTTTATGCCAGGACAGGTGCCACTTTTGTCCTGAGCTCTCCCGGTTAGTGGAGCTGGCAAATTATTTCTTCCCTCAATTGCAAATTTATTCCTTCTCCAAGGCTGGAGAGATGGCTCTAGGCACTCAACAGTACCTGTCTCAGGCCCAGGGAATTCAGCTGCTGCAGCCAGCTTGGGGCTGGGGGAGTGCAGTAAAATATACTCAAGTACTTAGTTTTTTCCAAGACAGCCATTATTCTCTGGTTCCGGAGGTGTGAGTAGGCTGTGTGGCTGGCTGCTTCTCCCTGAGGAAACTGCGGCCAAACGCTAGAACCAGCCTGCCCCTGCAGCTCCAGGAATGGTGCCTGAGGGCTACCTGTGATTCAGTTCTGGTAACTCCTTTCTGCTTCTGAAATGTCTCTTCTTCCCCCACCTCTCTGTTCATTTTCTAAGCTTGCCTTTGATGCTCAGGGCTCCAAGCTTGTCATAAACATACTCGTTTCACTTTTTGGGGGGGTCTTTGTTATAAAGAGGGCTCTCTGGAAGCGTCTGTCTATTTTGCCATCTTGGCTCTGCCTGTATAATGTAAATCTTTACATCAAGGTTTCCAGTGGGGATTTATATTTGTCTGACAAGTTTTGTATAACTAAAAAAGCCTTTATTATTATAAGTTTCTAAAAAGTGGCATTAACTTGTTTTATCTAAGAGTACTTATAATTATTAATGTATAATTATGGACAGTGTACAAATTATGAAACAAAGAATACAAATTTATTTAGAACAAATAAAAATTTACATGTTCATAGAGGAAATATAATCCAAATAATCTGATCCTCAATTCTCCAATTTCCCAATGTCACAAGTCATTAAATTATTAAGTTTTTATATGAATTCAGAATACTGAAGCACATGATTTTCTTTCAAAATGGGATTACTCAGACTGCTTGAATATTGTGACTCAGCAGTGATTTGGAACCTCCGTCATTAGTTGAAAGTATTGTTTCATATTTGTCCAGGGATAAAGATTTGAAGCATAGCAGCTCTTTAGGATTTATAATATGCTGATTACCAAGGAATACTGAATGTATAATGTACAATTCACCAATTCAGAATATGCACAGCCATATGCAAATCTCAAAACAAAACTCCAAAATCTCAGTCATTCAAAATACAGTAAAACCTGAGAAAGCTGCAACCTGCATAAGGTGGAAACCTGTCAGAGAATGAAATCTCAAATATTTTCCACTAATAGACAGCGATAGAGAAGTGGTAAGGCTGCATCCTGTCAAAAGCAGAGAACTTGTGAGACTGGGAAAAACAAGGCCAGTTGAGTTCTGGCTTTCACAAGTTTCATTGTAATATTTCTCTAACCCATCCAAATCAATTGGGGAAATTTTAAAAATACTTATTACTGGGATTTATCCCACACAAAAAAAAAAAAAATTTTTTTTTTTTTTATTGATGTCGGAAGCTCAAGGAATGGAGCCCAAAACTGATATTTTAATTAGCCCTCCTGTTGATTTCTTTGTCGTCCATGGATTAGTATTGTGTAAACCATTGTAGACATGGAACCCTGGTGGTGCAGTGTTTAAGAACTATGGCTATTAACCAAAAGGTTGGCAGTTCAAATCCACCAGCTGCTCCTTGGAAACCCTATGGAGCAGCTCTACTCTGTTCTATAGGGCCACTCTGTGTGGAAATCCACTCAACAGCAACAGGTTTGGTTTGGTTGTAAAGAAGTTATCCAAAATGGAGTTTATTTTAAAAATAGTATTTTCATAGTCCTTTACGGAAAATTAACACTCATATCAGCCATTATTTCTTAGCGATTGTTTTATCCTCTTATCATCATAAGATCTTCTATCTTAAAATTAAAACGTTGATTAGAGGACATCTGGTCCAACTTCCATTCCAGTGTACAAATAATATTTTCTATAGCATCCCCATTCACATCTAGCCACTTCTTGCAAACTACCAGTGACTGGAGAAGGCTGGATGCAGTGGCTTTTTGCGTTACTGCCAAAAGTCACCCAAGGCTAATCATACAACAATTATTTTTTAATAACATTTTTATTGAGATATAATTCACATTCCATAAAAGTTCACCTTTTAAAATGTTTAATTCAGTGATTTTTAATATATTAACAGAATTGTGCAGCCATCACTACTATCATATCATAACTATGTTTACTGTTTGAGAAACTGGCAGGCTGTTTTTCAAAGAAGCTATACCATTTTTTATACCATTTTACAATCCCAACAGTAATATATGAGGGTTCCAATTTCTCCACATACCTGACAGCAAGTCTTATTGTCTGTCTTTTTTGTTTTAGGCACACTCAATGTTGGCAGTTCACACCTCAGAAGGAAGGCCTGATAATCTGCTTCTGAAAGGTTACAGCCTTGAAAACCCTATGGACCAGCTCTTTTCTGGGCACATGGGTTCGACATGAGCTGGAATCAACTCTACTAACACCAACAAGTGAATGTGAAGTGGTATTTTGTGGTGATTTTGATTTGCATTTCTCTGAGGGCTAATGATGTTGAGCTTGTTTTCACATGCTTACTAGCCATTTGTATATTTTATTTGGACAAATGTCTATCAAAATCCTTTGTCCATTTTCAATTGGATTATTTATCTTTTTATTGTTGAGTTGTAGGGGTTCTTTATATATTCTAAACATAAGTCCCATATGAGACCTGTGACTTGTAAACATTTTCTCCTTTTCTGTGAGTTGTCTCTTCATACTCCCCAAATGCATTGTTTGCAGCACAAAAGTTTTCAATTTGGTGAACTCTATTTTTTTCCACTGACTCTTTCTCTGGTGTCATATCTAAGAAAAAATTATCTGATTATCAGAAAGGTTTACTCATATTTCCTCTTCTAAGAGTTTTATAGTTTTAGCTCTTACATTTAGGTTATGATTAATTGTGAGCCAATTTTTGTTCATGGTGTAAAGCAATGATCTTTTATAAAATGCTTCTTATATTGAACTTGCATTTGGCTGCTGGTAGCTATTCCCTTTGATCTTGGTGTTTTCTTCTGAAATAGGAGGAAATTAATGTATTCTTTCACTCATGTAAGGGCCATCAAATGTTTGAAATCAATTTCATGACTCCCATCACTTCTTCAAAGCCTATTGCTTTCCAAAATTAAAATTTATGACTTCATCAACCATTCTTTGATATCAACACCTTAAATCGATCAGTAAAGGCTAAGATGGCACTAGTTTACTTGGCATCCACGTAACACTACTGACTCAGTCAATTAAACCCATAACCAAACCAAAGAACCAAACCCAGTGCAGTCGAGTTGATTCCAACTTATAGCGACCCTATAGGACAGAGTAGAACTGCCCCATAGAACTTCCAAGGAGCACTGGCAGATTCAAACTGCCAATCCTTTGGTTAGCATCCATAGCACTTAACCACTACGCCACCAGAGTTTCCTAAAAACCCCTAGGCCTAGATAATTAACAATATATTATAAAACACTATATAAGTTTAAATATTTATTTTTAAGGTGAAAAAGAAAGCCTTGTAAAATCCTCTCATCCCTAACTTTTAAATGTCTGTCCATGTTCTGTCACAGTCCTTGTTTCTTTGTACAGACATTTTACAACACGGTTTAATCACAGGGTACATTCAGTTTCACATTCTGGTACCACCCTAGTTTAAAAATTATGTCACACTTGAAATACTGCAATAATTTCTTAACTATTCCCCCAAGATTCCATCCTCTTGTTATTGTTCCTTGTTGCCGTAGAGCTGCCTACGACTCATGGTGAACTTATATATAAAAGAAGGAAATATTGCCTGGTCCTGTGCCATCTTCACGATCCTTGGTTTGTTTGAATCCGTTTTTGCCACTATGCGTCAATCCATTTCATTGAGGGTTTCCTTCATTTTTGCTCACCCTCTACTTTACCAAACATGTCCTTTTCTAGTGATTGGTCTTTCCTGATGATGTTTCTAAGAAAGTGAAACAAAGCCTGGCTATCCTTGCTTCTGAGGAGTGTTCTGGTTGTATTTGTTCTAAGACAGGATTTGTTTGTTCTTTTGGCAGTCCACTGTATATTTGATACTCTTTGTCAACACCATAATTTGAATGCATCCATTCTCTCTTCCTTTTTTGTCACCCAATTATCACATGCATATGAGGCAATCGAAAAGACTATGGCTTGGGTTGGGCACACCTTTGTCATAAAAATGACATTTTTGCTTTTTAAAACTTTAAAGAGGTCTTTGCAGCAGATTTGCGCAATGCAATACATCATTTTATTTCTTGACTGCTGCTTCTATGGACATTGATTGTTAATTCCAGTAGAATGAAATTGTTGACAACGTCAATTTTTCTCCATTTTTCATGATGTTCTTTATCAGACTGTGAGGAAAATCCAGTTGTGAGGATTTTCATTTTACTCTTCCTAAAATAGTATTTTATATATATTAGTGCTTTACTCAAAAGTATTCAATGTCTCTCTGTCATTCTCAGGATAAAGTTCAGTCATGCAAGAATCAGACAATCTATATTCAAATCCCAGTTCTTCTACTTAAAAGCTGTATGATTTGGGGAAAATAACTCAGTCTCACTACCCTCAATTTTCTCAGTTGTAAAATGGGGTTTTTTTGTCCACTTCAAAGAAAGGTGATCCAATGGAATGCAGAAATTATTGAACAATATCATTAATATCACACGCAAGTAAAATTTTTCTGAAGGTCTCTCAAAAGTGGTTGCAGCAGTACACAGACAGTGAAGTGCTAGAAATTCAAGCTGGATTCAGAAGAGGACCTGGAATGAGGAATATCATTGCTGATGGCAGATGGATTTTGGCTGAAAACAGAATATCAAAAAGATGTTTACCTGTGTTTTATTGACTATGCATGCAAAAACATTTGACTGTATGGATGATAACAAATTATGGAAAACATTGTGAAGAATGCAAATTCCAAAACACTAAATTGTGCTCATGAGGAACCTGTACATAGGCCAAGAGGCAGTGGTTCAAACAGAACAAGGGGATACTGCATGGTTTAAAATCAGGAAAGGTATGCATCAGAGTTGTATCCTTTCACCATACTTATTCAATCTGTATGTTGAGCAAATAATCTGAGAAGCTGGACTATATGAAGAAGAACCTTGCATCTGGATTGGAGGAAGACTCATTAACAACCTATGATATGCAGATGACACAACCTTGCTTGCTGAAAGTGAAGAGTACTTGAAGCACTTACACTTACTAATGAAGATCAAAGGCTACAGCCTTCAGTATGGATTACACCTCAACATAAAGAAAACAAAAATCCTCACAACTAGACCAATAAGCAATATCATGATAAATGGGGAAAAGATTGAAGTTGTCAAGGATTTCATTTTACTTGGATCCACAATCAATGCCCATGCAAGCAGCAATCAAGAAATTAAATGATGTATAGCATTGAGCGAATGTGCTGCAAAAGACCTCTTTAAAGATGTCACTTTGAGGACTAAGATGTGCCTGACCCAAGCCATAGTATTTGCAATGGTCACATATGCATGCGAAAGGTGGACAATGAATTAGGAAGAGCAGAGCTCTGATGCCTTTAAATTATAGTGTTGGTGAAGAATGTTAAATATAGCATGAACTGCCAGCAGAACGAACAAATCTGTCTTCCAAGAATGCAGCCATTCACAGGGGAGCTGAATGAGGCATCTGGTCACGGTGCAAACACGGGGCGCAGCCCTACTCCCCTGAACTAACCCCAGGAGGGGGCCCAGCTGGTCCGCGGAGGCGGCGCGGTGACGCGGCTGGCCCGAGGAGAAGTCCTCGGGAGGCAGCGACTGATTTTGGAGCTGGGAGTGCAGCGTCCCAGCAGGGGAACCTTGACACTGGGCTTTGGATTGGCACTGGAGGATCTGACCACGGCTTCAGTGGACCAGACCCTCGGGAACGATCTCCACACAGCCAGCACACATAGGCGACACGCCCCTCAGGAATCTCAGATAAAATAGTCATCCGAAGCAAGATAAGCAACTTTGGCTATATTCCGGGGTGCTACTCTCTGCTGTTTTTCTGAACCCTCTCCTCCCCTTCCCAGGCGGCTTCATTAACACTGGAATTTCCTGAGCCAGAGGGTGAACAGCTCCGGCTCCGTGGCTTTGCATTCCCCTTTTTTTTTTTTTTTTCGGTCTTTTCCTAACCCATTCTTCCGGCCTGAGAGAAGCAACCACAAAAAAAAACCAGGGACCAAAAATCCTTCCCTAATTGGACTAAAAACACAGAACCAGCTCCAACCAAGCATAGATGATCCAAATCTCGGGCTTTCATCCTTACAGGGAAAAAGGTGGCTGTTATAATGCAAAGGCAGTTCTGATAGGGATCTGACTGCATTTTCCTTAGCGGATTTACTGGAGAAAAAAGTTCCCCAGGTCTGATATCTCTGCTTATTCAACAGAGCCCTAACTGAGCCACAACAGGGAACTGAGGGCTGAAGCTCCCCCAGACCACCTAGCCTCTTGACTTAGGGGTCTAAGGAGGGTGACACCTACCAATCAGTAGAGGTACTTGCATTGGGGGCCTAAGGTACAGCTGCAGAGCCCTCCCACCAAGGTGCTATAGGAATAGAGACACACCTACCTCACTGACACTTGGGGGAAGCCTGTTAGCATACTGTCCCCCCTGGAGTGTGAACCCCAGCTGCTAATAGAATCTGGTGCACACAACTATCACCACTACTTCTCGAGGTGGATAGGTGTTAGGGTGCAGCACACACTTGATGACCCAAAATCAGATTCTACTCAAGAATAGTGAATAGACTCAGGCATATATATGTGGCAACAGCCCAAAACAGCTGGTAATAGGTCATAAGTAAGTCAAGAGCTGCAACAAACAAGAAGAGCACAATCTAGTAGCCCATGCACGTATATTGAAAGAAAACAAAACAAGATAAGACTCAGTGAGCAAATATAGAATAAAGCACTACTATATCTTTTTTTTATATATATATATATCTTAGTCATGGCTCGGAGACAGCAGTTGATATCAAACCACATAAAGAAGCAGACCATGACAGCTTCTACAACCCCCCAAACAAAAGAATCAAAATCTTTGCCAAATGAAGATACAATCCTGGAATTATCAGATACAGAATATAAAAAACTAATTTACAGAATGCTTCAAGACATCACAAATGAAATAAGGCAAACTGCAGAAAAAGCCAAGGAACACACTGATAAAACAGTTGAAGAACTCAAAAAGATTATTCAAGAACGTAGTGGAAAAATTAATAAGTTACAAGAATCCATAGAGAGACAGCATTCAGAAATCCAAAAGGTTAACAATAAAATTACAGAATTAGACAATGCAATAGAAAGTCAGAGGAGCAGACTCGAGCAATTAGAATGCAGAGTGGGAAATCTGGAGGACCAGGGAATTAACACCAACATAGCTGAAAAAAAATCAGATAAAAGAATTTAAAAAAATGAAGAAACCCTAAGAATCATGTGGGACTCTATCAAGAAGGATAACTTGCGTGTGATTGGAGTCCCAGAACAGGGAGGGAGGACAGAAAAGACAGAGAAAATAGTTGAAGATCTGCTGACAGAAAACTTCCCTGACATCATGAAAGACGAAAGAATATCTATCCAAGATGCTCATCAAACCCCATTTAAGATTGATCCAAAAAGAAAAACACCAAGACATATTATCATCAAACCTGACAAAACCAAAGATAAACAGAAAATTTTAAAAGCAGCCAGGGAGAAAAGAAAGGTCTCCTTCACGGGAGAATCAGTAAGAATAAGTTCAGACTACTCAGCAGAAACCATGAAGGCAAGAAGGCAATGGGATGATGTATACAGAGCACTGAAGGAGAAAAACTGCCAGCCAAGGATCATATAGCCAGCAAAACTTGCTCTGAAATATGAAGGTGAAAGTAAGATATTTACAGATAAACACAAGCTTAGAGAATTTGCAAAAACCAAACCAAAGCTACAAGAAATACTAAAGGAAATTGTTTGGTCAGAAAACCAATAATATCAGATACCAGCACAATACAAGGTCACAGAACAGAACATCCTGATATCAACTC
The DNA here is from genome assembly GCF_030014295.1 of Loxodonta africana. Lineage (NCBI taxonomy): Eukaryota > Metazoa > Chordata > Mammalia > Proboscidea > Elephantidae > Loxodonta > Loxodonta africana. Next base: position 101,673,827 of record NC_087369.1, read on the forward strand.
AAAGAGGGAAATGACAAAAACAAATTAAGATTAATTGAACAAAAAAAAAAATTCTCAAAACAGGGAATCATTGAAGTCAATATGTAAAAGATCACAATAATCAAAAAGAGGGACTAAATACAGGTGGCATAGAACTGCCATATGGAGAGGGATACAAGGCGATATAGGGTAACACAACTTAGGTTTTTACTTAGAAAAATAGGGGAAAATATTAAGGTAACCACAAAGAGGTATAACAACTCCATAACTCAAAATAAAAGCCAAGAAAAACGTAACGACTCAACAAACATAAAGTCAAATACTATGAAAATGAGGATCTCACAATTTACAAAGAAAAACGTCTCAGCACAAAAAAGTAAGTGGAAAAATGAAATTGTCAACAACACACATAAAAAGGCATCAAAATGACAACATTAAACACTTACTTATCTATAATTACGGTGAATGTAAATGGACTAAATGCACCAATAAAGAGACAGAGAGTCTCAGACTGGATAAAGAAACATGATCTGTCTATATGCTGCCTACAAGAGACACACCTTAGACTTAGAGACACAAACAAACTAAAACTCAAAGGATGGAAAAAAATATATCAAGCAAACAATAAGCAAAAAAGAAGAGGAGTAGCAATATTAATTTCTGACAAAATAGACTTTAAACTTAAATCCACCACAAAGGATAAAGAAGGACACTACATAATGATAAAAGGGACAATTGATCAGGAAGATATAACCATGTTAAATATTTATGCACCCAATGACAGGGCTGCAAGATACATAAATCAAATTTTAACAGAACTGAAAAGTGAGATAGACACCTCCACAATTATAGTAGGAGACTTCAACACACCACTTTCGGAAAAGGACAGGACATCCAGTAAGAAGCTCAATAGAGACATGGAAGACCTAATTAAACAATCAACCAACTTGACCTCATTGACTTATACAGAACTCTCCACCCAACTGCTCCAAAGTATACTTTTTTTTTCTAGCGCACATGGAACATTCTCTAGAATAGACCACATATTAGGTCAAAAAACAAACCTTTGCAGAATCCAAAACATCGAAATATTCCAAAGCATCTTCTCAGACAGTAAGGCAATAAAAGTAGAAATCAATAACAGAAAAACTAGGGAAAAGAAATCAAATACTTGGAAACTGAACAATACCCTCCTGAAAAAAGACTGGGTTATAGAAGACATTAAGGAGGGAATAAGGAAATTCATAGAATGCAACGAGAATGAAAATACTTCCTATCAAAACCTCTGGGACACAGCAAAAGCAGTGCTCAGAGGCCAATTTATATCGATAAATGCACACATACAAAAAGAAGAAAGAGCCAAAATCAGAGAACTGTCCCTACAACTTGAACAAATAGAAACTGAGCAACAAAAGAACCCATCAGGCACCAGAAGAAAACAAATAATAAAAATTAGAGCTGAACTAAATGAATTAGAGAACAGAAAAACAATTGAAAGAATTAACAAAGCCAAAAGCTGGTTCTTTGAAAAAATTAACAAAATTGATAAAGCATTGGCTAGACTGACTAAAGAAATACAGGAAAGGAAACAAATAACCCAAATAAGAAATGAGAAGGACCACATCACAACAGAACCAACTGAAATTAAAAGAATCATATCAGATTATTACGAAAAATTGTACTCTAACAAATTTGTAAACCTAGAAGAAATGGACGAATTCCTGGAAAAACACTACCTACCTAAACTAACACAATCAGAAGTAGAACAACTAAATAGACCCATAACAAAAAAAGAGATTGAAACGGTAATCAAAAAACTCCCAACAAAAAAAAGCCCTGGCCCGGATGGCTATACTGCAGAGTTCTACCAAACTTTCAGAGAAGAGATAACACCACTACTACTAAAGGTATTTCAAAGCATAGAAAAGGACGGAATACTACCCAACTCATTCTATGAAGCCACCATCTCCCTGATACCAAAACCAGGTAAAGACATTACAAAAAAAGAAAATTACAGACCTATTTCCCTCATGAACATAGATGCAAAAATCCTCAACAAAATTCTAGCCAATAGAATTCAACAACATATCAAAAAAATAATCCACCATGACCAAGTGGGATTTATACCAGCTATGCAAGGCTGGTTTGAATATTAGAAAAACCATTAATGTAATCCACCATATAAATAAAACAAAAGACAAAAACCACATGATCTTATCAATTGATGCAGAAAAGGCATTTGACAAAGTCCAACACCCTTTTATGATAAAAACTCTCACCAAAATAGGAATTGAAGGAAAATTCCTCAACATAATAAAGGGCATCTATGCAAAGCCAACAGCCAACATCACTCTAAATGGAGAGAACCTGAAAGCATTTCCCTTGAGAATGGGAACCAGACAAGGATGCCCTTTATCACCGCTCTTATTCAACATTGTGCTAGAGGTCCTAGCCAGAGCAATTAGGCTAGACAAAGAAATAAAGGGCATCCGGATTGGCAAAGAGGAAGTAAAATTATTTCTATTTGCAGATGACATGATCTTATACGTAGAAAACCCCAAGGAATCCTCCAGAAAACTACTGAAAATAATAGAAGAGTTTGGCAGCGTCTCAGGTTATAAGAGAAACATACAAAAATCACTTGGATTCCTCTACATCAACAAAAAGAAAATCAAAGAGGAAATAACCAAATCAATACCATTCACAATAGCCCCCAAGAAGATAAAATACTTAGGAATAAACCTTACCAAGGATGTAAAAGACCTATACAAAGAAAACTACAAAGCTCTACTACAAGAAATTCAAAAGGACATACTTAAGTGGAAAAACATACCTTGCTCATGGATAGGAAGACTTAACACAGTAAAAATGTCTATTCTACCAAAAGCCATCTATACATACAATGCACTTCCGATCCAAATTCCAATGTCATTTTTTAAGGTGATAGAGAAACAAATCACCAACTTCATATGGAAGGGAAAGAAGCCTTGGATAAGCAAAGCATTACTGAAAAAGAAGAAGAAAGTGGGAGGCCTCACTCTACCTGATTTCAGAACCTATTATACAGCCACAGTAGTCAAAACAGCCTGGTACTGGTACAACAACAGACACATAGACCAATGGAACAGAATTGAGAACCCACATATAAATCCATCCACATATGAGCAGCTGATATTTGACAAAGGCCCAGTGTCAGTTAATTGGGGAAAAGATAGTCTTTTTAACAAATGGTGCTGGCATAACTGGATATCTATTTGCAAAAAAATGAAACAGGACCCATACCTCACACTAAGCACAAAAAATAACTCCAAGTGGATCAAAGACCTGAACATAAAGACTAAAACGATAAAGATGATGGAAGAAAAAATAGGGACAACCCTAGGAGCCCTAATACAAGGCATAAACAGAAAACAAAACATTACCAAAAATGACGAAGAGAAACCCAATAACTGGGAGCTCCTAAAAATCAAACACCTATGCTCATCTAAAGACTTCACCAAAAGAGTAAAAAGACCACCTACAGACTGGGAAAGAATTTTCAGCTATGACATCTCTGACCAGCGCCTGATCTCTAAAATCTATATGATTCTGTCAAAACTCAACCACAAAAAGACAAACAACCCAATCAAGAAGTGGGCAAAGGATATGAACACACCCTTCATTAAAGAAGATATTCAGGCAGCTAACAGATACATGAGAAAATGCTCTCGATCATGAGCCATTAGAGAAATGCAAATTAAAACTACGATGAGATTCCATCTCACTCCAACAAGGCTGGCATTAATCCAAAAAACACAAAAGAATAAATGTTGGAGAGGCTGCGGAGAGATTGGAACTCTTATACACTGCTGGTGGGAATGTCGAATGGTACAACCACTTTGGAAATCTATCTGGCGTTATCTTAAACAGTTAGAAATAGAACTACCATACAACCCAGAAATCCCACTCCTCCGAATATACCCTAGAGAAATAAGAGCCTTCACACAAACTGATATATGCACACCCATGTTTATTGAGCTCTGTTTACAATAGCAAAAAGCTGGAAGCAACCAAGGTGTCCATCAATGGATGAAAGGCTAAATAAATTGTGGTATATTCACACAATGGAATACTACGCATCGATAAAGAACAGTGACGAATCTGTGAAACATTTCATAACATGGAGGAACCTGGAAGGCATTATGCTGAGTGAAATTAGTCAGAGGCAAAAGGACAAATATTGTATAAGACCACCATTATAAGATCTTGAGAAATAGTATAAAGTGAGAAGAACACATACTTTTGTGGTTACGAGGAGGGGAGAGAGGGAGGGTGGGAGAGGGTTTTTTACTGATTAATTAGTAGCTAAGAACTGCTCTAGGTGAAGGGAAGGACAATACTCAATACATGGAAGGTCAGCTCAAATGGACTGGACCAAAAGCAAAGAAGTTTCTGGGATAAAGTGAATGCTTCAAAGGTCAGCGGAGCAATGGTTTGGGGACCATGGTTTAAGGTGACTTCTAAGTCAATTGGCAAAATAATTCTATTATGAAAACATTCTTCATCCCAATTTGAAATGTGGCATCTGGGGTCTTAAATGCTAACAAGCGGCCAACTAAGATGCATCAATTGGTCTCAACCCACCTGGATCAAAGGAGAATGAAGAACACCAAGGTCACACGACAACTATGAGCCCAAGAGACAGAAAGGGCCACATGAACCAGAGACCTACATCATCCTGAGACCAGAAGAACTAGTTGGTGCCCGGCCACAATCTATGACTGCCCTGACAGGGAGCACAACAGAGAACCCCTGAGGGAGCAGGGGATCAGTGGGATGCAGACCCCAAATTCTCATAAAAAGACCAGACTTAATGGTCTGACTGAGACTAGAGGAATCCCGGCGGTCATAGTCCCCAAACCTTTTCTTGGCACAGGACAGGAACCATTCCCGAACACAACTCATCAGACATGAAAGGGACTGGACAGTGGGTAGGAGAGAGATGCTGATGAAGAGTGAGCTAATTATATCAGGTGGACACTTGAGACTGTGTAGGCATCTTCCGTCTGGAGGGGGGATGGGAAAATAGAGAGAGTTGGAAGCTGGCAAAATTGTCACGAAAGGAGAGATTGGAAGGGCTGACTCATTAGGGGTAGAGCAAGTGGGAGTACGGAGTAAGGTGTGTATAAACTTATATACGATAGTCTGACTTGATTTGCAAACGTTCACTTGAAGCTCAATAAAGTTAATTAAAAAAAACAAAAAGAAGAATGCAGCCATAATGCTCCTTAGAAGCAAGGATGGCTAGACTTTGTCTCGTGTAGTTTCGACATGTTATCAGGAGGGACCAGTCCCTGAAGAAGGAAATCATGTTTGGTAGAGGGTCAGTAAAAAAGAGGAAGACCCTCAAGAAGATGGAATGACACAGTGGCTGCAACAATTGTGAGGATGGCGCTGGACCAGGTAGTGTTTCCTTCTGTTGTACATAGTGTCACTATGAGTCAGAACCAATCTGTAGCACCTAACAACAATAACTACCTCAGAAAGTGATTATGAAAAATAAAAAGACACTTATAAGTTCACAAAGAAAGTACAAGAGTAACTATTGCTCCATAGTATGTCCCAGAGATGGCAAATATATTCCATGATGCTCTTACACTCATAATTTAGAACCTACTACAACCTTCCACTAATTTATCGCAAGCACTCTTTCTCACTCAGGCCTAAATATATTCTGTCCAGACCAACTACACCTATTAATCAGTTATGCATGCAAGACATTATTTGTCCTTCTATATCCTACTCAGCCAAAATTTCCTAGCTACCCTCCCCGTGCACATTTTCCTCTGAAGGAATGATCCAAGGAAATCAATCTACTTGCTCTTCTGAAAATATCTCACACCTTTCCATTACCATGACATTGTTCAAACCATTCTTCACCAAAAATATTCACTTAACTCCTTTTGTGTTCATCAAAATTTTGCCTGTCTTTCAGGATCTTTTGCAAGTCTTCCCCTACTCCATGAATCCTTTTTCTAATCATCAGAAAAAATTATTTCTCCTTCTTTTGTTAGTCTGTATAACTTATTAGAGTTCTAGTAGTGATTTGTAAATGTGTCTTTTGGGTGATGGAATTAGCGTATCCACTTTTACGTTTTTTTAATACCAAACCCCATCCAGGTCTAACACATTCATTTTTTAATAACCTGGGTTCCTTGATTAAGGTGAGGGGAAAAGGAGAGAAGTTTAACAATGAAAGAGGTGGTAAGAGGACAAAAGCCACAGTGGTATCTCGGTGGGTCTCAACTTTTTTAAACCTCAATGCATCTGAAGAATTTAACTCACACCAATCAGAAATGGCAAATAACCACCTACTGTGGTACTGATTGGAAATCCTGGTGGCGTAGTGGTTAAGAGTTATGGCTGCTAACCAAGAGGTCAGCAGTTTGAATCCACCAGGCGCTCCTTGGAAACTCTATGGGGCAGTTCTACTCTGTTCTATAGGGTCACTATGAGTCAGAATTGACTTAACGGCAGTGGGCTTTTTTAGTGGGTGGTACTGATTCCCATGGTGATTGTGGTGATAGAGATGGTAGAGACAGGGTACTGGAAAGTAATATGTAGTTTAATAAAACACCAGACAAGTGATTCTAATATGCTCTATGTCAGTTCTGTGATTTGATTTTACTCTGCTTACAAGTTAGCCTGTAACTATTTCATGGATCCTGGAGGAAAATATAAAATGCCAGGGTCAGAGAGAACAGACTTTATTACTCATGGCACAACAAGCATTATGAGCATCATCATTTTGGTATAGATTTACCCTGGCCCCAAGTACCACAAGGTTAATGAAATGTGATACAGAAGTGAAATATGCACACAAGGGATTTGTGTCACAGTTGAGGAAGATAGGGCTTGCGGAATCCACTGATTTTATATCAAGCAAGTAAAAGCCCTAATCTTTGTCTGGGCAGTAGGAAGGAGATATTTATTACCTTTTCCCTCAAGGTTGCTCCTTTTAAACTTATGGTGTGATGGATCACTTTTATATGGCCTTTCTAGCCATGGTCTTGTAACTCCCACCAAAAGATTGGGCTGGACTATGCAAATAAGGTTCTTGTGGCCCACCAACGAGATCAGATAGCTTGCTAATAATATAAATAAGGTACCTGGCATCCTTGTGTATTGGGACCATGTAAATAAGGTGAATGGAACCCTAACAAAGTAATTGGTCAGTTTTGCCATCCCGCTAAGCTTAAAATGAGCCATCTCACAGGCAGAAAGGGGGACCTGACTACCACCAAGAATAAGAGACAGGAGCAGAACACAGGTCCTTTGGACCTGGGTTCCCTGCCCTGAGAACCTCCTAGACCAAGGAGACAGAGAGAGCTATAACATCGGAGATAGCACAAGACAGCAAGAAGTGGCATCAGAGAAACAGCAGCAGCAGAACCAGGAGACTGGTGTGAGCTGGCATGGCGGGCTTCCCGGCCTACAGATCAAGGCAGTTACAGTGGGTGTGCTGACCCATGGAAGAAGAGAGCTGAGTGCCTTCAGGCAGAAGGCTTCCTGGTGGACCAGGGTACCTCTGGGTACTTGTCAACCCATGGAGCGAGATAGCTGAGCACATTTAGGCAGGAGACTTCCTTGTGGAGTGGGCTGCCCCCGGGGAACTTATTGTCAGGGCTAAAGAGCTTTGTAACACTTGCCTGAGCAGGGCAGAGGCTGGGCTGAGGGGCCAAAAGGCTAAGGGTCAGTGAGAGGCTTACCTGCGGTATGGGTGTAAAGAGGCTGTCCTTATCAAAGAACTGTATCCTGAGTCATCCCTGATCCTGAATTGTAACCTGTTCCTTTTTCCTTCCCTAATATACTCCATAACTGTGAATATGGTCTATGAGTTCTGTGTGGCCCACTGCAATGAATTATAGAACCCAGTAGAAAAGTAGAGAGTGCCATGGGAGGGATGGCTGGTATCAGAATTGGTAAAAACTTTGGAGGGTAGAGGTATGTCTCCTCCTCCTCATAGGAATAAGCTTTGGGCTGTTGATGCTGATAATGATTTTCTTTCCTTCTGCTTGTGAAGTTAGATGAGATCAGATACATCTGCCAAGCCATTTTTACAAAACTCAATCCTGAGAAATGGCCTGAGTAAAGAGTTGTAGGGTCCTGTTATTCCTGGCAACCTAACAAGATCTGTAGGGTCATAAGGAGACTGACACTGTTCTAGAATCTCTCTTTTAACTGTGGCCTAAAATCACCACAGTACTGATCCTGTAGAAACCTGGGTATGGTGAGTGTGATTGTAAATTATCTTGACGTCTTAAGATACATCTAGGTTTTTAACTTAGCTTTCTGAATGGCAAACTCATAAGAAGAGTTTTTCCTACAGCATCATCTTGGAGAGGAGAGATGCCACATATGTATTTTTCTATCAAAACTCCCAAGGTGCTTCTAGCAAAGTAGTAGCCATCTTTAATATTTTTAGGAATCAAAAAGGATCACCTTAAGGTTTTACTTGCAACACACCTCAGTAATCACTTTTAATCATTTCTACCATTTGCCAATTTATTATGAAGAAATTATTTTTTAGACTTAAATATCAACTGATCATAATACTATTAAATCTGTATATGCTGCTTCTCTCAGAAATGTTTATTAGACTAAATCTGACATATAAGGTTTAAAAAAATCTAACAGCATTTAATTCAGTAAAGTGGTATGTCATATTCTTAGTGACCTGTAAGCATAAAACACTATTAACAGTATACTAGAAACTTGACCTGTATACCTGACTACAGTTTGCAACTAACTGTATCCATATTGGAGGTTTCCATGAGTATGCCTTGGTTGCTCTGCCTGACACTGAGAAAAGTGAATGCAGTAAGTTATGTTAGAAGTACATCCTCAGTACATCTGAAATGTAAGTATAGATGTCCCACTAATTAACTGAAGAATTACATAATATGGCATAAAGTGTAATCATTTTGTTACCAAGAACCAAAACCAATCCCATTGCTTTTGAGTTGATTCCAACTCATAGTTACCCTATGGGGCATGGTAGAACTGTCCCATAGGATTTCAAAGGCTGTAAATTTTTACGGAAGCAGACTGCCAAATCTTTCTCCTACAGAGTAGCTGGTGGGTTAAAACCACCTACGTTTTGGTTAGCAGTCGAGTGCTTTAACCTCTGCACCACCAGAGCTAATTCATTTTCTTACAAGTAATTTATTCACTTTTCATTCATATTTTGCACTAAAAAACATAGAGATCACCAAATTTGTATCAAATAGGTCATGTTGATTTTTTGTTGTTTACTTACATGACCATACAAATGTTTATGTGAACCTATTGCTAATTTTTTTTTTTATTGCTAATATGGAAACCCTGGTGATGTAGTGGTTAAGTGCTATGGCTGCTAACCAAAAGGTCAGCAGTTCAAATCCCCTAGGTGCTCCTTGGAAACTCTACAGGGCAGTTCTACTCTGTCCTATAGGGTCACTATGAGTTGGAATCAACTCGACGGCAGTCGTTTTTTTTTTTTATTGCTAATATAGCATTCCATTTAAATGCTAATAACAATAATACACAGTGAACACCTTTGAAATACATGTCTCTTGAGTGCTAGCATTTGAAATTCTGATGAAATAGTTTCACCTAGTTCAGATATGATCGAAAATTACCCTCTATTTTCCATTTAAAAAAATATAGTCACAGTATATACAGGATAAAATAGACAACATTTAGATGTAAAATGAATACAATTTAAAACACTGAGGGGGAAATTAATATTTTATAAAAATGAAACGACATGGCATTTCTACCTGGCTTAATGCTTAAAATAGTCTCTGATTTTGAAGCATTTAATTATGCAATGAATTCGGTGAATATAGCCAAAATTATCAAATAATTCTCATTGAAATGAAATTAAAAGTAGTAAAATTATTAACAAATATTGAGAGGCTATGTAGGAAGGCATTCAATGTCATTGCTTAAAAAAAGTATGTTTCCATCTAAATCTTAAAAAAATTAAAGTTTCATGTGTAAACGAGTTTTTAAAAGAGAAAACATTTATTTAACAAAGCAGACACTAAAATATTCAGAATATATGCATTCAAAGAATTTAAGGATGTCAAGAAAACAACAAATTTAACTCCACAATTAAGAAATAATTTAAGAGAGACTATATGAATTTAAATCAGCTGATGCAAGGAGGGCCGATAGGGGATAAAATAGTCTTTAATTATCTGAAAGGGAGAAGAACAAACTAGTTATTCTTTACTCTGATGGCAACCTAGGAAGAAAATGTTGACTTGTGAGAAGTTTAGGTTAACAAACCAAATCCAAACCTATTGCCGTCGAGCCTAGACATAAGAAAACATTCTCCAACTCTAATGCATGTTGACATAGAAACAAGGTGCCAAGTTTATCTGCCAAACATTTAATATTGACTTTAATATTTGGGAATGCGGATAGATTTTTATAAAGTACATAAATGTACTGTGTTCCTGTGACTACTTCTTTTCTCCCTATACTTCTATTTAGGTGAAAGCCAGAAACAAACAATAAGCTATCACAGAAGACAGTGGTATATATGCCAGATGTGAAAATCTTGGACAGATACGTTATCTCAGTTCTCAAACTTCCAGTGTCCCTTTTCCTTATTCCCTATTCCCCCAGGTTCTGAGGGTGGTCCTTAGAGTGAAAAATAAAATGTTTCAAAATTATTTCCTGCTAAATTACCACACTGGCGATATTTTAGTATAGAATGACATCACTCTACCTGAGGGAAAAGGGTAAGAGATTTCCAGGAAAGGTACTATGTATTAAAAAAAAAAAAAAAGAACTGCAAAAAAACCTCTCCTTTTTGGCACTGAAATTCTTATTTACATAGAATCCTACAAAGATTAACATACATATGCAGAAATTCAGGCAGAATCTTTTTACCTTACTAAACTTTTTATTTTCCTTGAAAAGTTGGATTATACTGAGTGATATCATTGACCTTTTATATAATGTCTACAAACATGTCTATATTGCAATATAAGAAAAAAAAAATTTTTTTTAGAACATGAAATAATGTATAAAATGTATCTTTTAATTCTATTATAACACTGCAGTGTGATGGATCACTTTTATATGGCCTTTCTAGCCATGGTCATGTAATTCCCATCAAATGACTGGGTGGAACTATGCATGCAAGGTGTTTGTGGCCCACCAAGGTGACTGGATAGCTTGTTAATAATTCAAATAAGTTGTATGGCACCCTTGTGGGGGGTGTGACTATGCAAATAATGTGTATGGAACCCTAATAAGGGGATTGGTCAGTTTTGTCATCCTACTAGGCTTAAAATGAGCCATCCTAGAGGCAGAAAGGAAACCCTGGTGGCGTAGTGGTTAAGTGCTACGGCTGCTAACCAAAGGGTCAGCGGTTTGAATCCGCCAGGTGCTCCTTGGAAACTCTATGGGGCAGTTCTACTCTGTCCTACAGGGTTGCTATGAGTCAGGATCGACTTGATGGCACTGGGTTTAGAGGCAGAAAGAGGGGACCTCACTACCACCAAGAAAGAAGAGCCAAGAGAGATGCGTACTTTGGATCCAGGGTCCTAGACCCAGGAAAGAGAGAGCTGTAACACTGAAAAAAGATGGCACAAAATGGTGAGAACCACCAACAGCAGTATGAGGAGACTGGCAGGAGGTGGCACAGTGGGATTACCAGCCCACAGAAAAAGAGAGCTGAGTGCCTTCAGGCTGAGGCTTACTAGAGGAGTGGGGTGCCTCTGGGCACTTATCAGTGGAGCTAAAGAGCTTTGTAATACTTTCCCAAGCAGGGTAGAGGCTGGGCCAGCCCAAGAGGTCTGAGAGGCCGAGAACCAAGGAAAGGCCAGCATTTGGGCATGGCCAAGAAGCTGTCCTGACTGAAGAACTGTATCCTGAGTCGTTCCTGATTCTGAATGTAATCTGGTGCATCCCTAATAAACCCCATAATTATGAATACTGTCTGTGAGTTCTCCATGGCCATTGCAACGAACTATCAAATCCAGCAGAGGAGCAGAGAGTGCTGTCATGGGAGGGATGACAGGTGTAGGAATTGGGAAATAGTTTAGAGGGTGGAGGTATGTTGGACCTCTGTGTCATAGGTGTCAACTTTGGGCTGATGCTCATGGTGATTCTCTCTCCTCCTTGTGAGGTTAGAGGGGGTCAGACACCTTTGCACCATCATTTTTTACAGTTGGTTTCAAAAGAGGGATTTGTTGCAATGGCTCCAGACTCCTGGAAGCATGGGACTTGGAAAGAGAAAGAATGAAGGGGTATGGGAAATAAAACGTTTGATTCTTAGATGGTTCCTTTGGTTGTTGTTACCCGTAATGGCTGAAAAGAAAGTAAGAGCTATTATGCTGAGGAGAGAAAAGTCGCGTCTGGAGTGGCTTGGGGCAAAAGCCAAGCTGGTGAAACAAGATGATTGATAGGGGCCAGGGACTTCTGGTTCCACCCAGCCAGAGGCCTAAGGCCATATGCGTATGAATGGAAAGATACTCAAGGGGTAGAGAAGAGAAGATGAAACTAGAATGTTTAAAAAGGTTTAAGTGTTTATTTGAATGTGCTGGTAATACTGGATATTTCTCCTATCTAGTGCTGTAAAACAGACCTAAATGTACGATGGAAATGGATATTGGGTATTAGAGATAACAGAGAGCTTGTAACTCTGCCTTCAGCCAATATTTGATTGAATATGCTAAAAAGGGAACTATGGTTTGCCCAGAAGAAAGACAGGCTATTGGTTTGAATGCAATAGCCCTGTGTATAAAGTATTGGGGACTTAGGTCAAAAACCTGAGCCCCACTCAGCATTTTTCCAGTCAGGAAACTTGCATTTGGAAAGACAATGCAGACCCACCCAGAACTGTTGAGAGAGCAGGAGATTTGCATTTGAAGGAAGGGCCTGCAATAAAAATTAAAAAAAAAAAAAAAACACTTTTGCTTTTTTGAACTGCAAGCAAGCAGTTTGCCTTAGGATGCATTGAGGCAGGAAAAGTCTGTGCACATCAGAAGAACTCCCTTCTAGGACTGGAAGGTAAAGGGAGCTAGCAAGTAGACAGCCTGATGTGTACACCTCAAGTGACCATCTGGGTCCACTCAATGAGTGAAAGTGGGGCAAGTGCAGCATAAAGAGATGGGCTGAGTTTGGACATGTTCCATTGGCACTCTTTGACCTAGCCCATGGGGGCTAGACATGAGAGAGAGAAGGGGCTGGCTGATCTGAAGTGCAGGGAGTTGTGTAGACTCCTGAGCCTAAGGGTGGTGTCCTTTGACCTAGCCCACGGGGGCTAGGGAGAAGAGAGAGAGAAGGGGCTGACCAGTCGGAAGTGCTGGGAGGTGTTTGGACTCCCCAGCCAATGGCTGGTAACAGTTGACTTAGCCCACAGGGCTAGGGATGAGCTGATCAGAACCTGGCCAAATGAAGAGAGAGGGAGATGTTTGACACCGTGAGCTCATATGAATTGCTGCAATTTGATGGCTTGCTCTGGGCTAGACTTTGCTTATGGATGCAGATGTGCCAAGTTCGAACCAGAACAGAAAATTCTATAGATCAAAGCACATGCTTGTCTTCTTAGAGTACTGGTTTGATAAAAACCAAAACCAAACCCATTGTCATCAAGTCGATTCTGAATAGGGATGGGCAATTTAGAAATTGGCTATCTAAAATGGGGCGGAGGGGGAGAAAAAGGCATGAATTGGTTGGCTTACTTGCCTTCATGAGTGTGATTACACTCAAAATGAGGGAGACAAGGGATGATCCCTACTGAATAGATTTTTCTTTTCCTGATAAGTCTGTGGAAGAGAGCGTGAGGGAAGATGCTGACAGGACTATATGATTCAGTTGTGAGTGTTGATTGTTAACAGAGTTAATTGTGATTCTAAAACTGTAATTGTAGAAACAGTAGCTGTGAAAGAGTGCACTAATGGGGAGGCACAGCTGGACTGGGGAACAGTGGCCAAACTTAAAAGTCATTTAAAGATTTTGCTATGCTGATACAGCATGAGGCTCAGAGCAAGGGAATAATATTCTCTCAGTTAAATTTATCAGAGACCGGAAAGGATGAAGCCAAGATGACTTTTGGAGAACCTGACCATATCAGATGGACACCTGCAGCATACCTGAATGGCTGATACCTCAGTAACCTCACCCTGAGAACTGTTTGCCCTACTGAATTAACAACTAATCAATTGTTGGTAACTGTTTTGGACTGGAAAATGATTGGGAAAGGGAAGTTATCCTTCAAGTATGAAAGAACCATGACTAGAAAAGTCAGTGGGTAGCCTGCAGTATGAAGGATTGCTTTTATGTCGCCTTTCTAGCCATGGTCTTGCTACTCCCACCAAATGATTGGGTGACATTATGCAAATAAGGTGCTCGTGGCCCACCAAGCTGATTAGATAGCTTGCTAATAATGCAAACAAGATGCATTGCACCCTTGTTGGGGTGGGACCATGCAAATAATATGTACAGAACCCTAAATGAGGGGATTGGTCAGTTTTGCCACTGCACTTGGCTTAAAACAAGCTGTCCCAAAGGCAGAAAGAGGGGGCCTCACTACTACTAACAGCCAGGAGCAGAGTACATCCTTTAAATCCAGGGTCCCTGTGCTGAGAACCTCCTAGACTCTGGAGAGAGAGAGAGCTGTAACACTGAAGATGGCACAAGACAGGGAGAAGCAGAGGCAATGTGGCAGAGAACCGGCAGCAGCAGAACCAGGAGAACAGCAGGAGATGGCACAGTAGGCTTCCTGGCCCATAGAGTGAGACAGCTGAGCACCTTCAGCAGGAAGCTTGCTGGCAGAGTAGGGTGCCTCTGGGTACTTGGTGGAGCTAGGCTCACTGACCCACAGAGCTAGAGAGCTGTGTACCGTCAGGCCGAGGCTTACTGGTAGAGTGGGGTGCCTCTGAGTACTTATCAATGGAGCTAAAGAGCTTTGTAACATTTGCTCAAGCAGGCAGAGGCCAGGCTAGCCCAAGAGTCCAAGAGGCAAGGGCCAAGAGGCTGAGGGCCAGGAGGAGATCTACACAGCCAAGCAGCTGTCCGGACCAAACAACTGTATCCTGAGTCATCACTAATGTAAATTATAACCTGGTACTTCCCTAATAAACCCCATAATCATGAGGATTGTCTGTGAGCTTTGCATGACCATTGCAACAAATTACTGAACCTAGCAGAGTAATAGAGAATACTGTGGGAGGGATGGCTGGTGTCAGAATTGGTAAAAAGTTTGGAGGGTGGAGGTATGTTTGACCTCCGCCTCCTAGAAGTCAGCCTTGGGCTGATGTTAATTGTGCTTCTCTTTCCCCCTCAAGAAGTTAAAGGAGGCCAGATGCCTCCGTCCCACCACTTTTTACAAATACCAACACAAATCATGAATTTCAAGGGCAGCATTAGAGTTAGGCTCCAAATATAAATATATTTTCCAAATGGTTTGCCAGAAATTTTCTGAGCAACTGCTTTTTCAAACTGAGTTTTGGCAGACTCATAATCTGTAAGAGTCAAAAGTAGACTTTTAGTCTTATACATTTCAATTATCTCATAAAACCTAGATACTTTCTGGCAAAGTATTTATGGTCGCCTGTAAACCTGGAGTTAGTAAAGAAATAAGGGAATTAAAAAAAAATGTAATAACCAGTAGTTTCTGATGTCACCCTGATTCCAATCCCAAGGTAAAAAAAGGTCACTGGAAACATTAAGAGTTGTCGTTAGGCATAATTGACTTGATTTTGACTTCTAGTGACCCCACGTAAAAAAGTAAAACTGCCCCATAGGGTTTTCTAGGTTGTAATTTAATCTTTTCAGGAGTAGGTCGCCAGGCCTTTTCTCCCATAGAGTCTCTGGGTGGGTTCAACCACCAATCTTCTGTTTAGCATCTGAGCATTTAAACATTGTGCCACCAGGGATACTTCATTGAAAATTAGACAACATATTTAAAGAGCCAGGCCAAAAAGCAAATAGTTTCAAACCTATGAATGACATTTCAGACAAAGATTTACTACCATAGGATATATGTTGAGGAACTAGCCTTTGATTGCCTGTTCCCTGAAATAACAAAGCAAGTTACAAGAGAACAATGGTAGTACAGGGAATTGTTGACAGTGGAAACAAAACAGTATCATGAGATTTTCCAGTCTGTGGTGTAATGTTATCTAATGATAGAATTTCTCACCATTCTTTCATCGAACCAAAAACATCCATGAGAGAAAGCTGGAATAGTGAATGCATTTGTTAAAATATTAGCGTGAGTTTTATTTTGGGACATAACTTTAAGTTGGGAGGTTTTTTTCAAATAGAGTTGTGTGTGTTTGTGTGATAAATTACCAAGGATTCAATTTTTCTGACTCAAGCTTCTTAGAAGACTTGGGTTATTTTACACCTAAAATCACAGTGGACACCTGATTAGCATTTAAGCTAATTAGTTAATTCAACAATAGGTATTGAGTACATACTGTACAGCAGACACTATGCTACCAGTGGTGTACAGTAGTGACCAAAAAAAATAACGTGGCATCTGTCCACAAAGAGTTTATAATCTAGTCTGCTTCATAGAAATTCTCATATAATCCCAGCAGAAATTTGATGAGGACTGGTGTCTACATATCGCCCACTAAGTTACCTCTGCCAAAGTTGAAAAGTGAAACTTTTAACTCAGAATCTTGATTTTTGTTATCATTTTGACAGTGGACTCCATCTACTAGGGAAAACACATCAACCAAGTTCAGTGAGACTGTTTCATTAAATTAGAATGCCAATATAATAATTTAAATGAAAAGCGTAACTGCCATATATATCAAAATTCTTATGAATGCTTGAAGAGCACATTGTTTTCCTGTAGGTAAAATATACACAAATCATCAAATCAATACCATTTACAGTAGCCCCCAAGAAGGTAAAATACTTAGGAATAAATCTTACCAGAGATGTAAAAGACTTATACAAAGAAAACTACAAGAAACTGCTGCAAGAAACCAAAAAAGACCTAAATAAGTGGAAAAACACACCTTGCTCATGGATAGAAAGACTTAACATTGTAAAAATGTCTATTCCACTAAAGGCAAACTATAGATACAATGCAATTCCGATCCAAATTCCAACGGAATTTTTTAATGAGATGGAGAAACAAATCACCAACTTCATATGGAAGGGAAAGAGGCCCTGGATAATAAAGCATTACTGAACAAGAAGAACAAAGTGGGAGGCCTTACTTTACCTGATTTTAGAACCTATTATACGGCTACAGTATTCAAAACAGCCTGGTACTGGTACAACAACAGATACATAGACCAATGGAACAGAACTGAGAATCCAGACATAAATCCATCCACTTATGAGCAGCCGATATTTGACGAAGGCCGAAATTCAGTTAAATGGGGAAAAGACAGTCTCTTTAGCAAATGGTGCTGGCATAACTGGATATCCATCTGCAAAAAAATGAAACAAGACCCTTACCTCATACCATGCACAAAAACTAACTCAAAATTGATCAAAGGCCTAAATATAAAATCTAAAAGGATAAAGATAACAGAAGAAAAAATAGAGACAATGTTAGGAGCCCTAATACATGGCATAAACAGTATACAAAACATTATTAACAATGCAGAAGAGAAACTAGATAACTGGGAGCTCCTAAAAATCAAACACCTATGCTCATCCAAAGTCTTCACCAAAAGATTAAAAAGTTTACCTACAGACTGGGAAAAAGCTTTTAGCTATGACATTTCTGATCAGGGTCTGATCTCTAAAATGTACGTGTTACTGCAAAAACTCAAGTACAAAAACACAAATAACCCAATTAAAAAACAGGCAAAAGATATGAACAGGCACTTCACTAAAGAAGACGTTCAGGTAGGTAACAGATACATGGGGAAATGCTCACGATCATTAGCCATTAGAGAAATGCAAATCAAAACTACAATCAGATTCCATCTCACTTCAACAAGGCTGGCATTAACCCAAAAAACACAAAACAATAAATGTTGGAGAGGCTGTGGAGAGATTGGAACACTTATACACTGCTGGCGGGAATCTAAAATGGTACAACCACTTTGGAAATCAAAATGCAGCTTCCTTAAAAAACTGGAAGTAGAACTAACGTAATAAATAAATAAATAAATAAACCAAACCCGTTGCCATAGAGTCAATCCTGACTCATAGTGATCCTATAGGACAGAGTAGAACTGCCCGATATGGTTTCCAGGGACTGACTGGTGGATTCGAAGAGCTGAACTTTTGGTTAGCAGCCATAGCTCTTAACTGCTATGCCACCAGGGTTTCTATACTACCATACAATCTAGCAATCCCACTCCTTGGATATATTCAAGAGAGATAAGTGCCTTTACACTAACAGATATATGCACACCCATGTTCACTGCAGCACTGTTTACAATAGGAAAAAGATGGAAACAACCAAGGTGTGCCCACCAACGGATGAATGGATAAATAAATTATGGTATATTCACAGAATGGAATACCATGCATTGATAAAGAACAATGATGAATCCATGAAACATTTCATAACATTGAGGAATCTGAAAGGCATTATGCTGAGTGAAATTAGTCATTTGCAAAAGGACAAATATTGTATGAGACCACTATTATAAGAACTCGAAAAACAGTTTAAACAGAGAAGAAAATATTCTTTGATGGTTACGAGAGTGGGGAGGTAGGGAGGAAGAGGGGTTTTCAGTAATGAGATAGTAAATGAGATAGTAGTTAAGAACTGTTTTAGGTGAAGGGAAAGAAAACACACAATACAGGAGAGGTCAGCACAACTGTACTAAACCAAAAGCAAAGAAGTTTCCTGAATAAACTGAATACTTCGAAGGCCAGGGTAGCAGGGGCGGGGGTTTGAGAACCATGGTTTCAGGGACATCTAAGTCAATTGGAATAATAAAATCTATTAAGGAAACATTCTGCATCCCACTTTGGAGAGTGGTATCTGGGGTCTTAAACACTAGCAAGCGTCCTTCTAAGTTGCATCAATTGGTCTCAGCCCACCTGGAGCAAAGAAGAATGAAGAACACCAAAGACCGAAGGTAATTATGAGCCCAAGAGACAGAAAGGGCCATACAAACCAGAGACTACATCAGCCTGAGACCAGAAGATCTGGATGGTGCCCAGCTACAACCCATGACTGCCCTGACAGGGAACACAACAGAGAACTCCTGAGGGAGCAGGAGAGCAGTGGGATGCAGACCTCAAATTCTCATAAAAAGACCCAGACTTAATGGTTTGACTGAGACTAGAAGTACCCCAAAAGTCATGGTTCCCAGGCCTTCTGTTAGCCTAAGACAGGAACCATTCCTAAAGCCAACTCTTCAGACTGGTATTGGACTGGACTATGTGATAGAAAATGATACTTGTGAAGAGTGAGCTTCTTGGATCAAGTAGACACATGAGACTATGTGGGCAGCTCCTGTCTCAAGAGGAGATGAGAGGGCAGAGGGGGCCAGAAGCTGGCCAAATGGACACAAAAATAGAGAGTGGAGGGAAGGAGTGTGATGTCTCATTAGAGGGAGAGCAACTAGGAGTATATAAAAAAAAAGCAAGGTGTATATAAGTTTTTGTATGAGAGACTGACTTGATTTGTAAACTTTCAGTTAAAGCACAATAAAAATTAAAAAAAAATACACAAGGAGTCAAATTATAAATAAAGTGTAGATTGCTGAACAGAGGATCAGAATAAGAAAAGCTATGAGTTTAAGTAAGCAAGATGCATTAATTGCCAGTGCTGGCAACATACATGGAGTATAATTGCTAGTTCACTTTAGAAATAAACTCTGGCCAATTAAAATATAAATTTTCTGTGTCAAAGAATAATACCAAAATTAGTAATTTTCATCAGCCTCTGTCAAAATGTGGTGATCCTTTCTGTTTATTTATTTGCTAAGACATTTCAAAAGAAATTGTGAAGTAATAGCATTTCTTCACGTGGTTCATCACATGGGTCCTCATAAAGAAAAAAAAAAGATGGAATAATCAGAGAATAATCATTCGTAGTTAAAGATTATCATGATTTCTTTGCATGTGCTTTTTAATTAAACTCTTTTTTGATAATTGTAGATTTACATGCAGTTGTAAGAAATAATTCAGAGAGATACAATGTATCTTTTCCTCATTTTAACCAATATTAACATTTTGTACAACTGTAAGATAATATCACAACTGTATATTGACATTGGTACAGGCAAGATACAGAGCAGTTGTATTGCCACAAGGATCCTTCTATTACCCTTTTATAGTCATTCTCTCCTTTCTCTCCCAGCCGCCTGTCACTTCTGTTTACCCTTTTTATAATTTTGTCATTCAAAAAAAATGTTATATAAGTGGAATAATATACAAACTTTTGGGATTGGCTTTTTTTCACTCAGCATAATTCCGTGGAAATTCATCCAGGTTGTTGCATATATCAATAGTTTATAATTTTTTTTTTATCCCATGGTATGAATGTACTATAGTTTATTTCACCATTCACCTACCGAGGTACATGTGGGTTGCTTTCAGTTTTGTGCTATTACAAATACAACTGCTATGAACATTCGTGTGTGAGTATTTGTGTGGACATAAGTTTTAATTTCCCTGGGATAAATGCCCAGAAGTGCAGTTGCTTGGTCATGTGGTAGTGGCATGTTAAGTTCTGTAAGAAACTGCCAAACTGGATTCAAGAGTAGTTACGCCATTTTATTTTCCCACCACAATGAATGAGTGTTCTTAGTTCTCCACATCCTCACCAGCATTTGGTATTGTCACTTTTTTTTTTTTAATTTTAACTATTCTGGTATGTGTGTAGTGATATCCTGCTGTGGTTTTAATTTCCATTTCCCTGGTCCAAAAAAAAAAAAAACAAACAAACAAACCCAGTGCCGTCGAGTTGATTCTGACTCATAGCGACCCTATAGGACAGAGTAGAACTGCCCCATAGAGTTTCCAAGGAGCGCCTGGTGGATTTGAACTGCCGACCCTTGTGATATTGAGCCAATATCAATAGTAATATTGAGCCTCTTTTCCTGTGCTTATTTGGCATCCATGTATCTTTGATGAAATGTCTGTGCATGTATTTTTCCTATTTTCTAAGTATTTTGTTTGTTTTTATACTTTTGAGTTTCCAGAGTTCTTTATATATTCTAGATCCTAGTCCTTTGTCAAATATGTGGTTTGCAAATATTTTCTCCTGGTCTGCAGCCTCTCTTTTAATCCTCTTCAAATAGGTTTTTACAGAGCAAAATCTTTTCATTTTTGATGAGCTGCAATTTATCTTTTTTTTTTCCTTTTATGGATTGTGCTCTTCTGGTGTCAAGTATAAGGACTCTTTTACCTAAAAGTATTATAGCTTTATACTTTACATCTAAGTCCATGGTCAGGTTTGAGTTTTTCGTTGTTATTGTTATGAATCTTCAATTTTTCCAGCACCATTTGTTGCAAAGTGTGTTTTTCCTCCATTAAATTCCTTTTGTGCTTTTGTTAAAATCAGTTCTTGTAATGTTGTTAGGTTCCATCAAGCAGGTTCTGGTTCATAGCGACCCTACGTACAACAGAACGAAATACTGCCCAGTCCTGCACTGTCCTCGCAATCGTTGCTATGCTTGAGCCCATTGTTATACCCAATGTATCAATCCGTCTCATTGAGGGTCATCCTCTTTTTCCCTGTCCCTCTACTTTAGCAAGCATGATGTCCTTCTCCAGGAACTGGTGGCTCCTGATAACATGTACAAGATACATGAGAAGAAATCTTACCATCCTTACTTCAAAGGAGCATTCTGGCTGTACTTCTTCAAAGACAGACTTGTTTGTTCTCCTGGCAGTCCATGGTATATTCAGTATTCTTTGCCAACATCAATTCTTC
This sequence comes from Loxodonta africana, assembly GCF_030014295.1. Taxonomy (NCBI): domain Eukaryota; kingdom Metazoa; phylum Chordata; class Mammalia; order Proboscidea; family Elephantidae; genus Loxodonta; species Loxodonta africana. The sequence continues at coordinate 101,695,665 of NC_087369.1, forward strand.
TTCGGTCTTCCTTATTCACTGTTAGTTTTCACATGCATGTGAGGCAATTGAAAATACCATGGCTTGGGTCAGGCGAACTTTTGTTCTCAAAGTGATGTCTTTGCTTTTTAATACTTTAAAGAGGTCCTTTGCAGTTGATTTGCCCAATGCAATAAATACATCGTTTGATTTCTTGACTGCTGCTTCCGTGGGCATTGATTGTGGATCCAAGTAAAATGAAATCCTCGACAACTTCAATATTTTCTCTGTTTATCATGATGTGGCTTATTGGTCCAGTTGTGAGGACTTTTGTTTTCTTTATGATGAGGTGCAATCCATACTGAGGGCTGTAGTTTTTGATCTTTATCAGTAAGTGCTTCAAGTCCCCTTTACTTTCAGCAATCAAGATTGTGTCATCTGCATATGGCGGGTTGCTAATGAGTCATCCTCCAATCCTGTTCTTCATAATATAGTCCAGCTTCTCAGATTATTTACTTAGCATACAGACTGAATAAATATTGTGAAAGGATACAAACCTGACACACACATTTCCTGACTTTAAACCAGGCAGTATCCCCTTGTTCTGTTCGAATGACTGCATCTTGGTCTATGTACAGGTTCCTCATAAGCACGATTAAGTGTTCAGGAATTCCTATTCTTTGCAACGTTATTCATAATTTGTTATGATTCACACAGTCAATGCCTTTGCATAGTCAATAAAACTTGGGTAAAGAGCTTTCTGGTATTCTCTGCTTTGAGCCAAGATCCATCTGACATCAGCAAGGATATCCCTCATTCCACATCCTCTTCTGAATCCAGCTTGAATTTTTGGCAGTTCCCTGTCAGTGTACTGCCACAGCCACTTCTGAATGACCTTCAACAAAATTTTACTTGCCTGTGATATTAATGATCATTTACGCATTCTGTTGGATCACCTTTCTTTCGGATGGGCACAAATATGGATCTCTTCCAGCCTGTTGCCAAGCAGCTGTCCTCCAAATTTATTGGCATACATGAGTGTGCACCTCCAGAACTGCATCCATTTGTTGAAACATATTAATTGGTATTCGGTCGATTCCTGCAGCCTTCTTTTTCACCAATGCCTTCAGTGCAGCTTGGCCCTTTTCCTTCACTACCATTGGTTCTTGATCATATGCTACCTCCTGAAACGGTTGAATATCGACCAATTCTTTTTGGTACAGTGGTGCTGTGTATTCCTTCCATCTTCTTTTGATGCTTCCTGTGTCATTCAATATTTTCCCTGTAGAATCTTTCACAATTGCAACTCGAGGCTTGAATTTTTTCTTCAGCTCTTCAGCTTCAGAAATGGTGAACGTGTTCTTCCCTTTTGGTTTTCTAAGTCCAGGTCCTTGCACATTTCTTTATAATACTTTATTTTTCTTCTCAGGGTGCCCTTTGAAATCATTTGTTCAACTCTTTTACTTCATCATTTCTTTCATTTGCTTTAGCTACTCTATGTTCAAGGGCATGTTTCAGAGTTTCTTCTGACATCCACTTTGGTCTTTTTTTCTTTCTTTCCTGTCTTTTTAATGATCTTTTGGATAATTCTAGTGGTTCTCATATAGCATGTCCAATAAAGAGTTAGCCTGAAGGTGGTTTTACAGGCTTTTTATTTGACAATACTAGAACTAGGCAGGGTAACATTCCCCCAAACCCATTGCCATGGAATTGATTCCAATTTATAGCAATTCTGTAGTACAGAGCAGAACAGCACTATAGGATTTCCAAGGAGTGGCTGGTGGATTTGAACTGCTGACATTTAGGTTAGCAGCCCAGCCCTTAACCACTGTACCACCAGGACCCCAACATTCCCCAGTCAGCACAATATTCATTCCTATAATACATTCAGATAAAGTAGATGCAATCACTTTATGTAAATTCTTCTTAAACATTGCTGTTTTCATCCAAACTGTTCTTTTCCACCCCCTGACCACTTTACTCATTCATATGTATGTGGCCTTAGGTCCCTGACTATGGGTCAAACCAGGAAGTCTTGGCCTTATGTTGATTAACCTACCAGGCCTTTGTCCCAAGACATTCCAGGTTGGGGCTTTTCACTCTCTGCTTTATTTGCCCCATTTCTCAATAACCCTTTGAAAGTTTCTACCCTGCTACAGCAAGAGTTCCTTGACTTTCCCTTCTGTCTTTTCTCACCATTCCCTTGAAAATCAATCTAGCCCACTTTGTTTTCGGTTGTTTCAACAAAACTTTTCCCTTTGGAAATGGCTCAGAGTATGGTGGCTATACCTCAGGCCAGTCAGAATCCAAACCTATCACATCTCTCTCTTATTTTCATTTTGGCTACTACCAATAGCAATAACCAATGGATTGTATATTCTGCATTTTCCTTGTTATTTTACACTTTTCTATGTATCCAATGAGACAACTCATAAGGAGTTAGATCCACCCCCTCTAAATTCCATCAGTAACTTTTTGCCTTTAGCAATCGATTACAGCACAGTTGCAGTTTGAAACCATAAGTGACTCAAAAGTTTCTCATCCCTCACCCATTCATTCTTTCTCTTCAAAACCCCATGTCTCTGTGAATCAGGGTCATTTGAGTGAATCTCATCCCCACTACCCATTATGCAGTAAGAATCAGCACGAATACAATCCTCAAAATGTGGAAATTGATTCAGTCCTCACATTCCCACTTCTCCATCCTTGTCACCAGCCACCCCTGCAGCACTTTCTCTGACCACAGCAATCCGGAGCTAGGTCAGTATTCACAAGTTAAAAGAGCATTGTCCTTCAGGCTGCCAAATAGGCAGAAGGTAGCCACAAGATTGGGGAGCTCACAAGACACCTCAACCTTCTGACCTGCTCGTGGCCAAATTGGGGCTGGTTTCCTACTACCCCTTCAGCATGCCAGCCACAGGTGCAGGAGTTCACATGACACTCTTACTTTATGACCTGCTGGCTCCTACAACCCCTCTGGTTTTGATAATTTGCTGAAACAACCTGCGAAGCTGCTGGGTGGGTTCAAATCGCCAACCTTTCAGCTAGCGACTAGTTGAAAACTGCTGGCACCACACAGGCACCATTTGTTAGTCATTCGGAAAATGCAAATAAAAACCACATTGAGATTTTACTTCACCCCTACTAAGATGGCTATGGGGTAAAGGACCTAGTTTTAACCCAAGTAAGGTGTCTTTGTCTTTGGATCCAGAGAAATATGCATCGGAGTAATTGGGGTGCCTGGTCTGGAACTTCCAGGCCATACCCAATAATTTGTCCTGATGAGTGGGGGCTGGCCAGACCAAAAAAGACTCACCTGGGAGGCTGATACCAACAAGACTCAGGAGGTATGATTTAACCTGCCATGCAGAACTGGCCAATAAAAGCCCTGGCACAGAGGCTCGGAGAGTTTTCTGGTTAATGAGAATATATGCATCCTGAAGGGTAGTGAATCACTTGGGACATAGAAGTTTTGAGTTGGGAACCCTCCCAAACCAGAATCTTCGAGGAAGAACCAACTGGCGACCTGCTCCTGTAAAGATTACAGTCAAGAAAATCTTATGGAGCAGTTCTACTCTGTAACACATGAGGTTACCGTGAGTTGGAGGTCGACTCAATAGCAGCTAATAACAACAATGACTAATGACCTTGAGGAGGTTTTCATGTTTTTTTGGCCATTGTGTTTCTTCTTTCCTGAAATGTTAATTCAAGTTCTTTGCTCATTTTTTAATTGGAGTTTGTCTTGTTGTAGGAGTTCTTTATGCATTACAATTATATACATAATATACAAATATTATATAAATATTATACCCTTATGAGATATAGAAACCCTGGTGGCATAGTGGTTAAGTGCTATGGCTCTTAACCAAGAGGTCGGCAGTTCGAATCTGCCAGGCACTCCTTGGAAACTCTACAGGGCAGTTCTACTCTGTCCTTACAGGGTTGCTATGAGTCGAAATCGACTGGATGGCAGTGGGCTTGGGGTTTTTTGGTTTTATGAGATATATAAACATATTGCTATTGAGTCAATTCTAACTCATAGCAACCCTATAGCGATCCTATAGGACGGAGTAGAACTACCCCATAGGGTTTCCACGGTTGTAATCTTTACGGAAGCAGACTGTCGCATCTCTGCCCAGTGGAACAGCTGGTGGGTTCAAACCACCGACATTTTGGTTAACAGCTGAGTGCTTAACCACTGCACTACTAGAGCTCCTTATCAGATATATAAACCCATTGCCATCTAGTCAATTCCAACTCATAGCGACCCTATAGGACAGAGTAGAACTTACCCACAGGGTTTTCAAGGAGCAGCTGGTAGATTTGAACGGCCAACCTTTTGGTTAGCAGCCGTAGCTCTTAACCACTACACCATCAGTTCCCCCCAATTTTTTCCCAGTCTGTAAGTTGTCTCTTTACTTTATTGATAAAGTACATTGATGAACAAAAGTGTTTAATTTTGATAAAGTCCCATTTGTCTATCTTGCCTTTTGTTGTTTGTGTTTTGTTGTCATATCTGAGAATCCATTGTTAAACACTAAGTCCTGAAGCATTATACTTATATATTCTTCTAAGAGTTTTATAGTTTTATTTCTTAAATTTATGTCTTTGATCTGTTTTGAGTTTGTTTTTGTGTGGTATGACGTATGGGTACAGATTTATTTTTTTGCATGTGGAAATCCACATTTCCCAGCACCATTTATTAAAGAGGCTATTCTTTCTCTATTGGGTGAATTTAGTAACCTGATAAAAAATCAATTGACAAATGATGTGTGGTTTTGTTTCTGGACTCTCAGTTCTATTCCACTGGTATACCAGTACCAGGCTGTTTTGATTACTGTAGTTTTATAGTATGTTTTGCAATCAGCAAGTACGAGTCCTCCTACTTTATTCTTTAACCAGGCTTATAAACCTGGAAGAAATAACACTTGGCTAAGGTGTATAATTCTTTTTTTTTTTAATTGCTAAATTTGATTTCCTATTTCGTTGAGGATTTTTTGTATAAATTCCTGAAAAATGTGGATCTCTAATTTTCTCTTTTTGTATTTTCTTTATCCATTCTGGGTATCAGAATGATATCGGCCTTATTTAATAAGTTGGAAGTTTTTGCTCTTCCATTTTCTGGAAAAGACTGTGCAAAATTTGCATTAATTCTTATTTAAATTTTGGTGGAATTCACCAGGAAACCATTTTTGCCCAAGGATTTCTTTTTTGAGAATTTTTAATTAAAAAACTTTAGTTTTTTTTTGTTGTTGTTGTTATGTTTATGGACCTTCTAAGATTGTCTGTTTGAGTGTTGGCAGTTTTTGGTTTTCAAGGAATTGGCCCATTTCTTTTAAGTTGTTGAATATATAAGTGCAAAGTTGTTTGAAGTATTCCCTTACTATCATTTTAATGGTTTGAGAATCTGCAGTAATATCCCTTATATCATTCCTGATCATCATTATTTTTATCTATTCTTTTTTTAATGAATCTTACTAAAGGCTTATCAAATTTTTTTTTTGAAGAATCAACTGTTTGTTTTATTGATTTTCTGTATTTTCCTGTTTTCAATTTTATTGACTACTGCTATCTTTACTATTTCCTTCTTTTCCTTTTTTTGTTTATTTTGCTCTTCGTTTTTCTATTTCCTTGAGTTAGGAACTTACATTATTTATTTGAGACCATTTGTCTATTCTAATGTAAGCATTTAGTGCTCTAAATTTCCGTCTCAGTACTTCTTTAGCTGTGCTCCACATTTTTATGTTGCATTTTCATTTTTATACAGTTCTATGTAATTTTAAATTTTCTTTGAGACTGCCTCTTTGACCCATTCATTATATAGATGTGTGTTGTTTAATTTCCACATGTTTATATACATTCCTGTTGTTTTTCTGTTGTTGATTTCTAGTTTGATTCAATTATGATCAAAGCACGTGTATGTATTAGTTAAATTCTTTTAAATTTGTTAAGATTTCTTTTGTATGCCAGGATATGGTGTATCTTGGTAAATATTCCTTGTACACTTGAAAAAACAAGTTTATTCTGTTGTTGGGTAGAGTATTCTATATATGTCAATTAGAGTTGATTGTGTTGCTCAGTTATATATCCTTGCACATTTTCTGTCTAGTAGTTCTATTAATTGGTGAGACTGGGTTATTGAAATAAAAAAAATACTCAACTATAATTGTGGATTTATCTATTTAGCTCTATCATTTTTTGTTTTCTGTGTTGTAAGACTCTATAGGGTTGCCATAAATCGAAACTGACTCATGAGCAGTGGGTTTAAGGCTCTGTTGGAGCCCTGGTGCTGCAGTGGTTAAGAGCTTGCCTGCTGACCAAAAGGTTGGCAGTTGAATCCACCAACCACTCCTTGGAAACCCTGAGGGGCAGTTTTACTCTATGCTACATGGTCGCTATGAGTTGCAAGCGACTCAAGGGCAGTGGGTTTGGTTTTGATTTGGAAGGATCTGTTGTTTGCTGTATATACTTTTAGGATTGTTATACCTTCCTGATAGGTTGATAGTTTTATCATTATCTAATGTCTCTCTTTGTCTCTAGTAATTTTGTTTACTCCGATGTCTACTTTATTTGGTATTAATATAGCTACTCTTGTTTTAATGATTAAAATATATATCTTTTCCCACCCTTCTCCATTCTTTTACTTTTAACCTACCTATGTTGTTGTATTTGAAGTGAGTTTTTTGTAGATAGCAAATTGTTGGATCATGTTTTTTAATCAATGTTGCCAATTTCTGTTTTTTTAATTGGTTTATTTAGGCCATTTACATTACGGTGATCATTAATATGTTAGGGTTTAAGCCTGCAATTTTATTATTTGGTGTTGGTTTCCTCTGTTTTTCTTTCTTCTCTTTCTCTTTTCCTACCTTCCTGGGGAATATTTGTATGTTTTTAAGAATTCCATCTTCATTTCTTTATAATGTTTTTGAGCATATCACCTACGAAGTTTTCTTGGTTATTTCTCTAGATAATACAATATACATACATAATTTATCACGATCTACATTTATTTTGTTTTACCACTTCAGGTGAAATATATAAACTCTACTTCCATTTAGGTCCTTTGTCCTCCCCAGTTTTTAAATGTAATTGTCTTAAATTCTGCCACATCAGATAGTATCATAATTATTGCTTCAACCATAAAATATAACCTAAAGTACTACTCATGAGAAGTAGAACAGTCTATTAATTTTATCCTTTTACCCTATTTTTTACCGATTTTGATATTCTTTCCTTTATGAATTTTCCAGAGTGTGTCATGAAACCTTGTAAGGACTAGCCCTGCCTGGCACCACATCAGTAAGACTCATTGCTTCTTGATAGGGGTGGAGGTTCAGGCCTCTGGACCCCAACTGACACTATCCTGGCGAGTGAATGTAAGCATAGCCTGTTTCTGCGGGCAGTCAGTGGAAGATGAGCTGCTTGCTTGGTCTGTCAAACACCACTAAGCAGGGGAATTGAATCACTGCTGCCTGCTTCTGCCGGTCAGGAAATGGAAGATTTACTCTCTGCTCGGCCTTGCTGACACAATCCTTCAGGAGTATCAGAGCACTGCCTCCTTCCGTGGGGGTGGAGGGTGTGATGAGAGATGGCTATTTCCCAAAAAGTTTCTGTTGTCAGGCAACCCTTTAACTGGTTCCTTGGTTAGGGAGAGTAGGGTTTTCTTGAGCCCTTTTTTTTTTTGTTGGTTGGATGCCTCTGCAGTGCCTTGTCCTATGTTGGAACCAATAAGGAAATCCGGAGGATTCATGACTACGTCATTTCTCAATCCCAAGGCCCCTAGGCTGTTTGCCTTCTTTTCATAATTCAGAGTATTTCTGTGCTTGTTTGTTGCTTTATATTCAGGGGCTTTTTTTTTAGTTGTAAGGCGGAGACACTGGGAGGAATGGAGGTACTCCATAGTGGTAGAACCAGAAGTCCCTACATGTGGTTAAAAAATAACAAAGCTCCATGCCAAGAATTAGAGAAAGGTATTAAAAAAAAATTATTTTTATTCAAGTCACTATAAGTAACAAGAACATTTGAAAAACAGGGGTCTATGAATCTTATAATATTGTAGATTTAGTAGCTCAGGAAATCATTTGATTTTTCTGATGAAGAATTGTTGTTGTTGTTGTTAGTTGCCATTGAGTTGACTTCAACTCATGGCAACCTGTGTGATCCCATGTGTGCAGAGTAGAACTGCTTCATAGGGTTTTCAAGACTGTGACCTTTCAGAAGCAGATTGCCAAGCTTATCTTCCAAGGTACCTCAGGGTGAGTTTGAACTGCCAGCCTTTTGGCCAGTATTTAACCATTTGTGCCACCCAGGCAACCCACTGCCGTCGAGTCGATTCCGACTCATGGCGACCCTGTAGGACAGAGTAGAACTGCCCCATATGGTTTCCAAGGAGCACCTGGTGGATTCGAACTGCTGATCTTTTGGTTAGCAGCCATAGCTGTTAAACTCCTTATGAAAAACTAAAACAACCCATATTTGGATTAGGTTTACCATGAGTTGGAATCGACTCAATGGCAACTAACAACAACAACAATAATGAAAAGTTTTAATCTTTTTTTTTTTTTTTGTAAATAGTTTTTCCCCAACATTACTTACAGACCAAAAATAAAAAGCAAAGGGATGAGTCTTCTTCAAAAGTTGTTTCGTTTTCCCCACCCTACTCCCCATCTTGTTTCTATTTTCACAGAGAAGAGCATCAGTGAAAGATGAAGTGAACAAATGGACCAAAGACTTTTCATTATACTTCTTAGCTAGAAGGAATAAAACTTACATGGATGATACAACAAATCCCAGCCATTCTCAATAGATCATGGCACATGAGGAAACTAGTAGGGCTACTGCATGTGAAATTCTGAAGTGCAAGAAGTCCATGAAACAGATCTATGAAACTGTTCCTTCTTGAAGTGGCTTGTCTGAAATTCTCATAACATCAATGTGATATAGTCTGATATATGAAGTGATAACTAGGAGCCTGGTCTATCAATCCAAGCCCAGGTCCTGTCCTCCCCCATCTATAACTCTTCCTCACCCATCTTCTCTGTATTCTGGAATGTCTGCCTTAACAGATTTTTTTTTTTAAACGGATGCTCTGTATTTGTGAGTTTGTATGTTTATCTGTAAAGATACAGGTATGTGCTCATTTTTTTTCATTAATATCTCATTACTAACTTACTAAGATTGTTGCTAATACTGTCGTCTGTCATATTAGGCAGTTTGCAGATATGAGCTTATAATATTTATCTTTTCATTTATCTGTATATTAACTAATTCAAATACCTTTGTGTTTTATAATTTTACATGCAAAAATACAGTATTGTAAATGATATTTTACAGCACGTCTGAACCAGAAGTGGAATCATATATTATTATGGATAATAAAAAAAAATTCTCTCAATTCCTCTCTACCACACTCTCTAATGTCAATTACATCATAAAACAGTTCTCTAACAAAAATATTAAATATGCCACAATGAATTGGTTTCAATTTTTAGTTGTTTTTTCTAAAAACATATCTATAGTCGCATTTTATTCCATGTCCTGATGATTTAATTCATGTTATCTCTGCAAAAAACATTCTTCTGTTAGAATGAATTTATAAGTATAGAATAGTAAAAAATAGGATAAATTTTCACATTTGGTTTGAGATCAGTGTTTATGCATCTGCTTTTTGCATATATTTTTATAAGATAAAATAGAAATTACTTATTCATCCATGTGGTATAAACCAAGTCTTGTCCAAGGTCACAAGGCTAATCATTGGCCTAGTGAGATAACAAATTCAAATGTGTTTGACACCATATCCTATACTTTCAAGACTGAATCATATAAGTTACGGAAATGCTCTATAATTGAGTCTCTATAATCGGATTATTTCTAATAGACACTCAATCCTCTTTCCTTTGTTATTCCCAGTTTTCACTTAGCATCTGCTACATACACACACATGCACATATACAGATGTATGTACAGATATACACAACCACACCAAGTCTCCTAATACTACCCTTTCGTTAACATTGATTAGTAGCACTTACTGATGTGTATTTACCAGGGCACAGGGCAACCCCTGACCTTTTCTTAGCATTGGGTACCCACTCTTACAACACTGCTCATTATTGCATCTCCTCAGAATGTTCTTTATTTAAAGGACAATAGGTTGATCTAATAGCCTAGGCAGGCAATAGTCTACCCCTCCCAAGCAACCTAATGTCTTACTTTTAAAGAAATGCACTCTTGTCCAGTGAGCCCTTAAGGAATGAGATTAACAGCGGGAATTTCATATACTGTAGCAAGACCCCTGAAATAAGATATTTTGTACTGGATGACCCAGTAGAAAAGAGAGGTTCGAAGACACAGGAGAAATACCAGAAAAAAACCCAAAATAAACCCTTTGCCATCGAGTCAATTCTAACTCGTGGCTACCCCAGAGTTAGAGTAGAACTGCACTCCATAGGGTTTTCAATGGCTATCATCTTGCAGAATTAGATAGCCAGATCTTACTTCAACGGTGCCACTGGTTAGATTCTAAGCACCAACCTTTCAGTTAGTAGCTGAGTGCAAACCATTTGCACCAATGTTTATGGAGGAAAACAAAGGAAAGGGGTTCCAAAATACAGATGGAAGGCCTGTCCTTACATAGGAGGAAGACAATAGAACAGGGTGAGGAAAGATTTGGTGGCGGGGCAATGAAGGTATTTGCATTATTGCCTCCATTAAATCCAGAAGACAAAAGTGTCAAAATTGTCATGCAAAATAAGGCATTGCGTTTGCCAGAGAAATGTTGTGAGGTTATATGGCAATGATGAGGGTTCAGTTGAGTTTGGTGACCATGAGGTTTTAGTAGTGATAATCTTCTTGCTGTGTTATTTTATTTTGGACTAACATTCAGCTCTCTGGATTGGGGTTTTGTCATAAGAGCAAGTGAAGCAGTGAACCATAGAATCTGAGATAGATTAAGAGTGAAGTGAAAGCAAGAGAGGGATAAGAGATAAGAAAATAAGCCATTGGGGTGCTTAATCATTGTAAGATGAAAGAAAATTCAGAGTGTGAATAGTTTAGAGAATAACCTGGAAAGATAAAAGATGTCGATCAAAGTAGAATGTTTGAACTAGTGATTTAGGGATTAGAACAGTCAAGGTAATGGCAAAATTCATGGTATGACAGTGAGAATAGGTGGCTGAGAAGTAGAGGAAGGGGTCCAGAAACTGAGACTAAAGGGTGGTGGATGTATTGTTCACCTGGATTTTGAAACCACCCAGAGTGGTGACAAGATTTGCAATTAAAAGGAAAACTATGACTAATGACAAATGATTCAGTGAATGAAAGGGAGTAGCTAGGTAGAGACTAGATTACAGTGATAAGAATGGGTAGCAGGTAATTATACTCGATGATGTGATACTCAAAGGAGCAATGATTTTTAAAAGTAATTGAGGGAGTAGTGGTTTAGAAGTGCTGGTGGAGACAAAAGACTATATTGAATTCATGTCCTAACACAAGGTTTTAAAATAATAGTAATAATAATAGCAACCACATTAAGACAACAATACTAACATCAACAATAAAAATAACAAATAATTATGTATTGCTTGCTATATGCCAAGCACTGTTCTAATCGCTTTATATACATTAACTCATTTAGTTCTTAAAATAGCATTATTATTTCTATTTAACAGATGAGAAAACTAAGACAGAAAAATTAAATAATGTTCACAAGGTTATGTAGCTAGTTTAGTTGCAATGAACAAAATATTAACTGAGTGATAATCTGATCAATTGTGGTAATCTACACAATTGTGACTAATAGTACCCGCCTATCAATTAAATGATATAAAAAAGATTTTAACCTATAGCATAAAAAGTAGAAGTTTTAAAATTATTTAGAAAAACATTAGGGCTAAGAATACATCATTTATTCCTCTTATTATAGGCCTAGCACAGTTCTAAAATTTAATTATTGTCTATATGGTCCAGGAGAACACCAAAAGAGATCTTTCATAAGGTTTTCAACTTAGTCTAGTCAGGTAATAAATATTTACATTTAGAAATGGTGGGTCGAAATATGCCCACATTATTCAAGCATGAAAACCCATTGCTATCAAGTCTATTTAAAGTAAAATCTCTCTTTGTGAATTTAATATACTGCCTTCACATTCCATGAAGACTTAATTTGAAGGTCCAACCTCTTATTTAATTCATGTAATTTCCATAAACTGCATAATGAAGGTCTGTCTTAGGGATTAAATAACTTGAAGGAGAAGAACGTTTATTTGAGTATATGTTAAAATGCGTAGCAGCAATGGGAAATCAAAATGTTTACTCACTGTTGGAAAGTCTGTGGCTGTGTCTGGTGGCACACAGAGACGAGCACAAGCTAGGTAACTCTCAGAGAGGAATACAGACCAACACAGCCTAGCTGCGTGGTCAACAGGCAACCGATAGAGCTCTCAAAATATTGATTGTTCCTATCAGCCCACAATTGCATGAGATCAATGTGCCAGCAAGCTATGCTGTGAAGCTTTTCAAAATTGTTCAGATACTATGTATGCAGACAAAGTCAAAGACATCACATGCAACAGTAAAAATATATTTTTAAAACTGATTTTTTTTTCTTTTTTTGTCATAAAAAAGTGTATGTACTCAAGCGTGGCATAATATCTGGGAACTATTAATTTTCATCTGAGTTTAATTAAAAGGCATAAAGGGTTTAAAAAGTAAATATTCATTGAAGAATATTGAACCAACTTATTTGAAAGTCATTTTGAAAATATTTTGTTTGGGCATTAGTTTATCATAAGTTTCTTTTCAGTTACATGATTGGTCTTTAGTCAATTATCAGCTCATTATAAGGCTTGGAAATCCTGGTGGCATAGTGGTTAAGAGCTATATGCCTGCTAACCAAAAGGTTGGCGGTTTGAATCCACCAGGTGCTCCTTGGAAACTCTATGAGGCAGTTCTACTCTGTCCCCTAGGGTCACTATGAGTCAGAATCTACTCGATGGCATTTTTTTTTTAATAGGGCTTAATTGAAATGACAGTAAAAGGAGAGGTGAACAAAAGGGCAAAGGGCATTTTTATCGATATTTAACTGTGAGCAAGGTAGCCTTCTTGCCATTAAAAGTATCAGACAAAATTTCTTCTTTCAGGTTTATGATATACAAAATTTCAATGCTGTAGGCTAGATTAAACATTTGTATGAGTGTTTCACATTTTATCCCTGACTTACTTATTATTGCTTATTATATCTTTCCCTGCCCACCCCAATATATTTTTCTCTACCTTCACCTGCCAACACACACATTTTTCAGTAATGGCCCTGTCATTTCCGTACATCCATACTTCTGAGAGATTGAAGAATAACACTTTATTGTCCAGGCAGTTTGTGGAATTCAATTTCTTGCCAGGTTGATTTTAAATTTTTTTCTACTTCCTAGTTACTTTCCCACAGGACTGAACTCTATTAATTTTTTTTTTCCCCTCAGGACTGAACCATATTTAGCTGGTCATGGGAGTGGTCCTAATCGCTCTTTGAAAATGAATTTTCACCAGAATGTATTTCATTCATAGAGAATGAAAACAATCATATGTTTATACACCATATTTTTTAAACTTTAAAATTTCTGTAGAATGTTATTAAAAAATCTTATTTTTAGTGGTATTCCATTTAGTCTGACTAGTATGCCACAAATTATTCTAAAACTTTATTTGGAACTTTTAACAATATATCCATGTTCTTTTAAGCTGTATTTTATACAGAGGCTGATAAAAAAAAAAAAAAAAAAAAACTATTATAGGGAAATTGTCTCTACCTTTTAGAATGTTTTACAAAATAATTTTCAAAAATAAATTCATGTTTTCATCTCTTAATCAAGTTTCAAACATGGGTAAGAATATATGAATTTCTAGTTTAGGCAGAATGATTTATAAATTCCAAAAGTGTCATTAAGGAGAAAAACTAATCTAGGGCATTGAAAACTATTGACATACACTTATAAGAGCATGAAATCTGTTTTTGATATAAGTGAACTTTTGATATACCATACATTTTTTAATTTCTTTCAGAAACCAAAATTTCTCGTTTACATTTCTGCATATGTAAGAGGTTATCAGGAAATCATAAATATAAGTAATATTTTGGAGTTTAAAACATCAAGATAAATAATTTTGACAAGGTAAGTGCCCTCATGGAACTTCCAACCTATGTTAAGAAAAAAACACACGTCTCTGAGTCAGAATCAACTCCACGGCAGCGGGTTTGGTTTGGTTTTGGTATAGATCCACTAGGAACCTGGGAGCACAGTGGTTACAGTTCTTGGCTGCTAACTGAAAGGTTGGTGGTTTGAACACACCAGCCGCTCTGTGGGAGAAAGATGTGGCAGTAAGAAAAAAAAGGCTTCAATAAAGATTAGTCTTGGAAACCCTATGGGGCAATTCTACAGTGTCCTACAGGGTTGTTATGAGTCAGAATCAACTCTATGGCATACAGCATCAACAACAACAACAACGTAGATACACTAGAAGTTGTGTTTCTCTCCTCAACTTCTCAAACAAGTTATCCAGGTTCATTTGAAGGAGTAATAGACTAGTTGTGGACACCAACTTATGGTTTTCTTGTTTTGGAAAGTAAAGAAGGCAAATATGTGGTTCATTCCATTTGTTAAACACATCTCCAGGTTTGGGGGTAAAGTAGTTAAGGGAACTTTGAGACAGACATCATTCATGTGTTCTAATTATTATGTTGAATAAAATTGGAAGGCTGTCTGAAGGCATTCAAAATCAATGCTATTTCGTTTATTTATTTCTTTTAGCCTATTAGCTGGAAATGCACTTAGAACACATAAATAAAATAATTATGGTGGTATGATATAATTCTAGTTTCTCAGAATTTTCCTTAAACTAAAAATCCATTATTGAAGAAGCATGTAAACAAGTAAATGAAAACTCCATAGTCGTGTTTTTTTTTTTTTTTGCCAAGGAGGAGAGGAAGCATGACATATTATCGAAGATGTTAACATGGCTGGCATTTGCCAGTTTATACTGCAGCATATGTGGGCACTTTTTACTTATGCTTCTGATAGTTACTCTGTCCCCTCCTATTTATCCCATAGTTTTCAAACTAATGTTTAACACAATGGTACCATCATGTCAACAATTCATGCCCTCCAGTTAGAGAAACTATAGTGGCTTCTGTCACCACACCAAATCCTAAATACTTCTGCTTGGTTTTTAAACTTTTCTCTTCCCCTCTGTTCCCATTAAAACTTCTGTTTAGTTCTATGCACAGTGCTTTCCATTTTCTTATTGTCTGCCTCTCTCACAAGTCTGAAGCTTTTTGAAGTCAGAGTTTACCTTATTTATTATTGTATCTCCAACATCAGCACTGTGCCTAGCACATAGTAGCACTTCAAAAATGGTGAATAAAATGAATGAAACAGTTCTCCACTCAAATTATCCAACCTATTTCCCCCTTTTCTCCAAGACAAGATTTTCACTTCTGTGATATTCACCTGCCACACAACATTTCACACTCACCCTGCTCGCTACCATCTTTACACCTTTAATCAGGAACATCGAAACACCCAATCCATTCCTCTACCTAGTTAAATCCTACCCACCTTTCTAGGGACCATGTCTAAACTCATGTCACATTTCCTTTACAAAGCCCTTTCTGAATACTTAAACCCAAAGTGAGAGTAAAGAGCGTACAGTTTAGCAAGGGAGAAGCAGCATGGAATTTATGGTGTTGTGAAAAGGGTAATTGCGATTAAATGTGCTTGGTCCTGTGCCATGTAGTCAAGGCACCTAACCCACAGTGGGCTAGAAGCAGAAGGAAGGACTTAGGCCAGACTTGTGGAAGGAAATGTTATTTAGCTTGGAGACCTGAAGAAGGGATAGAAGTTGAGGTTGAGAGAAACAGTTCTAAACCTTCAGATCTTCTTGAATAAAAGCCCAGAGATGTGAAAGAACAAGACACTTTTGAGCGACTGTGAAAACTTGGGATGATTAGAGTGCAGGTCATTTAAATGTAATGGAAAATAACAATCTGTATTTTATTAGATTTTAAGTTTAACTGTGGACATGGTGGAAACCCTGGTGGCATAGTGGTTAAAAGCTACAGCTGCCAACCAAAAGGTTGGCAGTTCCACTCCACCAGGAGCTCCTTGGAAACCGTATGGGGCAGTTCTACTCTGTCCTATAGGGTCCCTATGAATCAGAATCAACTCGACAACAATTTTTTTTTTTGGTGGACATAGTTATGCAAATAAATAGTTGATCTACAAAATTAATTAACATTTGAAGGTACATCCTGGACGGTACATTTGAATGTACATATTTGAGACTGCCTCAAAGTATTGGGAGGCAGCTAATGGAAAGAACCAGGGCTTTGGAGCTACACCAAGGAATTTGAGTTCTCATAGGAGGTTTCTTGTTAGACCAGGGATGTTAATAATTACTTCACAAGGATGTTTTAAAGACTGTTATATTTGTTATTCTGTCTCAAGTGTCAAGAATCTGGTATATATATAGGCAATCGACATATATTGGTTCTTTTCCTTTCCATGTTTCCCTAACAAACTTCTATAGAGTTACAATATTTTTTAAGCTACCAAAAACAACAAAAAGCAAATCTGTCGCCATCGAGTCGATTCCGACTTATAGCGACCTTGTAAGACAGAGTAGAACTGCCCCATAGAGTTTCCAAAGAGAGGCTGGTGGATTCAAACTGCCGACCTTTTGGTTAGCAGCTGAGCTCTTAACCACTGTGTCACCAGGGCTCCTTTTTAATGTACAGCTAATATATTTTCAGCTACACTGAAGCATACAAGGTCACTTGATTGCATATATATAACAAATTCCACACTGTTTCTGCCTTTTGATATTAAATATTTTAGCAAGCTGGTAATATTTTTAATTAGATTGTAATGATATTTTATTCTCCAAGGTAAGTATGCTACTGAGAATAAAGCCCAAGCTATATTTTAATAGCAACATGTGCCCAAGCAGTTTTGACGTTTGCAGGCTGTGATGTTGCAATTATTGCGTTACTTATTTGGTGTCTGTTTCTTCACTATTGTTTTGGAGAGGATGTGCCTATTCCCTTAACTGACAGCATCATTCAGCTTTGTTCTCCTGTTTTTTCCTGTGTATTTTCAACAATAGGAAGTTTTGAATGTTGTTTAACAACACGCTTGTCGGTGGGTTCATGTGTAATGTTTCTAACTGTATATATTTAACATTTGAGTTGTTTTTGAAATTATTATATTTAAATCATGCTTACTTTATAACTGTCTTTTGTCCTTGAAGAACTCTGAATAAAATTAGGGGCGTGCATTACAAAGTCACTACTTTAAGTATGGACTTGATTGCTGAATAAAATAAAATCACCATAGAACATTATATGAGAATCACAACATCTTAATAATAGGAAAAATGTCCTGTTTTAAAATTGCATCTAAACTACAGGGTGATGAGTTGCTGCTCTAGCCAGGCTGTTACCTCACAAATGGTATTGACAAATGAGCTACGTTTCAAGGTAGTATTTCCTTGGACATTATTATTGCAACTTAGAAATTCAGTTTTCCCACCAAATTATTTTTGGTCAATGCACAATTTACTTATCAAACAATCCTAGGTGTGGCACAAGGTATACAACATTAAACACAATGCATACAATCAGTCAGTATTTTTTCTTTTATTAATTAAGATACAAAAAGCAGGCCCAAAGGAGATACTATGACAACTCCAAAATACTCAAAATGGAGTCCATAAAAGGGCAAATATTTGTGTTTAATTTTTTATGTCCCAATTCATTTAACTCACCTAAGCAAACCAGACAGCTCATCCTTAAAGTCTGGCATGATAAATCTAAGTAATTCATTATGTATTAACTAATAATAGTTAATAAGTTAATAGTGAATTAACTATAATATGGAAAATAGGGGATTCTTGTGAGATATATGGATTAAAAAGCAAATGGAAATTATCAGTTCATTTGAAGAGAATAGTTTTAGTGGAATGTCAAGGGCAGAATTCACACCTCAGTGGACTGAGGAGTTAATTAGAGGTGAAGGGGTAGAAACAACAGTTTTGATTTTTTATTTATTTTTATTAATTTGACTTTGAAGAGGAAGAAGAGACGGATAATGGTAACTCAGTATCTCACACACATTTATATCTCATTTCTGTGCATAAGGAGTACTCAGTAAATATTGTTTAATTTACCCCTAATGGAAATGGAAATAGTGTGTTTAAAAAAGGACTAACAGTGATTAGAAATCAGTTACTCAGCAGAATTCAGCAGGGATCATAGTTACTAAAAGACAAATAAAATACTTCTGCTCTAAGTAGTCTGCTGGGAGAGTTTAGCTATCAGTGACAGGGCACATTGGGACTTCTGTGGATAAAGCACATTTTATACGTGTAGTGCTAACTGTGAAAATTGAAACTAAAGATAGAAATTCCTTAGAAAATCTTTTTGTGCATAAACATTAGAATTGGGGACCTAGTGGTCTAGTGGTCTAAATCTGCCATGTAACTGTGAACTCTGTCTTGACTATGTAAAATTATCCCAAAATGTTTTTGGCCTGCATAGAAATTTGTTTTGAAGAAGGAGAGGTTGAGAATTTGATCTACTAACAACCAATTTTAAGACTCAGAAAATCCAGATATATAGGATAGAAATCCACACTTAAAAAGGAAAGTAAATATTTAGAAAGGTTCTCATATTAAATTGCTTCTTGCCGATAATTTCCATTCATTCTTCAGTTAGTAAAACTTAACGGTTGCTCAGACTTCTCTATAAACCTCCAGAAAGAGGTAAGTGCTTAAAATTATTTCTATTACTACCAAAATTTTGGATAAATTTCAGTCTTCATATAATTAAACTATTCGTTACTTGTTTCAGAATGTTCATTTAATATAAAATTCAGTTTGATTTAAAAACAGCAATAATTTTAATTATCCATCTCTCAGGGACCCTAGATGAATATTTAAAATTTTTTCTGTTTTCAATCACCTCCTATACATGTGAAAGCTGGATGATGAATAAGGACGACAGAAGAATTCATGCCTTTAAATTGTGGCGTTGGCGAAGGATATTGAATATATCGTGGACTGCCAAAAGAACAAACAAATCTGTCTCAGAAAAGTACAACCAGAATGCTCTTTATAAGCAACGATGGTGAGACTATGTCTCACATACTTTGGACATGTTATCTAGAAGAAATCAGTCCCTGGAGGAGCATCGTGTTTGGTATCGGCAAAAAAGACGAAGACCTTCAACAAGATGGACTGACACAGTGGCTGCAACAATGGGCTTAAACGTAATGATTGTGAGGATGGCACAGAACTGGGCAGTGTTTCCTTCTTTTGTACATAGGGTCCTATGGGCCGGAACAAACTTGACAGCACGTAACAACAACAACAAGGGATCCTAAATGATTTTCTCTGTCATGATTTATTCTATAAGAGAGGCAATTGTTATCAATGAAAATTCTTTCTCTCCCAAGTTTGCTTTTCAAATTGTGGTGGGAATGAAGTGCAGTAAATAGACTGTTTCATATTTCTTAACTGCTGACTTATGCAAGCTTCAATTTATTTTAGCTTTAATTTTAACATGAGTCATTTATATTCTGTACTAGCGGTCTTCTTTAGATTTAATAAGTTAAACATAATATTTAAAAATTTTTATACATAAATCATGAAAACTATGATATAGTTTGAAGTGCTACAATATCTTTCAAGTCAAACTCATGCTGTTAAGCTTGCTTTGACAGCGTTAAGCCTCAGAACCCTTAATTTTCACACCTTAATTTAAAACACACACACTCCTCTGAACACAAATAATGATTTTTTGCTTTCTTTAGAAAATATTACAGCCACATTTTTATAGAAAACATTTACTCTAAGTATATTTTCAAAATTTATCTAGAAACAAATATATATAATTTAAGCTTTTGCCAAAATCCGAAGTTTGAGCTTATAAGTGACATAACAGTAAAGCACTGAGAAAATAAATGCAAGGATAATGTGCAGGGGTGGGAGAGTTGTCCATTTCTCGCTGGACTCTGTTAAAAAGAAGCTCCTTATATTTTTCTCTCCTCATGGACTTATGTAGTCTTCTCAGACACTGACAACTCTTCACCTTTATCTCTGATATGCAGAAAGGACGCAGACTTAAAGAATAATCCATAGTTAGAAGGCCTGGAAAATTAGCTAATAATGCTAGCAGCAATGGCACCCCTGACTCACCTCTTCCCTAGTATGTCAATCCCAGGTTCTTTCTGAAATCCGAAAGTTAGCATTTATAAACTTAACAAGCTTTTCTTTTATCTAGCTATCTTTTAATGTATGATTGGCATTCTGTTTGGGACAATATATAAATTCTTAAGATTGCAACTATCTGTGTTATTTTTTGCATATGAAAGCCATTGTTAACCTACCATCAGTAGAGCAGTCAGTAGTTCAGTTTCCAGTAAAGTTGATGGATCTGAGCTATTTTAGTCAGAAATCCTCACACAGTCTCTCTTATGATTAACGGCATGCATTTGAAATGAGAGGGCTGGTCTGTGACTATGAGACTAAGCCAAGCTAACTGGCCTACACAAGGATTAAATTCATAATTCTGGCTTCATTGACAGTATAAAAAACTGAACACACATATGCATACTAAACTAAGCTATTTTTCTCTCTAAAAACATTCCACACAAGGAACTAAGTGAAGAAAGGATTATTAATCACTTTTTAAAAGCTTCTATGCTTAAATCACATAAATATAATAAACAGAACTCCTTTAGAAGTATAGGATCCAATTGTAATGCTTGGACTAACACCCTGGAGAAAGACTTGATGATCACCATACACCAAAATAAATTCAAGGGAGACTGAAAAGACTTAAGTGTAGAAAGAAAACAAGCATGAGAGAAGGAGGGAAAAAGTGAGATTAGAAGGGAGGATGGAGAGGAAAGAAAGATGGAAGGAAGAAAGGAAATCTGAACAAAAACAACAACAAACACTAAAAGTATCTTTCTGATGATCTCAGTTTTAGAAAAAGACCATCTAACCACCAATAGCAGTTGAAGAAATCACAAAGGAAAAAGGTAATGTTTTTGATATATAAAAGTTAATTTACTATTGCCAAAATATAACACTGACAAGGATAAAAACATGGCTCTCATACAAATATTGAATGCACACATGTCAAAGATTATTAATTCATGAATGAGGAAATCAGGAAAATTTTAAGCTAGTTCTAGGAGCTTTTTTTGATTTCTAATACCAGGGATGCTTGGAGGAGTGGCTGATATAGCACAGGGGTGGGGGGTGGGGGGAAATTGTATGTATGTGTGTATATATATATATATATACATATGTACAAAATGAACCTGAAGCAAGAAATTTCAGGAGAAAAAACAAAACGAACCATGTCAAAGGGTAAGAGGAACCAACTGAAGGAGTTCCCGATAGCCAAAGCTGGAACAATTTGAGATTTGAGCAACAATTTTTTTTTTTTTATAGAGAAGTATCAGATTTTAACCCAAAGTATAATAGTCTATTAGGCGCTATGCTCAATGATAAAAAATTTTAATATAACAGAGCAGGACAATGCTATACTTCATTATGGCAAGATGTACACATAGGAAAAACTATGTAGATCAAGGTCAATAATTTAGTTTTAGAAACTATTTCATAATATTCTGGTAGGTGAAAATAAGGTGATTAGACAAAAGAATAATTTGAAAAAATAATTATTTGGTGAAATAAATTACTTTGTATGTAGAGGAGAAAACAATGAGAATGAAGAATAATTAAAGAATAGCTAAAAAAAGATCAGGAAAGCAACTTGGAAATTGATATAAAAGAAAATCTAAAATTAAATATTCCACTTATGAGTAATAATGCCCAATGTAATAAATATAAAAAATTAAAAAAATTACAGCATTATCTTGGCAGTTAAATTTTAGCCAGTTAAACTTTAATAGTTATCGTAAATGCCAAATGTGTAAGGTGTGTAATTTTCCTTTCCCTTAGTTCAATAATTCTAAGATCCCTTATTTCACTCTGGATCTATCTATAATAGTCATGTTATTACCAGAATAAGGTTCTTGCCTCTCACTGGTCAAGAATGAGCAGGTAAGGCAAGTAGTTTTCCACAGGAGCAAAGCTTTATTGAAGAGGCTTGCAAGAGGAGAGGAGGAGGGCCTAGAGCAATGTTTACTCTCACCTCACAGAACAAAAGACAGGGCCAAGTTTTTCAAATTTCTTGGGCAGGAAAAGATTCATGTTTATTCATAGGCACAGGAGGGGATATGTTAACTATGGTGTGTGTGCAGCACCTTTGCAAGATGGCTCCTGCCCTGGAGGCCTCTGAGATTCATAGCAGGACTTATTATGGGGTGTCATGCCTGCACAGCCTTCTGCCCTCCGGGTTCTATTCCCTGGCTGGGGCTGTAGCCCCTCACAGCCCCTGGTGGGAGGTCACACAGTGGTCACAAGTGGATGTTCTGTGCATGTCCCCCGGGCCTGGTTTTCTCCAGCTGCATCTGAAAGGAAACTTTAAAGAAGTTTGTGGGCTGTTTTTAGATACCCTGCCCCATTGTTCTGGGGAATGGCTTTGTTTTTGTGCCCTGGCCCATTTCTTGTTACTTTGTTTGCAGATTTGGGGGCCCCTCTGTTCCTTGTCTTACTAAGTCTCTAGGTTCCACACTCAACCCCCATTACCTCCCTGAAAACAAAGAGAACAAACATCAATGAAACAAAGAAAATAAAATGGCAAGCTAGTGCTGACATGTCAATTATTAGATTAAATATAAATGGTCTAAATATACCAATTACACAGCAGAAATTGGCAGAGTGGATCAAAAATATATGGTACAACTGTCTATAAAGGAGGACAGCCTATATGCCTCAAAACAGAAAAGGCTTCATGAGAAGGACTTTGAAGGATGGATAGGATTTCAGCAAGTAGAGGTGAAAATAGAGGAAACAGTATGATCAAAGACAGACATAAAAGTGTAAGTTGTGTTTGGGATACAGTAAGTGGGTTGATTTGACTTGAACATAGAGTACATATAAGGTGGGAGATAAGCTATAAATATACATTGAATTATTGTTGAAAGTATAAACATTAAACTGAAGAATTTATGATCATTCAGAAGGTGGAGGAGAGCAAATTATAGTTTTGTGCAGGAATGTTTGAGAAAGGTTGATTGTACTTCAGAATCACCTGGGGAAACTATTAAAGAAATACTTATATCAGAACCCTACCCGAAGAATTTTTTATTTAGTTCAGCTTGGGTTGGACCCAGGCAATTGCCAGTATACATTAAAGCCAGTATATGTAAATGTGTATGAAGATTATATAATGTGTGTGTTTATGTATATATATATACACCAGTATTATCAGAGGGCTAAGGCTTAAATAATTTGTCAACCTGGCTGTGTGCATAATTTAAACTAATTTGGTCCTAATTTCCTTGACCTTCTTCTCTTCCACAGTACTCATCTGGAAAAATCTAAAACCTGATAAATACTCGTGGAGTTTTTTAAAAAACACAATTGAAAAGTCCCAGCCGGAGAGATTTTCATTCATTTGGTCTTGGGCAGATTTAAGCCATCTGTCCAACTAGGTAGCTTCACTGGTGATGATATGCCACTGGACCAGAAAAAAAAAAAAAAAACTGATTGACATTCTACCACTTCAGGAGGTGGCATATGATCAAGACCCAATGGTACTGAAGGAAGTAGTCTAGGCTGCACTGAAAGCATTGGAGAAAAACAAGTCTTCAGGAATTGACAGAATACCGATTGAGATGTTTTAACAAACGGATGCAACACTAGTCTATGCCAAGAAGTTTGGAAGACAGCTATGTGGCCAACCGACTGGAAGAGATTCATATTTGTGCCCATTCCAAAGAAAAGTGATCCAACAGAATGTGGAAATTATTGAACAATATCATTAATATCACATGCAAATAAAATTATGCTGTAGATAGTTCAAAAGTGGTTGCAGCAGTACATCGACAGGGGACTGCCAGAAATTCAACCTGAATTCAGAAGAGGACATAGAATGGGGGATATTATTGTTGATGTCAGACAGATCTTGGCTGAAAGTAGAGAGTACCAGAAAGATGTTTACCTGTGCTTTATTGACTATGCAAAGGCATTTGACGGTATGGGTCATAACAAAATATGGATAACATTGCAAAGAATGGGAATTCCAGAACTCTTAACAGTGATCATGTGGAACCTGTACTTAGATCAAGAAGTAGTCATTCACACAGAACAAGAAGATATTGTGTGGTTTATAATCAGAAAAGGTGTGTGTCAGGATTGTATCCTCTCATCATACTCGTTCAGTCTGTAAGCTGAACCAAATAATTTGAGAAGCTGAAATATATGAAGAAGGACTGGAGGAAGACTCATCAACAACCTTCTTGCTTGCTAAAGGAGAAGAGGACTCGAAGCACTCACTGATGAAGATGAAAGACTAGATTATACTTCACCATAAAGAAAACAAAAACCCACAACTGGACCAATAAGCCACAGCATGATAAATGGAGAAAGTATACTGAAGTTGTCAATGATTTCATTTTACTTGGATCCACAATCAAAATCCATGGAAACGGCAGTCAATAAATCAAATGACATATTGCCTTGGGCAAATCTGCTGTAAAAGACCCTTTTAAAATGTTAAGAAGCAAAAATGTCACTTTGATGGCTAAGGTGTGCCTGACCCAAGTCATGATATTTTCAATCCCCTCATATGTATGCAAAAGCTGGAGAATGAATAAGGAAGACCAAAGAAGAATTGATGCCTTTGAATTATGGTATTGGCGAAGAGTACTGAATATATCTAGGACTGCCAAAAGAAAGAACAAATCTGTCTTGGAAGAAGTACAGCCAGAGTGCTCATTTGAAACGAGGATGGCAAGACTTGGTTTCACATACTTTGGACGTGTTATCAGGAGAGATCAGTCCTTGGAGAAGGACATTGTGCTTGGTAGATGGTCGGGGAAAAAGAGGAAGATCCTCAACAAGATGGATTGACACAGCAGATGATTTAACAACGGGCTCAGACATACCAATGATTGTGAGGATGGCGCAGGACCAGGCAGTGTTTCCTTCTGTTGTATATAGGGTCACTATGAATTGGAACCTACTCGATGGCAGTTACCAACAACAACCACAACTACTTCCGTTTCTGAAGTTCTATGATTTTCTTATGCTCAGGCCTGTGTCAGATACTCTAGAGAATACAAAAGAAATAGAGAGGAAGGGACTCTAAAGTGATATTTGCCCCATTTTAGAGATTAAAAAGCAAAGGCTCAGAGGAGTTAACTAAATTGCCCATAGACATACAACTAGTAAGTGATAAAATTATAATTGGAATTCACCTCTGGCTTAACTCCCTTTGACCTTTCTTCTATTATATTCAGGAGGCAAAAGCCCCAACTCTGGTTAAACCCAGTTATCTGCTGATTCCTTACTTGTACCACAGCAGCTGAAGAAAAATACATTTTTGTCTACTGGCCTCATTTTAAATTTATCAGGACAACATTTATACAGACACTAACACTGCCAAAGAACACTACTACGTTTTCCTACTATGTTCACTTTTCTCCATCCCAAATTGTTTCTCCTCTTTCCTCAAACCTTCTACGCCTTCTCTTCCCAGCTCCCACTTGCAACCAAATGACTTTGTTTTATTTCATGGAGAAAATAAAATTATAATATCTAACACCTATTGGGATTTAATATGTTAACACTGTTTTAAGTGCTTTATATGTACTATATAATTGAATATTTACAGCAATCTTTGCTTCAATTTCCTGCAATTTTATAGAATAGAAAACTGAGGCATAGCAAAGGTAACTTGTCTGAGGTAGTTAGCAACTAGTAGAGCCAAGATCCAAATCCAGATAGTTTGATTCAGAGTTCATGTTCATAACTGGTAAACTACAGAAGTAATCTCCCTACCACCAAATCCATCAGACTATCTGTATCTGTGTCAATCCTCCCTGTCTTCTCCCCTGAGACACAGGATGAAACGTCCCTGCATCTTTCCAAATCTATTTCACGTAAGCAAGCATAAAAAGCTAGTTAAATGAGAAATTGCCAACTGATAAAAATTTAAGGTGCTTTTTTATCTAAATTTGTACAGGAAATTGTTGTGTGAAACTAAACTCTGAGAGTTCAGATACGAATGTCTCCTAGATTTCTACTTAATGAATATCATTGGACATCCGATAATGTCACTAGTCACATTTTAGGAATTCAGACTCAACTAATATTTACTGAGTGTCTATATGCCAAGTGCTTTACCTGGTATAACCTCTAATATTCATAAAATTTTCAGAAAAAAAGTGGAATTATGTTTATTTTGCAGATGAAAAATTAAGCTCATACAATGAGATACCATCTCACCCTTGCAAAAATGGCGCTGATCAATAAAACAGAAAACAACAAATGCTGGTGAGGTTGTGGGGAGATTGGAACTCTTATACACTGCTGGTGGGACTGTAATATGATACAACCACTGTGGAAAATGATATGGTGCTTCTTGAAAAACCTAGAACTAGAAATACCATATGATCCAACAACCCCACTCCTAGGTATATGTCCTAGAGAAATAAGAGCAGTGACACTGAAAGACACATGCACACCCATGTTAACTGCAGCTCTATTCACAATAACAAAAAGATGGAAACAACCTAAGTGTCCATTAATAAATGAATGGATAAACAAAATGTGGTAATACATAAAATGAAATATTACACAACAAAAAAGAAGAATAATGAGCCTGCAAAACATCTTATATGGATGAATCTGGAGGACATTATGCTGAGTGAAATAGGTTAATCACAAAAGGACAAATATTGGATGATACCACTTTTATAAAAAATCAAGAATAGGTTTACACACAGAAAGTAACATTCTTTGATGGTTACCAGGGATGAGCAGGGCAGAGAGAGTGAATCAGTTCTTAGAAGACAGAAGACAGTAGACACGTGTTAATTCTGGTGAAGGGAAAGGCAATACACAATATGGTGGAAGTCACCACGGTGCAACCAAGGTAAATGAAGACACTGAGAGGTACACAAAAATAAAGGACAACTATGGTTTATGATAAATGCTAAACATACACAATTCTGCAACAACACTAATAACCATAAAAAAATTGTGAGTGGTTACGTAGGTAGATATGTATGTTATATAGGTGTGGGAGGGCATATGGGAGTACATCTGCCTGCATGTTCAGGTATAGTAGTGGGCATTTGTATATACATATTTGTCTGTACCGCATGTATATTCATATGTATAATAGAGCACATAGGGGACTGTGGTACAATTAATTATTTTTGTGTGTAGCCTTTCTAGCCCTGGTCTTATAACTCCCACCCAGGTGATTGTGTGATAAGGTAATTGTGGCCTATCAAGGGGACTGGTCAGTTTTGCCTTAAAATAGAGACAATTCCAGAGCAGAGAGGACGAGTCCACCACCACCAAGGAAGGAGAGACCAAAAGGAAAGACCCAGGAGCAGAGACCCAGCAGCAGGAGATGGCACAGTGATCTTCCCAGCCCACAGAGAGAGAGAGCTAAGTGCATTTGGGCAGAGACTGAGGGCCAGGGAGAGGCGTGCCTGTGAGGACAGCTGGGGAGAGACTATCCTGATGGAAGAACTGTATCCTGAATGTTCTTGAGCCTGAATTGTAACTGTTATTTCCCTAATAAACCCCATAATTCTGAGTATGGTCTGTGAGTTCTGTGTGGCCATTGCAATGAATTATCAAACCCAGTGGAGAGTACTGTGGGAGGGGCAGTTGCTGTCAGAATTGGTAGAGAAGGTGGAGAGAGGAGTTGTGTGTCCAACCTCCACCTCATAGGAATCAGCCCTGGGCTGTTGATCTTGGTTATCCCCCCCCCGCCCCGCCACCCCTTTGTGGGGTTAGAGGAGATCAGACGCCTCCCCCAAGCCATTGTTACAGTTAGTGTCAAAAGTGGGGTTACCCCCTCGCATTGGCTCCAGACTCATGAAAGCATGGAAATTTGTGAGAGAAAGAATGAAGGGGTTTGGGGTGTGAAACTTTTGATTCTTGGATGGTTGCTTTGGTTGTTGCTGTCTGTAATGGCTGAAGGAAGGATAATGCTGCAGCTGAGGGGAGAAAAGCCCCAGCTGGGGAGGCCTTGGGCAAAAGCCAGGCCAGATAAGCAGGATGTTCCATAGGGGGCCAGAGCCCCAAGGCCATATGTATATGGCTGGGAAGATAGTTAAGGTGCAAGAAGACTAAACTGGAATGTTTCAAAAGGTTATGTGTTTAGCATTATGCGTTTATCTGAATGTACTATGGATACTGAATGTTTCTCCTACCTAAAAAAAAAAAAAAGCAGTCCTAAATGTATGCTAGAAATGAATATTGGGTATTATAGATTACAGAGAGCATATAACTCTGCCTTCAGCCAGTATTTGATTGTATATGCTAAAAGGGGAACTAGGATTTGCCTGGGAGAAATAACAGACTTTTTGTTTCAAGCCAGTAGCCCTGAGTATGGAGTGGGGACTTAGGTCAAAAACCTTGAGCCCCACCTAGATTTTGCATTTGAAAAGACATGCAGAACCACCCAGAAGTGCTGAGAGAATAGGAGATTTGCATTTGAAGGGAGAACTTACAGGAAAAGTGTGGCTATTTTGCTTTTTTAATTGCAAGCAAGTACTTTGCTGTTGGAAGCATTGAGGCAGGAAAAGTCAGTGCCCATCAAAAGGAACCCTCTTCCAGGATTGGGTATTAAAAGGAGCTGGCAAGTACACAGCTTGGTCTGCTCACTTGTGGTGACCAGCTGGGTCCACTCAATGAGTGGAAGTGGGGGAAGTGCAGCAATGAAGAGATGGGGTGAGCTTGGACCTGTTGCATTGGCATCTGTTGACCCTGTCCACGGGGGCTAGAGATTAGAGAGTGAGAGGAAGGGCTGGGCTGGTCAGAAGTAGAGGAAGTTGTGTGTGGACTCCTAAGTTTACAGGCTGAACCCGTTGACCTAGCCCAAGGGGGCTAGGGACACAAGTGTGTGAAGGGGCTGTCTGAGGTGCTGGGAAGTGTGTGTGAACTCTGGAGCCTGAGGCTGCTACCCATTGTGACCTAGCTTGGGTGGCTAAGGATGAGTTGACCAGAACTCAGTGGAATGAAGAGAAAGATGTTTGACACTGTGAGCTGGTGTAGATTCCTGCAATTTGATGGTCTGCTCTGGGCTGGACTTTGCTTATGGACACAGACGCTCAAAGTTCCAACTGGAGGCAAAGATTCTTCAAAAGCAAAGAACATACTTGTCTCCTCAGAGTACTGGTTTGCTAAGGACCAAACCAAACCCAGTGCCACCGAGTCGATTCCGACCCGTAGAGACACTATAGGGCAGAGTAAAACTGCCCCGTAGACTTTCCAAGGACTGCCTGGTGGATTCGAACTGCCGACCCTTTGGTTAGCAGCCATAGCGTTACTGGAATAAGGTTCTTGCCTCTCACTGGTCAAGAATGAGCAGGTAAGGCAAGTAGTTTTCCACAGGAGCAAAACTTTATTGAAGAGGCTTGCAAGAGGAGAGGAGGAGGGCCTAGAGCAATGTTTACCCTCACCTTAAAGAACAAAAGACAGGCCCAAGTTTTTAAAAGTTCTTGGGCAGGAAAAGATTCATGTTTATTCACAGGCACAGGAGGGGATATGTTAACTATGGTGTGTGTGCAGCACCTTTGCAAGATGGCTCCTGCCCTGGAGGCCTCTGAGATTCGTAGCAGGACTTATTAGGGGTGTCACGGCTGCACAGCCTCCCGCTTTCTGGGTTGGATTCCCTGGCTGGGGCTGTAGCCCCTCACTGCCCCTGGTGGAAGGTCACACAGCGGTCACAGGTGTATGTTCTGCGCATGTTCCAGGGCCTGGTTTTCTCCAGCTGCTTCTGAAAGGCAACTTTAAAGAAGTTTGTGGGCTGTTTTTAGATACCCTGCCCCATTGTTCTGAGGAATGGCTTTGTTTCTATGCCCTGGCCCATTTCTTGTTACTTTGTTTGCAGACTTGGGGACCCCTCTGTTCCTTGTCTTACTAAGTCTCTAGGTTCCACACTCAACCCCCATTACCTCTCTTACAATATTTTTTTTTTTTTATAATATGGTCTATTTCTCTTCTACTTGTTTCTCCTCTAGCCACACCGGTCTCTTCGCTATTTTTCAAACAGGCACCCTCTAATCTCAGGGCCTTTGCTCCCTGTCTTAATAGCACTTAACCACTACGCCACCAGGGTTTGCTTGCTAAGGACAAGCACTTTAAACATTGGCTATATAAAAAGGGAGAGATAAAGGCATGAATTAGCTGGCTTACACACTTTCAGGAAACCCTGCTGGCCTAGTGGTTAAAAGCAATGTCTGCATACTTAAAGGTCAGGAGTTTGAATCCACCAGGCACTCCTTGGAAACTATGGGGCAGTTCTACTCTGTACTATAGGGTGACTATGCTTCAGAATCAACTCCACAACAACGGGTGTGCTTACACTCAAAATGAGGGGGTCAGGGAAGGATCCCCACTGAATAGATTCCTCTTTTCCTGATGGGTCTGGGGAAGAGAGGATGAGGGAAGATGCTAATAGGATTATATGATTCAGCTGTGAGTGCTAATTGTTAACAGGGTTAATTGTGATTATAAAAATTGTAATTGTAGAAGCTATAATTATAAGAGTGAATTAATGGGGAGGCACTGCTGAATTAGAGTACAGTGGACAAAACTAAAGACCCTTAAAGGTTTTACTATGCTGATACCTCATGAGGCTCAGAGCAAGGGAATAATCTTTTCTCAGTTAAATTTTATCAGAGGTCAGAAAGGGTGAAGACGATATGAGTTTTGGAGAACCTGGACAGTTCAGATGGAAACCCGCAGCAGCCCTGAATGGCTGGTACCTGAGTAACTTCACCCTGTGGACTCTTCGCTCTATTGAAAGACTAATTGTTGATGACTGTTTTGGACTGGTAAAATGATTGGGAGGGAGAAGTTATCCTCCAAATATGAAAGAATCATGGCTAAAAATGCCAGGGGATGGTCTACAGTTTGATTAGTTACTTTTGTGTGTGGCCTTTCTAGTCATGGTCTTGTAACTCCCACCCAGGTGACTGTGTGATAGGGTAATTATGGCCTATGAGGCAGACTAGCCAGTTTTGCTTTAAAAGAGAGCCAATTCCAGAGCAGAGAGGAGTCCACCACCACCAAGGAAGGAGATACCAACAGGAAAGACCCAGGAGCAGAGACCCAGCAGCAGGAGATGGCACAGTGATCTTCCCAGCCCACAGAGAGAGAAAGCTAAGTGCCTTTGGGCAGAGACTAAGGGCCAAGGAGAGGCATGCCTGTGAGCACAGCTGGGGAGAGGCTATCCTGATGGAAGAACTGTATCCTGAATGTTCTTGAGCCTGAATTGTAACTGTTATTTTTCCTAATAAACCCCATGATTCTGAGTATGGTCTGTGAGTTCTGTGTGGCCATTGCAATGAATTATCAAACCCAGTAGAGAGTGCTGTAGGAGGGGTAGTTGCTGTCAGAATTGGTAGAGATGGTGGAGAGAGGAGGTGTGTCTGACCTCCACCTCATAGGAATCAGCCTTGGGGTGTTGATCTTGGTTCTCCTTACCCCTTGCGGGGTTGGAGGAAGTCGGACACCTCCTCCAAGCCACTGTTACAGGGATACAGTTATGGAAACTTCTTAGATGTAGCCAAACACCTCCTCGTGGGACTGAGTTATTGGGCTTTAAGGCTAAGGATCATAGCTCCAGGGGACATCTAGGTTAATTGGCATAACATGGTTCATAAAGATAATGTTTTACATTCCTAGTTTTATGAGTAGTGTCTGGGGTCCTAAAAGCTTGTAAGTTGCTATCTAGGATACAACTATTGGTCTCTTCTTGTGTGGAGCAAAGGAAAGTGAAAGACACCAAAGACTCAAGGAAACAGTCCACAGAACTAATGGCCCACACTAACCACAGCCTCCTCTAGCCTGAGATCAGAAGAACTAGGTGGTACCCAGCTACCACTACCTACAGCTCTGACTAGGGACGCAACAAAAGGTCCTGGTTAGAAAGGAAGAAAAATGTAGAAAAAATTCAAATTCATAAAAAAGGCCAGCTTACTGAACTGACAGAGACTGGAGAAACCCCTGAGCTATTTCCCCAAGACACCCTTTTAAGCTGGGACTGAAGCCACTCCCATAGGCTACCTTTCCACCAAATAATAGATTGGCCTATAAAATAAGCAATAACTCCAATGAGGAATGTGTTCCTTAGAGCAATCAACTATATGAGAACAAATGGGCAACATTTGCCCATATGCAAAGATGAGAAAGCAAAGAGGGGCAGGGCAACTGGAGGGATGGAAATGGAGAAGGCAGGGTCAAAAGGAAGAGAGTGTTGATACATTGCAGGGATAGCAACCAATGTCATGGAACAACTTATGTATGAATTGGTGAATGGGAAGCTAGTTTGCTGTGTGAACTTTCACCTAAAACAGAATAAAATGTTTAAAAAAATTAAGCTCAGATTAAAAAAAAAAAGTTCAAGTTTATACACCTAGTAAATGATAAACCTGGATTTGAACACAGTTCCTCAAATTAAAATCTAGAAGTTTTTCACTGATTCCACCCTGCACCTATGCTGCTAAGTCCTTTGTAGATGTGTAAAAACGTTATTGTAGATGTTTTTTAGTGCTAAATTCTTACTAAAATACTAAAGCTTAATTGAACTGTAAATAAGCAGTATAATGTTCATTCACAGCACATTTTAATTTTTACACAATTTCCTCATCTGTTATTTAATCTAACAAAACAATTTCTCACCTTTAAAAATCAAAACACTGTTAGCTACCTCATGATATTGTGAATACTAAATGAGCATAGGCATGGGAAGAATTAAGAATAGTCCTGGTTTGTAGTAAGTAGCCAATAAATATTTACCATTATTATTATCATTATGAACATTGGAGATAACATTGGAGAGTTGTGATAAGTTCATAAAATGGTCTTTAAACTTTAGTTTTTCTGTTATGGGGCATATTTTCATGCTAAGACTGGAGTGATATCATTGCCATTTATCAACATTTTAATCTATTGCATCTTATTAATCTGTGTGTCACTTCCTTCCCAAATTAATGCATAATGACTTTTCTGTATCAAGCATAATAATAGGACAAACACAGTGATTCTAAATGAAGCATTCATCTTCCTAGGCCATGTCAAATATAAATTTTCAGAAACTAAAGAGTAATTCATTTTTATAAATTAAGACTAGAATGAAAAGTTGATATTTTTCCTAATAGTGATCATTCTCTCAATGCCATCAGAAAAATCTTCCAATATATGAAAATAAGACAAAAAAAAAAAAAAAAAATTGGCAGCATATAGTTAGTTTAACTCACTGTTTGCTATTGATTAAGCTTGTTAAGTTACATGTTAACATAGATTTTCTTATATAGAGATGCAAATAATTTTTATCTTGGGGAAAAATTACATTTTACGGCTAGTAACTATTTTCTATCTTACTGAGAAATCTTAGACTAACATGCTTAAAAACTTATATCTTCTCAAATAGTCCAAACTATTTTAATCTTTTACTAGTTCTCTAATGAGTTAAATAAAATATTTGACATACCTTCATTTTATATTTGTAGGACAGTCATATTTTTTAACTTTATTGAAAACTATACTTTAACAATACCTCCTTCTTCTTATTTTGTCATTAAATGAGTGTATGGAGTCTCTCCAGTTTCAGTGGAAGTCATTCCTCCTTTTTCTACCCCTGTTGTTGTTGTCAGGTGCCATCAGTCAGTTCCGACTCATAGCGGCCCATTGTACAACAGAACAAAACGCTGCCAGGTCCTCACCATCCTCACAACTGCTGTTATGCTTGATCCTGTTGTTGTAGCCACTGTGTCAATCCATCCCGTTGAACTCATGTATTCCAGTCCTTTGCCAATTTCTAATTGGGTTGTCTTTTTATTGTTGAGTTGTAGGAGGTCTTAATATATTCTGTATATAAAACCATAATCAGATATATGGCTCCCAAATATTTTCTCCCATTCTACTCTTTACTTTCTTGATAAAGTTCTTTGATGCACAAATGATTTTTCATTTTGATGAAGTCCAATTTGTCTTTTTTGTCTATTGTTGCCCATGCTTTTGGTGTTTTATCTAAGAATCCATTGTTAAAAACAAGGTCTTGAAGTTTTATCCCTATGCTTTCTTCTAAAAATTTTTGTGATTTTTGTTTTTATATTTTGGTCATTAATTTATTTTGAGTTAATTTTTCTATATGGTGTAAGGTAGGATCCAACTTCATTCTTTTGCATGTGGAGATCCAATTGGCCAACCACCATTTATTTCTCATTGAATGGAATTAAAACCATTGTCAAAAGTCAATTTGCCATAGATGTATGGGTTTATTTCTGATTTCTCAATTCTCTTCCATTGGATCTATATACCTATTATTTTACCACTACCAGACTGTTTTGATTATGGTAGCTTTATAGTACATTTTGAAATCAGGATGTGTGAGTCCTCCTACTTTGTTCCTTTCAAGGTTGCTTAGACTATTCAGAGCCCCTTACAATTCTGTATAAATTTGAGACTTGCTGTTTCCATTTATGCAAGGAAGACTATTGGAATTTTCACAGGGATTGTCTTGAATCTATAGATTACTTTGGGTAGTACTGACATCTTAACAATATTAAGTCTTCAAATCCATGAGCATGGGGTATCTTTCAATTTGTCTAGGTTTTATTTAATTTCCTTCAGCAATGTTTTACAGTCTTCAGTGTACAAGTTTTTCACCTCCCTGGTTAAATTTATTCCTATATATTTTATTATTTTAGATGCTATTGTAAATGAAATTGTTTTCTTTATTTCCTTTTCAGTTGTTTATTACAGAAACACAACTGATTTTTTTATATGTTGATCTTGTACTCTGACACTGTTGAATTCATTTATTAGCTCTATTACCTTTCTTGTGGATTCTTTAGGGTTTCCTATACATAGGATTATGTCATCTGCAAATAGGAATAGTTCTATTCCCGTTTGTATAGCTTTTCTTTCTTTTTCTTGCCAGATTGCTCTGGTTAAAACTTCCAGTACAGTGTTGAATAGTAGTGGTGAAAACAGGTATCCTTATGATCTTTTTTTTAAAGAGAGAAATTAGGAAAAAATTGAAAAATCTATTTAAATATGGGTGGTGGGAAAATATGTGTTTATAATATTATTTTCTGTACTTTTTTGTATGTCTTGAATTTTTACATAATTTAAAATATAAATTATTTTTTTCAAAATGGATACAAGGACTTCTGTTTCCTGATCTGATATATGAAGAACTTGAAAGTCATCACTTCTTCCCTCACAACAAGAAAAAAAGTGAAAAACTGAAAATCAGCACATCTTATATCCATTAGAGAAGTGAGGTTACAGAGCAAACCAATACCCCCTAAAACTGCAGATAGAGAATCACTGCTTACTGGGATCAGAAACCACAGTTGGAGCCAATTTCAGGTAGCAATACTTAAAACAATAATTGACTAATTGCAGGAGACTGAGTGTGGACTGGTTTGAGAGATTAAAAACTCCTGGTGGCTCAGGCTTGGTGGGGGTGGGGCTCGCACACTTGCATGAATTTTACCTCCAGATGCCAGCCAAGTCCTCACTGTAAAGTTGGGAGAAAAATTCCCTCATGCTTCCAGCAGGAGCAGGGGAAAGTAACCATTTGGAAACACATCCAGATCTCTCTGTTCTCCTTAAGAGCTACCTGAAATCAAGAGAAACTGTTTTACTGAAGCTAAATCAAATTGGGTTTTACCAGACCCGAACTGACATAAAAAAAAAAAAATTATAGGGGATGGGAAATACCTAATTCAAGCTCTCTCTAGCCTTCCATGTGGTAGAAGAGAAATATCAACTCAAACCCCAGCCTGCCTCTAGCCTTCCTCTTTTATAAAGATGGGGGGAAAAAAAGCTGTGAGGAGCTTCTGAAGGACACAGCTTAGGGGTACAGACTAACTAAAAGACGGAGACCAAATCCCAGAATTATACATTGCTTCTTCTCTCCCCACATTTTGCCATCACACCTATACCTATTGCCATTGAGTTGATTCTGACTCAATGACCCTATTGGACAGAGTAGAAATGCCCCATGGGGTTTCCAAGGCTGTAAGTCTTTATGGAAGCAGACTGCCACATTTTTCTCCCATGGAGTGGCTGGTGGGTTCAAACTGCCAACCTTTTGGTTAGCAGCCAAGCACTTAACTGCTGCACCACCAGGGCTCCTCATCACATCTATAGGACTCCTGTATAATAACAAGGAACTATAGCTGAAAGGAGGGGTAGCCTCAGATTCTATTTAAGAGAGAATCATAGAGAAACCCAAAGAAAATACGGGAGATAAAACAAGGACACCTAAGGGAATTTTACCCTCTGATACTTAAACAGCTACAGCAAATAGTAAACACAGCCTTACTCCTAGCCAGATAAACATAAAAACTCCCCCTAAAGTCCTATTTATCTCGGTTCTTTTTACCTAAAACATTATGTATGGCTTTCAACAAAAAAATTACAAGGGATGGTAAAAGACACAAAACATAGTCTTAAGAGTTAGGACAAGCATCAGAACCAACTCAGATATGACAGATTTTGGAATTATCAGAGTGGGAGTTTAAAATGACTATGATTAATATGTAGAGGGTTCTAATGACAAAACATAGACAACATGAAAGAACAGATGAGTAGTGTAGCAAAGAGATGGAAACTCAAAGAATCAAAAGTAAACGCTAAAATTTAAAACACTGTATTACAAATTAAGAATACCTTTGATGGGCTCATCATAGATTGGAGACG
This sequence comes from Loxodonta africana, assembly GCF_030014295.1. Taxonomy (NCBI): domain Eukaryota; kingdom Metazoa; phylum Chordata; class Mammalia; order Proboscidea; family Elephantidae; genus Loxodonta; species Loxodonta africana. The sequence continues at coordinate 101,732,502 of NC_087369.1, forward strand.
GCCAAGAGAAGAATCTGTGAGCTTGAAGATAGGTTAATAGAAACATACCAAACAGAAAAGCAAAGAGAGGAAAGAATGAAGGGGGAAAAAAAAAGTGGAAGAGACTATCCAAGAAGTGTGGGACAGTTGCAAAAGGTATAACATACATGCAATGGGAATATTAGAAGGAGTAGAAGTAGAGAAAGGAACAGAAGAAATATCTGAAGTACTAATGGCTGAGAATTTTCTAAGATTCTTGACAGACAATAAACCGCAGATCCAGGAAGGTGAGAAAACACCAAGCAGGATAAATATAAAACAAACAAAACAAACCAAAACTACACCTAACCCAGTGCCGTCGAGTCGATTCTGACTCATAGCGACCCTATAAGACAGAGTAGAACTGCCCCGTAGAGTTCCCAAGGAGCACCTGGCAGATTCAAACTGCCAACCTTTTGGTTAGCAGCCCTAGCACTTAACCACTATGCCATCAGGGTTTCCAGATAGGCATATCATATTGAGATTTCAGAAATCTAAGACAAAGGGAAAATCTTGAAAGAAGCCAATTGTGGGACAGCAAATTGACTATAGAGGAACAAGGATAAGAATTATATTGGACATCTTTGAAGAAACCATGCAAGCAAGAGGAGACTGGAGTGAAAATATTTAAAGTATTGAAAGAAAAACACCAAGGTAGAATTCTGTCAGCAAAATTATTCTTCAGAAATGAAGGAGCAATAAAGACTTTCTCAGACAAAAAAAGAAAAATATTAATTTGAGGAAATTTGTCACCAATAGACTTGCCTTGTTAGAAATGTTAAAAGAAGTGCTTCAAAGAGAAGAAAAATTATATAGGTCAGAAACTCATCTACATCAAGAATGGAAGAGTGGTCAAGAAGAAATAAATTAGGTAAAATGTTTTATATTTCTTATTCTTAACTGATATAACAGATAATAACTTTTTCAAAATAATAATATATTGGATGATTATAGTTTATAGATAAGTGACGTGAATCAAAACAATGTTATAAGGAATGGTTGGGAGGAATTGGGAATACTCTATTATAAGGCACCTACACTATAGTGTTATTTGAAAGTGAACTTAAATTAGTTGTTTATGCATATTGCAAACTGTAGGACAAATGCTAAATACTTTTTTAAAAAGAAGTGCAATTGATATGCTAAGAGAGGAGAGGAAATTAAATCCTATAAAAGGCTCAATTAAAACCAGAGATGTAAAAAAAAAAAAAGAATACAAAAGAAGAAACAAATAACAAAGGAGAGTAGAAAACAGTTACAAATATGGCAATTATAAGTGGGATTTATTACAGATATGCAAACTTGGTTCAACATTTGAAATTCAATTAGTATAATGTGTCACATCAACAGACAAATGAAAAAAAAATCATATCAATAGGTACAAAAAGCATTTGACAAAACCCTACATCCATTCATAATGAAGACTCATAGAAAGGTAGGTATAGAAGGGAACTTCTACAACTTGATGAAGAACATCTAAAAAAACATACAGCTAATGTCATACTTAATGGTGATAAACTAGATACATTCCGCCTAAGATTGGGAACAAGGCAAGGTTGTATCCTCTTAGCCATTCCTAGTCAACATTGTATTGGAAGTCCTACCTAATGCAATAAGACAAGAAAGGGAAATAAAAGATAGTTTGTAAAGGAAGAAATAAAGCCGTTTACAGGTGACATGATTGTCTGTGTAGAAAATTCCAAAAATCAACAAAATTCTGGGACTAAAAGTGATTAAATTTGCAGGATACAAGGTTATCATACAAAAGTCAATTATTTTCCTATATATCAGCAATTTTTAATTGAAATTTGGTATTAAAAACAATTTGCTTTGGCATTAAAAACAATTTGCTTTGGCATCAAAAACAATTACTTAGGTATGAATATAAAAAAATACAAAATCTATGAGAAAAAGTACAGAATGCTGATGAAAGAACTCAAAGGTCCAAGTAAATAAGTATTTCTTTATGGATATAGGAAGACAATATTGTTAAGATGTCAGTGCTTCTGTGCCCTATCGCTTCAATGCAATTCCAATCAAATTCTGAGAAAGTTATTTTGTGAATATCAACAATCCGGTTTTAAAACTTAAATGGAAAGGTAAAATATCCAGAATAACCAATACAATCATGAAGAAAAACAATACCAGTGTGGTATTGGTGAAAGAATACACAAATAGATCAATGGAATAGGATACAGAGCCCATAAATAGACCCACACAAATATATTCAACTGATCTTTGACAAATGAGCAGACAATTCAGTGGAGAAAGGATAGTCTTCAACAACTGTTGCAGATATCTACATGTAAATAAAAAAATGAATATAAACACAGAGCTTACATCTTTTACAGAAATTACCTCGAAATGAGTCATAGACCTAAATTTAAGATGCAAAACAATTAAGATTTCTGGGAGCTATCAGAGGAGAAAATCTAGGTGCCTTGATTTTGGCAATAAGTTTTTAGATACAACACCAAAAGCACAGTCTATGAAAGAAACTTGATAAACTTTGACTTCATTAAAATTAAAAACTTGTGCTCTGCAAAAGACATTGTTAAAAGAATTAAAAAAAACTATAAACTGGGAGACAATATTTGCAAAACATATATCTCAAAAAGAAATGCATCCAAAGTATCCAAATACTGTAATTCTCAAATTTCGACAATATGAAAACAACAAAATTTTAAAATGAGCAAAATCTGTTAACAGACACTTCACCAAAGAAGATATATAGACAGCAAATGAGCATATAAAAATGTATTCAACATCGTGTCGTTAAAACATGTTGCTGTCGAGTTGATTCCGACTCATAGAACTGCCTGCCCCATAGGGTTTCCAAGAAGCAGTTGGTGAATTCAGGCTGCCTACCTTTTGGTTGGTTAGCGGCCAAAGCACTTGAGATACCACTACACGCCTATTAAAAAAATTTTTTTTTCGCCTATTAGAATGTCTAAAATTCAGAACACTGACAACAGCAAATGCTGACAAGGATGCATAGCATCAGGAATGCTCGTCCATCGCTGGTGGGAATGCAAAATGGTGCAGTCACTTTGAAAGGCATTTCACTGGTTTCTGACAAAGCTAAGTATAGTCTTACTATGAAGTCCAGCAACCATGCTCTTTGGCATTTACCTAAATGAGTTGAAACTTACATCCACATAAAAACCTGTATATGAATGCTTATTGTGGGTTTATTCATAACTTCCAAAAATTGGAATAAACCAAGATATCGTTTAAATGGTGACTGGATAAATATACTGTGGTATAAGAATTCAATGGAGTAATACACAGTGACAAAAAACTATCAAACTAGGAAAAGAAAAACATGGGGTAATCTTAAGTACATGTTGGTAAGTGAAAGAAGCCAGTCTGAAAAATCTACATAGTGTATTATTCCAACTATATGGCATTCTAGAAAAGGTAAAACTAAAGACAGTAAAGCGATCAGTGGCTGTCGGTTTTTTGGGGAGAGCTGGGGGGAAGTATGAATACGTAGAGCACAGAATATATTAAGGGCCATGAAACTATTCTGAATTATAATGTGATTGTGGAAACTTCTCTGTATCATACTGTAGTGTTGGGTATATATTATGCATTTGTCAAAACCCCAAAACTTTATAACACAAAGAGTGAACCCTAATGTAAACTATGGATTCAGTAGTATCAATATTGATTCATCAATTGTAACAAATGCAGCAAATTAATGGAAGATGTTAATAACAGTAGAAACTGTTGCAAGGGAGAGAGGAAGTATATGGGAACTCTAATTTTGGTGCAACTTTTCTTTAAATCTAAATGAGCTCTAAAAAATTTTATTAAGAGAAAAGGATGAAAGCAAGTCATTACTTCAAATATTTCCTGTCCCTTTGGCACATCTGTTCCTATTGTGAGATGAAAGCATCAGTACTTTTGACTGATAAGATATAAATTTATCTAATGCCCCCAAACTCCAACTGATTGCATTGTCACAAGTAACCTGACTGCAATATAAACCAAAAAAAAAAGTTACCGTGGAGTCTATTAGGACACGTAGCAACCCTATAGGACAGAGTAGAACTGCCCCTAGGGTTTCCAAGAAGCAGCTGATGGATTCGAACTGCCGACCTTTTGGTTAGCAGCCGTGCTCTTAACCACTGTACCACCAGCGTTAACTATCATGAGGATGGTGCAGGACTGGGCAGTGTTTTGTTCTGTTGAAGATAGGGACGCTATGAGTCGAAACTGACTCAAGGGCACCTAACTAACCTGAAGGCATTTGAGTTTGTGGTCTCTGTTTTATAGACACCTGAGGAAGAAATTAAAGACTGTCAGGTAGGTCACATAATGAGAAGGAAGAGTGATGTTTCAGAAATATCTTCAAGATTATTTAAAAAAAAATTCATTTCTCAGGTAGTATGACATGCTATGTTTTGAATAAATTTATTATTCTCTTTAGTTTCTATTTCATCGTTTCATCAACTTAAGATTTAGAAGTGATGTTGATTTTTTTTTTCTATTCTGAGAAGTGGTTGTGAGTTATTTTTCCCCTATAGTTGATAATCTTTGGAAGCAGTGTTGGAATAATTAAAGTGATGTTTAATTAAACTGTGTTTGCTGAAAGGAAACAGAAGAGTGAATAAACATTCTTGTCTCTTCTCATCTTCCAGAACTTGCTCCACCTTTCCTACATTCTATTGAATTTATTTTATCTAATGTATGATAGGAATATTTTTTCTCATGTAAAGTATTCATACATGTTGTTCCTTTTGCTTTAAATACTCTCCTCCTCAGCTTCTGGTATACTTGATTATTTCTGCTCATGTAAAACATGGACTACAGCCTGGATGCTCCTTAGAAGTGAGGATTGTGAGACTTTCACTCACCTAGTTTAGACATGTCATCAGGAAAGACCAATTACTGGAGAAGGTTGAGGAAAAACCTCAATGAGAACTGACACAATAGTTACAACAATTGACTCAGACGTACTAAAGGTCATGAAGATGGCAACGTTTCATTCTGTTATACAAAATGTTGCCATGAGTTGTAGCCAACTCAACAGCAACTAACAACAACAAAATGTTAAAAACTCTGTCCTAGATGAAACACACACACACACAAAAAAAACCAAACCCAGTGCCATCAAGTCAATTCGGACTCATAGTGACCCTATAGGACAGAGTAGAACTGCCCCATAGAGTTTCCAAGGAGCGCCTGGCAGATTCGAACTGCTGACCCTTTGGTTAGCAGCTGTAGCACTTAACCACTATGCCACCAGGGTTTCCAGATAAAAATACAGATTATCTGAACTCATTGACATGAGTACCATATTTTTACACAAATAACATGCACCTTCTGTGTTTGCTTGCCAAACGCTCTCCAACCTAAAGAGGTATTTTCATAAATGTACTATGCTAATTTTTAACATTGGACAGACCTGAGGGACATAATGCTAAGCGAAATAAGTCAATCTCATAAGGACAAATATTATTCAACTTTTATAAGAAGACAAGAATAGGTATTTATAAAGAGACCAGTGTTCATTGCCACCACTCATCTGTCAGTTTGTCTTACTGTGGTGGCTTGCTAGTTACTTTGATGCCAGAAGCTATGCTCCTGGTATTTCAAATACCAGCAGGGTCACCAGTGGTAGACAGGTTTCAGTGGAGTGTCCAGATCAAGACAGACTAGGAAGAAGACTAGGAAATTATCAAACAGTATCATTAATATCACACAAGTAAAAATTTTGCTGAAGATCATTCAAAAATGGTTACAGCAGTATATCTACAGGGAACTACCAGAAATTCAAGCCAAATTCAGAAGAGCACATGGAACGAGGAATATCATTGCTGATGTTAGATGGATCTTTGCTTAAAGCAGAGAATACCAGAAAGGTGTTTACTTGTGTTTTATTGACTATGCAAAGGCATTCAACTATGTGGATCATAACAAATTATGGATACCATTGCAAAGAATGGGAATTACAGAATGCTTAATTGTGCTTATGTGGAACCCAGTTGACAGTTGATCAAACAGAACAAGAGGCTGCTGTGTGGTTTTAAATCAGGAAAGTTTTGCATTAGGGTCGTATCTCTTCACCATATTTATTCAATCTGTATGCTGAGCAAACAATCTGAGAAGCTGGGCTATATGAAGAACATGGTATCAGGATTGGAGGAAGACTCATTAACAATCTATGGTATGAAGACAATACAACCTTGCTTGCTAAAAGTGAAGAGGACCCAAAGCTCTTACCGATGAGTGGTGGCAATGAACGTTGGTCTTTTTACATATACCTATTCTTACCTTCTTAATAAAGTGGAATAATATTTGTCCTTATGAGATTGACCTATTTCACTTAGTATTATGTCCTTCAGTTCTGTCCATGTTGTAATATGTTTCACGGACTCATTGTTCTTTATGGTTTCGTAGTATTCCATTGTATGTATTTGAATGAATTATACCTTGACATAAAGAAAACAAAATTCCTCACAACTTGACCAGTACGTAACATCATGATAAAAAGGAAATACTGAAGTTGTCAAGGATTCCATTTCACTTGGATTCATAATCAATGGCTGTGGAAGCAGCAGTCAAGAAATCAAATGACATACTGCGTTGTGCAAATCTGCTGCAAAAGATCTATTTAAAGTGTCAAAAAAGCACAGGTGTCACTTTGAGGACTAAGGTGCACCTGACCCAAGCCATGGTATTTTCAATCACCTCATATGCATGCAAAAGCTGGACAATGAATAAGGAAGACAGAAGAAGAATTGATGCTTTTAAACTACGGTGTTGGTGAAGAATATTGAATATACCATGGACTGGCAGAAGAACAAACAAATCTGTCTTGGAATAAATGTGGCCAGAATGCTCCTTAGAAGCAAGGATGGTGAGACTTTGTTTCATGTATTTTGGACATGTTATCAGAAAGGATCAGTTCCTGGAGAAGGCCATTGTGTTTGGTAAAGTAGAGGGTCAGGGAAAAACAGGAAGACCCTCAACGAGATGGATTGACACAGCAGCTGCAACAATGGGCTCACACATAGCAATGATTGTGAGGATGGCACTGGGCTGGGCAGTGTTTCATTCTGTTGTACATAGGGTCACTATGAGTCAGAAACAATTTGATGCCACCTACCGACAACAACGTTCATTGGTAGTTACCACAGTGTGGTGGGGAGAGGGGGAATCACGCTCTAGATTGTAAATAGTTGTTATTTTGGGTGATGGGAAAAGTAGCACCAAATGTGTGTATAATGAGCACAGCATGAACAAAATAAATGATGTCACTAAAAACATAGAAGAGAAATGGATGTTTGTGCTAAAGAATTTGACATATATAATGTGTCAACACCCACAATGACTAAAAAGACAAGTGTATGGTCACATATGTATGTGTATAGGCATATAGGTATATGGGTAGGTACGGGTGTATACATGTGTCTATAATAGAAGTATCTATATGTACATGTAAGTACAGATATGTGTTTGCAGGCACATATATTCATAGAAGACACGATTACAGATACTTCTCTGATATAACTAAACAACTTGTGAGGTTGGTTTTCTAGGTTTGAAGGCTTAGGACCTTAGTCTCATGGGACAACTCAGTCAATTTGCATGAAATAGTTCAGAAAGTTCATGTTCTGTATCCTAGTGAAGTGATAGTGTCTGGGGTCTTTTATAAAAGCCTGCAAGCAGCCATCTAAGATACAACTACTGGAAACCAAAGTCTCAGAAGAAACAAGTCTACAGGGCTAATAGCCTGTAAGAGCCACAGCCTCATCTATGCTGAGACCAGAAGAACTAGATGGTACTGGGCTACCACTAATGACCTGTTCTGACCAGGGTTACAATAGATGGTCCTGGATGTAATGAGAGAAAAATGTAGAAGAAATTCAAATTCTTAAAATAGGCCAGACTTACTGGACAAGTTGAGATACTCTTTAAACCTTGAACCGAAACTGAGGTCACCTTTCAGCTAAATAACAGAGTGGTACAAAAAATAAAGGATACTATAAGTATGGTACTCTACTAAAAAAAACATCTATATGAAACTAAAGAGTCAACATTTACCCTAAAGCAAAAATGAGAAGATAAGGGGTCAGGGAAACTAGAGTACTGGAAATGGAACGAGAACACAAAGAGAATGTCGACATACTGCGAAAAATGTAACTAATGTCACTGAACAATTTGTATAGAAATTGTCAAGTGGGAACTTAATTTACTGTGTAAATGTTCACAAAAACACAATAAAATATTACTAAAAAAAGATTAAAGGTGTTAGCACATATAAAGCATTTAAAATAGTGCCTGGCACATAGTAAGTGACCAATAATATTAACTGTTATAAAAGAAATTCTCTCATAGGAAGTTATTGTTTAGTTATAGCACAGAATCATAACAAAAATGCCTTAATCACTTTATTTTGACTTAAAACATATTCATTCTCCTATCTTTTTAAAAATCTTCTTAAGTATGGTTAAACCTTTCCAGTAAACATGCTCTTACTAATGAAACAAAATACATCCCATCAAAACAAAAACAACACAACAGTGGTTCATGATAACAATCCTCAAGGTATCTATTTGTTATACAAAATATCCATGGAGGGGGATGTATTATTGAAAAAGATAAGAAATACCGTTTTTTATGATGAACTTGATAAATGCCAATTGAGTCCAATTTATACTGAGTAAAAATTGTTGTTTGATGGGAAATTAACCATCCAGTTGGGCCCTTTGTAGGGTAAACCAAATGGATAGACTTGGGTCCTGTAAAGCGTAACCTGTTGACCTGTTGCCATCCAGTGAATTCCAGCTCATAGAGACCCTATAGGACAGAGTAGAACTGCCCCACAGGGTTTCCAAGGCTGTAAGTCTTTACAGAAGCAGACTGCCACAGCTTTCTCCCGGGGAGGATCTGGTGGGTTCTTTTGGTTAGCTGCCTGACATTTAACCACTGCTCCACCTGGGCTCCTCTGTGAGGCATAGTAACCCACATGTATAAAAAAGCTTCTATGGTGCATCTATGGCGTCTGGAAAACAGAATTATTTCTTCATAGGTATTAAATGACTCCTTTTAAAATTATTCTGTAGTGTGGACACATCATAAAAAGCCAGACTCCTTTTCAAGCTGCATGTGAAGCATATCAATATCAAACCTGAAAAGATATATGTGGGAGGGGGGTGGAAGGAAAATAGCTGTAGTAAAACCCACTATTTTGCATATCTCCATTTATAAGTTAAAAAAAAAAATTTTTTTTAAAGCATTGGCAATTTCCTTTGTTTTTCCTTATAGTTTTTTTTTTCCATATTTATATTTTGTTTTGATTGCCTGTACATGAGTGTTTCTCACTTCAATGAGTTTGTGGGAAAATTCCCAAGTGGGCCATAAAGAATACACTCTTTCTTTGATTCTAGAGTTTTTTTTTCTTTCACATTTCAATGTTTCTGGGATAAGTATGCATGATGTAATAGATATATACATTTAATGTAGTGTTCTTTTTATCCAGTAAAGTTATTATTAACTCAACAATGTACCTTACAACTGAAAGGTTCTTAAAGTAGAGCAAATATGGCCATCATTAGCAAATCTTTCTCATATTTTTCTAGATACTGTTGTGATTCTTCTGCCCCAGACTGGTCTTCTCACAGGATTCACCCAAAAGTGTTTACTAGATACATGTCCCTTCCTCTTTTAGTACCTATTCTGTCACACATTTATTTTCTAGTTTAAAAACAAGAGCAGTTTTAATATCTTTTTCTGTAACATAAGCATACACTTTATATTTTGGTCAAAAAACAAACGAATAAATAAAGCATAGGGTTGAGGCTAAATTATTGAAAAACAGTAGTATTGTATGCTGACCCTTGCTAAGGACCAAATACTATTGCACATTCAGTAAAAGTGGAAAACATGTCACTGTTGAGCTTTTAATACTGCCAAATCCTCTAGAAGTGCTAGATAATAATAATAAAAAAAAAGATAATAGCTTATTGAAATTAACAGCTTTCCAGCAGCTTAGTCATTTTAATTCTGTAAATTGTGATCTATTGCAAAGGGTTTACATATTCTGAAGATGAAAATGAACTAGGTCATTGGTAAAGTTTGATAAGATATCTGAAATTATGTTGTAATAAGTTAAGCAGAGAGTTTCCATGATAGTTGTTTAATCAAGATGGCCCATTTTTTAAGATAAATAGTGTCACTAGAAATCAAATGCATGTTATATATAGCCTTACCAAGAGTTATGTAGGCAACTGATAACTATTATATTGAATTATATGAAATGCCATTCTTGTAGGTCAAGAGAAGCCAATTATTAGTAATTTCATATGCTTCAACTTAAAAAACAATTTAAATTTAAATAATTATACTTTAATGGCTGTCAGAACTTTGTTTTTTAGAAAGAATAAATATCTCTTATTTTATCAGCTAACATACAGGGTTGATAAACAATGCACAGTTAACCAAAGGTAAGTTGTCCCACTAATTAAAGCTTTCTTATCATAGAACATTCATTATGTGAAGAAGAGATAAAATAGATCTTACATTAATTACAAAATTTGTCAGAGTTTCATGAATTATAGGAATAATAATTCCAAAGTTTGAGCTTTATATTTTTAGTTTTTGCCATGGTACAAACTTGAGTCTTCTTTTAAATAGTAAAATTAGTATAAATATGACATACTTAGTAAAATATACTTAATGGGCTATGATCATGACAATTTCACCTTACCTCACTAAACAAAAATGGTGATGGTAGTCTCCCATTTGGATGTTATAGAAACCATTTGCAGCCTTACTTGATATTTTTTATTGTTTTTCTATATTCTGTATCAAAGTCAGTGGTTTTCTTGTAGTGGCCCACACTATGAACTTCAGTCATCTCCAAAATCTTTCTCTCCTCATCTCTCCACATCTGATTGTTCATTAATACTCCATAAATAGCCCTCTAGCCTCTTCAATCCAACTTTTACTTTTTGTATTTTACAATCTTGCCAGATTTGAATTTCTAAAATCTGAAAGATGTCACCCTTTTACTTGAAAACTTAAAATGGTTCTTCTTGCTCGTAGGATCAAATCTAAATTACTTAGTATAGTATAAAGCAATTTTTAAATTGATTCCATCCTTCCTTTCTAGCCCCATTCTCTGACATTTCACAGCCCACTATTACCACACATAGCACCTTAGGCCCCAGTCACATCAAACTGTCTGTCATTACCTAAGAAACTATGCACTTCCATTACTATGCACTTTTATGTGCTGCTCTAGTTGAATGAGTCAAAGTATATCAAGTGACAATGAGCCCAAATGTTTATTCGGTGTTTTAAGAATATATATTGCTTGATGCCAAAGCAAACTTTTACCATAGTGAAACATTTCATAAAAAAATAGATCCTTTAAAATGCATTCAAATAATTAATGGCCTGAATTTAAGATTGTCAAAATGATGTGTTGATTCACGGCACTACATGTGCCGTATGCTAGCCAACGGATTTACTATTGAAGGTGATCTAGGTAGGCTAGGAGGCAATTCTGTAATTGTACTGAAAAGTTCTGAATTTTAATTTTATCTTCCAAAGTGACCTCCTAAATCTTCAGTTTCTTCTTCAGTTAAGTACGGGATATCATGCTTCTCTTTGTGTACCTCTTAGAGTTATTGGAAGAATCAAATGAGGACATAGGTGAGCAAACAATACCAACCATATTCTTCTATATAGCTATAAAAACAAAAAAGGTATTATTATTATTATTATAATAAATCCTTGGCAATTGACATTAGCTTTTTCTCAGAAGGAAGTATGCAGGGAAATATGTTACCCTTCAACAAATAAACTACTGAACCTAACTCAGTGCACACTATCAGCCAGATAATATGTTAGCTATCATCAGGGTTAAGAGGGATTGTAAAGCAAGTAAAACAAAAAATGTCAGAAAATTAATAATCCAGGGAAAGCAAAAATATCTTGATTCAGTTTGGTAAATGTTTTATAAAACTGTAAGCAAAATGTTACATGAAGAGCTATAAGAAGCCATTTATTCTGTTGGGGAGGAAATGTAGGGAAGATTGTCAATCAGGGACTAGATACCATCTCTTAGCATCGCCATAACTGCAAAGTAACTTGTGAGAGGTCAGTTTTGACACAAAAGCTTCTATGATCTCTCCCAGACATCACATATCCTGATACTTTTTTAGTGAAGAAATCTTTGCTATGGCCAGGCATAAGAACCCTGTGGAGTAACAGCGTCCATATGTTAGACTAGGCAAGGTGAATAAAAAGTCAAGGAAGTTCAGATACCATTCCAATATAAGAGTATATCTGGTGAGCATTTCTAAATTAACTGCTGAAAGGCAGTGTTTTGTTTTCAACTACATGTAAATATTTATGTATATGTGTGTGTGTGTGTGTGTGTGTGTAAGAGTATAAAAAGGGTAATATAGTGTACTATAGGTATTATTGGGCATAAAGGTTAAAGACCATGGACTTTGGATCCAAACTGTCTTGATTTAAATTGCAGATTTGCCACTTACTAGTTTTTTTTTTTTTTAGTTGTATGGCCTTGGGTAAGTTACTGATGCCTCAGTTTTCTCATCTGTAAAATGAGAAGAACAGTAATACCTACCTCATTATGTCATGAAAACTGTGTTCATATATGTAAAACCTAAGAGCAGTGCCTGGCACAGAGTAACAATTATATTAGTGTTTGCTGTTGGAATTGTTGTTGTCATTATATTCTATAAGATTTTGAAAAAAAAAAAAATTTTTTTTGAAAGACCTGTGAAAATGCTTGAAAGCTAACAAATATATAAAGGACAGGCCCAATAATTATTAAAGTAAGGAATGTGCAATTAAATGTCTAAAAATGTAATATATAAAATTCATTAACTGTTTAGGTAATAACCCTAAAAATTCTATAATATTTTAAACAATTTCTAGGCTATATTTTCTAACATCATAAGAATTCACAACTATGTGTAATTACTACTGAGGCAATATGTTGTCGTTAGTTGCATTCAAGTTGCTTCCAACTCATGGCAACCCTATGTGTGCAGAGTAGAACTTCTGCATAGGATTTTCACGAGGCTGTGACCTTTCAGAAGCAGGTCGACAGGATTGTCTTCTGAGGTGCCTCTAGGTAGGTTGAATGGCAAACCTTTCAGCTAGTAATTAAGCACTTAACCATTTGCACCACCCAGAAAATCCTTGAGGAAATAGCCAATATTGTAAATTAGTTTCTGGTATCAAAATTTAATGGAAACCCTGGTGGCGTAGTGGTTAAGTGCTACGGCTGCTAACCAAAGGGTCAGCAGTTCAAATCCACCAGGCGCTCCTTGGAAACTCTATGGGGCAGTTCTACTCTGTTCTATAGGGTCACTATGAGTTGGAATCTACTCTATGGCACTGGGTTCGTTTTTTTTTTTTTTAATCAAAATTTAAAAGCAAACAGTAAAAAATAGCAAATATTTTACAGAAATAAACTAATGCACACATGAGTGATGCTTGCTATCCTGTAAGATAGGACCTCTAACAGAAAGTAGATAGGTCTAGAGCCTATCAAAGGTCTTCAAATTACTGCACTGAGGCTTCTTAACATAATTATCCTGCAAGGAACCTGGAATGAGACATCCAAGAACTGCTTTTTCTGGGAATAAAACAGAGCTGAATTGTTGGTATGCGTCAGCCTCCTTTCCCAGCACAGTATTAATGTTTGTACTTCCAAAGTTAATCCTTGAAAATGTGGAAGTTCTATCAGATATGATATCAAAGAGCCATTTTGATAACATCCCTTCTTCAGCACCCGCATTGAAATACCGATTCCCCAACTGCAATAAAATGAGTTCCTTTCAAGGCCAATAAATTCGTGTCATTATCTATCAAGGCATAGTTTCCATGATTAGCTGGTAAGACAAGCAAAACCATGTGTTAGGTTGAGCTGATAAAACTTTTTACTTATACAACATGGTACTACCATTTGGTCAGTTCATTGAAAATGACAGTTAAAGTAGGACATCATAATAAATTATATACACGCCTTGAACATTTTATTCTAACTTAAAACATAAATGTACGTTCATTTTCTAATATGATGTCAAGTCAAAACCTTTTCTTTGAGTATGGCCCACTGATTAGTGTGTTATGTCACCTTTCTTCCACGAACTACATATATTATGCATCTTGTCTAGTGTCCATCTAATTTAGCAGTTTCAGTTGCTTTAACGCAGAACAACTTAATGAAACTTGTAAAACAGTTTTAGGGCAAAATCTTTTATGATAGCCACATCCACATCTAATTTGATATTTTAAGCTACTTTTGAATGCTTTGCTATCTGGAAGCTCTAAGCTTAATTATATTTAAAAAAAAAACTTTTTCATTCGTATTTAAATTATAATAATGAGTAACTCTAGCATAAACAGATTTGTTAATGAACATAATTGGATTTTGTTAATGAACATAATTGGATCTTGGTAAGCACATAACTCAAAGAGTAGAAAGAGAAATATGCAAGAATAATGGCTTCAAGCATTTGGAATGCAATGAGCAAGTATAAGTACATTTTATAGAGGGTAAATTTTTTTTTTTAAAGAGAGAATTGGTTAATCTGGCAAGTCAGTTAAGTGGATTCAAGTTAATAGAGTTTCCATTTAAGTTTATTGTAAAATAAATTGGCATCTGACCTCACAAATGGCAATGCTATTTGCAAAGGAACTATAGATTATTATTGACATTGATATTGTTATGGAATTTCATGGATTACCTGTAGCTTTTTCCAGGAGTACGTACATCTTAGTTCTTTCATTTATTGTTTCCTTCATATAACTAAATTCATCTGTGAGCACATTTGTAAAATGTTATCTAAGTATATATAGTTTCTGAGCATTGAGCACTCAATTACTATTGAGAGTTTAGTTAATGATATTGTTTTTTATTATTTTATTCAACTATTTTTAGGTGAATTGAAGAAGTTGTATACTTGTGCCTATACCATCTATATATGCAATGATGTAGTGGCTATGTGTTCAATGATATAATACTTTTCAGGCTATACAGAGAATTAATAAGCCAATTTATTCCAGACAACTTTAAAACACATACCCCCCAAATTCCCCTATCAAATGGTAATTTTTAATGAGCCCTAAAAATTAAGTTTTTCACTGAAAAGATCAACAGACTGAGTGAACCAGAATTGCTATCCCTGAACTAGATTTCTTAAAATAATATTTTATTGTGCTTTCAGTGAAAGTTTACACAGAAAATTGGTTTCCCATTTAACAATTACTACACAGATTGTTCAGTGACATTGGTTACATTTTTCAGTTTGTCAACATGCCCATTGATTCCAGTCTGGATGTTTCATTTCCAGTGATCTAGTTTCCTTGTCCCCTTACCCTTTCACCTTTGCTGTAGAGTAATTGTTGATTTTAATACAAACCTTTGTATTAATATTTCTGTTTTTCATTTTAAGCATCTTTCTTTTAAGGTGCCTAACACTTTTTTTTTTTTTTTAACACTACAACAGAGCCCTGGCGGCGCAGTGGTTAAGAGCTGACCTTTGCAACAACCTCACAACAGATGGTTCAACTGATTTTGTAGGAACAGCACCAACAAGTCTGCAGGATACTATTTATTAAACATCACCTCACCCCACTCAGATCTATGATCCCTCTGAGTCGTTCAGAGTTGAGTGATTGTCATTTATCTCGCACAAAAAGGAGGGCTGACAATGTAGAATTTTACCTGAGCCCTGTGATGCTGGAAAACAGCGATTGTCAAAGAAATCCCCCCACCCTTTTGTGTTCCGGAAAACTGCCTGACTCTAGGCCCCTGACCTTTCTCTCTTCCTGATCTTTACAGAATCCAGATAGAACATGTTCCATATGGCCTTAACAGTAAACACAGGAGATAGTTTCATGATTGACACACCCCATTGTTTAACCTGCCTCTAACATCCTTCAGTACTTCAGAATTTTTCCACTAGCTCACTTCAGTCTTTAAAAATCTTCCTACCTTTGCTTCAGCAGATTTGAAGCTCAGACTTATTTCTGATTTCTCTCGTCATTGTAATAATTCCCCATCCCCTATTACAGTGGTTCTCCCCTACCCCATAGACCTTCCCTTTCCCCTATCCTTGCAGTAATCCCTTTGAATCAAGTCATCCTTGCCTGTTTTAACATTGTCTGTTGAAATTTTCTTTGACAGAAAGACATAAAACGTGAGTGGTTGAGAAACCAACTGTATGATACATGCAGTTTTATGAACAGATGCTGGGATATGCAGTTCCGTATCTCAATCAGTTGATAAGATATGCATACATATTTTGGTATTTTTGTTTGTTTTTACAGGTAATGTTCGGATGATGAATCACAAAACTTATACTGTGAAATAAGAAATGTAAGCTGCTTCAAGCAACTCCAATACATGAAAGCTTGCATTTGTGACATCATTAAGAGAGGAGTTTGTCTTTTGAATGGAAGAATTTATCACACTGTTCTATTATACATTTAATTCCATTCATATATCTCTTAATATGTATCTCCAAAAGATAAGCTCCTTTCTTTTTACATAACCAAAATCTAAATAAAATTCCCTACATTGAAATTAGCTGAATGCCTCTTAAGTGTGTTTTTTTTTTTCTTTTATTCTGTGGGTTTCTCCTCTTTTTTTTTTTTTTACTTGTAATTAAATTGTTAAAGGAACCAGGTTGTTTTATCTAAAGAGTGTTCATAGATCTGAAATTTAATTAGTGCATCTTGTATATATTTATAATGCTCCTCTGTTCCTTATATTCCTGGAAGTTGGTAGTTAGATACAGGGTTCTGATAAGATTTAGGTCAATTTTTTGGTAAGTATTCATAGATATCGTTGAGTACTTTCTGCAGGAAGTACATAATTGTCTGGTTATCTCTTTTAGTGATGTTAATATTCGTTGATAATAATTACTTAGACCCATCAATTCAGGTAAGTCACAGTTTCAATAATAAATTGAAAATGGAACTTTGAAGTTTAAAGGAATCAGGAAGGCAGAGAGAATAACTCCATGTCAGCATTCATTTTAAAGGATAAGGGAGAGTTATCAATGGATTTTTTGCGGTAGCCAATTGTATGGTTGTGAGCACTGGATAATCTCCAAAGTTCCTTTTGTGGAATATAATCTATAACTCAATATCCAATCTATAATTCTATATTGATACCAGGTTTCCCAGTATGTGATGGAGCTTGAAGTGGGGGATAAGAGGAATAAGCAGAGGCCAAGAAAGAAGTTTTTACTAATATATTTTCAATGGATAGATTATTTTAAGAATTTCAATTGGCAAAAACTATTCTTAAAATAACTCAGTGCCTTCAAAAATGTAAATTAATTAAAGAATTCCTGTTGAAAAACAATTTGAAATGAAAATGGTAATACTGTAAATCTATCATTTCTTTAACATTTATTATCTGAAATCATTCTTTAAAGAAAAAAACCTTCTGCACATCAACTATTCTGATTTACTGAGGTATAATTTATACAGGAAGGGTAGGATAAGTGCCTGCTTCATATATTTTCTTTACCTCATCTCAAAATATTTAATTTACTAGCATCCTCAAAAGACGACTAATGAGTTTATATTTTTAAGTATAATTTTGAAATTATATATTTAAATGTTTTATATTTTGATTAATTGCAGTTATTACCTTTATTAAAGCTCAAACTGGATTACCTTTAATTAGCTGGTCCTCCCTGTGTCTTTTTGACATGATCCTTATATTCTTTTATGCCACTTCAGAAATCAAGGAAACTAAGGGATACCAAACTCATTTATATTCCATGCTCTTAACTTGCAATCAGTCGTTTCAGTATGTAGCCCTGGTTCCAGTTAGTGGGAAATGCTATTTAGAGATCATGGTGTGGTGTGAGAAGTGTTCATTGTTACTGGATTTGTCTTTGTTTTTAGGCCTTTTTTGGTGAACAGAGTTAGAAAATAAGTAATTATTCTTTAAGAATAAATAGATCAGGTTTTCAGAATAATTACTCCAATTCAGATCATATGTTATTGTGACATTTTAGAATATGGAGACAAGGAGAACATTCCACAAAACTTCAGAGAGAGAGAAAGGAGAGAAAGATGTTACATACAAAATATTCACAATCAGAATGCCTTAGGCTTCTCGATAGTAATACTGATATCTAGAAGGCCATGGAATGATTCTTTAAAATTCTGAAGAAAAATTATTTCCAATCTATTAGTCTATATTAATCCAAATTGTCAATTATGAATGAAGATAGAAAAGACATTTTCAGATGTGCAAATCCTCATATTACCTTCCACACACCCTTTCTCAAGAAGCTACTGGAGGATGTACTCCACCAAAATGAGGTTTTAAAACAAGAAAAAGCAAACATTGGCTCTAGGAACAGGAGCTCTAATGTTAGAAAGAGACAAAGAAAACTCCCAAGTTGACAGCTGTTCAGAAGGCATAGATGACAAGCAGTCCAAGATAGAAGCAAGTCAGAAATCTCTATGAGAGACTTCTTCAAGTAGGTGAAATTAATTCCTCATGCTTCTGATTGTTTTAAAAGAAGGCTTGGACAAAGTATAGAAGTTGAAGTTATTAGTGATAAAATAGGAAATTAAGGAAATGAGACTTCTGATTTCTGATCTGGCATGTAAACAGTTTGGAAGTTGTCGTTTCCATCCTCATAACAACAACAACAACAAAGCAGAAAAACTGAAAATCAGCAAATCTTCTAGATCAATCAAAGAATTGAGATCACAGGACAATCTGCTGCCCCAAAATTGGAGACAGTTGGATACAGACAATCACAGTTTACCAGGAGCAGAAGCCCACAGCTGGAGCCAGTGCCATTAGGAACATTTAAAGTATAATTGATGAATTGCTGGAATCTAAGTATGGACTAGCATGAGAGTTAAAAACTTCAGGAGGAGTGTAGTATTGAGGGAGGGAGCACACATCTTTGAGTTTTATCTCCAGGACCTCCTACCTGGTTATCACTATGAAAAAAATCACCTCATGCTTCCTGCAGGGGGAAGGGAAAAGTAAACCATTTTGAAATACACCCAGAGCTCTCTGTTCTCCCTAACAGCTATCTGCCCTCAAGGGAAAGTATTTTAGTGGGGCCTAAAAAAAAAAAAATTTTTTTTTTTTAATCAATTGGGGATTTACCAGAGCCGAACCAACCTGGGTGAAGGGACATACCCAAAGCCAGAGCCCTCTAGTCTTCTTTTATCACATAAGGTGGGCATTGTGGACCAAAAAGCACTAGTGAAGGTCACAGCCCAGGGACCTAGGCTCACTAAAAGACTGACACGTAATCATAGGTTTATAGATGATTTCCCTACCCCCTACACCTCATAATGACGTCAATAGGGATCCTGTATAATAGCAGAGGATTACTCTGATACACTTCTGATGGGAATGTAAAATGGTACAGCCATTACAGAAAATGGTATGGTGATTTCTTAAAAAGCTAGAAATAAAAATACCACATGATCCAGGAATCCCACCCCTAGGTATATACCCTGGAGAATAAGAGCCATGACACAAATAGACATATGCACACCCATGTTCATTGCAGCATTATTCACAACAAGCAAAAGGATGAAAAACAACTTAAGTGAACATCAAATGATGAATGGATAAACCAACTGTGGTACATACATACAATGCAATACTATGCAACAATAAAGAATAATGATGAATCCATGAAACGTCTCACAGCATGGATGAATCTGGAGGACATTATGCTGAGTGAAATAAGGCAATCACAAAAGGAAAAATATTGTATGGGACCACTATTATAAATAGTCAAGAAAAGGTTTATACACAGAAAGAAACATTTTTTGATGGTTACTAGGTATGGGAGTGGGGGAAGGGAATACCACCAACTAGAGAGTAGACATGTGTTAATTTTGGTGAAGGGAAAGACAGTACACAATATGGGGGAAGTCAGCACAACATGACCAAGGCAAGGAAAGACACTGAGAGGTACACAAGAATAAAAGGCAATGATGGCAAATACTGTAACATATACAATCCTGCAAGAACAATAATAACAAACAATAATTTATGAGTGGATACACTGGTAAATGTGTATGCTGAATAGGTGTGGGAGGGCATATAGGAGCACACCCAAGGGCATATGTAGGTTTGGCTGTGGATATTTCTACATACATATTTGTATGTACTGCATGTATATTCATATAATATAGCACATAGGGAGCAGTTATTGAAACTTCTTAGACATAACAGAACAACTCAAGGGACTAAGTTACTGGGCTGGAAGCCTAAAGACCATAGTCTCAGGAAACATCTAGATCGATTGACATAACATAGTTCATAGAGATGATGTTCTACATCCTAGTTTGGTAAGTAGTATCTGGGGTCTAAAAAGCTTACGAGTGGCCATCTAAGATACAGCTATTGATCTCGCTCTGTCAGGAGCAAAGGAAAGTGAAGAAAACCCAAGGCTCAAGGAAACAATTAGTCCAAAGGACTAATGATCCCCAGGAACCACAGTGTCCACTGGGCTGAGACCAGAAGAACTACATGGTGTCCAGCTATGACTATTGACCACTGTGATCAGGATCACAACACAAGGTCCTGGTTAGTATGGGAAAAAACTGTAGAACAAAATTAAAATTCATAAAAAAAGACCAGATTTAATGTTCTGAGAGAGACTGGAAGAGTGCTGAGACTATGGCCCTTAGACACCCTTCTAACTTGGAACTGAGGCCATGCCTAGGCCATTCCAGCCAAATTATAAACAAGCCTATAAAATAAACAATAACACCCATGAGGAAAATGCTTCTTAGAACAATCATCTATATGAGACCAAAAGAGCAACATGTGCCCACGAGCAAAGATGAGAAGGCAGGATAGGTCAGGAAAACCTGAGAAATGGAAATCGTGAACTTAGGTGGTAATGGGCAGAGTACTGACACATTCTGGGGATTGGAAACAATGTCAGGGAACAATTTTTCTATAAATTATTGAATGGGAAACTGATTTTTTCCTGTAAACCTCCACCTAAAGCACAATAAAAAAATTTAAAAAAAAGTGTAATTGATACGCTAACATAGGAAAGAACGGAATCATTAAATGCTCTATAAACCAGAGAACAGAAAAAAGGTGGAGGACAAAAAGAGAGAGATTGAAAGAGAGTGGGGAGGGTTGGGGGGGGAGAAGCAGGACAATGAATTAAAAAAAAATTTTAAATATGGTAGATATTAATTCAACTACATAAATATTCACTCTAAGTGAACAAGTTCTAAACACCACCTAAAAGACAGAGACTGTGGGAGTGGATTTAAAAAAAAAAAACAAAACAAGACAACCATATGTTGTCTATGGGAAATGCACTTTAAATATAAAGACACAGATTAAAAAAAAAAGTAAATGGATAGAGTACAAGCTTTTCACATTCTTGGTTAAATTAACTCGTAGGTATTTTATTCTTTTAGCTGCTGTTGTAAATAAAATTATTTCCTTAATTTTCTTTTCAGAGTGCTCATTGCTAATGAACAGAAACTCAACTGATTTTTGTGTGTTGACTTTGTATCCTCGCACTTTACTGAATTTGTTTATTACCTCTAGAAGCTGTCTTGTGGACTCTGGAGTTTCTGTATATAGGATCATGTTCTTAGTAAAAGGAGTATTTTTACTTCTTCCTTTCCAACTCGAATATCTTTTTTTTTTCTCTTGCTTAATTGCTCTATCTAGGACTTCCAGTACAATACTGAGTAGCAGTGGTGTGAGTGAGCATCCTCCTTTTGTTCCTGAGCTTAAGGGAAAGGCTCTCAGTTTTTCTTCATTGAGTATAAGGTTAGCTGTGGCTTTTTTTATAAGTGTTCCTTATTAGACTAGGAATTTTCCTTCTATTCCTCTCTTGTTGAGTGTTTTTATCATGAAAGGGTTTTGGATTTTGTCAAATACCTTCCCGGTGTTGAATGAGATTATCATGTGGTTCTTTTCCTTTGTTCTGTTAATGGCGTATTACATGATTGATTTTCTAATGTTGAACACTGTCTTAGTTTCTTAGTGCTTCTATAACAGAAATGCCATAAGTGGGTGACTTTCACAAACAGGAATTTATTTTCTCAAAGTTTAGGAGGCTAGACGTCCGATTTCAGGGTACCAGCTCTCTGGGAAACCTTTCTCTCTCTGTTGGCTCTGGAGGAAAGTCCTTGTCTCTCTTCAGCTCGTGTTCCTCAATTCCTTGGCAAATCTTCATGTGGCCTGATATCTACATTCTCTCATCTGTTCTCTTCTATATTTCAAAAGTTTATTGACTTAAGACACATCCTATACAGATATGACATCATTATCGTAACAAAGAAATACCTTTTCCCAGAGGTCATTACATCCACAGGTATAGGGGTAAGGATTTATAACACATAATTTTTGGGACACACAATTCAGTCCATAACAAACACCCTTGCATCGCATTCATAGGATACATTTTGCTTGACTATGGTCCTATAGGATCGCTATGAGTTGGAACTGACTTGACAGCACCTACTAACAACATGGTGTGTAATCATTTTAATATGCTTTTGGATTCAGTTTGTAAGTGTTTTGTTGAGAATTTTTGCGTCTATATTCATAAGAGATATTGGTCTGTAGTTTTCTTTCCTTGTGCTATCTTTGTTTGACTTTGGTATCAAAGTAATACTAGTCTCAAAGAAGTGAAAGACTTGTATACTGAAAACTGTAAATCATTACTGAAAGAAATTAAAGGAAACCTAATGAATTGGAAGGGCATTCCTTATTCATAGATTGGAAGACTTAATATTTTTAAGATGTAAATACTACCAAAAGCAATCTATAGATTCAACGCAACCCCCACAAAAATCCCAACAGCCTTATTTTCAAAAATGGAAAAGTCAATTCTCAAATTTTAATGGAACTTCAAAGGTCCCTGAATAGCCAAAGCAATCTTGAAAAAGAAGAACAAAGCAGGAGGACTCATACTTACTGTTCTTTAAATATACTATAAAGCTACAATAGTAAAAAAAAAAAAATCTGGCATTGGTACACTGAAAGAAATATAAATCAATGGAATGGAATTGAGAGTCCAGAAATAACCCCACACATCTATGAACAAGTGATTTTCAACAAGGGTGCTAAATCCATTCAATGGGGAAAAAATAGACCGTTTAATAAATGGTGTTGGCACAACTAGATTTACACATGAAAAAAATAAAGCTAGGCCTATCTCACCCCATACACAAAAATCAACTCTAAATGTAAGAATTAAAACTGTAAAAATCTTAGAAGGAAATATAGGGATAATGCTTCAGGACTTAGTATGTAACAGTGGATTCTTAGATATGATGCCAAAACACGAGCAACAACAACAACAACAAAAAAGATAAATGGAGCTTGATCAAAAATTGAAACTTTTGTTTATAAAAAGACTATCAACAAAGTAAGAGACAACCTACAGATTGGGGAAAAAAATGGTAAAATATATGAAGAATATATTAAGAACATCTACAACTTAACACACCAAAAAGATAAACAACCCAATTAAAAAATGGGCAAAGGACTTGAATAGACACTTCTCCAAAGAAGAAACACAAATGGCCAACAAGTACATTAAAAAATATCCATTGTCATTAGTCCTTGGGGAAATGAAAATCAAAACCACAATGAGACTTTACTTCAGCTCTGCCAAGATGGTTATTAAAAAACAAAACAAAACAGAAAACGACAGGTGTTGGTAAAGATGTGGAGAAATAGGAAACCTCATTCACTGCAGTGGGACTATAACATGGTACAGCCATTGCGGAAAACAGGTTGGAGGCTCCTCAAAAAGTTTTACATAGAATTACCATATGAACAGCAATTCCATTCCTAGGTACATAACCAAAAGAATGAAAAGCAGGAACACAGACACAGGTACACTGATGTTCATTGCAGCACTATTCACCATTGCCAAAAGGTGGAGATAACCCAAGTGTTCAGCAGCAGGTGAATGATTAACAAAATGTGTATGTCCATAAAATGCAAATTATTCAGACGTAAAGGAAAATTAAGTTCTGATACATGCTACAATATGGATGAAACTTGAAAACATTATCACAATGTTTTCAGTCACAAAAGGACAAATATTATATGATCCCACTTATATGAAATATCTAGAATAGGCAAATGTATAGAGGCCAAAGTTTATTAGTGGTTACCAGGAATAAGAGGAAGGATGAAAGATATGGCCATTTCTTGAGGGTGCAGAACATCTGTTAAGGGTGATGGAAAAATTTAGAAAGAGTGGTGATGGTTGCACAACCGAAGAATGCAATCAATGTCACTGCATTGCACATGTAAAAATGTTGAAATGGCAACTGTTCTGTTATTTATATATGTACCACAACAAAAACAAAAAAAAGGAAGGGATAGAAAAAGAGATAGCCTGTTCAGAAGATAGGCCTGGTGGTCTGCTTCCAAAAGACAACGGCCTTAGAAACCCTATAGAGCAATTGTACTCTGCACATGTGGGGTTGCCATGAGGTAGCATTGAGTCAGTGACAACTAACAACAACAATAAAAACAATAACCCCAATCAAAAGAAAGCTAGAGTATTATACACAGCAAAACATACACCAATTCAAGTTTCCACATGTACAATTCAGTGACATTGATTACCTTCTTCAAGTTCTGCAAACATTCTCACCCTCCTTTTCCTAGTTTTTGCCCCCCCTTTAGCCTAAACTCACTGCCCCTTAAGTTTTCTATCTAATCTTTCCAGTTTCTGTGGCCAATTTAATCTCATATAGGTAGATTTTGAAAAAGCACAATGCTCAAGGCAGACATTCTTTACTAGTTAAGTTAAACTACTGTTTGGTTTTAAGAAGACTTCAAGGGATATTTTTGGTTTATGGTTTAAAGATAATCTCAGGGAAATAGTTTCAGGGGTCTATCCAGACTCCATGGCTCCTGAAAATCTATATTCCATGGAAATTTTAAATTCTGTTCTCCATTTTCCCCCTTTTGATCAAGATTCTTCTATAGAATTTTTGATCAAAATGTTCAGTTATGGTAGCTGGGCCCATCCAGTTCTTTTCATCTCATGACAAAGAAGAAGTTGTTCATGGAGGCAATTAGCCACATATTCATTATCCTCCTCCTGTTCTTGAGTCTTCTTCCTCTGTTGCTCCAGGCAAAAAGAGATCAACTGTTGTGCCTTGGATGGCTGCTTGTAAGCTTTTAAGATCCTGGGAACTACAAGGTGGACTAGGAGGTATAACAGAAGCACTAAACACGTTATTAGGTCAGTTAACTGTGACATCCCATGTAACCATGACCCTAAACCTCGAAACCAAGGAACCAAATCCCATGAGGTTTTTGGTTGTACATAAGCAGCCTCAGCAGCTACTTTTTTTTTTTTTTTCATTGTTACAAGTATATCTATCATATAAAATAGGCTTGAGAGCAAGAAAATTATCAGGGATAAACTGGGGTATTACTTAATGATAAATGGGTCAATACTCCAAGAAAATATCACAATTCTTAATGCATATGAAACTAATAACAGAGTATCAAAATACAAGATATAAAAGTCTCCATTACTATAGTTGGAGATGTCAACAGTACTCTATCAGTAATTGACAGATCAAGCAGGCAGAAAATAGTAGGGATATAGTTGGATTAAGCTATCAACCAATTAAAAAATTAATAATATTTATAGAATAATTCATCTAACAACTGTAGAATATACATTCTTTTCAAAATCACCTAAAATGTTCACAAAGATACCCTACAATATTGGGCCATATAACACATCTTGACAAATTTAAAAGAATGAAAATCATGTAAAGTGTGTTCTCAGACAACTAGAACTAAACTAAAAATCAGTAACAGATAGAAATTTTCAAAATATTTGTATATTAAACAACACACCTGTAAAACTCATGGGTCAAAGAAGTCTCTAAAAAATTAAAAATATTTTGAGCTAAATGAAAATACAACATCAAAATTTGTGGGATACAGCACAAACAGTGCTTAAAAGGGAAAATTTATAGTCTCGCATGCATATAGTAAAAGAAAAGGAAGATTTATCATCAACGATTTAAGCTTTCACAACAGGACACTAGAAAAAGAAGAGCAAATAAACACAAAGTAAGCAGGATGTTGTATAGGATGTTGTCTTAAAAAAATCAATAGCGAGATACTCAGGTTTGTCATGCATAAACTCGTTTAAGGTAGTCATGGGAAGGCATGCAAGTAAGACTTCCCAACATTCATTTAGAAGTGGAGAACCAGAATTAACAATTACAATGTTAGTTGAATGGTTAGAGTCCAAATCTTTAGATTTAAGGCTTTCACATTTATGAGACATCTCAGGAGAAAAGCTTGACCATTGCTCGAACTCAGCAGAGGTCCCTCATAGCTAGGGTTCAAGGTAGGCAGTGGGTAGAGTCTCAACAGTCTCTCAGTCTTCAGAGAGAGTAAGAGACATGAGAAAGATCATTTTGCCTCTGCCTTTTCTCAGTGAGTGGGCAGAAATTTAGGGTTTATATGTGAAATTCTCACCTTGGTCTCATAAGATAAGGGCCAGTGTGATGTCAAAGACTAGTATGTTCTATCTTTTTCTCCAGGGTTAGAGTTTAGCTGAGTGTCTCATTTTTTCTTCAAAGTTAGAGATTACGGAGGTTGTGTAGACTATGTCTCAAGGCTAGTTTACAAAGATTAACCATGTTTTGTCTACTTTTTCACAGCATGCTGGGTCAAAGTCAACTGAACTTCAAGGTTGTTTACCACATTCTTCACATACTTTACATGGTTCTATGCCAGAAGTTTTTAAAAATAACTTTCTAATGATTTATAGTGAATGTTAGAGGGCTTCACAAAGGTAGGTGTATTTCTATTTCTAAGTTCATATTATGAATGCTTATACATATGTATTTTGAAAGCATAATAGTGACTTATACCTTACGGGATTTGAGAGCATCATAGAAACATATAGAACACAGAAGGAAAGAAATATAAAGTTCAGAGTAGAAATCAGTACAATGGAAAATAGGAAAATGATAGAGAAAATCAATGGTTCTTTGAAACAATCAATAAACTTGATAAACCTCTATCTAGCTTGAGAAAAAAGAGAGAAGACACAAATTATTAACATTAGAAATGAAAGAAAAGCCATCACTGATGATCCCATGGACTTCAAAAGAAAAATAAAAGAATGTTATAAACAACTCTATACAGAAAAAATTTGATAAATTAGATAAAATGCACCAATTCCTTGAAAGACACAATCTAAAAAAATCGTATCTGTAAAAAGAGATAATCTGAGTAGACTTATATGTATTAAAGAAATTGAGTTAATAATTAATAAACTTCCAAAAGAGAAAGCAGTTAGTTTTCTAGTGAATTACTAAACTTTAAAGAAGTTATACCAATTATGTACAATCTCGTCCAGAAAATAGAAGCAGAGTAAATACTTCCTAACTCATCCAATGAGGTCAGCATTACATTAATATCAAAACCAGACAAATATATTAAAGGAAGAAAATTATATACACCAATATCTCTCATGAACATGGATAAAAAAATCGTCAAGAAAATATTAGCAAATCAATTCCAACAGTGTATACAAGAATTATACACCATGAACAAGTAAAATTTATTGCAGTTATGAAATGCTGAAACAATTAATGTAATTCATCATATTAACAGACTCAAGAAGAGAAATCACATGATTTTACTAACAGACGCAGAAAAAGGTGTTGGCAAATATAGCACCTGTTCATGATAAAAACTCAGCAAACTGAGAGGGAAATTTCCTCAACTTCACTAAAAAAAAAAAAAACTTCAATCAACACCATATTTGATGGTGATAAACTAGATGTTTTCCCCCTGTGATCAGCAACAAGGCAAGCCAGTCCCCTCTCACCACTCCTATTCAACATTGCCTAGAATTGCTAGAGAATGCGATAAGAAAAGGAAATAAATTGTATACAGACTGGAAGGAAAGAACTTAAAATTTGTTCAAAGATGATATAATTGTTTATATAGAAACTCTCAGAGAATCAACAAAAAAAAAAACTGGAACTAATAAGCAACTAAGTGAGGTTTCAGAATACAAGGTTAATACACAAAGTTCATGACTTTCCACTATATTGGCAATAAACATTTGACATTTGAAATTAAAAACACAACAGCATTTAATTAGCACCAAAAGTTATATACTTAATTATAAAACTAACAAAATGTGTACAAGACATATCTGGGGAAAAATACAAAGTGCTGATAAAAGAAATCAAATAAGTTCTAAATAAAGGGAGAGATATCTCATGGTCATGGATAGGAAGATCCAATATTGTTAAGATTTCAGTTCTCCTCACCTGGTATACAGATTTGATGCAATCTCAATGAAAATTCTAGCAATTTGTTTTATAGATATTGAAAACCTGATTCTAATGTTTATATGGAAAGACAAAGTACCCCAAATCCAAACCACCAAACCCATCGCAGTCAAGTGGATTCCAACTCATAGTGACCCTATATAGGACATATTAGAGCTGCCCCATAAAAAAAAAAAAAAAATTTTTTTTTTTTGCCCCATAGACCCAGAATATAGACCTGCCCCATAGACCCAGAATATAGACCTGCCCCATAGACCCAGAATAGCCACTACAATGTTGAAGAAGAGTGAAGTTGGATGACTGACACTAGCTAATTTCATGATTTAATATCAGGGCTTCGAACTGGTTCTAAATGGTTCAGTCATGGCCTATGAAAACAAGGGCAGTGTATGCACTGCATAGCAACCAAATCTGTTGCATGTTGCTTTTTGACCTGATTAGGAAACAGGCAGAGGTGCCCTGTCCAAAGATGGTGACTGGCTGCATTGCTTTGAATGTGTGCTGCTCTCCACAGTCCTGCCAGTAATCCAATCTCCTGCATCAGGAAACTTTCAGGAGCCTGATATGGGAGATTGGATTATTGGCAGGCCTGGAGAGCTACACACATTCAAAGCAGCCTGTCCACATTGGTAGCTATGCAATGCGTATACTGCCCTTGTTTCTGTAAGCCATGACTGAACCATTTAGAATCAGTTCCAAGCACGGCTTAATATAAAGCTACAGTGATCAAGACAGTGTGGTGATGGTGAAAGAATATACAAATAGATAAATGAAACAGAATATAGAGCTCAGAAATAGACCACAGAAATACAATCAACTGATCTTTGACAAAGGAGCAAAAGCAGTTCAATTGAGAAAGCATGTTGTTGTTGTTGTTAGGTGACATCAAGTTGGTTATGACTCATAGCAACCCTATGTACAACAGACGAAAACACTGCCCAGTCCTGTGTCATCCTCACAATTGTTATCAATGCTTGTGCATTCCATTTCATAGTTCCAAAGTGTAGTTTTCAACAAATAGTGCTGGCACAACTGGATATCTGCATGCAAAAATATGAATCTAGATTTTGGCCTAAAACCTTTAACAAAAATTTACTCAAAATGGATCATAGACCTAAATATAAGATAAACAACTATAAAACTTTTAGAAGATAACATTAAAAAAAAAATCTGGATGACCTTGGGTGTGACATCATGTTGTTAGATAAAACAAAAGCATAGTCCAGGTAAGAAAAAATTCATAAGTTGGATTTAATTAAAACTAAAAAATGTCTGCTCTATGAAAGGAACTGTCAAGAGAATAAAAAGAAACCACAAACTGGGAGAAAACATTTGCAAATGATTTATCTTATAAAGGACCTGTACCCAAGATATACAAATAATTCTTAAACTAAGCAAAAGGAAAACAATCAACCAAATTAAAAAGTGAGGGAAGATCTGAACAGATATTTCACCAAAGAAGATATACAGATAGCAAAAAAGCATATAAAAAGATGCTTAACCTCATACGTCATGTTGCTGTTAGGTCTTGTCAAGTGGTTCCAACTTATACCGACCCTACTATGTAAAACAGAAGGAAACACTGCCCGGTACTGTGCCATCCTTACCATTGTTGCTATGTTTGAGCCCATCATTGCAGTCACTATGTCAATCCATCTTGTTGAGGGTCTTTTTTGCTGACCCTCTACCAAGCATGATGTCCTTCTCAGGGTCTGGACCCTCCTGATAAAAAGGCAGGGGCCTTTTTAACTGTTTGAAACTGAAGAAATGGCTGTGAGCCTTAAATTAGTGTTTTTACATGATATTGTATGATGTGTCTAAATTTTTGGTAGGAAAAATACAAATTTTGAACATTTTAATTTATTACACATATATACCAATAGAACCCGCTTGGGACTCCAGGAAATAACTAGTGCTGCTACTTATATACCACTAAACACTTAGGGTAGGCTTGTGGGAGGGAGAAACAAACAAAAATCCATACTACCTACAAAACATTCAGAAACACTCAATGATTTAGCATGCTTCCATTAATGTAAACAAAAGGTATCAACAAAAAATTCAAGGCAGAAATTAATTGAGTCACCAAAGGGATAAAGAAGTCTTTTGCGGATTTCCCAATGAAATATGTCCTTTGATTTTTTTGACTTCTGCTTCCGTAGGTGTCGATCCTGGATAAGAGTGAAATGAAATCCTAGACAACTTCAATAGTTACTCTGTTTATCATAATGTTGCTTATTGGTCTAGTTGTGAGGTTTTTTTTTTTTTTATGTTAAGGTGTAATCCATACTGAAGGCTGTCATCTTTGATCTTCATCAGTGAGTGCTTCAAGTTCTCTTCATGGTCAGCAAGCAAGGTTGTGTCATATGCATATTGCATGTTGTTAAAGAGTCTTCCTCCAATCCTGATGCCCCATTCTTATTCCAATAGTCCATCTTCTCAGATTATTTCTTCAGCATACAGATTGAACAAATATGGTGAAAGGATACAACCCTGACATTTTTACTGGTTTTAAATCATACAGTATCCTCTTTTCTTTTGAACAGCTGCCTCTTGGTCTACGTACAAGGTTCCATGTGAGTACAACTAAGTGTTCTCAAACCCTCATTCTTCACAAGGTTATTCAAAATTTGTTATGATCCACACAAGTGGATGCCTTTACATAGTCAATAAAACACAGGTAAACATCTTTCTGGTATTCTCCGATTTCAGCTGTGCTCCACCTGACATCAGCAACGATATCCCTTGTTCCACATCCTCTTCTGAATCCAGCTTGAATTTCTGGCACTTCCCTGTTGATGTACTGCTGCAACCATTTTCGCATGATCTTCAGCAAAATTTTACTTGGTGGGATGTTAATGATATTGTTTGATCCTTTGCGCATTGTGTTGGATAAAGTTTTTTCTTTGGAATAGGCAGGAATGAGGATCTCTTCCATTAGGTTGGCCAGGTAGCTATTTCTCAAACAGGCATCCTCCTGTCTCAGGGCCTTTGCTCCCTGTCTTAAAACCAGCAGTCCTTCCATAGGAGAAAGATGTGGCAGTCTGCTTGCATAAATATTTGCAGCCTTGGAAACCCTATGAGGGAGTTCTACTCTGTACTAAAGAGTCGCTATGAGTCGGAATTCAACTTGACAGCAATGGGTTTGGTGTTTTTATTTTTTTACAGTTTATTTAAATTGTAGTAGCTTTTTTTTTTTCCTCCCCTGGATATCCTCTTTTTATTCCAGGATCTGATTCAAGACACCACATTCCATTTAACCATTGTGTCTTTTTGTCTGTGGCAATTTCTCAGATTTTCTTGTTTTTGATGATCTTAAAAGTGTTGACAAGTGAGTACTGGTCTGGCATTTTGTAGAATGCCCCTCAATTTGGTTTTGTCCGGGGAAATATTAAGAAGTAAGTACTGACAAACTACTGAGAAAATATATTGTGTAGCAGACATACTTTTTTTAAAATTAGTTCTATTTGCTCTTGGATTCTCTTCTTGCTGCTTTGTCATCATGGATAGAACATTGCAAATTGACATGTGACATTAAGACAGGGAGCAAAGGCCCTGAGATTAGAGGGTTCCTGTTTGAAAAATAGCGAAGAGACTGGTGTGGTTAGAGGAGAAACAAGTAAAAGAGAAATAGACTATATTATAAGGGAGGTAATGGGGGTTGAGTGTGGAACCTAGAGACTTAGTAAGACAAGGAACAGAGGGGCCCCAAATCTGCAAACAAAGTAACAAGAAATGGGCCAGGGCACAAAAACAAAGCCATTCCCCAGAACAATGGGGCAGGGTATCTAAAAATAGCCCACAAACTTCTTCAAAGTTTCCTTTCAGAAGCACCTGGAGAAAACCAGGCCTGGGGACATGCACAGAACATCCACTTGTGACCGCTGTGTGACCTTCCACCAGGGGCAGTGAGGGGCTACAGCCCCAGCCAGGGAATCCAACCCAGAAAGCAGGAGGCTGCGCAGGCGTGACACCCCATAATAAGTCCTGCTACGAATCTCAGAGGCCTCCAGGGCAGGAGCCATCATGGGAAGGTGCTGCACACACACCATAGTTAACATATCCCCTCCTGTGCCTGTGAATAAACATGAATCTTTTCCTGCCCAAGAACTTTTAAAAACTTGGGCCTGTCTTTTGTTCTGTGAGGTGAGGGTAAACATTGCTCTAGGCCCTCCTCCTCTCCTCTTGCAAGCCTCTTCAATAAAGTTTTGCTCCTGCGGAAAACTACTTGCCTTACCTGCTCATTCTTGACCAG
Source organism: Loxodonta africana (assembly GCF_030014295.1). Taxonomy (NCBI): domain Eukaryota; kingdom Metazoa; phylum Chordata; class Mammalia; order Proboscidea; family Elephantidae; genus Loxodonta; species Loxodonta africana. Next base: position 101,765,131 of record NC_087369.1, read on the forward strand.
TGAGGGGCAAGAACCTTATTCCAGTAACGCTATGGCTGCTAACCAAAGGGTCAGCAGTTCGAATCCACCAGGCACTCCTTGGAAAGTCTACGGGGCAGTTTTACTCTGCCCTATAGTGTCTCTACGGGTCGGAATCGACTCGGTGGCACTGGGTTTGGTTTGGTCCTTAGCAAACCAGTACTCTGAGGAGACAAGTATGTTCTTTGCTTTTGAAGAATCTTTGGCTCCAGTTGGAACTTTGAGCATCTGTGTCCATAAGCAAAGTCCAGCCCAGAGCAGACCATCAAATTGCAGGAATCTACACCAGCTCACAGTGTCAAACATCTTTCTCTTCATTCCACTGAGTTCTGGTCAACTCATCCTTAGCCATCCAAGCTAGGTCACAATGGGTAGCAGCCTCAGGCTCCAGAGTTCACACACACTTCCCAGCACCTCAGACAGCCCCTTCACACACTTGTGTCCCTAGCCCCCTTGGGCTAGGTCAACGGGTTCAGCCTGTAAACTTAGGAGTCCACACACAACTTCCTCTACTTCTGACCAGCCCAGCCCTTCCTCTCACTCTCTAATCTCTAGCCCCCGTGGACAGGGTCAACAGATGCCAATGCAACAGGTCCAAGCTCACCCCATCTCTTCATTGCTGCACTTCCCCCACTTCCACTCATTGAGTGGACCCAGCTGGTTACCACAAGTGAGCAGACCAAGCTGTGTACTTGCCAGCTCCTTTTAATACCCAATCCTGGAAGAGGGTTCCTTTTGATGGGCACTGACTTTTCCTGCCTCAATGCTTCCAACAGCAAAGTACTTGCTTGCAATTAAAAAAGCAAAATAGCCACACTTTTCCTGTAAGTTCTCCCTTCAAATGCAAATCTCCTATTCTCTCAGCACTTCTGGGTGGTTCTGCATGTCTTTTCAAATGCAAAATCTAGGTGGGGCTCAAGGTTTTTGACCTAAGTCCCCACTCCATACTCAGGGCTACTGGCTTGAAACAAAAAGTCTGTTATTTCTCCCAGGCAAATCCTAGTTCCCCTTTTAGCATATACAATCAAATACTGGCTGAAGGCAGAGTTATATGCTCTCTGTAATCTATAATACCCAATATTCATTTCTAGCATACATTTAGGACTGCTTTTTTTTTTTTTTAGGTAGGAGAAACATTCAGTATCCATAGTACATTCAGATAAACGCATAATGCTAAACACATAACCTTTTGAAACATTCCAGTTTAGTCTTCTTGCACCTTAACTATCTTCCCAGCCATATACATATGGCCTTGGGGCTCTGGCCCCCTATGGAACATCCTGCTTATCTGGCCTGGCTTTTGCCCAAGGCCTCCCCAGCTGGGGCTTTTCTCCCCTCAGCTGCAGCATTATCCTTCCTTCAGCCATTACAGACAGCAACAACCAAAGCAACCATCCAAGAATCAAAAGTTTCACACCCCAAACCCCTTCATTCTTTCTCTCACAAATTTCCATGCTTTCATGAGTCTGGAGCCAATGCGAGGGGGTAACCCCACTTTTGACACTAACTGTAACAATGGCTTGGGGGAGGCGTCTGATCTCCTCTAACCCCACAAAGGGGTGGCGGGGCGGGGGGGGGATAACCAAGATCAACAGCCCAGGGCTGATTCCTATGAGGTGGAGGTTGGACACACAACTCCTCTCTCCACCTTCTCTACCAATTCTGACAGCAACTGCCCCTCCCACAGTACTCTCCACTGGGTTTGATAATTCATTGCAATGGCCACACAGAACTCACAGAACTCACAGACCATACTCAGAATTATGGGGTTTATTAGGGAAATAACAGTTACAATTCAGGCTCAAGAACATTCAGGATACAGTTCTTCCATCAGGATAGTCTCTCCCCAGCTGTCCTCACAGGCACGCCTCTCCCTGGCCCTCAGTTTCTGCCCAAATGCACTTAGCTCTCTCTCTCTGTGGGCTGGGAAGATCACTGTGCCATCTCCTGCTGCTGGGTCTCTGCTCCTGGGTCTTTCCTTTTGGTCTCTCCTTCCTTGGTGGTGGTGGACTCGTCCTCTCTGCTCTGGAATTGTCTCTATTTTAAGGCAAAACTGACCAGTCCCCTTGATAGGCCACAATTACCTTATCACACAATCACCTGGGTGGGAGTTATAAGACCAGGGCTAGAAAGGCTACACACAAAAATAATTAATTGTACCACAGTCCCCTATGTGCTCTATTATACATATGAATATACATGCGGTACAGACAAATATGTATATACAAATGCCCACTACTATACCTGAACATGCAGGCAGATGTACTCCCATATGCCCTCCCACACCTATATAACATACATATCTACCTACGTAACCACTCACAATTTTTTTATGGTTATTAGTGTTGTTGCAGAATTGTGTATGTTTAGCATTTATCATAAACCAAAGTTGTCCTTTATTTTTGTGTACCTCTCAGTGTCTTCATTTACCTTGGTTGCACCGTGGTGACTTCCACCATATTGTGTATTGCCTTTCCCTTCACCAGAATTAACACGTGTCTACTGTCTTCTGTCTTCTAAGAACTGATTCACTCTCTCTGCCCTGCCCATCCCTGGTAACCATCAAAGAATGTTACTTTCTGTGTGTAAACCTATTCTTGATTTTTTATAAAAGTGGTATCATCCAATATTTGTCCTTTTGTGATTAACCTATTTCACTCAGCATAATGTCCTCCAGATTCATCCATATAAGATGTTTTGCAGGCTCATTATTCTTCTTTTTTGTTGTGTAATATTTCATTTTATGTATTACCACATTTTGTTTATCCATTCATTTATTAATGGACACTTAGGTTGTTTCCATCTTTTTGTTATTGTGAATAGAGCTGCAGTTAACATGGGTGTGCATGTGTCTTTCAGTGTCACTGCTCTTATTTCTCTAGGATATATACCTAGGAGTGGGGTTGTTGGATCATATGGTATTTCTAGTTCTAGGTTTTTCAAGAAGCACCATATCATTTTCCACAGTGGTTGTATCATATTACAGTCCCACCAGCAGTGTATAAGAGTTCCAATCTCCCCACAACCTCACCAGCATTTGTTGTTTTCTGTTTTATTGATCAGCGCCATTTTTGCAAGGGTGAGATGGTATCTCATTGTATGAGCTTAATTTTTCATCTGCAAAATAAACATAATTCCACTTTTTTTCTGAAAATTTTATGAATATTAGCGGTTATACCAGGTAAAGCACTTGGCATATAGACACTCAGTAAATATTAGTTGAGTCTGAATTCCTAAAATGTGACTAGTGACATTATAGGATGTCCAATGATATTCATTAAGTAGAAATCTAGGAGACATTCGTATCTGAACTCTCTCTTAGAGTTTAGTTTCACACAACAATTTCCTGTACAAATTTAGATAAAAAAGCACCTTAAATTTTTATCAGTTGGCAATTTCTCATTTAACTAGCTTTTTATGCTTGCTTACGTGAAATAGATTTGGAAAGATGCAGGGACGTTTCATCCTGTGTCCCAGGGGAGAAGACAGGGAGGATTGACACAGATACAGATAGTCTGATGGATTTGGTGGTAGGGAGATTACTTCTGTAGTTTACCAGTTATGAACATGAACTCTGAATCAAACTATCTGGATTTGGATCTTGGCTCTACTAGTTGCTAACTACCTCAGACAAGTTACCTTTGCTATGCCTCAGTTTTCTATTCTATAAAATTGCAGGAAATTGAAGCAAAGATGGCTGTAAGTATTCAATTATATAGTACATATAAAGCACTTAAAACAGTGTTAACATATTAATTCCCAATAGGTGTTAGATATTATAATTTTATTTTCTCCATGAAATAAAACAAAGTCATTTGGTTGCAAGTGGGAGCTGGGAAGAGAAGGCGTAGAAGGTTTGAGGAAAGAGGAGAAACAATTTGGGATGGAGAAAAGTGAACATAGTAGGAAAACGTAGTAGTGTTCTTTGGCAGTGTTAGTGTCTGTATAAATGTTGTCCTGATAAATTTAAAATGAGGCCAGTAGACAAAAATGTATTTTTCTTCAGCTGCTGTGGTACAAGTAAGGAATCAGCAGATAACTGGGTTTAACCAGAGTTGGGGCTTTTGCCTCCTGAATATAATAGAAGAAAGGTCAAAGGGAGTTAAGCCAGAGGTGAATTCCAATTATAATTTTATCACTTACTAGTTGTATGTCTATGGGCAATTTAGTTAACTCCTCTGAGCCTTTGCTTTTTAATCTCTAAAATGGGGCAAATATCACTTTAGAGTCCCTTCCTCTCTATTTCTTTTGTATTCTCTAGAGTATCTGACACAGGCCTGAGCATAAGAAAATCATAGAACTTCAGAAACGGAAGTAGTTGTGGTTGTTGTTGATAATTGCCATCGAGTAGGTTCCAATTCATAGTGACCCTATATACAACAGAAGGAAACACTGCCTGGTCCTGCGCCATCCTCACAATCATTGGTATGTCTGAGCCCGTGGTTAAATCATCTGCTGTGTCAATCCATCTTGTTGAGGATCTTCCTCTTTTTCCCTGACCATCTACAAGCACGATGTCCTTCTCCAAGGACTGATCTCTCCTGATGACATGTCCAAAGCATGTGAAACCAAGTCTCGTCATCCTCGTTTCAAATGAGCACTCTGGCTGTACTTCTTCCAAGACAGATTTGTTCTTTCTTTTGGCAGTCCTCGATATATTCAGTACTCTTCGCCAATACCATAATTCAAAGGCATCAATTCTTCTTTGGTCTTCCTTATTCATTCTCCAGCTTTTGCATACATATGAGGGGATTGAAAATATCATGACTTGGGTCAGGCACACCTTAGCCATCAAAGTGACATTTTTGCTTCTTAACATTTTAAAAGGGTCTTTTACAGCAGATTTGCCCAAGGCAATATGTCATTTAATTTATTGAGTGCCGCTTCCATGGATTTTGATTGTGGATCCAAGTAAAATGAAATCATCGACAACTCCAGTATACTTTCTCCATTTATCATGCTGTGGCTTATTGGTCCAGTTGTGGGTTTTTGTTTTCTTTATGGTGAGGTATAATCTAGTCTTTCATCTTCATCAGTGAGTGCTTCGAGTCCTCTTCTCCTTTAGCAAGCAAGAAGGTTGTTGATGAGTCTTCCTCCAATCCTTCTTCGTATATTTCAGCTTCTCAAATTATTTGTTCAGCTTACAGACTGAACGAGTATGATGAGAGGATACAATCCTGACACACACCTTTTCTGATTATAAACCACACAATATCTTCTTGTTCTGTGTGAATGACTACTTCTTGATCTAAGTACAGGTTCCACATGATCACTGTTAAGAGTTCTGGAATTCCCATTCTTTGCAATGTTATCCATATTTTGTTATGACCCATACCGTCAAATGCCTTTGCATAGTCAATAAAGCACAGGTAAACATCTTTCTGGTACTCTCTACTTTCAGCCAAGATCTGTCTGACATCAACAATAATATCCCCCATTCTATGTCCTCTTCTGAATTCAGGTTGAATTTCTGGCAGTCCCCTGTCGATGTACTGCTGCAACCACTTTTGAACTATCTACAGCATAATTTTATTTGCATGTGATATTAATGATATTGTTCAATAATTTCCACATTCTGTTGGATCACTTTTCTTTGGAATGGGCACAAATATGAATCTCTTCCAGTCGGTTGGCCACATAGCTGTCTTCCAAACTTCTTGGCATAGACTAGTGTTGCATCCGTTTGTTAAAACATCTCAATTGGTATTCTGTCAATTCCTGAAGACTTGTTTTTCTCCAATGCTTTCAGTGCAGCCTAGACTACTTCCTTCAGTACCATTGGGTCTTGATCATATGCCACCTCCTGAAGTGGTAGAATGTCAATCAGTTTTTTTTTTTTTTTCTGGTCCAGTGGCATATCATCACCAGTGAAGCTACCTAGTTGGACAGATGGCTAAAATCTGCCCAAGACCAAATGAATCAAAATCTCTCATGCTGGGACTTTTCAATTGTTTTTTAAAAAACTCCACGATTATTTATCAGGTTTTAGATTTTTCCAGATGAGTACTGTGGAAGAGAAGAAGGTCAAGGAAATTAGGATCAAATTAGTTCAAATTATGCACACAGCCAGGTTGGCAAATTATTTAAGCCTTAGCCCTCTGATAATTAATACTGGTGTATATATATATATATATATATTTATAGACACAAACACATTATATAATCTTCATACATATACACATATACTGGCTTTAATGTATACTGGCAATTGTCTGGGACCAACCCAAGCTGAACTAAATAAAAAATTCTTTGGGTAGGGTTCTGATATAAGTATTTCTTTAATAGTTTCCCCAGGTGATTCTGAAGTGCAATCAACCTTTCTCAAACATTCCTCCACAAAACTGGAGAATTCTACAAAACTTTCAGAGAAAAGTTAACACCACTACTACTAAAGGTATTTCACAGCATAGAAAAGGATGGAATTTTCCCAAACCCATTCTATGAAGCCAGCATAACCCTGATACCAAAACCAGGTTAATACACTACAAAAAAAGAATATTACAGACCTACATCCCTCATAAACTTAGATGCAAAAATCCTCAACAAAATTCTAACCAACAGAATTTAAATACATATAAGAAAAAACTCACCATGACCAAGTGGGATTCATACCAGGCATGCAGGGATGGTTCAACATTAGAAAAACAATTAATGTAATCCATCATATAAATAAAACAAAAGACAAGAACCACATGATCTTATCAATTGATTCAAAAAAGACATTTGACTAAGTCCAACACCCATTCATTACAAAAACTCTCATAGGAATAGAAGGAAAATGCCTCAACATAACAAAGGGCATTTATACAAAGCCAACAGCCAACATCACCCTAAATGGTGAGAGTCTGAAAGCATTCTCCTTAAGAACAGGAACCAGACAAGGATGCCTTTTATTACCACTCTTATTCAGCATTATGCTGGAGGTCCTAGCCAGAGTAATTAGGCTAGATAGAGAAATAAAGGGCATCCAGATTGGTAAGGAAGAAGTTAAAGTATCCATATTTGCAGATGACACGATTTTATACACAGAAAACCCTAAAACTATAATTTGCTCTCCTCCACCTTCTGAATGATCATAAATTCTTCAGTTTAATGTTTATACTTTCAACAATAAGTCAATGTATATTTATAGCTTATCTCCCACCTTATATGTACTCTATGTTCAAGTCAAATCAACCCACTTACTGTATCCCAAACACACCTTACAGGTTTATGTCTGTCTTTGATCATACTGTTTCCTCTGTTTTCACCTCTACTTGCTGAAATCCTACGCATACTTCAAAGTCCTTCTCATGAAGCCTTTTCTGTTTTGAGCCATATAGGCTCTGTCCTCCTTTACAGACAGTTGTATCATATATTTTTAATCCACTCTGCCAATTTCTGCTGTGTAATTGGCATATTTAGACCATTTACATTTAATCTAATAATTGACATAATAATTGACATGTCAGCACTAGCTTGCCATTTTATTTTCTTTGTTTCATTGATGTTTGTTCTCTTTGTTTTCATTTGTCTGTTTTGTTTTCCCTGACTTTGTGTGATATACTTGAATATTTTTTAGAATTCCATTTTGATTTAGCTATAGTGTTTTTTTTGTGTCTCATTTTGTATAGATGCTCTACTATATATATATATATATATATATATATATATATATCTTTATACATAACATATCACTACCGGTGATTATATATATGTATCACCATCTGCAGGAGTCTCTGGGTGGTGCAAACAGCTTATAATATCTTAATCACTTACCATTTTCCATTTGTATTATAATCAGATATGCTCTTGACCTTTTCTACCCCTTGTTACTGTCCAAAATATTCTCATTGAGATGAGAAGTGGGATATCAGAATGTTTAAGCTTATGTATTTGTATAGTTTGAGAACATATTTTCAGTATTAGAATTTAATTTTGAAGAATTAAAAAATATACAAAATATCTTCTCAAGCAGATTATAAAGCTCCTTAGAATATTTTTGGTTGGTGAGGATAAAAATGTTTTAAGAATAATAAAACAGAACAGTATAATATTCTTAATCTCATTGGTATTACAGGTCTCTCATTTGCCCTAGATCAATTCTGGCTGGTGGCAGGCTTCTCCAGTGTGGACTGACTCCTTTTATGTGTAGCTAAAAGGAAAAAGACATGGGAGGGACAGCCATACTAAAGTAGCAAAGCTCGAAAAAAGTGTGATTTAATTTTTAAGAACAGAATGATTCAGCAAACCTTTAACTCTTTCAAGCAAAGTCCTATTTGGAGTGTTGGGGACAAGAGACCAGCTTCTTTCCAGAGGCTGTTTGTTAGAATATAGAAGCACAAACCCTTAGTATTTAATAAAACTCCATGGCAACCTTGATACAAAAGTCTACTAAAATTCTGGAATCCAGCCTTGATTCCCCAGAAGCATATACTTCTACTTGTCCATTTATAAATGAAACTGAGTTAAAACTTGGTAAATTTCGTTCATCAAAGCAAACAGACATCAATATGTGATTAATTATATTTCATAGTGGATCTTACAAAACTATTCCAAGATGATAGCTCACTTTGGTGTAATAATTAGGTTGTGTTTTCCCCCTCATAGGTCCAGGAAAGTTGTGCAGGTAAAAGACAATGAGCAAGCAATTCAATTACTATCAACAATACAGCATTTTTATTTTTAAATTCTCCCAAAGAAGTAGACTTGTTTTTATTTTAAACTTTTGATATTCTATTAGAAACAATTAGTAGACTGTACGTGATATTGTAATATACAATATAATTTTAACTTTGATATTGTTGATTATGTGCCTTCTAAAATTGTCAGTGTAAATAAAAAATAACTACATACAAAGATTGACCTTAATTTTAATTATAACAATTAAAATATTAATCTGGGCCTAAAGGAAAATATATATAAATATAAAAAAAATAAAAACATATATATATATATATATATATATTTTTTTTTTCCTAGTAAGAGCACTATGTCCATACAGGAACTGCCTTTATATTTCCTCCCTTATTACCTCAATTTAATGAATTTTACTTTATATATATAATTTTTTTTGTTATTTAATGCCATAGATACAACAAATAATGCTACCAAAACCACGACTCATTAGAAATTGGGAAAACAGGACTATGATGTATAAAGTTGATAATTAATATTGGACCATAAAAACTAGCTACTAGCATCAGTGTTTGAAACAATTTTTACATTGAAACACTACTGAAATTATAGATTGGAGGAAATTCAGTATACTGAAACCAAACAGAATTCAGTTCCTATTGTTACAAGGACAGAGAAACAACATGAGGTGAAGAAGAGAGAGTCCTGTGGAATTTTATTTACTGAAAGAATAGTGCTTCATTACTTTAGGTCATGATTGGTAACCTTATATTTTTAAAATGTCCTGTAGAATCTAATTATCCCTAAGTTTCAGTAGAGACTACCCCTGAGGGGATAACATTTATAAAACAAGCCATGCAATTTGTGACACATTTATATTGTGTAATTATAGCTACCACTGAGTTTTTTCAGTATGTCTCACAAACATGCATTGTTGAAAACTGACCCTGAACTGTTTGTGGTAAATGATTGTCCTTAGATGACATCAATGCCAATGACAGTTATTTGTTTTAAAAATCAGTGCATTTATTACTTTGATAATTTTCAATTTGTAATCTATTATTTCTGTTTGGGAATATACTGTAAAACTTAAGTATGTTTACATAGCGTAATGAACCGGGCTTTCTCCAGCATTATAGAAAGAATTTCTTCCATTGAAGAAATCATTCTGTAATTATTTGGGCCACCAGTTGTCTTCCGTTATTCAACAAAATTCTAAGAACAAGAAAAAATGTTAGAGTTTGAGAAATATTCATGATGAAAACTGAGGAGGTAATCGTATTTACAAAAGTTTAGAAATAACTGTATAAAATTCCATATATAAGTGACAAAGTATTTATGAACATGACTCAATATTCATTCATTCATTTATTCCTCCAATAAACACATGTATTGATCCTACTATATTCCAAGCACTGTTCTAAGTGTTGTAAATACAGCATTAAAAAAAAATGACAAAAGCTAGTGATAAATGTCATGTAGAAAAAGAGCCAGAAAGGGGGAAAGGGACCTCAGGGGTGGGAAGAAAGTGTTATAATTTTACATAGGGTAGCCACAGAAGGCCTTACTAAAATGGAAATAACTGAGTTATGATTTGAGAATGAGATGACAAAGCCAACAAGACAAACAGGTGTCTGGGAGCTTTACAGGTATGTTAAAGGATATGAATATGAGAAATATGAATAATATGTGTCGTGATTTTCTGTCCATAGACTTTTTGAAGAATTGATCAGGCCTTTTGACAGATTATAAAAGTAATATGCACTTAGTGTAGAACCAGAATAAAATATTTGCATTATTTTCAACTACATAATTTGTTTCCAAAAATTTAAGCCAGAAATGAATCATACACAAAGAAAGACACTTAGTGTGAATAGAATACTAATGAGGGAGAAAGTAAACAAAGCAATGAACTTTGAATCCAGACAGACCCATTCTACTATTTATTAGTCATGACTTTGGTTACATTGTTTGACCTTTCTAAGACCTTAACTTAAAAAAAAAAAACTTACTCATCTGTAAATGGAGATAACAAAAGCCCCTCATAGGGTGGGACCCTTGTTTACAATATATGTAAACATATAGGCACCTCTTAGAATTCACCTGGCACAGTGAAAGAAAACGGAAAGCACAACTTCCCAGGACCTTAAGCCAGTAGTTCTCAAATATACCAAATCATCAGAAATACTGAGAGAACATTTAAAAAAATGCAGATACTTAGGCCCTTCCAGTAGAGATTCTGATCCATCAGTTCTCAACAGAAACTCAGAAATCTATAATTTTAAAAAGGTTCCTGGTGATTCTTATGATCAATGGGATTTGGGAAACTTTGCAATAAACTATATAGAGAGGCAAACATGAAAGCCAATTAATTAATTATCAAAGGATTTGGCTAATTTATTGGCCATGGGGGCACTAACTTTGGAGTTAAACTCTTAGGTTTGAATTCCATCAGCCCTCTTGACCTTGGACCTGAAACCCGTTCCCGTCAAGTCGATTCTGACTCAAAGCCACCCTACAGGACAGAGTAGAACTGCCCCATAGGGTTTCCAAGGAGCACCTGGTAGATTTGAACTGCCGATCTTTTGGTTAACAGCCGTAGCACTGAACCACTACATCACCAGGGTTTCCTGCCCTTGGGCAGATTATTTAAATTCTCTGTGTTTCAATCTCCTCATCTATAAAACAGGGAGAAGAATATTTACCTCACATAGTTGTAATGAAGATTAAATGTTTTAGTACATGTAAAGCGGGAAACCCTGGTGGTGTAGTGGAATCGACTCAACGGCAATGGGTTTTTTTTTTTTTTTGGTATTCATTGATAGTGGGAATGCAAAATTGTATAGCCATTGTGGAAAACACTATGGTGGTTTCTCAAAAAACTAAAAAGAGAGCTCCCATATGACCCAGCAATTCCGCTACTAGGTATATACCCAAAAGACTTAAAAGCAGAAACTCAAACAAATACTTGTACACTGATGTTCGTTGCAGCACTATTCATAATAACTGGAAGGTGGAAACAACATAAATGCCCATCAATGATGAATGGATAAACAAAATGTGGTCCATACATATGATGGCATACTATTCAGCCAGTAAGAGACATGAAGTCTTATTACATGCTACTAGATGGATGGAGCTTGAAGACATTATGTTGAATGAAATAAGTCAGTTACAAAAGGAAGAATATTATATGAAAGCAATTACATAAAAACATAAGAACATGCAAATTTATAGAGACCAAAGTTTATTAGTGGTTACCAGGGATGGGAGGGAGGGGGAAAGGAGAGGTTACTGCTTATATAGCACTGAGTTTCAGTTTACGGTGATGGAAACATCACATTGATTAAGGTTAGGGTTGCACAGCCAATTAACATGATTTTTGTCAATAAGTTGTACATCTATAATAGTTGAATTGGCAAAGTTGTGTCACAACAATGACCAAAAAAAAAAAAAAAAAGAGTAGTTGTTACAGTTGCTTATTACAACCAAAAGCTTCATGGGATTTTTCCTTGGTTTGGGTGTTTAGGGTCATGATTTCATGGGACATGGCAGTTAATTGGCCTAATAATGTGTTTAGTGCTTCTGTTCTACCTCCTAGTTTGTTGCATAGTGCCTGGGGTCTTAAAACCTAGCAAGTAGCCATGCAGGGCACCACAGTTGGTTGTTATTTGCCTGGAAAAACAGAGGAAGAAGCAAAGTCAGAACAGGAGAAAATGGAATGTGTGGCTAATTGCCTCCATGAACAACTGCCTCCTTTGCAATGAGACCAAAAGGACTGGATGGTGCCTGGCTGCCATTACGGAACACTTTGATGAATGATTCTGTGTAAGAACGCTGATCAAAAGAGGGAAAATACAGAATGGAATTTCAAAATCTCATGGACTCCAGACTTTCTGATGCCATAGAGGTTGAATGAATCTCTGAAACTATTGCTCTAAGATGATCTTTAACCAGTAAACCAAAAATATCCCCTGATATCATCTTAAAACCAAACAATTGTTTAGCTTAACTAGTAAAAAATGTCTGCCATGAGCATTACACTCTTTTACGGTCTATCTATACGGGATCAAATTGATAACAGAAACCTAAAAGAATAGATAGAAACCTTATGGGGCAGTGAGTTATTGTTAATGGGGGAGGAACAACTCAGAAAAAGAGGGTGAGAATGATTGCGTGACTCAAAGAACGTAAAAAATGTCACTGAATTGTACATATAGAAACTTGAATTGGTGTATGTTTTTGCTGTGTATATTATCAAAAACAAAAAAATATATTTTTTAAAAAAGATGCATTGATAATTACTGCTGATTGGAATGTAAATGCTGGAAACAAACAAGAAGTACGAGCATTTGGAAAATATGATCTTGGTGAAAGAAACAACCCTGGAGATTGCATGATATAATTCGGCAACACTAATGACTTATTTGTTGTAAATACTTTTTTTCAACAGCACAATTGATGACTATGCACGTGAAGCTCACCCAATGGATTACACAGGAATCAAATCAACTGTGTCTGTGGGTATAAACAATAGAGAAGCTCATTATCACCAGACAAGACAAAGTCAGGGCCCAACTGAGGAACAGACTAACAGTTACTTGTGTGCAAATTCGAGCGGAGGATGAAGAAAACCAAAGCAAGTCCACAAGAGCCAAAGTATAAACTTGAATACATCTCACCTGAATTTAGAGACCATTTCAGGAATAGATTTGATGCACTGAAAACTAATGACGCAAGAGCAGAAGAGTTGTGGGAAGACATCAAAGACATCATATATGAAGAAACTGAAATGTTATTAAAAAGACAGGAAAGAAGGAAAAGACCAAAGTGGATGTCAGAAAAGACTCTGAAAATTGCTGTTAAGCACGGAGTAACTAAACAATGCAAGAAATGAGGAAGTAAAAGAGCTGAAAAGAAAACTCAAAAGGTGGTTGAAGAAGACAAGGTAAAGTATCATGATGAAATGTTCAAAGACCTAGAGTTAGAAAACCAAAAGGGGAGAACATGGCAGCATTTCTCAATCTGAAAGAACTGAAGAGAAAATTCACCCCTGAAGTAGGAGTACTGAAGGAATCTATGGGTAAGAAAATGAATGATGAAGGAGGCATCAATAGAAGATAGAAGGAATAAACAGAGTCACTGAACCAAAAATAAATTTTTCAATGTTCAAATATTCAGGAGGGTATGATCAAGAACCTCGGGTAGAGAAGGAACAAGTTTAAGCTGCACTGAAGGCATTGGTGAGAAACAAGGCTCCAGGAATTGATGGAATACCAATTGAGATGCTTCAACAAATGGATGCAATGCTATAAGTGCTTGCTGATTTATGTCAAGAAATTTCGAAGACTGCTACCTGGCCAACAGACTTGAAGACAATCATATTGGTGCCCATTCCAAAGAAAGGCAATCAAACGAAATGCAGAAATTATTGAGCAATATCTTTTTTTTTATCATTAATATCACGTTAGCAAAAAATTGCTGAAGATATTTTAAAAATGGTTGCAGCCATACATTGACAGGAAACTTTCAGAAGTTCAAGTCAGATTCAGAAGTGGACATACAATGAAGGGTATCATTGCTGATATCAGATGGATCTTGGCTAAATGCAGAAAATAATAAAAAGATGTTAACCTGTGTTTTATTGGCTACATGAAGGCACTGGACTGTGTGGATCATAAGAAATTATGGATAACATTACAAATAATGGGAATTCCAGATCACTTAATTGTGCTTATCCGAACCTGAACGTGGATCAAGAAGTGATTGTTCAAACAGAACAAGGACATACTGTATGGTTTACAATTGGAAAAGGTATGCAGCTTGGTTGTATCTTTTCACCTTATTCGACCTGTATACTGAACAAATTATCTGAGAAACTAGACTATATAAAGAAGGATGTGGCATCAGGATTGGAGGAAGATTCGCTAACAACCTGCCATACACAGATGACACAACCTTGCTTGGCAAAGATGAAGACAACTTGAAGTACTTGCTGATGAAGGTTGAGGAGTATAGTGTTCAGTATGGATTACAACTGGACCAGTAAACAACATCACGATAAATGCTGAAGAAATTGAAGATGTCGAGGATTTTATTCTACTTGAATGAACAATCAATGTCCATGGAAGCAGCAGTCAAGAAATAAAACAATGTATTGCATTGGGCAAATCTGCTGGAAAAAGACCTCTTCAAAGTGTTGAAAACCAAAGATGTTACTTCAATGACTAAGGTGTATTTGACCCAAGCCATGGTTTTTCAATAGCCTGATATGCATGCAAAAGCTGGACAATGAAAAAAAAAGACAGGAGAGGAATTGAGCATTCAGTCTGTGGTGTTGGCAAAGAATATTGAATATACTGTGGACTGCCAGAAGAATGAACAAATCAGTCTTAAAATACAGCCAGGATGCTCATTAGAAGAGAGCATGGCAGGCCTTTGGCTTGCTTACCTTTCAAACATCATCAAGAAAGACCAAATGCTAGAAAAGAACATCATGTTTGGTAAAGTGAGTGTCAGTGAAAATGAGGGAAACCCTCAATGAGCTGGACTAACACAATAGTCACTACAATGGACTCTAGCATGTTAGTTATCATAAAGACAGTGCCAGACCAGGGATCATTTTGTTCTGTTATCCACAAAATCGCTATGAGTCAGAGCTGTCATGACAACACTTAAAAACAACATCTTGCCAACTACATACCTTTGTAAGGCAGACTTTTCTTTATATACCTCAATAAAAATAACATATTGTAACAGATTGAAGGCAAAAGCAGCTATGAGAACCTAGCTATCCTCTATTAAGCCAGATATTACGGAGGTTTGCAGAAATGTGAAATGATGCCACTCTTCTCACCAAGTCTTTTGTTCGGAAAAACAATTATTTTTCATACATACGTGTTACTTATGTTAACATTTATTGAGCTTATAACTATTATTTTTATTATTATTTTATTTTAAGAGATTCAGATTTATTTAAATTCTTTTAAATATTTCTCAGTTTTAATATCAAATATGGTATATATAATTTTGATGCAAATAAATAAACCCTCCTTGGAGGCCTCGATAATTTTTGAAGAACGGTTCTCAAAGGGATTTTAAGATTAAAATTTTTAAGAGCGTTTAAGAGGAAGAGGACAAGATCTTAAGAAAAAAAAGGTTGTCCCTCTTTACTCTTAACCATACTTATCCTTTCTTAAACCATGTAAATGTTCTTTTAAATTCCAAGATCTTAGCTGTTTCTTATAAAATTTAACCTAGGAGAGTGTAGTTGCAAATAATTAGTAAAATTTTAATGAGGAACTTTTATTTGTTTATTTTTTGTTAGAAATGATTATTATTTTAAAGTGTATATATTATACTGAAATATTATAAATTAGGATCTTAAACTGTATCCTTGAGATATCCTTCACAAGCATGGGAAAACTGTGCCTTAGTGTGTTGCATTGCCCTTTAAATTTGATTGATGGCTTTCTCCGTCTAAAAGTAAAAATTTTCTTTTCAAACCCCATGGTTTTAGCTGTTCCTCCTAAAAGGGCTTATCATGTGTAATGCCTCTTAATGGCTTGTATTTGAAAGCCCCAGCTATTTGTTCCTAATGTACTTATTTTGTAAGCCCTTTATGCATGATGTATCTCATGAAGTAATATTAAAAAAGGATGTATTAGCATACTAGCAGATTCCATATGTGCTACTATCTTTTTGATGTGTTTCTTTAAAGTGGGGAACTTTTTCTCTTTTTTTTAATAATTTTTATTGTACTTTAAGTGAAAGTTTACAAATCAAGTCAGTCTGTCACATATAGGCTTATATACACCTTACTCCATACTCCCACTTACTCTCCCCCTAATGAGTCACCCCGCTCCCTCCTTTCAGTCTCTACTTTCGTGACAATTTTGCCAGTTTCTAACCCTCTCTACCCTCCTATCTCCCCTCCAGACAGGAGATGCCAACACAGTCTCAAGTGTCCACCTGATACAAGTAGCTCACTCTTCGTCAGCATTTCTCTCCAACCCATTGTCCAGTCCCTTCCATGTCTGATGAGTTGTCTTCAGGAATGGTTCCTGTCCTGGGCCAACAGAAGGTTTGGGAACCATGACCGCCGGGATTCCTCTAGTCTCAGTCAGACCATTAAGTCTGGTCTTTTTATGAGAATTTGGGGTCTGCATCCCACTGTTCTCCTGCTCCCTCAGGGGTTCTCTGTTGTGCTCCCTGTCAGGGCAGTCATCGGTTATGGCCGGGCACCACCTAGTTCTAAAGTGGGGAACTTTTAAAGAGGTTATTTTATGGGGAGTCATGGCAACTGATGGGCATGACAAATAACCATGAGTTCATTCGAAAAGTACCCATCACAACAGTTTTCTGCCAGAGTGTATAGGATGGCTACGTGGTTAGCCAGAGTGATGTGTTTTCACAGTCTGCAGCTAAACACTAAATCTCTCTGAAACTTGACCTTAAACAGAGTGCACTAAAGGGTGAAAACACCCTAGAAAGAGTACGAGAAATATTGAGGGAAGACTCGGCCTTGATTTTTGTTTACCAGCCTGACTGAATATATGCTAACCTCTTTTCAGTTTAATTGAATTTTTGTGGAATATTACTTTTAAAACAGATGAATGATTTCTGAAAGAGCACTCCCACCACTACTTCAAAAAAGGAAATGATTTAAATGATGTGGGTACAAATATTTAAACAATAATAATGTTTATATTTTAGGTGTTTTAGGGCTGAATTATCAATATTATCAATACGTTAACAGAGAAAATACGAAGATCTATTTATAATGACTTATTACGATCGTATATATTGAAAAAAAGATCTGATTAAATTTGAGCAAAAGAAGTATTTAAAAAAAATGTCTTAGGCTTGGAAATGGGCAGAAGAGATTCCCGTACGTCTTTTCTGTGCAGTGTTTGGCATTGTCTAGAAAATTCTCCTGAAAATTCTAAAGGATATTTGACTGATTTTCTATTGACTAGGTTATTTCCAACTTTGTACGAGTAGAAGCTACCTTGTAGACAACTGATAGTAATGGTGATAATTTTTTGTTTATAGCTGTGGAATTGAATTTTGTTTAGTGGAAATACATTTGATTGCCAATTGGAACAACAAAAATCCTATATATTGCATTTTATTGTCTTATAGGATTTAAACCCATTTTGCTCAATTAGCAAATTTATTTCAGCATTCTTGCTGACACAATATATCTTTTCTTTAAATTTTCCTTTGAATCATTCTTAATATCTTAATAGGTTCTTTCATCAATTAATGCACCGAATAAAAACTTTGACACACCTTCATTTTATATTTGCATGTGAGTAAAGTTTTCAACTTTTTGAAAATTCTACATTAGCAGAAGTGTAGCATATATTCTATACTGATTAACATAGTTCTTATTCAGGCACCGATCTCTACAGCATGATGCTTACCTGGTCTGACCATTCTGTATATCAGAATCATCAGTGTGATTGTCAGTTGTATTCTCTAAGTTGTGATATCTGTCTTTAAAATGGCAGAATTCTTTTTCCTGTTGTTTATACAAAATCCAAAACAATTATTAAAAAAAAAGTCAGAGCCTTTGCTACAAGAACAACAAAAAAACTATATAAAAAAATTTTTTTACAATATACTTAATAATTAACTTAATTATCACACTATTCATAGCAAATTTTAAATAATATAATTTCCAATCTATCAGGTATGATTAAAGGAAATGTTTTTGTGCTGGTCATCTGTGGATTTTCCTTCTATTTTGAGATACTGGCTTTGTGGAATTCACTGATCTTATATGTCTCAAGACAGTCCAATGCCCATAATGTGAAAATGAATTTGGGTTCAAATCTCTACTTTCATATTAATTACAGAGTATTTTTGCATCTCTATTTACAGTTGCTTCAAGTTCAGAATTTCTTGCAGAATTATGACTAACTGCATTTTGACATCTTGATATCCCTGACTTATACTGGGGAAAAAGGGAAACAAAACAAAAACATAATTGGCTACTACAGAATTTCTGTGTAGGAGGTGCTTAGGTAGGTGTCAGGCACTCTGATAAGAGGGGAACTAAGGAATTTTATTTGAAACTGTATTTGGAGAGCAAGCGCAATATTCTTATATGGATTATTTGTTTGAAGTAATTTGGAAGAATGTGTTGGATTATGGGGGGAACTCCCCCAGTTAGTCTTTGGAAATGCTACTGAATAAGATTGAGTGACCTAAATTAGGCACACCTATTAGTTATGAAGTTAAAAATATTATACTTCAAAGAGCACCAATTTGTAACTAGAGGACTTAAATACTCATCCTGGCTCAGCTATCAGTGATATGACCTAGGTTAAGCCAATTAACCTAATCCTTAAATTTCCTTATCTGTAAAACTGATTTAATAGTCCTTGCCCATTTTCACAGCTTTATTGTAAAGATCAAATACATGTCACAACAAATTTGTAACTAAAAGTGCTGCAAATAATAGCATAGGTTGAGAAATTACTTTAAAATAGCTACAGAAACTAAGGTTTCTTTCCCATTTGTAATTACTAGGTTCACTATAATTATAATAAAAGTTAAATTTTATTTGGGTTTACTATGTGCTAGACCCTGGGTGAATTCTATCTTGTAAAGACTCTTTCCCTTGACTATGGAGTTTTGCCTGCATCTCTGTGACTTTCCCTGAAGTCTTTGTTGTTACAAGTGAAGAAAATAATCGCTCTATGGGTTTAAGATATCTTCAAAGATATTATTTTGCCATTTTCTATGTTTAGTGAAGATGACTTCAATAAAAAATTTTAGACCAGGACAGAGCCCACCACCCCTCATTGCCAATCTCTCTTCTCCTTTATTCTTATATGTAATAAAAGTGTTTCCTGGGATGGGCAAAGAGGGTAATGGTAACGGCAATTGTGATGGCAGATAAGCTGACCATGAGAGAATTAAGTCTTTTCTGAATGTTTAAATTGAAAATATATGCACTTAATATTAAAAAATTATGGGAATCGTAAAATTAAGTACAGATTGTTGTAAAAAGAGTTCCTCTGTAGATAGTATTGCCAGGTTTCAAACCCAGGGCCATCGAGTGGATTCTGACTCATAAGGACCCTATTGGACAGAGTAGAACTGCCCCATAGAGTTTCCAAGGAGCGCCTGGCGGATTTGAACTGCCGATCCTTTGGTTACCCTCCGTAGCACTTAACCGCTACGCCACTAATTCAGGACGCCCAGTTAATTTCAATCTCAGATAAACAGAGAATATGTTTTCAGTCCCACTATATCCAAACTACTTCATGGGGCACAGTTAGACTAAAAAAGAAAAATCATCGTTTATCTGAAGTGCAGATTTAACGACGTGTTCTTTGTTTTACCTAACAGCCCTATCCGCAAAGGGGCTCCTGAAAAGTAGTTGAGAATTTTCCAGATGGAGGCAGCACTCAAAAACCATAACCAACCCTCATTGGGTCTAGCATATGCCAGTCAAACCATGTCTACCAATGAGAATATGACTAGGGCAGGAAATGTACTAAAGGAGGCGGTTACTAGAGGGCTAGCGACGGTTGAAAGACCGTTGACGGTGTTTGGTAAGAGAAGGCTGAGGGAGAAAGTATTATTGTTTTAAACGATATATAATCCTCTCTATCTTGATAATAGCTGACAATACTGAGTGGGAACTGACCTTGAATAAAGAGGTGAGTTGATTATTTACCACCTGCTTAATATAAATACTGATAGATCAAGGAAAGGAAATGACAGGGCGAGTAAGTCCCAGAAGAGATTGGCGGGCGTAAAGATCGTAGGTAGAGTTAAACCAATGCAGGAAAACCGGTTATGTGATGATTATAGTCTATTTGGAAACCCTGGTGGCGTAGTGGGTAATAGCTACGGCTGCTAACCAAAAGGTCGGCAGTTGGAATCCACCAGGCGCTCCTTGGAAACTCTATAGTGCAGTTCTGTTCTGCCTTATAGGGTCGCTATGAGTCGGAATCGACTCGACGGCAGTTAGTTTGGTTTGGTCTGATAGTTTATTGAAGAATCTTAAGGGCAAATTAAGAAACAAAATTAACCTGTGGTCTAGAGACCAGGCAGTTCTCAAATAGCAAATGCAGAGGGCAATACTTGAAGAGAATTTTCTGGAAACTAAACCTAGAAAATGAATAACTGGGTGGTACGTGACATTTGGAAACCCTGGTGGCGTAGTGGTTAAGTGCTACGGCTGCTAACCAAAGGGTTGGCAGTTCAGATCCGCCAGGCGCTCCTTGGAAACTCTACAGGGCAGTTCTACTCTGTCCTATAGGGTCGCTATGAGTCAGAATCGACTCGACGGTACTGGGGTTTGGACGTGACATTTAAACCCCGCAGTGCGTAAAACCCCAGGACCTACTAGATGATTGTATTTCTCAGATTTGATAGATGTTAGTTTAGAGTTTATGTTCTGGGTGATGGTATCAAGCAAAAAAAAAAAAAAAATTAACTATATTCCTTACGGGGGGGGGAGATGTCATGAATGTGTGACTCAGTTTTTGCTTTTGTACTCCTTTTATTTCCCTTTTGTTTTTCTTTGGCTTCCTAGAAAAATTTCCTTTGTAAAAATCAGTTTTAGGAATTCCATGAAATCTCCTCTAAGGCTGGCTATTAAAATGCTAGTAACAATCCTAGCAGGAAAAGTAGGGAATCCTGGGAAGAAAGTTTTCTAAAATGATTCCATTTTCTTATCCCATGATATTGCTATACTACTAATTCTAGGCCTAGATATAATAATCTTACACAGATTAAAAAAAAAAAAAATTTTAGAGCTGTAAGTGGCTTCAGTGGATGAGTGGATACCATTTAGATTTTCATATACTAGTTTTTTTTTTAAATGTAGACAGATCTATTTTATTTTAAAACTATACTTATAAAAGATGCAGCATATCGATGCGTTAAAATACAGAGCTCATAATTACTTAGTTTGTCAAAAATGTTTCCTCAAAAATCAGGTAAAAGTATTTATAATTAAGACAAATTCTCAAATGCTGATGCAAACCACTGCTGCTTGATTGTGACAGTCTATTTGGCATAGTTTTTTTCCTGTTAAGTGTTGTGGTTTGTTTGGTTCTCCCTTTAATAATATCTATAATATATTTAGAATAAAAGTTGCTTAAAGAGCTTGAAAATATCATAATCTACTGGTTTAACCAATATATAAATAATTCTTCCTATTATGTGTAGCATAAGACATAGGAGTACTAATAATTGGTAAATTTTATACTTGATAAAGAGAATTGGTAGAGACTAGAATTAAAAACAAGCAGAGCTCATGTGCAGACACCATAGAGTGAAGAGAATTTTTATTACTGTGTTCCACTAGACAATGTGAGAATCTTAACAAAAAAGGTTAAATAGTTGCCTTTCTGTTTTAGTGAGTTTTGTTAAGCAAGACTGTCTATTTAGAAAGCACATATTTTTGAGTTTCTATATCAGGTATATTTAGAAATTTTAGGAGATGCCATTTGAAGATTCAGGAATATAAAAGCATTGGGAGATATATCTTATGGTTGCTATGTTTCTTAAGGAAGATTTTCCATATTCTGTTGGAATTGCAGTATCATCAGAATGAGTTTCCAAATGAACCCACCTAATCCCAAGGTTAACCGTTTAAGAAGACGACGAAGAGGAAGTATTTCCTTTCTGATTGAAAATGAGGTAATGTTTTCTCTGCACCAAAAATATCATTTTACTCCTCCATTGTCTTTGGCACCTGAAATTAGAAGTGTTATATAATATCATCCTTCTTTTGTATTAAAGGTGTGATAGTCTGCCAGACCCAGTAGGAATGTGGGTGATACCATATTAGAATCTCAGTGAGTGGGTGAAAAAGAAAGATGAGAGTTTGCATATTTATTAAAAGAGGGCATAGGAAATGTTTTAATGGCTCTCATTTTTTTTTGTGAGGTATTATGCTCTATAGCATAAGAAATGGATGTACCAATAATTGAAAAATGACATATCCAAAAACTGAACTCCTTAAATTGTTATAAGTGCATGCCTAACTTTTTAAATACAAATTGTATCTCTGTGCTTTATAAGTCAGGAAATACTGTGGAAACACGATATTATAGTCATAGCTGTTTCACAAACTTTGAGCAATTTATGACTTCTGAGCTTGCTTCCACGTTTGCCAAGTGTCCTGTCTCACCTTTTTCAGAAATAAAATTCTTGAAGTAACCACCCATATCCAAACCCATTGCTGTTGAGTTGACTCCGACTCATAGCGACCCTATAGGTCAGAATAGAACTGCCTCATAGAGTTTCCAAGGAGTGCCTGGCAGATTTGAACTGCCGACCTTTTGGTGAGCAGCTGTAGCACTTAACCACTACGCCACCAGGGTTTCCTCTTCAAGTAAAGGATTACTGTAATTCCAGTGAGGATTTAGGCATAGGACCATATACCAATCATCTGATACATGAGAACAACACTACAGGGAGTATGATGCTAATTTAAATACATTCTTAATTTAAAGTATAAAGGACACACAGTTTAATGATCCTTGTTCTATTTTTTTCCCCCATTTTAGGAACGTCCTATATCTTACTATTCATTCTGTGGCAGTTTTTCCAATTGAAGGGTTTGGGTCTTGTATTTGGGCCCTTAGAGTTAGCAAATGCCTTCACACCATTCTCCCATTTAGTCCCTGTACCAATTTTGTCATTTACTCTCACTTCATAAAGGAAAAACTGAAATTCTGAAAAGTAATTTGCTCAAAGCCTAACAGGTAACAACTGTGCCTCAGATTACTCTCAAAAGTAAATTTGCACGGTCTTGCTTGTTGTAATTCCCTGCCTAGAAGATCCAGAAATGGTTTGTGGTTTATAACGCCATATACGTTAACAATGCTTTTTGGCTTTCCCCTTTCTTAAAGCGATATGCAAATCAAGTTAATGTACCTATAATTCAATCTAGCATTTTAAGTAGGTGGGGCTGGGTACACATGGCCTGAAATGGTATATATTTCTTAATTCTTATTTATAGATAACAGATATGAAAAAGAAAACTAATTTATGGAGAGCCTAGCCATTGTCCTTGAGTCGATTCTAACTCATATTGACTCTATATGCCAGAGGAGAACTGCCCCATATGGTTTCCAAGGCTGTAAATCTTTACAGGAGCAGACTGCCACATCTTTCTCACACGGAGCAGCTGGTGGGTTTGAACTGCTGACCTTTTGGTTAGCAGCCAAGTACTTAACCACTGCACCACCAGGGCTCCTTATAGAGAGCCTAGAAATGGGAAATTGTACCACTTGTAATTTTACACGGTGCACCCTCATTTAATGAAATTATTAAAATATGTTTTGCTGAGGGATATGTTTTCTTTGTTAAAATATAAAAGTCGGTGGAATATTTGTGCCCTTTGTTAGCGATACTGACTTAGGCTATGTGCATTCACCTAATCAGAGTGGCACATCTGGCAACTCCATTTACACACATTCTGGAATAAAACAGAAAGAAAAAATGCATAGTCTCTATACACTGAGATTCCCATGCATTGTCAACAATTTATTTTGGGTAGCCCATTATTTTGTGCTTATTACCACATTTATTTTTCCTGTTTCAGACAAATGGAAGCCTATTTGAAAGAAACTTTTTTTTTTAACTTCCTGACAGCATAACAATATCTGAATAGTTGTAGGTATCAATTGGACACCAATGCCAAGTCTTTCAAAAGTTCCTTTCACGCCACCCAAAGTTATTTTTTTAAGGAAAATACCTGTCTCCAAAATGTGAGGAAGCAATCTATTTTCATAAATATTTGTAAATACTTAAAAATTGGCATTAAAAATGGAAACCAATGGTTAGTAACACCTGATCACATATCTATATAGAGGAATTAGGAGAATTATATTTTACTTTAAGTTTAAAATTTAGTGTTTAATATTTAAAAAAAGTATAATTCAGTTTACAATGAAGAAATAAGAACACTCAGATGAACCATAAAAATAGTTACTAATGTAATTGTCATGGTTAAGGCTGATAGTGGCGGTATAAAGGTCAAAGCAAAGCATATTTTTAAGTTCAGAGGGCTTTCCTGTAACAGAACCTAGTCAGAAATTACATGGAAAATTTAAACTTTCAGGCATTCATTACTGACCTGTTGGTACCAAATGTTATGAGGTTTATGAAAACTTTATTTCTGTTTTTACTGTTTTTAATATCCTTCATTTTGACATGTACGGCATTCATTTTTTGAGTTGAGTTTTTTAGGAGCTTGCGTTTTAGCATTATGTGGCAAAGTAGGAAAATGTTCATATTCATTAACTCTCAAAGGCCTTCAAACTACTCAAAGCACAAGTGTTAAAATAACCAATGATACTCTTAGAAAATGGTGTTTAAGTCGTTCTGATTATTTCTAGCGGATGTTCAGGGACAATATACACCTTCATTATTAAAGCTGGAGTCTGTATGTGTGTATGTGTGTACATGGGCGTGTGTGACTATATGTGTGTGTGTCTGTGTGTTTGGGGATGGTGTCAGGGGAAAGGAAAAGATGATTATTCAGTTGTCTTCTTATCTTTTTAGGCTTCAGGAAAAAGTACACCTCCAGTCCCAGTGCAGGGGGCAGAGGAGAGCACAGATGAGATTGGGTATGTAAAGTCCTGAAAGGCTCTCTTCCCAATTGGTGTTTTGTATCCAGACCTTATCTCTTGTTTGCCATCTCTGTCCTTTCTCCACCCCACTCCACTGTCACCTTAATGTCTGCGTTTCTGAACCCATTCTAGCAACCTGACCTTGATTAGTGCTTCTGCTTTACAGTTTAGTTTGGTTTTGTTGTTCTCAGGCAATTTCACAATAGAAATTAATTCTGTGCAGTTGTTCAACTATAAGGGCCTAAGTCTTTTCCATTACGTACTAGGTGTAAGACTGTTAATATAACTCCTTTTTTACTCCAAATGTTTTAACAGATTGTATTTTGCATGTATGTGTTTCTACTCTTATGGGGAGTAGATTAATATGGTGAAAAGTGTACTGGATCCTACTCAGGAGAGTAGGACCAAGACATGATTTTGTCTCCTGAGATGATATGTAACTTTGGAAAAGACTCTGCCTTTCTTTGCATCTCAGCATCGTTTGTTCTTAACGTGGGATTAGTTTAATACTAGAGCTGCCTACTTCAAAGACCTATCCTGGTAATAATAGTAACAGCCGATTGGAGGCAGTAAAGCGTAAGAGTTAATACCATGGACTCTGGAGTCAGACCACCTTGATTGAAGTTATGGCTCTGCCACTTATAAGCTATGTAACCTTGGACAACATACTTGGCGTTTTTGTCCTTCATTTTTCTCATCTGTAAAATGGAGATAATACTAGTACCTCATAGGGAACCAAATCTGCTGTGTCCAAAGCCCTTACTCTTTCTTCTACACTATGCTGAGTGAGAAAGCATATGTGAAAGCTCATTGGGATGGACAAAGTAATATTAGTTGAAGAAATTTACAGAAAGAAAAAAATTTAATGATCAAAAGAACAAATAGAGCAGCATTTAAAAGAATTCATCTTGGCATTTTACTGAGGTTAACCAGCCCTTCCAAAAGAGATCTTGTTTTAAACTTTTTTTTTTTTAAGTGAGTATATGTCAAATCATGGCAGGCAGGAAATGCCAAAGATATTTACTTTCCCCTGGAAACATGTGACTTCCATTGTTTGCAGTGTAAATCTGGGAACCTTTATAGGAAGGACATGAGCATATCTTAGTTATCATGAGGCGCCATAAGTATCCAGGTTTAAATCATTTGAGATTTGAGAGTCACTTAGTTGCAGATCTAGTAAATGAGAGAGTAAGCTTCCTTTTAAAAAATATTTGATCTACCAATAGAAGCCTAAGTTTTAAGACAGTCTAAACTAAAATAAGCAGTAAAAATATGAGTTTATGTAATGAAACCACTGATTGATTCAGTCAAATATAAAAAGAACATGTTAATTTAAAAACTCAAACACAAAAAAAATAAAGCAAAACTAATAAGTGGTGTTGCAGCGATAAAATTGATTAAGTAAATTTTCCACTTTTTAAACTTTGAGCACTGACTGACTGTTTATGAAACATCTTGACCCTACCTTTTGGCCAAAATAATCTACAATGTTGAGCTATACCATGATCACCAGAGAACAGCACGTCAGTTGCTCTAAGCAAGGCTTCAAACTGGTTCTTTCCGGTTCAATCATGATCAAGGAAGCCACACTTGAACAGACCCCATTTTTTTTTAACTTTGGAAGAACTGGAACCGTAAATGAAATGGGAAAAATTACAGATCAAAACCCTACTAGAAACTTAACCTCCCTCTTACAAGACAAGGGCAGCATGCGCGTTACATAACCAAATTTCTTGCTGGTAGAATTTTGCACAGAGTTGGAAATAGAGGTGCCAAAAAAATGTCAAAAGATGGGGGCTGACTGTGCTGCTTTGAATATGTGTCACCCTCTTCAGTCCTGGCAATAATCTGGTCTCAAGCTTCAGGCTCCTCAAAGGGCTCAGTATGCCTCTTCCGAGTCTCCAGTTCTAGGGCTTCATCCTGCAATATTCCCCATTCTGCTTGTGGTTCTGGATCACCCAAATTTAAAAAATTTGGGTCTCTTCTGGTTTCACTTCATTGGTCATGACCGAACCTGTTTGAACCAGTTCAAAGCCCTGGTTCTATGCATACTTCCACAGAGAATGCTAAGAAAACTAATGCAAGGTTATGGCTGGTCCCTTTCCAGGTGATCTCATCCATTCCCTCAGTTTTAAATATCTACATACTGATGCGATTTAGATGTCTACTTTAGCCCTAACCTATTTGAGCATGGTTTGCATGTCCAGCTGCCTGTTTAACTTACCTAGTGAGATGACTCATAGGCATCTCGAACTTAACTTGTTTTAAAAGGTACTTGATTTTCTCCCTATTCCTGCCTTTGCATTTGTCTTTCTCATTACAGTAAAAGGGATCACTGTCCACTCTGTTGATTGAGGCAGAAACCTAGAAGTCTTCCTTGATTATCTGGTTCCTTCACTCTGTTTCCCATATCTAATCCAACACCAAATCTTATGGGTTTTACCTCAAAACATATATTTTTAATCTGGCCACTATTTTCATTTCTATTGCCAACAACATAGTCCAAGCCACTATTACCTCTAGCCTGGAATAGCGCAGTAATCTTGTAAATGGCAACCTTGCATCTACATTTCCATTCTTCATTTTCTGTGAGTTATATTCCAACTAGAGACATCTTTTTAAATGTAAATCATATCAAGTCACTCATTTTCCTAAAAGTGTTTTTTTCCATTGTTTTTAGAATAAAATCCAAACTCCTGTCTGTTGCCTACAAAGCCTTATTTGGTTTGGATCTTGCTTATTTCTAAGCCTAAGGTTATACTGGAGCCCTGATGATGCAGTGGTTAAGAGCTTGGCTGTTAACCAAAAGGTTGGCAGTTCAAATCCACCAGCTGTTCCTTGGAAACTCTATGGGGGCAGTTCTACTCTGTCCTATAGGGTCTCTGAGTTGGAACTGACTCTACAGCACATAACAACAACAGATGACTTCTTTGGAGGAGTCAGATAGCCTTTCTTTGCCTATAGTCTTCAAAGGCATAACTCTGGTAAAATAAGTACTAACTTTTAGGCTGAGTTTTACGTTATAATTTTTGGATGCTATAACCTGAAACAGAAACCCTGGTGACATAGTGGTTAAGAGTTACAGCTGCTAACTGAAAGGTTGGCAGTTCAGATCCATCAGGTGCTCCTTGGAAACCCCATCAGGCAGTTCTAATCTGTCCTATTGGGTCTCTATGAGTCGGAATCGACTTGACAGCAATGGGTTTGGTTTGGTTTTGGTTTATAACCTGAAACATATTCAGTGCATTTACTTTGAAACTGTCACACCCAGCATGTACTTTGTAGCTTTCCAAAAATGGTAAATATAAATTTTCATATTTAAAAAATTAACAAACGTAATTTATCTCCCATTATGCACAAGGCACTACAGGGGGAACAGAAAGATGAATAAGAGAAAGCCTCTGCCATGAAGGAGCTAGTTACAGCTGTGCCAAAAATTTTTTTTTTTTTTAATCTATCATGAGTGTAAGTACTCCTTTGGACAATTATTTTTGCCAAAAACATATAGACATTGGAAATTCCACAGCTTCCTGGATTTTTCCTTTCTAATTGGCTACTAGAAAGATGGAACCAAATGTAGGACGTAAGAGTAGGCCATTATAGCTCTCCTCTTAAAACCTTTTTTGTGCAATACTTTTTGTGACCATAGGTCAACAACAAAGCAGTTAGCCAAAGAAAGTTGCCTTTATGATACTATATAATAGGCAAGCTTCATCCATAAGCACACTATTTGTAATTATATAATGCTTTAATTGGATAAGTTTTTGTATTATCTAGAACTCCTTTCCTTAACTATTTCTTGAGTGTATACTACACCTAAGTATGGACTTTGAGTCTGGCTTTCAAAGTCTTTGTAACCCAGCCTCCTCTTTTTTCCACTTTTCCACATAAAGTGATACTTTGCCCATTTTTCTTACTTTGGATATTCTTCTCACTTTTAAAGGTCTCACCCTGGGAAAAAATCTCTGATATTATTTCTACTCAATTGTATATATCATAGAGCCATAGAAGTAGAGGGGTTAGAATGTGTGAGCTTTCTAGGGGATAATAGGAGGTTTATTGTTTAGTTAGAAGAAATTCAAACATCTGTGTCTTTTTTTAGGAACCCCCTTCCAAAATTTTTTGGGAAAGACTGATGAAGTTCTCTTCATGAAAATACAAGGGGGTGGGTTGACCTAATGAGGAAGAATCTTCTTAAGACATCTGATGGGAGCTAGAAGCTGTGGTTTAGAATGTATTATAGGAGTTTGGAATCCAAGGCTGTGTTCCTTTTCTGCCGAAATACAACTCACAGAGTTGTATTAGCACCTGGATTAGCACCAGGGTATATTTATGGAGAATGTCAGTGTTCGAATATGTAATTTTAATTTAGGTAGATAGTGAGCAATAAGACACACACATTCATAAAGGAAGAGCGTGGGTTTTTGAGTCAGACAGACCTAAGTTCCAGTTCCAGTTCTTCATTTCTGACAATGTGAATTTAAGCAAATTAATCTGTTTTAGTGGGTACTGGGTGGGTCATGACTCTAGTCCTTAGTTTTTCATTTAAAAGTGGTAATAATAATAGAAACTGGCACATTTTGGGGGCATTGTGAAAATTAAGTTCATTAGAGCATGTCAAGTGTTTAGCATAGTACCTGGCACATAGTTAAAATTCACTAAATGTTAGTGAGGTCTTGACTCATGACATTAAGATTGATTTCTAGCAAAGATTACAAATGACTTTCTCATAATTACTTACATGTGCACTTAATGTTGTTTTTAGGAATGTTAAAGTAATACATGCTCCTGATGTTTATTTTTTTAAATGCAGTTAGGATATCCCCAGGTAGCTCTCTTTAGTGGTATCCATTGTTAAAATTTTTTCATGTGTCTGTCAGGAAATTCAAATATATGTTTTAATTACCTTATTTCTGAGTGATTTGTTGGTATTCTTTCTAATTTGATACTGGTCTTCCTTCTCCCTTGGTACACATATGGTTTCCCATTTGCAGGTGCTTCTTATCTACTCAGATGCTATCTCTACTTAAATCCTAAACAAGATAGCATTTTAATTTGTGAGGCCATATTTAAAAACCAAACATACATCAAAACAACAAAGTGATGAGGAAAAGTGCACAAATACAGTCAGTGAATTCAGACCACGAAAAAGCATAAGCCTGGTTGATCAGTATTCAGAGTGTTTTGTGTGTTTGTGGGGGTGGGGGTTCTCAAATCATGGTTTTAAAAAAAAATTCTTAATAGGTCATAAATTATCATATTGTTGAAAACTATATTCTTTACCATACGTCATTCTTAGATAATGCATAATACCTGAATACAGGCATTTGCTGTAAAATAGGAATTAATAGCCATCTAGAATAATTCATTTTTTGAGAAATATCTCCTGAAACTCGAATGACTTTTTGACAGAATGAATCAAATAACATAGAAGATATTCAGAGTAAGCCAGTTTGGTAGACTATGCATACTGAGCTATTAATATTTGTACTCTCCCGTACTTACTGGTATTTTAGAAGAAACTATTCTTATCAAAGCAAAAAGCTATTAGAAGCAAAACCTAAGTATTTTCAGTATCTCTGTATTGAATCATGGCGCATAGGTACCCTTACAACAGTACTTAATTCTGGTTTTTTCACTTCTAGAAAGGTGTAGTGAAATTATATATGGTTTAGAAAAGAGTGATTAGAATGATCAGCATGATGTAGGAACTATTATAAAGACAGGCTAAAAAAGTTAGGACTACACTCTACAAAATTAAAATTTAAGAGCAAATATAAATCATGTCAATAAAATATTAAAGTACAAGAAAGGGTGGACACTTCTAAAAAAAAAAAAAGTAGTAAAAAAAAAAAATCTCCAAAACTATTTTGGACATTTTTCCTTTAAGCGATGCTTCAGAGAATATGTGGTTTATGGAAATTATTCCCTCAAATTAGGTCATAGAGATTCACAATAGAAAAGTTCGATAGAACATTAGATATATTTATTACTTGTTTAAGGACTCTGGGTGGCACAAGTGGTTTGTTATCAGTTGCTGACCCAATGGCTGGTGATTTGAACCTACCCAGCATTTCCGTGGAAGAAAGGCCTGGCGAACTGCTTCTGTGATGATTACAGTTAAGAAAACCTTATGGAGCAGTTTTACTCTGTAACATATGGTGTTACCATAAGCCAGGCACCAACTTGGTGGGAACTAAAAACAACATCACAGCATTACTAATTTATTGTGGAAACCTGGGGTTATTTTGTTTTCGTTCATACCCTTTAATGTTAACCTACTATAAGACAGCTATGCCCGTCCCACCCAGCACGGCCACAGAAAACATTCTCTCATGGCCTTTTTTAGAATTCATAGTGAATTAGTTGAACTTTGGATCACAACTTAATGTGACAATTATAAGGCAGAGACGTAAAAGGCAAATGTAATGGATATAAGATGAAAGGAGGTTTCCCCTGTGCCATGTGACCCTGTTACGCCACTTTCAGTTGCAGTCCCTACCAGTACTACAGATTCTACCATACTCATTTAGGATACTTCACACTCACCAAAGGGCAGCCATCAGAGTGCTTGTGAAATCATTCACCTCATACCTTGAGTTAACTTCATTGCTCATTTTGTTCAAACACTGCAGAGGCCAAGAATTAGAGATCAAAACAATAATAACATGACTCTGAGGCTCACAATCTTATATTTAAAGAGTCAACTTTATATACCATCTCTGAGCTAACCTGTTTTGTGGTCTAATCCTTTCTTTGGTCTTCCCTAAACAGGAAGTAAACCAAATAGGGGATCAAACTCTGAGCATATTTATCGTGATATTTACCTTTCAATCCTCTTCCTGTATCTTAAAGAAGGGGGACGTGTTAGAATAAAGCACATGGGCATCTGGGATCTTTTGAGACTGAGCAAGTCAGTTTATTAGGCTTATGGGCTTTAAGTCCATACTCACCTGTATATGCTGGCATTCATAGTCAACTTTAACTCAATTCTAGACCAACACTGAGTAGTGGGTCAGTTACTTACTACTCATGGCTTTAATGGTCATCTAGGGAGCCCGCAAGTTGATATCTTAAAACATTAGTATTTATATTATGATATCATCAACATTATTCTGGCAGGAAAATATAATAGTTAATGTGTGACCTCATTTAATTAGTATTTCATCGAAAGTAGCACCATTTGCTCCATTCACAATGAAGAGAGCTTTTGTTTTGTTTCATTTTGTGGTATGAGCAGTGTCTTTTGTTTTGCTTAAGTGATCCAAGTACCAATAACAGCTGACATTTTCCTCAAAGTAACATAATGTCACTTTTCTGTATTTTTTAAAAATAAAAATATGTGCATAAGTAATACATGAGTACATGTTTATGTAATTCTTTTTAAAATGCTACAGCAGTACATAGGTTCCTTTTCAACTCCTCTCCAAGTCCCATTCTGCTCCCTATAGGTAACCACTGTTAACATTTTGCTATATAGCCTTTCAGATGTTTTTTTACACATTTACTTTTGAATATATGTCTACATCACTATATCCATGTGTCTAGTTTTAAAAGTTATTGGTATAAAGATATACATAATATTCTTTAATAACTTTACCTTTTAAATTTAATTTTGGCCCCGTTTTTGTAATGTTGCTTGTTTGAATATTTTCCCCTTTTTGGTTCCTGATCAGGCTTGACAATAGTTTATTTAATATTTTATCAAAGAACCACCTTTTGGTTTTATTGACACAATCTACTTTTTGTTTTCACTATAACTTATGCTCTTGTCTTTATTAATGGCTTTCTCTGTTTTTTTTTTTTTTTTGCTTATTCTGTGGTTCTGTTGTAGATTATTGATTTGGATTCCTAGTTCACGTATTTGCCTCCCTTTTGTTCTCTAATACATGAATTTTAGGCTCAAAAATTTCCTTTGAATGTTATTTTGGCTACATTCCATAAATTGTGATATATAATTGTCTTAGTATCATTTTCTAAATAGTCTGTAGTTTTGACTTTTGTTTCTTCTTTAATCCAATGTACTAAGTGTGGTTTATTTGCTTTTGATTTTCTATTAGATGTTTTTTTACCCTCTTGTTTTTGTTTGTTAGTTTTCTCTGCGACATTGAACATGGTCAGTTTTTTTTTTTAATTGTGCTTTAAGTGAAAGTTTACAAATCAAGTCAGTCTCTCATACAAAAATTTATACACACCTTGCTATATACTCCTAATTGCTCTCCCGCCAACGAGACAGTACACTCCTTCCCTCCACTCTCTTTCCTTGTGTCCATACGGGCAGCTTCTGGCTCCCTCTGCCCTCTCATCTCCCTTCCAGACAGGAGATGCCAACACAGTCTCATGTGTCTACTTGATCCAAGAAGCCTGTACTTCACCAGTAACATTTTCCATCCCATATTCCAGTCCAATCCCTGTCTGAAGAATTGGCCCTGGGAATGGTTCCTGTCTTGGGCTAACAGAAGGCCTGGGGACCATGATCTCCGGGGTCCTTCTAGTCCCAGTCTGACCATTAAGTCTGGTCTTTTTATGAGAATTTGGGGTCTGCATCCCACTGCTCTCCTGCTCCCTCAGGGGTTCTCTGTTACGTTACCTGTCAGGGGAGTCATCGGTTCTGGCCAGGCACCATCTAATTCTTCTGGTTTCAGGCTGATGTAGTCTCTTGTTTATGTGGTCCTTTCTTTCTCTTAGGCTAATAGTTACCTTGTGTCCTTGGTGTTCTTTATTCTTCCTTGCTCCAGGTGGGCTGAGACCAATTGATGCATCTTAGATGGCTGCTTGCTAGCATTTAAGACCCCAGATGCCACTCTCCAAAGTGGGATGCAGAATGTCTTCTTAATGGATTTTATTATGCCAATTGACTTAGATGTCCCCTGAAGCCATGGTCCCCAGACCCCCACCCCTGCTACGTTGGCCTTTGAAGTGATCAGTTTATTAGGAAACTGCTTTTGGTTTAGTCCAGTTGTGTTGACCTCTTCTGTATTGTGTGTTGTCTTTCCCTTTACCTAGAATAAAACTTATCTACTATCTAATTAGTGAAAACCCCTCTCCCTCCCTCCATCCATCCCCCCTTTCGTAACCATTAAAGACTATTTTCTTCTCTGTTTAAACTGTTTCTCCAGTTCTTATAATAGTGGTCTTATACAATATTTGTCCTTTTGCAACTCACTAATTTCACTAAGTATAATGTCTTCCAGATTTCTCCATGTTGTGAAATGTTTCATGAACTCATCATTGTTCTTTATCGATGCATAGTATTCCATTGTGTGACTATACCATAATTTATTTAACCATTCATCCATTGATGGGCACCTTGGTTGCTTCCAGCTTTTTGCTATTGTAAACAGTGCTGCAGTGAACATGGGTGTGTATATATCTGTTCGTGTAAAGGGTCTTATTTCTCTATGATATATTCCAAGGAGTGGGATTGCTGAGTCATATGGTAGTTCTATTTCTAGTTTTTTAAGGAAGTGCCAAATCAATTTCCAGAGTGGTTGTACCATTTTACATTCCCACCAGCAGTGTATAAGTTTTCCAGTCTCTCCACAACCTTTCCAGCATTTATTATTGTGTGTTTTTTAGATTAATGCCAGCCTTGTTGGAGTGAGATGGAATCTTGTTGTAGTTTTGATTTGCATTTCTCTAATGGCTAACGATTGTGAGCATTTCCTCCGTATTTGTTAGCAGCCTGACTTCTTTAGTGAAGTGCCTGTTCATATCCTTGCCTGCTTTTTAATTGGGTTATTTGTCTTTTTGTAGTTGAGTTTTTGCAGTATCATATAGATTTTAGAGATCAGGCACTGATCGGAAATGTCATAGCTAAAAACTTTTTCCCAGTCTGTAGGTAGTCTTTTTACTCTCTTGGTGAAGTCTTAGGATGAGCATAGGTGTTTGATTTTTAGGAGCTCCCAGTTATCTAGTTTCTCTTCTGCATTGTTAATAATGTTTTGTATACTGTTTATGCCATGTATTAGGGCTCCTAGCAGTGTCCCTATTTTTTCTTCCATGATCTTTATCATTTTAGTTTTGATATTTGGGTCTTTGATCCATTTTGAGTTAGTTTTTGTGCATGGAGTGAGGTATGGGTCTTGTTTCATTTTTTTGCAGATGGATATCCAGTTGTTAAAAAGACTGCTTTTCCTCAATTAACTGACACTGGGCCTTTGTCAAGTATCAGCTGCTCATATGTGGATGGATTTATGTCTGGATTCTCAATTCTGTTCCATTGGTCTATGTATCTGTTGTTGTACCAGTACCAGGCTGTTTTGATATACTGTGGGCAGTATAATAGGTTCTAAAATCAGGTAGAGTGAGTCCTCCCACTTTGTTCTTTTTTTTCAGTAATGCTTTTCTTATCTGGGGCCTCTTTCCTTTCCATATGAAGTTGGTGATTTGTTTCTCCATTTCATTAAAAAATGTCATCGGAATTTGGATCGGAATTGCATTGTATCTATAGATGGCTTTTGGTAGAACAGACATTTTTATAATATTGAGTCTTCCTATCCATGAGCAAGGTATGTTTTTCCACTTATGTAGGTCTGTTTTGATTTCTTACAGTAGTGTCATGTAGTTTGTATACGTCTTTTATGTCTCTGGTTTGCTTTATTCTTAAGTAGTTTATCTTCTTGGGGGCTACTGTAAATGGTATTGATTTGGTGATTTCCTCTTTGATGTTCTTTTTGTTGGTGTAGAGGAATCCCACTGATTTTTGTACGTTTATCTTGTATCCTGATACTCTGCTGAACTCTTCAATTAGTTTCCATAGCTTCCTTAAGGATCCTTTATGGTTTTCTGTGTATAAGATCACAACATGGTCAGTTTTTGTAAATCTCCTTCGAATGTTTGAAAACAATGTGTATTGTCTGATGTGTTTGAAGTAATAGATCTACTTATCAGTCAGTCTTATTATCTGTGTTATTCACTTCCTCCGAATCTTATTCTTGTCTGTTGGTCTATAATTTTCTAAGTAAGCATCTTCAGTGATGACCATTGTTGTTGTTATTGTTGTTCGGTGCTGTCAAGTCGAATCTGAGTTAGAGCAACCCAGAGTAGAGTAGAACTGCCCAGTAGGGTTTTCTAGGCTGTACTCTTTACTGGAGCAGATCATCAGAAATGCTGGGTGGATTTGAACTGCCAACATTTTGGTTAGCAGCTGAGCGCTTAACCACGGTCCCACCAGGACATAGACTTGTTAATTTCATAATATCACCATTCTACTTTAGTTTTCCGTTTAAAAGGAAAAACTATATAGTAGTTTTATAGCTTTGACTCGTATGACAAGGCAAGAACCAGTCCAAAATATAAAGCAGCTTCCTGTACTATTTTTTTCAAAAGCAGTCTGCAGCTTTTGGCTTTAGAAACTTTAAAATGCATGTAAAAAATAAGCAGAAACATGGAATTGGAACATAAGCCATAGGTGTTTTCCAGGAGTACAGCAATGCTTGCTAAAAAATTGTCCCAGCCCTCTTTTTACAAATCAGTCAAGGTAGTGGTCTACAAATTACACAGACTTCAGGGTAAATTAAAACAGATAATTTAATAGCATACAAACAAACAAAAGTAAATCCTCTTTAAAATTTCCAAGCACTTAGTTCTTTTTTAGTTCAGCCCTACATCTTTGTGTATAGCAGTCTCAGAGAAAGTGTTGGCGCTGACAGCTGTATGTAGGTTACAAGCTACAGCTCATAGTTCCCTTCTTGAACCCGGCAAAAGTCACAGTTTGGAGGGAGAAATAGGGGTGAGAAATGGAGGGGAGAAGTGTTTCCATTTCACCAAGCACACTGTATGTTATTTGAATATCAGGAAATTTTCCTAAGCATATTTTTTCTAAAATTAAGCCTAATGCTTCTGAATAGTAAGCTTGTCATTGAGATACCTTAGCTTATATTCTTCGTTATATATTTAAAGGAATTAGGAGTGATATTTGCTTATGGCTCTGAGGTTATTTCTAGAATTAAATCACAATTATAAAGCACCTTGAAAATAAAAGACATCATTGGGAGCAACAAAATTCCTATTCTTTGACCTATTAAATAAATGTATTGTTTCTCTGGGCTTAGTAACAATATGTGCAATTGAAAAAAAAGCAAATGAATTACAAAAGCGTACAGAACACAAACCAGACACATATAATAAGTGGGCAATTTAAAACAAATTCACAGTGGATCCTTTTAGGAGGTGCAGATTTACAGAAGTTCTAACAAAGAGTGAAATGCAATTTGGTTTTCCATTACGTACAGGGAACAAACTAATATTAGAA
Organism: Loxodonta africana; assembly: GCF_030014295.1. NCBI lineage: Eukaryota > Metazoa > Chordata > Mammalia > Proboscidea > Elephantidae > Loxodonta > Loxodonta africana. The sequence continues at coordinate 101,802,634 of NC_087369.1, forward strand.
TGCAGGAGGAGTATAAATAAATTCAATGTTTTTGAAAGATGGCATGCTGAAACTATAGTTTCATTGGATATGAGACATCCATAAAAAACAAACAAAAACCCAAAAACGTTAACCCTCGAGTCGATTCTGACTCATAGCGACCCTATAAGACAGAGTAGAAGGCCCCATAGGGTTTCCAAGGAGCGACCGGTGGCCGGTGGATTTGAACTGCCATCCTTTTGGTTAGCGCCTGTCTTAGTTATCTAGTGCTGCTATAACAGAAATACCACAAGTGGATGACATTAACAAAGAGAAATTTGTTTCTTCACAGTAAAGTGGGCTAAAAGTCCAAATTTGGGGCGTTGGCTCCAGGGAAAGGCTTTCTCTCTCTGTCATCCTGCTCATCTATCTTCCACTGGACTAGGAGCTTCTTTGCGCAGGGACCCCAGGTCCAAAGGACGCACTCTGCTCCTGGCACTGCTTTCTTGGTGGTATGAGGTCCCCCCGCCGCGACCCCCCCTCCCCGTCTGCTAGCTTCCCTTTCCTTTTATCTCTTGAGAGATAAAAAGTGGTGCAGGCCACACCCCAGGGCAACTTCCTTTACACTGGATCAGGGATGTGACCTGGTAAGGGTGTTACGATCCCACCCTAATCCTCTTTAACTTAAAATTACAATCACAAAGTGGAGGACAACCACAGAATGTTGGAAATTATGGCCTAACCAAGTTGATACACACATTTTTGGGGGGACATAATTCAATCCATGAGAGCGGCTGAGCTCTTAACCACTGTGCCATGAGGGCTGTGGATGTAAGACAATTGGTGTTTATTATCATACGTTCACCACTAACTAGTTATGAAATCTTGGGAAGGTCACATAAGTTATTTTATCTAATGTCTTCTCCAGTTGTAAAGTTCTATGTTTCCTATATAGTCTTTGAAATGATGTATTATGCATAATAAAGCCATTATGTGTAAATACATAGTATACACAACATTAACATGTGGTCACTAGCTAATGTAAATGAAATACACAATAAGATAACTACATCATTCTTCCCTGGAAATGTGAGCAGTTAAAGTCCTATACAGGATACATTTTAGATAAATCATGTATATGCACCCTTATGGATGACAAAAATATCTCAGTCTTTCCTGAACTGTGGCCTATAGGGCAGTTCTACTCTGTCATATAGGGTTGCTATGAGTTGGAATCGACTCAGTGGCAATGGGTTTGGTTTTGCCTTCTAAATAGTCTTATCTTTTTGTCCCCATAATCCATTGAAACATCCTGTAGCTCCAAGAGTGCCTTTTACAGATCATGGAAATATTTTTATTCCAAGTACACTAATGTTTTACTCAGAAAAGTGAAAAATATGGTCACTGTAACTATAACTCAACTTGGTATTTTCTAAAATTTTAGTTTATCTTGCATATCAGCTGACCTGCCTGGAAAATAGCCCACTCTTGGAACAATAGATATAACTTGCATTTGTAGAAGAGAATTGTACCAAGGTGAAGGAAAACAAGGTAAATTATAAGAATGGATAAAAAAAAAAAAAAAGTTTCAGCATTGTTATAAAGATGGAACCCATCTTTATAAATGTAGAATTGCTTCTCTTGGTTGTTGCCATCATTATTTGTTAATGAGGTCAAAAGTACTGTTAGAATTTTATGGAATTTACTAAAATCTAACTACTCTCAGTGTGGAATCAGTTGCAATCTTGTTTCTTCTGTATATGAATCCTTGATGTGTGTGTATAGTTAGTTATCTTTATCATTTTAGTACCCTAGCAAAATGCCTTCCATACAGTAAGCATTTAATAAATATGCCATTTGTTGAATGAATGAGTGAACAGATGAATCTTATACTTTTTGGTGTCCTAGAAAAAAAGTTGAGGGACCTTTTTATTTTGCATCATCTGCCAAGCTTAGAACAAACCTTAAGTCTCTCAATCCCTGCCCTCTATCCCCTGGGCCTTAGCTTGGCTGACCCATCCAGCTCTCCAGGGTCAAAGGTACCTCTCAAGCCAATGGCTCAGCTCCATATCTCTCAGTAACTCCAGATTTTTAAGTTTTCTTCTCCTTTGTTACTAAAGTTCCTGAACCCCTGCCTTATGATAATCTTCAACAAAGGGAGCTAAGGCAAAGAAGGTGATTTTTCATCTAGTCTCTGCTCCAGTGTCTCTTCTCCCATTCTTTTCCTTCATCTAATGAGTTTTTCATCTACATTTTTTTTTATATTTATTAAACATTTCTCTCGTACCTCCATTTTTCCTCTGTAATCGGTGATGGATACTTTCCAGTACATCATTGGATGTTGGTTGAGCAGAAGACAACATGGAGTCTGTGTATAGTTGGATCGATCTTGGCCTGGTGTCATTTGACACTTTCATCACCTTTCTGGATACCAAGAAACATCTGGCAGAGTAGGATGAAAATTTAAGTAGTTAAGTCCAAAGGAAAAAGATGGGTAAATAGCATTTAGAAAGTGTGTGCTGTTGTTGTTGTCCAGTTAATTCTGACTTAGGGAGACCCCGTGTGTGCCCCATGTGTGCAGAGTAGAACTGCTCCCTAGGGTTTTCAAAAGCTATGGCCTTTCCGAAGCAGACTGCCGTAACTGTCTGCCAAGATGCCTCTGGGTGGGTTTGAACTGCCAACCTTTCGACTAGTACTTGAGCGCCTAACTGTTTGCATTACCCAGGAATGCCTGGAAAATGTTCAGAAACCAATATATTGAAATTAAGTAAGGATTAGTATAATGGGAAGGTGTATTTACAAATGCAAAGTACCATTTATTTATGCAAATAATGCGTACATTATATGTTTTTTTTTGCCAACGGCGCAACTCCCCCTCACTATTTCCATAAGCAAGTTATACTGTGCATTATATGTATGGGTGCATTATTTGCAAAAAATATGGTATTTAAAATAATTTTAATGGATACTATACATCAAAATAAACACAAACATTGCAGTATAACTTATATTACAAAGGCAAGCACACTAGCAGTAGTGATTGAGAGCCAGGGTTTTGGATTTGGGTATAAATCCTGGCTCAACTACTTCTCTCCTCTTTGTAGCTTTGGGCAAATTTTCTAATTGCTTAAGACTCAGTTTCTTCATCTGTAAAATGAAAACTATAATGCCTACATTACAAGGTTTTCATGAGAACTAAATTAAAGAATGTATGTAAATAGTTTTTACACAGTACCTGACAACTAGTAAACACAATACATGACAGATGTTATGATTTTACTCACTGTAGAATCATGAGATAACCTTAGTGTAGGTTACAGTGTAGTCTGATGTTCAGCCCTGGTTTTTATGAATCAAGAATTTGGAAACCTTTGATGGACTTTAGATTTGCGAAGAAAGTCACAAATGGTTTATGAGTTGGAAAATAAGATTTAGGAGGAACTGGAATTGTTTAACTTAGAATAAACTGAAATCATCTTTGTTCTCCTGTAACTACTGCTTAAGTTTCCTGTTACTGCTAGCTAGTTGTATTACATCTTTTCAGTCTCTCAGCTTCCAAAATCTCAAGTCATTTTTAACTCTCCTCATTACAGGGTTTCCTATGGTCATTACCAGGTAGATTTCTGACAATTATTTCTTCAAAGTCATTAGGATTTTGTTCCTTCCATGCTCAATTTGAAAAAAATAAATATGAAAATATTTTTGAAGTATAAATCTCTATACCTGTAAGGTATTATTAAATCTATAATACTTTGTCCATTCCTTTAATAGGACTTACCATTCTGTAATATAGTTTGATGATTTTGAAGCTCTCTCCTCTGCTAGATTATGAATACCTTCAAGACAAGACCCATTTTCATATTACCCGTAGTGTCAGACACTGCCCCCCCCAAACACACACATGCACACACACACAAGGCACTCAGTGAATATTAAAGGAATCATGAAGACTTTATGGAGCATAATGTAGTATAGGATAGTGGTTCACATCATCATTCTGACATCAGACAATCTTGATATGAGCACCAAATCTCTAACTTCTTTTCTGTGTGATCTTGGAAAAATTTCTGAATAACTCTATGCCTCAGTTTCTACATCTGTAAAATACAGATAATAATAGTATCTACTTCAGGGTTACTATGAAGACAAGATTAGATAATTCATGTAACGCACTTTGCACAATGCCTCATCCAAACCGAGTACTCAATAAATCTTATTACAATAAGCCAAGGATCTCATCATGTCACTCATTCATTTATTCATTATTCTCAAAAACATTACTAAGTGCAAGACCAGCAGGAACTGTGCCAAGTTCTAGTCTTAGTCTCTGTTCTAAAGGAATTTAGGTGATATTTGAACTAAAATTTATAAAATAAATAACATTCAAGTGGATGATGGAGGGGCTGTATTTTATGAGTGTATGAGTTATTTTATGCCTATTTTTTAAATCATAGCATCCTAGTTAATTTTCTTGAAAAGACATCTTTAAAGTTTTAAAAAGCAAAGTTGCCACTTCAGTGACTATAATACGTCTGACCCAAGCCATGCCTAGTCTTTTCAATTGCCTAATATGCATGTGGAAGTTGGATAATGAAAAAGGAAGACAAAAGAAGAATTGATGCCTTTGAACTGTGGTATTGGTGAAGAATATTGTTTACTGCCAAAACACCGAACAAATCAGTTTTAGAAGAAATACAACCAGAACGCTCTTTAGAAGTGAGGATAGGGAGACTTCAGCTCATTTACTTTGGACACATTGTCAGAAGGACCAATTACTAGAAAAGTACATCATGTTTGGTAAAGTAGAGGGCCAAGAAAATGAGGGAAACCCTCAATGAGATGGATTGACACAATAGCCACAACAGTGGACTCAAACGTATTAATGATCATGAAGATGGCACAGGATCAGACAGCGTTTGGTTCTTTTATACATAAGGTCACCAATGGGTTGGAGCCAATTTGACAGCAACTAACAACAACAAATAACCTTTTCAAGCTTACTGTTTTTTTTTTAAATTATGTTCGACTCAAATCACAAAGCTGTAGTGAATCCCTATTTGTTCCCATTTTCATTATCTCCTTCTGTCTGGTTCCTTTGACTTTACTATGTTGCTTTCTTTCTAACTCCTAAGATGAGCACTTAGAACACTAGTTTTCAACCTTTAATTTTTTTTTTCCTGATATAAGTATTTAAGGCTATGGATTTTTCTCATAGCACCAACTTTGTTACATCCCACAAGTTTTTACAAATGGTATTTTCATTAGTATTTATTTCTAAGTATTTAATTTTTCACTACAATTTCATCTTTATCTCATGAGTAGCATATATTCTTTTTAATTATCAGATAGTGGAAGAGTTTTAAACTTATATTTTTGTCATAAACTTCCAGTTTAATTGTGCTGTGGCCAGAGATTAATACCTACAGTTTGAAGTTTCTTGAGGTTTTCTTTATGGTCTAGTACATCAACATTTTTTTAAATATTCCATGGATATTTGAAAGAAAATGTGTATGCACCGATTGTTGGTTGTAGAACTCTATATATGTTTGTCCATGAGTTTGTTGCTTGTGTTTCTCAGATCTTCTATATCATTGCTAATTTTTTATCTGTTTAATCTACCAATTATCAATAAAATACTTGAAACCTTTCACCCTGATAGTGAATTTATCATTTTAAGGCTACTTTTTAGGTGCATATGTAGCTAATGAATCTTTTCTCACTGTTTAGTAATTCTTTCCAGCCATAATAATGATGTTTTTTCTTTAAGTTTGTTTTTTATCTGATACTGCGACATTGTCATCACCTGCTGTTGAGTTGGCCCCCAACTCATGGTAACCCATGTGCAATGGATCAGACCAGGCTAATCCATAGGATAATTTTTCATAAGTAGATTGCCAGGCCTTTCTTCCTAGTCTGTCTTAGTCTGGAAGCTTCCCTGAAACCTGTTCAGTGTCATAGAAGCCTCTACTGACAGATGAGTGGTGTCTGTGCTTGAAGTGCATTGGCCGAGAATCAAACCCAGATCTCTCTCAGGAAAGGTGAGAATTCTACCACTGAACCAACATTGTAACTGAGATATACTAGCTTTATTTTGATTAAGGTTTGTCTGATATGTCTTTCTCCATGCTTTTACATCCAGTAAAAAAGTTGAAACTGCAGATAGCATGTATTTAGATTTTTCCCTTTATTCCAACTGCATTTCAATTCTGTGTAAAATCCAAACTTCTTATCCAAGGCCTTTCCTAATTATACACCAGGCCTCAAATTTATTAACCTTTTCTCCTGCATTCCCTTATTTATCCCACAACTTATTTTGCTCATCTTTCTCTGGACAAATTATTATTTTTTCTGACTGTGTCTTTGTATATGAAATTCTGTCTCATACTTCCAGTCCTACATATTTCTCAAAATTTGGATGAAACTTCCACCTAATTCACATCTACAAGACCCTACTTAATTGCCTTACCTCATTCTTATTAATCTCTTAATATGAATCTACAAGAAAACTGTGTGCCAAGTGGCCACATCAATTTAAAAGAGTTGTAATCTACTTCTCTGTATTGTTTCCTAAATTATTTTGTGGTTATGATTTTTGATTTGATGGCTGGAGCCACGTAATTCCACTGAGATATGTAGAATGTGTCTGTAGAGTTTGTTAAAAAAGTGTTGGGTAGAAATATTTTGAGTGATGCCAATTGCAGAAAGTATCTATTAATAAAAGATTTTCAATTACCTGCTAATAAAAGATTTGAGTCATAAAAATAAAACTTTTTAAAGAGATACACTATTATATAGAATGATTATTGCGTTACTTAATCTAATGAGCTGATAGAGAAGATTTCCAAGGCTAACATCAAGCTGATTTTTGGGTCATTTCACTGCTATAAAAAATGTTGTTGTTCCAGTGATCTTATCCTTTACAGTGGGCTGCAGTGTACATGTGTATGTTTAAGATGACATACACATAGGGGCAGTGCCACCATTTAATGCACCATAGCCCAAAGATCAGTCAGCTGTTACATACTATTATGTGTAATGAACTTTAATTTGTGATGTGGGGAACACAAAGGCATATAAGTCATTTATGACCTTGTTAAGATGGTGGGAAGAACATACTTGAAAAAGAAAGTGATGGAAGAAATGACAACTGGGCCAAACAGAAACTTTACAAAGTTGTTCTTGACCATTTTAGCTTGTTCATAGCTCAAGCTATGGACTGTCTCTTAACAAGAGTTCAGACAATATTTTAGAGGATTCAGGAACCTACTGAAACTCATTCATGAACCCAGTAGGGATTAAGAAACGCTGCTGTAAGAAGAAGAAGGGGTCACTGAAGGATACACTAAACTGAGCTGAGCCTTGAAAGATGAGTAAGATTTGAATAATCTGGGATAGGTGATTGTTCTCAGCAGAGAGACTGATATGAACAAAGGCAAAGAGGTCATAATGAGAAACCTTTTGTTCAACAACTTGGCTGGAGTAGAGTCTCATTTGGAAAGTTTTAAACAATATAGGTGGATAACCAAAGTTAGGGTGGCCTTATATGCCAGTGAGTGAGATGACTGTCTTAGGGTTCTCCAGAGAAGCTAAACCAGGAAAATATATATCTGTATCACACACACACACACACACACACACACACACACACACACACACACACACACACACACACACACACACACACACACACACACACACACACACACACACACACACACACACACACACACACACACACACACACACACACACACACACACACACACACACACACACACACACACACACACACACACACACACACACACACACAGATTGATAATAGGCCCTGGAGAATGTTCCCTTTTTGCTCTTAGGGCCTTCAGCTGATTGAATGAGGCCCACCTGTATTGCAGAGGGTGAGCTGCTGTACTTAAGACCAGCAACTACGGGTAGTCCCCAACGTATGACATATTCGATTTATGATAAGCTGCAGTTGAGACTGTCTGTGTTTTTTTTTTACATTTTAGTAATACGTACTAAAATGTTGGAGTGCATAATTTGCTGATGTTTATATAATTTCTAACCCCCAAACACAAATATTGGATTTATAAAGGTAATGATAATAAAATATAATAATAATGAAAATTAAAGAAAAAACAGACATTCGACTTACTTCAGAACTGACTTACAATGAAATCGTTGAAACAGAACCCCGTTGTGAGTCAGCGACTACCTGTTCTTCATAACAGCATCTGAACCTAGGGTTTGACAAAATGCCTGGACACCATAGCATACTGATATATTTGACATATAATATTAACCATCACAATGACCAAAATAAGTTTAACCTCTAGCCCTATAGAGCCTGCTCAAGCACTCCCCCAATAATTTTCCTAGCATTATTTCTCCTGTCATTGATTAGGGTCACTTCAAAAGCGTGCCTAGTGGTATAAACCCAACACTTCAGGAATTAGAAGAAAACAATTCAAACTGAGTGCTATTTCCACTTTTATTGAAATAGAAATTTATTTCTTACATTTTTATCTTAATTTAGGATTAGACGTTTAACAGTAGGATCCAAGGCATTGTGCTTCTTTTCATAGTGTGCTGCAAAGGTCACAGGAGATAACAGACCTGACATTCACAAGACTGGCTCTTTTGAAAGCACAGGAAATTACCCACAATTTTAATCATATCAGGATTTCTCTTTCGGATTTCGGTGATTTGCATTGATACTGGGAATTCACCTTTTAAGACGTGTGCAAATGGACGATTTGTTCTCTGGCAGGAATACATATGCTGAAATGCTGAGTCACTATAATATCTGGAAATTATAGTCACACCTGTTATACTACATCAAATAATTAAGGTAGAAACAGATCACAACTTTGTGCATTAATGGAGAGGGCAGGTGGGGGGATATACAATCGATAATCTCTGAAATCATTTTGATTTTGTTTTTTGCTACAGTCAGATGAAGTGCATGTGGATTCAACATCTTCACAGATTCTCTCTCTTCCTCCACCACCCCTCTGCACACATACAACATAGGGGGATGAAGGGATGTAAGGATTTAGATGATTTGGTTTTTGGACTCATTTCAGCTCTCTTGCAACAATATCCCTCTTCTTGATTTTCTCCCCTAGATATCAGGCTTTTCAGAGCATTCATGCAGCATCAAGATCACATTGCAACGTTCCTTTTCCTAGGTGTCTAACTATATCACAGATTATATAACTTTTCCTGCCTACTGAACACTAGTTGAATATCCTATAGACACCCCAGATTCTGGTCATTTCCTTATCAGATCTTTTTTTCCTTCTGTGACTCCATCGTGTCTGCTGGAAGCAGCCAAGTTACCCAAGAGATAGTTCTCTGGTTGGGCTTCATCTCACACGTTAATTAAAAATCTTAAACTTACATTTTTCCTCACCTTTGCCCTGGGCAAATCTGTTGCAAAAGACCTCTTTAAAGTATCCAAAGCAAAGATGTCACCTTGAGGACTTAGGTGTGCCTGACCCAAGCCTTATATGTATGCAAAAGCTGGACAATGAATAAGGAAGATCACAGAAAAATTGATGCATTTGAATTATGCTGCTGGTGAAGAATATAGAATACACTATGGACTGCCATATTCGACTCGACGGCACTGGGTTTTATGGACTGCCAGAAAGACGAACAAATCTGTCTTGGGGTAAGTACAACCAGAATGCTCCTTAGAAGTGAGAATGGCAAGGCTTTGCCTCACATGCATTCTTTGGATATGATATCAGGAAAGATTAGCCCCTAGAGAAGGATGTCATGCTTGGTAAAGTAGAGGGTCAGTGATAAACAGGAAAACCCTCAAGGAGATGGACTGACACAGTGGCTGCAACAATGGGCTTAAGCATAGCAATGATTGTGAGGATGGTGCAGGACTGGGCAGTGTTTCCTTCTGTTGTATATAGGATGGCTGTGAGTGGGAACCAACTGGATGGCACCTAACAAAAACAACAACAGTTTTCTTAAAAGCCTTTGTTTTATATTGGTATTGGTATGATACTTCATAGAATGAGTTGGGAACTGTTCCCTCCTGTGATGGTTAAGGTTGTGTGTCAACTTGGCTGGGCCGTGATTCTCAAAGTTTTGGCAGTTATGATGTAGTTTGGCAGCTGTGTAATGATGTAACAACCCTCGTAATGAGATCTGATATAATGTAATTACCTCCATGATGAGATCTGCTATGAGCAGCCAACCAGTTGAAAGGGAGTTTCCTTGAGGCTGTGGCCTGCCTCCAATATATGCAGACTTTCTGGCAAAGTTCGTGGACTTTTGCTTCCTCTGGATCCTTCATCTGGCCCCTGTTTATCTGACTTCCTGTTCTTGGGACTTGAGCTAGCAGCTTACCTGCTGATCTTGGAATTCATCAGCCTCCGCAACTTGTGATCTAGTGGTCTGCCATCTTACCTGCCGATCTTGGGTTCGTCAGCCCCTGCAGCTATGTGAGTCAGAAGTCTCCAGCCTGACCCATGAACTTGGGACTTTCCAGCCTCTACAACTGTGCAAGCCATTTCTTTGATATAAATCTCTCTTCATTCATAAATCTCTCTCTTCATTCATACGTGAGTATGTATATATATATATATACACATATACATACATACATATATATATAATACGCGCGCGCGCGCACGCACGCACGCACGCACCCACATACACACACTTCATACCACCGGGAAAACAGTGCCAGGAACAGAGTGCGTCCTTTGGACCAGGGGTGTCTGTGCAGAGAAGCTCCTGGTCCGGTGGAGGATTGATGAGAAGGCTGAGAGAGAGAGCCTTCCCCTTGAGCTGATGCCCTCAATTCGGACTTCTAGCCTACTGGACTGTGAGAAAATAAATTTCTGTTTGTTGAAGCCATCCACTTGTGGTATTTCTGTTACAGCAGCACTAGATGTCGAAGATACCCTTTTATCATTGTAAAATGCCCTCTTTATATCTAGTGATATTTTTTAAGGTCTATTTGCTTGATACTAGTATAACCACTCCAGTTTTCTTTTGGTGGCTATTTGTATTATATGTCTTTTTGTATCTTTTTGCTTTCAATTTATTTGTATCTTTCAACCTTAAATGTGTCCTGTAGACAGAATATAGTGTATCTTGTTTTATATCCAGTCTGAAAAGCTTTACTGTTTGATTGGGTTGTGTAATCCATTCACGTTTAATTTTATAGTTCATATATTTGGATTTGCATCTTCCATTTTACATATTATTTCTGTGTGTCATGTATTTTTTGTTCCTCTATTCCTCCTTTACTGCTTTTCTTTTGTGTTAAATAAATATTTTCTAATGTAGCAATTTAGTTTCTTTATTGATTTTTTTAACCGTATTTTTAGTTGTTTCCTTAATATTTATTCTAGGTCTTACCATATACACCTTAATTTGTCAGAATCAGCTTCATATTTGTATTAATTACAGTGGGATAGAAATACAACATATATGTAATTTTTTATCTTATTAACCTTATTTATCACTTTTGGTTCTCTTCATTAGTTCTTATGGATTTGAATTATCATCTGGAGTAATTTCCTAAGCCGAATACAGCTTTGCTTCCACTCATCTCCTTTGTGCTGATATTGGCAAATATTTCTGTATGTTGTTAGCCCAATGATACATTATATACATATTGTTTTATATGATCTTTTATAACATTTAAGAAAAGAGAAAAGAAAATTGTGCATTTATAATGTGCTTTATAATTAAATATTTACTTTTAGCAGTTCTTTTGTTTTGCACGTGGATTCAAACTACATCTGATGTTGCTTGTTTTCAGCCTGAAGCACTTCCTTTAATATTTCTTGTAAGTCAGATCTGATAGCAACACAGTTTCCCAGGTTTTACTTGTGAATATTTTTGTTTCACATTCATTTTTTAAAAATATCTTTGCTGGATATAGGATTCTTGGTTAACAGTCTTTCTTTCTTTAATCACCTTGAATATATTATTCGATTGCCATCTGGCCTCCATTGTTTCTGGTAAGACGTCTGTTGTTAATCCTATTGGGGTTACCTTGTAAGAGATGAGTCATTTTTCTCTTGCTGCTTTTAAGATTTTTCTCCTTGTCTATCTTTTATCATTTGACTCTAAGGTGTCTGTTTGTGGATCTCTTTGCATTTATCCTACTTTGAGTTTATTGAGCTTCTGGATGTAGATTATTGTTTTACAATAAATTTTGGAAGTTTTCAGCCATTATTTCTTGAAATATTTTTCTGTTATTTTACTTTTCCTTCTGCTTTTCTTGTTAAACATGTGGTACGCTTACTGGTATCCCATATTTCTATGAGGCTGTGTTTATTTTTCTTCATTCTTTTTTCTCTTTCTTCTTTGGCTTGAATAATCTCTACTGCTCTATCTTCAAATTCACTAATTCTTCTGTCATTTCATATGTACTCTTGAATCCCTCTACCCTCTAGTGAATTTTTAATTTCAGTCATTGTATTTTTCAACTACCAAATTTCTATTTGGTTCTTTTTTATAACTTCTATTATCTTTTTTTTTTTAATTATTGATATATATATATGTACTTTAGGCAAAGTTTGACAGAACAAACTAGCTTCTCATTAAACAGTACACATATTGTTTTATGACATTCGATAACAACCATACAACATGTCAACGCTCTCTCTTCTTGACCTTGGGTTTTGTATTACCAGCTTTCCTGTTACTTCCTGTCTTCTAGTCCTTGCCTCTGGGCTGGTGTGCCCCTTTAGTTTCATTTTGTTTTATGAGCCTGCCTAATCTTTGGCTGAAGGGTGAACCTCAAGAGTGACTTTGTTACTGAGATAAAAGGGTGTCAAGAGGCCATACTCTTGGGGTTTCTCCAGTCTCTGTCAGGCCAGTAAGCCTGTTTGTTTTTTGTGAGTTAGGATTTTGTTCTACATTTCTATCCAGCTCTGGCTGGGACCATGTATTGTGATCCCTGTCAGAGCAATCGGTGGCGGTAGCTGGGCACCATTTAGTTGTACTGGACTCAGTCTGGTGGAGGCCATAGTAGTTGTCATCCATTAGTCCTTTGGACTAATCTTTCCTTTGTATTTTTAGTTTTCTTCATTCTCCCTTGCTCTCGAAGGGGTGACACCAGTGTAGTACCTTAGATGGCCACTCACAGGCTTTTGACACCCCAGATGCTACTAACCAAAGTAGAATATAGAACACTTTGTTTATAAACTGTGTTGTGCCAATTGAGCTAGTTGTTCCTCGAGACCATGTAATTTGGTCCCTCAGGGAATTTGCTTGTGTCTATGGCACTTCCATGACCTTGCCTTGTACAGGTTGTGCTGGCTTTCCCAGTATTGTGTATTGTCTTACAATTCACCAAAGTTACCACTTATCTATTGTCTATTTAGTGTTTATCCATTCCCACCTCTCCCCTCCCTCGTAACCATCAAAGATTGTTTCTTTTTGTGTATAAACCTTTTCATGAGTTTGTATAGAAGTGGTCTCATATGATATTTGTCCTTTTGTGATTGACTTATTTCACTCATCATAATGCCCTCCAGATTCATCCATGTTGTGAGATGCATCGCAGATTCATCATTGTTCTTTATAGCTGCATAGGACTCCATTGTGTGTATGTACCATAGTTTATCCATTCATCTGTTGATGGGCATCTAGGTTGTTTCCATCTTTTTGCTATTGTGAACAATGCTGAAATGAACATGGGTGTGCATGTATCTATTCTTGTGGTGACTGTTATTTCTCTAGGATATATTCCTAAGAGTAGGATTGCTGGATCACATCATATTTCTATTTCTAGCTTTCTAAGGAAGCACAATATCATTTTCCAAAATGATTATACCATTTTACATTCCCACCAGCAGTGCATAAGAGTTCCAATCTCCCCACAGCCTCTCCAACATTTGTTATTTTCTGTTTTGTTGATTCATGCCAGTGATGCTGGGGTGTGTTGGTATCTCATTGTGGTTTTGATTTGCATTTCTCTAATGGCTAGTGATGGCAGGCATTTGTGTCTGTTAGTCACTTGAATGTCTTCTTTGATGAAGTGTCCACTTCCTTTGCCCGTTTTTAATTGGATTGTCTTTTTTGCTGTAGAGGTGTTGGATTTCCCTGTAGATTTTAGACATTAGAACTTTGTTGGATTTGTAATAGCTAAAAAAATTTTCCCATTCTGAAGGTTCTCTCTTTACCCTAAGGTGAAGTTTTTTGATGAGCCTAAGTGTTTAATTTTTAGAAGATCCTACTTATCTAATCTATCTTCTGGAGTTTGTGTGTTGTTAGTTAAGGTTTGTATCCTGTTAGTGCTGTGTATTAGGGCCTCTAGACTTAATCCTATTTTTTCTTCTATGCTCTTTATAGCTTTTGGTTTTATATTTAGGTCTTTGACCCATTTTTTTAAAAATAATTTTTATTGTGCTTTAAGTGAAAGTTTACAAATCAAGTCAGTCTCTCACACAAAAACCCTTATACAACTTGCTACATACTCCCAATTACTTTCCCCGCACATGAGATAGCCTGCTCACTCCTTCCACTCTCTCTTTTCGTGACCATCTTGCCAGCTTCTAAGCCCCTCTACCCTCGCATCTCCCCTCCAGGCAGGAGATGCCAACATTGTCTCAAGTGTCCATCCGAACAAAGTAGCTCATGCCTCACCAGCATCCCTCTCCAACCGTTGTCCAGTCCAATCCATGTCTGATGAGCTGGCTTTGGGGACGGTCCCTGTAGTGGGCCAACAGAAGGTCTGGGGGCCATGATCGCTGGGGTCCTTCCAGTCTCAGTCAGACCATTAAGTCTGGTCTTTTTATGAGAATTTGGGGTCTGCATCCCACTGTTCTCCTGCTCCCTCAGGGGTTCTCTGTTGTGTTCCCTGTCAGGGCAGTCATCGGTTGTGGCCGGGCACCATCTAGTTCTTCTGGTCTGAGGATGATGTAGTCTCTGGTTCATGTAGCCCTATCTCTTGGACTCCTTATTATCTTGTGTTCTTGGTGTTCTTCATTCTCCTTTGATCCAGGTGGGTTGAGACTCGTTGATGCATCTTAGATGGCCACTTGCTAGCATTTAAGACCCCAGATGCCACTGTTCAAAGTGGGATGCAGAATGTTTTCTTAATAGATTTTATTATGCCAGTTGACTTAGATGTCCCCTGAAACCATGGTTCCTAAACCCTTGCCCCTGCTTCGCTGACCTTCGAAGCATTCAGTTTATTCAGGAAACTTCTTTGCTTTGGTTTAGTCCAGTTGTGCTAACCTCCACTGTGTTGAGTGTTGTCCTTCCCTTCACCCAAAGTAGTTCTTGTCTACTATCTATTTAGTTAATACCCTTCTCCCTTCTTCCCTCCCTCCCCTTCTTGTAACCACAAAAGAGTGTGTTCTTCTCAGTTTAAACTATTTCTCAAGATCTTATGATAGTGGTCTTATACAACATTTGTCCTTTTGCAAGTGACAATTTCACTCAGCATAATGCTTTCCAGGTTTCTCCATGTTATGAAATGTTTCACTGATTCATCACTGTTCTTTATCGATGCGTAGCATTCCATTGTGTCCATATACCGTAATTTATTTATCCATTCATCTGTTGATGGGCACCTTGGTTGGTTCCATCTTTTTGCTATTGTAAACAGTGCTGCAGTAAACGTGGATGTGCATGTATCTGTTCATGTGAAGGCTCTTATTTCTCTAGGATATATTCTGAGGAGTGGGATTGCTGGGTCGTATGGTAGTTCTATTTCTAGCTTTTTAAGGAAGTGCCAAATCGATTTCCAGAGTGGTTGTACCATTTTACATTGCCACCAGCAGTGTATAAGTGTTCCAATCTCTCCACAGCCTCTCCAACATTTAGTATTTTGTGTTTTTTTGGATTAGTGCCAGCCTTGTTGGAGTGAGATGGAATCTCATTGGAGTTTTGATTTGCATTTCTCTAATGGCCAGTGATCGAGAGCATTTTCTCACGTATCTGTTAGCTGCCTGAATGTCTTCTTTAGTGAAGTGTCTTTGCCCATTTTTTAATTGGGTTGTTTGTCTTCTTGTGGTTGAGTTTTAGCAGAGTCATGTAGATTTTAGAGATCAGGTGCTGGTCAGAGATGTCGTAGCTGAAAATTTTTTCCCAGTCTATAGGTGGTCTTTTTACTCTTTTGTTGAAGTCTTTAGATGAGCATAGATATTAGATTCTTAGGAGCTCCCAGTTATCTGGTTTCTCTTCGGCATTTGTAGTAAAGTTTTCTATTCTGTTTATTCCATGTATTAGGGCTCCTAACGTTGTCCCTATGTTTTCTTCCTTGATCTTTATAATTTTAGATTTTATGTTTAGGTCTTTGATCCATTTGGAGCTAGTTTTTGTGCATGGTGTGAGGTATGGGTCTTATTTCATTTTTTTGCAGATGGATATCCAGTTATTCCAGCACCATTTGTTAAAAAGACTACCTTTTCCCCAATTAACTGACACTGGTCCTTTGTCAAATATCAGCTGCTCATATGTGGATGGATTTATGTCTGGATTCTCAATTCCGTTCCATTGGCCTATGTGTCTGTTATTGTACCAGTACACTGCTATTTTGACTACTGTGGCGGTATAATAGGTTCTAAAATCAGATAGAGTGAGTCCTCCCACTTTGTTCTTCTTTTTTAGTAATGCTTTACTTATCCTGGGCTTCTTTCCCTTCCATATGAATTTGGTGTTTTGTTTCTCCATCTCATTAAAAAATGTCGTTGGAATTTGGATTGGAAGTGCATTGTGTATATTGATGGCTTTTGGTAGAATAGACATTTTTACAATGTTAAGTCTTCCTGTCCATGAGCAAGGTATGTTTTTCCGCTTATGTAGTTCCCTTTTGGTTTCTTGCAGTAGTACCTTGTAGTTTTCTTTGTATAGGTCTTTTACATCTTTGGTAAGATTTATTCCTAAGTATTTTATCTTCTTGGCGGCTACTGTGAATGGTATTGATTTGGTGATTTCCTCTTTGATGTTCTTTTTTAGAGGTATACAACTAATTTTTGTATGTTTATCTTGTAACCTCGTACTCTGCTGAACTCTTCTGTTAGTTTCAGTAGTTTTCTTGAGGATTCCTTAGGGTTTTCTGTGTATAAGATCATGTCGTCTGTGAATAGAAATAATTTTACTTCTTCCTTGCCTACCTGGATGCCCTTTATTTCTTTGTGTACCCTAATTGCTCTGGCTAGGATTTCCAGCACAGTGTTGAATAAGAGCAGTGATGAAGGGCATCCTTTTCTGGTTCCCGTTCTCAAGGGAAATGCTTTCAGGCTCTCTCCATTTAGGATGATGTTGGCTGTTGGCTTTGTATAAATGCCCTTTATTATGTTGAGGAATTTTCCTTCTATTCCTATTTTGCTGAGAGTTTTTATCATGAATGGATGTTGGACTTTGTCAAATGCCTTTTCTGCATCAATTGATTAAAGTGTGGTTCCTTTTGTTTTATTTATGTGGTGGATTACATTAATTGTTTTTCTAATGTTGAGCCATCCTTGTTTACCTGGTATAAATCCCGCTTAGTCATGGTGGATTTTTTTTTATATGTTGTTGAATTCTATTGGCTAGAATTTTGTTGAGGATTTTTGCATCTTTGTTCATGAGGCATATAGGTCTATGATTTTCTTTTTTGTGGTGTCTTTAGCTGGTTTTGGTATCAGGGTTATGTTGGCTTCATAGAATGTGTCAGGTAGTATTCCGTCCTTTTCTATGCTTTGAAATACCTTCAGTGGTAGTGGTGTTAATTCTTCTCTGAAAGTTTGGTAGAACTCTGCAGTGAAGCCGTCCAGGCCAGGGCTTTTTTTTTGTTGGAAGTTTTTTGATTACCTTTTCAGTCTCTTTTTTTTTGTTATGGGTCTATTTAGTTGTTCTACTTCTGTTTGTGTTAGTTTAGGTAGGTAGTGTGTTTCTAGGAATTGATCCATTTCTTTTGGGTTTTCAAATTTGTTAGAGTACAGTTTTTCGTAATAATCTGATATGATTCTTTTAATTTCAGTTGGGTCTGTTGTGATATGGCCCATCTCATTTCTTATTTGTATTATTTTTCTTTTCCTGTATTTCTTTAGTCAGTCTGGCCAATGGTTTGTCAGTTTTGTTAATTTCTTCAAAGAACCAGCTTTTGGCCTTGTTAACTCTTTCAGTTGTTTTTCTTTTGTCTAATACATTTAATTCTGCTCTAATTTTTATTATTTCCTTTCTTTTGGTGCCTGTCGGTTTTTGTTGCTGATTTTCTATTTGTTCAAGCTGTAGGGGCAGTTCTTTGATTTTGACTCACTCTTTATTTATGTGTGCATTTATTGATATAAATTGACCTCTGAGCACTGCTTTCGCTGTGTCCCAAAGGTTTTGATAGGAAGTGTTTTCATCCTTGCAGAATTCTATGAATTTCTTTATTCCCTTCTTAATGTCTTCTGTGACCTAGTCTTTTTTTGAGCAAGGTATTGTTCAGTTTTCAAGTATTTGGTTTCTTTTCCCTGGTTTCTCTGTTATTGATTTCTTCTCTTATGGCCTTATGGTCTGAGAAGATGCTTTGGAATATTTTGATGTTTTGGATTCTACAAAGGCTTGTTTTATGACCTAATATGTGGTCTATTCTAGAGAATGTTGCATGTGCACTAGAAAAGAAAGTATAGTTTGCAGCTGTTGGGTGGAGTGTTTTGTATAAGTCTATTTTTTTTTTATGAGGTCAAGTTGGTTGATTGTAGCAATTAGATGTCCTGTGTCTGTATTGAGCTTCTTACTGGATGTCCTATCCTTCACCAATAGTGGTGTGTTGAAGTCTCCTACTGTAATTGTGGAGGTGTCTATCTCACTTTTCAGTTCTGTTAAAGTTTGTTTTATGTATCTTGCAGCCCTGTCATTGGGTGCATAAATATTTAATATGGTTATATCTTCCTGGTAAATTGTCCCTTTAGTCATTATGTAGTGTCCTTTTTTGTCCTTTGTGGTGGATTTAACTTTAAAGTCTATTTTGTCAGAAATTAATATTGCCACTCCTGCTCTTTTTTGCTTGTTGTTTGCTTGATATATTTTTTTCCATCCTTTGAGTTTTATTTTGTTCGTGTCTGTAAGTCTAAAGTGTGGCTCTTGTCGTCAACATGTAGACGGATCGTGTTTTTTTATCCACTCTGCAACTCTCTCTTTATTGGTGCGTTTAGTCCATTTACATTCAACGTAATTATAGATAAGTGTGAGTTTAGTGCTGTCATTTTGATGCCTTTTTGTGTGTGTGTTTGACAACTTCATTTTTCCACTTAGTTTTTTGTGCTGAGAACTTTTTCTTTGTCAAATGTGTGTTCCTCCTTTTCATAGTAGTTGAATTTATTTTTGCTGAGTTGTTATGTTTATCTTGATTTTTATTTTGAAGTATGGAAATGTTAGTCCTCTTTTTGGTTACCTTAATATTTACCCCTATTTGACTAAGTAACAACCTAACTTGTATTACCCTATATTGCCTTGGTTTCCTCTCCATATATAAGATCTGTGCCTCCTGTATTTAGTCCCTCTTTTTTGACTATTGTAATCTTTTACATAATGACATCAATGATTCCCTGTTTTGAGCAGTTTTTTTTAATTAATCTTATTTTGTTTTTGTGATTTCCCTCTCTGAGTTGATATTAGGATGTTTTGTTCTGTGACCTTGTGTTGTGCTGGTATCTGATATTATTGATTTTCTGACCAAAGAATTTCCTTTATTAATTCTTGGAGTTTTGGTTTGGTTTTTACAAATTCCCTAAGCTTGTGTTTATCTGTAAATGTCTTAATTTCACCTTCATATTTAAGAGAGAGTTTTGCTGGATATATGATTCTTGGCTGACAGTTTTTCTCTTTCAGTGCTCTGTATATGTCAGCCCATTGCCTTCTTGCCTGCATGGTTTCTGCTGAGTAGTCTGAACTTATTCTTATTGATTCTCCTTTGTAAAAAGGAGACCTTTTATCCTTGGCTGCTTTTAAAATTTTCTCTTTATCTTTGGTTTTGGCAAGTTTGATGATAATATGTCCTGGTGATTTTCTTTTGGGATCTATCTTGTATGGGGTTCGATGAGCATCTTGGATAGATATCCTTTCATCTTTCACGATGCCAGGGAAGTTTTCTGCCAACAGATCTTCAACTATTCTCTCAGTATTTTCTGTTATCCCTCCCTGCTCTGAAACTCCAATCACTCGTAAGTTATTCTTGATAGAGTGCCACATGATTCTTAGGTTTTGTTCATTTTTTAAAATTCTTTTATCTGATTTTTCTTCAAGAAAAAAAAATTTTTTTATATTGGTGTCAATTGCCTTATCCTCCAACTCCCCCACTCTGCATTGCAATTTCTTGATTCTGCTCCTGTGACTTCCTATTGAGTTGTCCAATTCTGTAATTTTTTTTGTTAATCTTTGGATTTCTGAATGCTGTCTATCTATGGCTTCTTGCAGCTTATTAATTTTTTCACTATGCTCTTGAATAATCTTTTTGATTTCTTCAACTGCTTTATCGGTGTGTTTCTTGGCTTTTCCTGTAGATTGCATTATTTCATTTTTGAGGTCATCCCTGATTTCTTGAAGCACTGTGTATATTAGTTTTTTATATTCTACATCTGGCAGTTCCAGGAATGTATCTACATCTGGGAATGATTTTGATTCTTTGATATAGAGGTTTGTAGAAGCAATTGTGGTCTGCTTCGTTATGTGATTTGGTATCGACTGCTGTCTCCGAGCCATCTATAAGATATTGTAATGATTTCTTTTATATTTGCTCACTGAGTCTTATATTCTTGTTTTGTTTTGTTACAGTACACCCAAATGGGCTACTAGATTGTGCTAACTTGATTGCTATAGCTTTTGAATCACTTGTGTCCTGTTAGTAGCTGGTGTGAGCTGTTACCAGGTATATAAGCCTATGAGTGCATTCACTATTTTCGAATAGAATCAGGTCAGGTGCCTTGATAGCTGGTCACCTAGTGTGTGGTATAGGCTCTCATCTATTAACTTAGAGGAGTAGTGGTGATGGTTGCATGTGCCAGTTTCTAGTAGCGATAGGGGGTCACACTCTGAGGAGGGCAGGATGCTGACAGTCTTCCCCCAAGTGTCATTGAGGTAGGAGTGGCTCTATTCTCTAGAGAGCTCTGTTGGGTGGACTCTGCAGCTGTACCTTAGGCACCCAATGTTTGTACCTCTATCGATTGGTAGGCGTCACTATCCTCAGTCCCTTTTAGCAGGTGGGTAGGTGGTGTGGGTGGAGCCTCAGCCCTCAGTTCCCAGCTTGGATCAGTGAAGGCTCTGTTAGGTGAGAGGTATCTGACCTCCAAAACTTGCCTTTCCACTGCTCTACTAAGACACTTACAGCCAGATCTCTATCAGAATTGCCTTTGCATTATAATAGCCACCTGGTTTCCTGTAGGGATGAAAGCGAAAGACTGTGGGTCTCTTATGCCTGGATGGAGCTGGTTCTGTATTGTTATTCCAGTTTAGGGAAGTCAGGGAAGGGTTTTTCCTTTGATTGTTAAATGCTGCTTTTCTCAGGCTAGGAGGATGGGTTAGAAAAGAAAGAAAGAAAAAAAAAACCAGCAGTGTACTTCAGTCTGTGGCCCAGGGAATTCAAATGTTAATGAAGCCGGCTGGGGCAGGGAGGGGAGTGATCAGATAGTAGAGAGTAGCATGGCAAGATAGACAAAGTTACTTATCCTGTTTGGATAAAACAATTTTTTCTGAGATTCCAGAGGGGTGTGTAGCTTGTGTGCGCTGGCTGGTTCCCCACTGAGACTGCCCCAGAGGTTTAGGGCTGTGTCCCGTGCTTGCGCAGTCTCAGGAAGCTGGAATCAGCTCCTCCATGCTTAGTCCAAAGCCCAGCGCCAAGGTTTCCTGTCTGGGATGCTGCGTTCCAGGCTCCAAACCCAGTCGCTGCTTCCCCGTAGTTTTTTGTCTGCCTGTCAGCTGCTTTGGTATGCTGGCTGCATCCCCTCTAAGGTTGTTCCTGAGGGTTAGGCCTGCATCCGTGCTTGTCCCATCTCAGTAACCCACAATCAGCCCCACCACTCTGGCACCAGGAAACCATGAGGGCTCAAGGCTGCGGCGTGGCACACTGGCTTCGGAAGCGGTCGCTGCTCCAGCGTGTGGCTTTTCGCTCCTGTCACTCAGGTCAACTCCTTAGTTCTGTGTTTGATGGTCAGGGTTCGTAGATTGTCATGTATGTAATCAGTTCACTTGTTTTTTTGAGTCTTTGTTGCAAGAGGGATAAGCAGAAGCTTCTACCTAGTCAGCCATCTTGGTCCCACCCCTTTGACCCAGTTTGAATTAGTTTTTGTGTATGGTGTGAGGTATGGGTCTTGATTCATTTTTTTGGAGATAGACATCCAGTTTTGCCAGCACCATTTGTTTAAAAAAAAAAACTGTCTTTTCCCCATTTGATGGACTTTGGACCCTTGTTGACATAGGGGGATGGATTTACATCTGGGTTTTCAATTCTGTTCCATTGGTCAGTGCATCTGTTGTACTAATACCAGGCTGTTTTGACTACTGTAGCTGTATAGTAGGTTCTGAGGTCAGGTAGTGCAAGTCCTCCTACTTTACTCTTCTTCAGTAGTGCTTTACTTTCTGGGGCCTCTTCCCTTTGCATAAAAAGTTAATGATTAGTTTTTCCATCTCTTTAAAAAATTTGTTGGTATTTGGATCGAGATTGCATTGTATTTGTAAATTTCTTTGGGTAGAATTGTCATTTTCACAATGTTGAGTCTGCCTCTCCACGAGCATGGTAAGTTTGCCATTTATGTAGATCTGTCTTGATTTCTTGCAGTAGTGTTTTGTAGCTTTTTTTGTATAGGTCTTTTACATCCCTGGTTAAATTTATTCCTAAGTATTTTATTTTTTTAGGGGCTATTTTAAATGGTATTGTTTTCTTGATTTGCTTTTTGTTGTTCTCTTTATTGGTATATAGGAATCCATGTGATTTTGTATGTTTATCTTATGTCCTACCACTCTACTGAATCTTTCTGTTAGTTTCAGTAGTTTTGTCATAGAGTCCTTTGGGTTTTCTACGTATAGTATCATATCATCTGCAAATAGGGATAGTTTTACTTCTTCATTACCAATTTGGGTGCCCCTTCTTTCTTTCTTTTTTTTTTTTTTTTTACCTTATTGCTCTATCTAGGATTTCTAGCACAATGTTAAATGGGAGTGGTGATAAAGGGCATCCTTGCCTTGTTCCTGTTCTTAAGGGAAGTGTTCTCAGCCTCTCTCCATTACGAATGATTTTGGCTGTTGGTTTTGTATAGATGCCCTTTGTTATGTTGAGGGACTTCCCTTCTATACCTATTTTATTGAGAGTTTTTATCAGGAATGGGTGTTAGACTTTGACAAATGGCTTTCTGTGTTGACTGAGATGATCATGTGATTTTTTTCCTTTTATTTATGTAGTGGATTATGTTGATTTTCTGATCTTGAACCATCCTTGCATACACTGGTATGAATCCTACTTGGTTGTGGTGTATTATTTTTTTGATATGATGCTAAATTCTGTTGGCTACAATTTTTTTGAGAATTTTTGCATCTGTATTCATGAGAGATACTGGTCTGTAATTTTCTTTTTTTGTGGTGTCTTTGCCTGGATTTGGCATCAGGGTTATGCTGGCTTCATAGAATGAATTCGGAAGTATTTCTGTTCTGAAATAGTTTGAGTAGTATTGGTGTAAGCTCTTCTCTGAATGTTTGGTGTAATTCTCCAGTGAAGCCATCTGGGCCAAGGCTTTGTTGTGTTTCGAGTTTTTTTGTTTGTTTGTTTTTTCTGTCTCTTCTCCTTTTTTTTTTGTTTGTTTTTTCTGTCTCCTGTTACAGGTCTGTTCAGATTTTTAGCATCACTATAGGGTCGCTATGAGTCGGAATCGACTCAACGGCACTGGGTTGGTGGGTTAGTGTGTTTCTAGAAGTATGTCCATTTCCTCTAGGTTTTCAAATTTTTTGGAATACGGTTTTTCATAATATTCTGTTATGATTCTTTTTATTTCAGTTAGGTCTATCGTAACATCCCCCATTTTGTTTCTTATTTGGGTTTTTTGCGTCCTCTTTTTTTTTTTTTTTGGTCAATTTGGCTGGTGGTTGTTGATTTTGTGGATCCTTTCAAAGAAGCATCTTTTAGTTTTGTTGTTTCTTTCTATTGTTTTTCTATCCTCTATTTCATTTATTTCTGCTCTAATCTTTATTATTTCCTTCTGGTGGTTGTGGGCTTCCTTTGCCGTTCTCTTTGTATTTGTTCAAGTTGTGTAGCTAATATTTTGATTTTGTCCCTTTATTCTTTTTTGATGTGTGCATGTATTGCTATAAATTGACCTGTGAGCACTGTCTTTACTGTGTCCCAGAGGTTTTGGTGTGATGTGTTTTCATTCTTGGTTGATTCTAGGAATATTTTGATTTCCATCTTTGATTTCTTCTATTACCCAGTGGTTTTTAAGCAGGGCATTGTTCAGTTTCCATGTAACTGATTTTTTTTTTCCTTGTTCTCTTCCTGTTGTTAATTTCTACTTGGATGGCATTGTGTTCAGAGAAGATACCTTGTATTATCTCAGTGTTTTGAATTTTGTTGAGGGTTGCTTTGTGTTCTATCCTAGAGAACATTCCATGTGGTTTGGAAAAGAATGTGTACTTTGTAGCTGTTGAGTGGAGTGTTCTATATATGTCTGTAAGTTCAAGTTGGCTGATTTTGTCCTTTAGATCTTCTGTATCTTTGTTGAGCTTCTTTCTGGTTGTTCTGTCCTTTGCCAAGAGTGGTGTGTTGAAGTCTCCTAGTATTATTGTGGAACTATCTATTTCTCTTTTCAGTGCTGTTAGAGTTTTATTTATGTATTTTGGAGCCCTGTCGTTGGGTGTGTAGACATTTATTATGGTTATGTGTTCATGATAGATTGTCCCTATAATCATTGTATAGTGCCCTTCTTTGTCTTTTATGGTAGATTTTGTTTTAAAGTCTGTTCTATCTGAGGTTAGTATTGCCACGCCTGCTCTTTTTTGGTAGCTGTTTGCTTGATGTACTTTTTTACCATCCTTTGATTTTTAATAAGTTTACGTCTTTGTTTCTAAGGTGTGTCTCCTGTAGACAGCATATTGATGAATCCTGTTTTTGCATCCATTCTGTCACTCTCTGTCTTTTTAAAGGTGCATTTAGGCCATACACGTTCAGTGTAATTATTGATGGGTGTGAGTTTACTGCTATTATATTGTAGTGATTTTTTTTTTTTGTGGTGCTGATGTTTTCTTCTTTCCTCTTAACTCTCCTGTACTGAATTCCTTTTGTGTTTTTTTTTTTCATTTTTTTTGTTTTTACGGCGACTTTATGTTTTCTTCTTTATTTTAATGAGTAGGTTTGCTAACTTCCTTTGTGGTTACCTTGAAATTTACCCTTATCTTCCTAGGTTTGAATCAGTTTATTATTTCTTGGTATCACCTTGCCTTTATCTCCATTAGAAAGTTCTGTACCTGTACCGTTTAGTCCCTTTTTTTATAGTTCTTATGTTCTTGTCATTTACGGATTAACCTCTCTGGTTTCCTGTTGTAAATCTTTTGGTTTTGGATAATCCTTGAGAGTTCATTTCCTAGGTTGGTGTCTGGCTGGTGTGATCTTGTGTCCTAGATTCAGGCTGTTGTCTGATGTTTGTTCTCAGACTGAAGGACTCCCTTTAATAATTCTTGTAAGTTTTGGTTTGGTAGTTACATATTCCCTTAATATCTGATTATCTGGAAATGTCCTAAGTTCACCATCGTATTCGAATAAGAGTTTTGCAGAATATATTATTCTTGGTCGGCATTTTTTTTTCTTTCAAGGTTTTATGTATATCATCCCATTGCCTTCTTGCCTGCATGGTGCCTGCCAAGTAATCAGAGCTTAGTCTTATTGTTTCCCCTATGCATATGTTTTTCTCAAGCTGCTCTCAGGACTTTTTTGTTTTTGGTTTTAGCAAGTGTGATTATGATATGTCTTGGTGATTTTCCTTTGGGGTCTATCCTATAAGGGGTCCATACAGCTTGAGCTTCTGGGATGGTCAGCTTTTCATCTTTCATGATATTAGGGAAGTTTTCTGTCAGGAATTCTTCGATGATCCTCTCTGTGTTTTCTGTTTCCTCCCCCTGTTCTGGAACTCCAGTCACTTGCATATTGCTTTTGATTGTATCCCACATCATTCTCAGGGTTTCTTCATTTTTCTTTGTTCTTTTTTCTGATATTTCCTCAAACAAATAGTATCCAAGTATTTGTCTTCAATTTCACTGATCTCATCTTACGTTGTTTCAAACCTGCTCCTCACACCTTCTGTGACACTGTCCTTTTCTGAAATCTTTTTGTCTTTTGGATTTCTGATTGTTGTCTTTGAATGATTTCTAGTTGTGAATTTATTTTGAAATTTTCTTCCTGTATTATTTTCCTGAATTATTCCATTGTTTTGTCTGTATTTTCCATGAGTTTGTCTATTTTTCCTCATTTTTGACTGCTTTTTGCTTCAACTCTTGGATATCTCTGAATATTAGAGATTTGAATTCCCTATTAGGTATTTCCAGTGCCTTTTCTTCTACTGGACAGTCATCTGGTTTTTTATTTTGGATGCCCACTGGAACTATGTCCTTTTTTTTTTTTTTTTTAAATATGTTTTGATATTTTCTGCTGTCTTTGGGACATTCAGTAGTTTTTTCTTTTAATTTATTGATTGTAGATTTGTGTGTTTCATCCTGCTTTTTTGTTTTATTTGGTTATGTCTGAGCAGGAGGTCTGTGCATTCTTTGTTGTTTGATAACCTGTGGATACGATACTTTTCACCTCCTTGTCCAATGGGCAGGGTCAGTTGCTCAGGTATGGTGTAGTAGGGCAGGTCCAGCTGAAAGGGAGGGACTGGGATGGGTTGTTGGTGGCACATACTGGGGCCAGCAGGGTGGGCTGGGGGTCAGTGCAGGGCACATTCCATGCCTGTGCTGCTCGGGGGTCCAGCGTTCAGTGCATTGTGCATGTAGGCAGGAGGTAGTGGGAGGTTGTAATGTGTGGAGCTAAGATGGGTGTGGGAAAGAAGAGAGAGAGGAACAAGAAATGGGAGCCAAAAAAAAAGTGCTGCAGAAGCCTATTGTTGGAGTGGAAAGACGAGAAACTGGAGAATGAAAAGAAAAAAGCCCCCAGGGATCCCAGTGACGCGGTTGTGCAGACCAAGGAAGTGGCTCCCAAGCTGTGCTGTATAGCCCGGCTAGACGGGGCGGAGATTGCACACAGTGCCAGGTACTCAGGAGACAGGAATGAAGATAAATATAGAGAGATAAGAAACTGATAAATGAAGAAAAAGGAAAAAGTAAAATAATAATAATAACAAATAAATTCCCCCAGGGATCCCGCCAACGCAGCTGCAGAAACTGGAGTAGTGGTGTCCAAACCATGCAGTACAGCCTGGCTAGAAGGGATGGAGATGGCACCCAGGGCCAGGTATTCAGGAGACAGGAAAAGAAGTAAGTCGAGAGAGACAAGGAACCAAGAAATGAAGAAAATCAAAAAAGGAAAAAAAAAAAAAAAGTCTCCAGGGATCCTCCCACCTGCATTGTGGTGTGGACTGGGGAAGGAGTTCCCCAGCTGAGCGGTGATTCACAGCCTGCCAAGAAGAAGCAAAGATGGCACACAGAGCCAGGTGTTCGAAAGAAAGGAGTGGGAGGAGGTGAGAGGCAGGGAACCAATCAGAAGAAGTAAAAAAAAAAAAAAAAAGCAACACGAGCAACAAAGAAATGGCATTGTGAAAGAGCTGCCAGGTGTGGGCAGGGTGAATCCTTGAGGCACGGATCTGACATTTCCTGGGCCACAGTCAGTCGGCCCTCTGGGAAGTGGCAGAGGCTGAGCAGGAGGAAGAAGGGTGGAGGCAGGAAAACATGTATCCGTGGTTATTGGGTGCTCTGTCTCCTGCTGGGAGCTCTGCGAAGCTGCTTCCTCATACTCCCTGTCCGCCGATCTCCAACAGGAGTCCAAGATGGCGAATCCATGCTGTGTTAGCTGATAGAGGACCTCTGCTCTTATCTCTCCTCACTCTCTGTCAATTTCTTATTCCATTCGGTGCATGGTTGAGTTTTTTATCTCTTCATTTGATGCTTGTGGTTCCAGGATTGATGTTTATCTCTGTTTTACTTAGTTTTTCAGGTCTTTGCTATGGTCGGATGGTGTGGCACTTCTGTCTTTAGTGCAGTGTTGGCTCCCTCTCCTCTTTATTGGTATTTTATAATTGATCCAATATTGTCATCATACTGTATTTTACTTTTTAAATGTGGTTACCTTTAGTTCTTTGAACATATTTATAGGAGCTACTTTGGAGATTTTTTTTTATAAATCCGACATCTGGCCACTCTCACAGGTAGTTCCTGTTGCCTGCTTTTTTTCTAATGTGTGGGTCTTACTTATTTCTTTGCATGCTTCATAATTTTTTTTAGATTTTGTATTTTAGCCACTGTGGATACTGATCCCCCCACTTCTGGGGCTTGTTAATGTTACTTTGCTTGTTTAGTAACTTGCTGGATCATTTCAGTTAAGTCTGTTGCACACCTCCTCCTCCCACAGTGATGTTGCTTTGGAGGCCGCGTGCAGCCTTGGGGAGGAGCACAGTCACCCTGAGATGACATTGGCTTAGACAGTGCCCCAGTTCTACTGTCCTTTTTCCTGACAACCCTCAGCTGTTAAGCTTCAGTAATTACTGGCTGATTGATACATTCTTTTCAAGAATGTTCTGGGATCATTCTGGAGGTCAGTGTTTGAGATTTGCTCTTACCCCAGGCAAGCTCTTCCCAGCTTGTCTTTCCTTAGTTCTCTCAAGCAAACTAGCCAGCCTACAAGTTAGCCTGTATTTCCAATGAATCTACTAATCTCCTCACATTAGCTGTTCACCTTTACTTCCACTATCCCACAGGCTTGATGGGAGAAAGGACTGGCAATCTGCCTCTGAAAGGTCACAGACTTGAAAACCCTAAGGCGTGCAGTTCTACTCTGTACATATGTGGTTGCCATGAGTTGAGATTGACTCGATGACAACTGGTTTTGTTTGTTTAGGTTTGAACTTCTCTGATAACTCTGAAGAGATTAAAAGTTTTTTTTTTTTTTTAATGGCCTGCTTCTCCTCCCCCTAACTGCACCAAGAAACATCTCTTAGCCATGGCTCTGGAGCTGGAGGTGAGACAATGGCAAGCTCTATTCTGGGTGACACTCCTGTTTTAGGTACTGAGTGTTCAGTGGGGGTAAGCAGGTACACTGGCCTCTG
Organism: Loxodonta africana; assembly: GCF_030014295.1. Classification (NCBI taxonomy): domain Eukaryota; kingdom Metazoa; phylum Chordata; class Mammalia; order Proboscidea; family Elephantidae; genus Loxodonta; species Loxodonta africana. The sequence goes on from NC_087369.1 coordinate 101,831,784, forward strand.
TTCTTCTTATATTGCCTCTCCTGGTATGGAATTACTAGTTTATGAGCCAGGGCAGTGTCTTTTGGGGCCCCAGTATGTTCTGTGGTACCACATCCAAGATAGAGCCTCCATTCAATGACAGTGAATGCTAGGTGGAAGAAGGGAGCCTCCACCTCTCATCTTTACTCATCTAGAACATGGCCTCAGCAACAAGTAGCTGTGTGCTGGATGAGAGATGTTGACATTCTTTTACTCCTGGGGAGATACTCCTTTGATTGGAAGCTGGAAGAAGAGCAGTCCCTGTGTTCTTAACTGCATCAATCTGGATTGAAGTTTATGTCTCACTGAGTTGGGAGGGAGGAGTGGGTCTCTGTTTAAATACTAGGTTCATGCTATTCTTACCAAATTTTAATAGATTTGGTTGAGTTTTTTTTTTTCATTTGTTGTGTGTTCTTGGGACTATTTCCAGTGACTTTATTTATTTTTAATAATTTTCACAAGTTTTACTGGGGAGTGGATCCATGGAGAGCCTTGTACTGTCATGCTAGTAGCTCCTCAGTCCCTGGTGTTCTTAGACAATTTCTGGCCTAACATAAAAAGGCCAAGATAAAGCACTTCTAAAATACAATTAACTGGAAGAGGATTGTAAAATCATTCAGCATTCATTCATTCAATCATTAAATGCCATAGTCTTGTGCAACAATTTACTAAGCAATAATGGGGAAACAGAAGGAAGTTTATGTCTTATTTCTTTACCTACAAAATACCTTACATTCTTATTTGAGAAACAAGAAATGCAACAAATATAAAATAGACAAATAATAAAAAATACATCTGAAAATGATCTCAGTTTAATGGTATGGACGTTTCCCAAACCATGTTTTGTAAAATGATAATGTATTTATTTTAATTTCAGAGAAAATTTTGTCTGTGTTCAAATTCTCCTTAATATAATCCTTCTTAGAGATTTGCAATGTAAGTTTGCCCATTAAATACTCTGATAAGTGCTGTAATAAAGAAATCTCTTAAGTTGTATGTTATCCAGCAGTCTTAGGCTGGATCCTCTAGAGAACCAAAACTAGTACAGTGTATAAATATATATACAAAGAGAGAAATATCAAGGAAATGGCTCACATGGTTGTAGAAGCTGGATTGTCGCAAGTCCTTGGGTCAGGATAGAGGCTTCTCCTGATTCGTGTAGCCACAATAGCTGGCAAACCCAAGATTGGCAGATTGGAGAGCAGCGCTCTTGCTCACAGGCTGTGAAGATCGATGAATCCCAAAATCGGCAGGCAAGACCACAGGTAAGTCCCAAGAAATGGAGGTCAGGCGAACAGGACCCAGCTTCAGGATCCAGCACGAGCAAAAAGCCCCCAAACCTTGCCACAATGTCTGGTTATATCTGATGCAAGCCACATACCCAAGGAAACTCCCTTTCTACTGATTAGCTACTCACAGCAGATCCCATCATGGGGGTGATCACATATCAAGTCTCAACAGGAAAGTAATCACAACATATGACTGCCAAAGCACTGAGAATCATGGCCCAGCCAAGTTGACACACAATCTTAACCATCACGCCAGCATTTCCTAAAGTATTTAACCATAGAAAACACTCCAGTTGTCTTAGTCATCTAGTGCTGCTGTCACAGAATTACCACAAGTGGATGGCTTCAACAAACAGAAGTTTATTCTTTCACAGCCTAGTAGGTTACAAGTCTAAATTCAGGGCATCAACTCCAGGGGAAGGCTTTCTTTCTCTGTTGGCTATGAAGGAAGGTCCTTGTCATCAGTCTTCCTCTGGTCTAGGAGTGTTTGAGCACAGGGACCCAGGTTCAAAGGACACGGATTCTCCTGGCTCTTGTTTCTTGGTGATATGAGGTCCCCTGTCTCTCTGCTTGCTTTTCTCTTTTATATCTCAGAAGAGATTGACTTAAGACATAATTTAATCTTGTCGATTGAGTCCTGCCTCATTAACATAACTGCTGCTAATCCCACCTCTTTAACATCAGAGGTAGCATTTACAACACACAGGAAAATCACATCAGACAACAAAATGGTAGACAGTCACACAATACTGGGAATCATAGCCCAGCTAAGTTGACACACATTTTTGGAGGACACAATTCAGTCATGACACCAACCAAGAATACCTGTTGACTGCTTATGGAACACAGTTTAGCAAATGCTAGTATAGATAAAAAAAAATGAAATTCTTGACAACTTCAATCTTTTCTCCGTTTATCATGACGTTGTTTATTGGTCCAGTTGTGAGGATTTTTGTTTTCTTTATGTCGAGGTATAATCCATACTGAAGGCTGTGATCTTTTATCTTAGTAAGTGCTTCAAATCCTCTTTACTTTCAGCAAGCAAGGTTGTGTCATCTGCATAATGTAGGTTGTTAATGACTCTTCCTACAATCCTGATGTCCCATACTTCTTCATATAGTCCAGCTTCTCAGATTATTTGCTCAGCATACATGTTGAATAAGTACGGTGAAAGATACAACCTTGACACACACCTTTCCTGACTTTAAACCATGCATTAACCCCTTGTTCTGTTTGAACAACTAACTGCCTCTTGATCCAGGTACAAGTTCCCCATGAGCACAATTAAGTGTTATGGGATTCCCATTCTTCGTAATGTTATCAATAATTTGTTATGATCCACACAGTCGAATGCCTTTGCATAGTCAATAAAACACAGGTAAACATCTTTCTGGTATTTTCTGCATTCATCCAGGATCCATCTGACATCAGCAATGATATTCCCAGTTCCACATCCTCTTCTGAATCTGGCTTGAATTTCTGGCAGTTCTCTGTTGATGTACTGCTACAGCCGCTTTTGAATGATCTTCTGCAAAACTTTACTTATGTGTGATATTAATGATTTTGTTTGATAATTTGCACATTCGGTGGGATCACCTTTCTTTGGAATAGGCATAAATATGGATCTCTTTCAGTTAGTTGATCAGGTAACTGTCTTCCAGATTTCTTGGCATAGACAAGTGGGCCCGTCAGCACTGCATCTGTTTGTTGAAACATCTTAATTCGTATTCCATGAATTCCTGGAGCCTTGTTTTTTGCCAATGCTTTCAGTGCAGCTTGGACCTCTTCCTTCAGTACCATCAGTTTCTGATCATATGCTAACTCCTGAAATGGTTGAACGTTGACCAATGGAAAAAACAGTCAAGAAATCAAACGACACATTGCATTGGACAAATCTGCTGCAAAAGTCATCTTTAAAGTGTTAAAAAAAAAAGGATGCCACCTTGAAGACTAAGGTGCGCCTGACCCAAGCCATGGTGTTCTCAATCGCTCATTTGCATGTGAAAGCGGACAATGAAAAAGGAAGACCAAAGAAGAATTGATGCCTTGGAATTATGGAGTTGGTGAAGAATATTGAATATACCATGGACTGCCAAAAGAATGAACAAATCCGTCTTGGAAGAAATATAGCCAGAATGCCCCTGAGAAGCAAGGATGGCAAGACTTCATCTCATGTACTTTGGACATGCTGTCAGGAGGGACCAGTCCCTGGAGAAGGACATCATGCTTGGTAAAGTAGAGGGTCAGCGAAAAAGAGAAGCCTCTCAAGGAGATGGGTTGACACAGTGGTGGCAACTATGGGCTCAAGCATAACAATGATTGTGAGGATGCTGCAAGACCAGGCAGTGTTTTGTTCTGTTGTACATAGAGTTGCTATGTGTCAGAACTGACTTGACAGCATCTAACAACAACAATATAGATAAACCAAAAAAAAAAAAACAAACCCAGTGCCATCGAGTCGATTTCAACTCATAGCGACCCTATAGGACAGAGCAGGACTGCCCCATAGAATTTCCAAGGAGCGCCTGGCAGATTCAAACTGCCGACCCTTTGGTTAGCAGCCGTAACACTTAACCACTATGCCACCAGGGTTTTTGTGAGACATGATTCTCTGTATTCATTTATAATTGTAGAAGTTCATATTTGAAATATTAATTCATGATGTGTTAAAATTAACTGATAGGCTATGAGATATTCTTAGAGCGGCATGCTTGTGATACGTAGAATGTGTTTGCAAAAGCAGTTTGGGGCAGAAAATAGAACAATTTAATCTCTTTTGGAGTCCTCGGTAATATATCAGCTAACCAGAAATTAGAAAAGAGATTAAGAGCAAGAAAATGGCTCTTCAGGGAATTATGGGGGAGTTGTACTTAACCGAAGAAAGGGTGAGAAAAATAAACTTATTAATGTGGTATTGGAGCAGAAACCAAGGGACTAACCTGGCTATGGTTCATGTGCTGTGGAGCAGAGAGAATAATTTTACTTTGAGCCTGAGGTTAATATAACTGTTTGTTCAAGGAACCAGGGTGACGAGTGAGCCAGCTGGGCTAGGTGTAAAGTGAAAAGATACTCTTCAGAATCTTTCCAACTTTCTTGTTCGGCATATGCATATACTGGTGTGCTGTTCGCAAAAATGACAGGAAAGTGACTGAATGCACATTAATGAAATTAAAGAGACCCATGAACTCTGAAGAAGAGAAAATATTTTTAGTCATGTAACTTTTGGTGGCTTGACTTTCAAAATTGATATTTTTGGCTTTAATAGGCCTTCAAATGGTTTTAAATTGTGTAAAGTGGATCATGTAATTTCCTTTGTTGCTGTGCCTCCTTTGAATAAATTATTTTTTGTTGATAATCCTCTGTTTAGCCACATCTCAATGGAGATAATAACCACTTCATAGGACTGTTATGAAGGATAAAATTAGATCATATATACAGAACTCCTGGCACATATTTGGAGTTTAGGAAATGTTAGTTGTCTTTTTCTTTCTATTCCTGTACACCCCATTTGTTGATCCAGACCTAAATAGTCTTTTAAATAGTACCCCAGCAAAGAGTCAGATGAAAAAAATCAGAGGAAAGCATATCTATAATAATGCAACAGATATATATATATATATATATATATAAACCACTGCTGTTGAGTTTATTCCAACTCATAGCGACCCTATAGGACAGAGTAGAACTGCCCCATAGAGTTTCCAAGGAGTGCCTAGTGGATTTAAACTGCGGACCTTTTCGTTAGCAGCTGTAGCACTTAACCACTACACCACCAGGGTTTCCATAGCCTATATAAAACCAAAACCAAACCCACTGCCGTCGAGTCGATTCTGACTCATCGCGACCCTATAGGACTGAGTAGAACTGCCCCATAGAGTTTCCGAGGAGCGCCTAGGCGGATTCGAACTGCCGACCTCTTGGTTAGTAGCTGTAGCACTTAGCCACTACACCACCAGGGCTTCCGTAGCCTGTATAGTAGTTCTCAAACTTGAGAGTGCATTAGAACCACCTGGGGGGTTTGTTCAACTACAGATTGCTGCATACCAGCCTCAGAGTTCCTGATTCAGTAGGTTCCCAATAATTTGCATCTCTAACATGTTCCCAGGTGATGCTCATGTTACTGATCCAGAAACCACATTTTGAGAATCACTGACCTAGGTAATGAGGACAGATTAGTTGAAAATAAATGTTGGTAAAGTGAATTAATAAATTAATAAGATTACTTGGGAAATAGTACTTAATCCTTCTTGGATTATGAATATTTTTGAGAATCTGAAAAAGAATTCAGGAAGTTCATAGAGTCCCGTGAGATCTATCCATGTATCCTCCCCAGAGAGCTTCACAGATTCCTGGTTAAGATCCAACTCTAGAGTGCAATATGCTATATTTTTAATCTCAAGAACCTCCTACCTTTGTTCCACCTGCATTAGGAGCAAGATTACAAAGGCTGACATAGTGCCTGTAACATAGTATACACTAAAACAGGGTATAATGGTGAGTGAACGAATAATCACCTATTGGTTCTCTGACCTCCTTCTGAACATAATCGATCCACGTTGAACCCAAAGTGCACCCACTTAGTAGACAGCACAAAATGGTAGCGCCAACAGTGTTGCTAAAGAGCAAGACAACATAATACTCTAATTCCTCTTCATATTGCATAAGTCTTTCAACTTTTACTAAAAATTTCTGTGAAGAATATGCTTTAAAGTTCTGTTTTGCTAGGCCTCTTACTTCCTATGCCTTTTCTGTTTTGTTGGTATAGAAAGTTGTTCCTTCCAACCATAGCCAATTTTCCTGGATTTATTGTCTTGTTCTCCTACTTCCTTATCTTCTTAATCCTTACCCTTTATTCCATTTGTAGCATCTGTCAGACTGCTAGATAGTCAGACTGAACTTATTTTTCTAGGCCTTTTGAATTCCTGATCTGATTTGGGCATGCTGCCAAAAAAGTTACTGATTATGGTTTATTTTGCTTCATATGTTGATGACTTGTACAGTAAAATGAGATTACCATCTCATTTCACATCAGGTAATCAACAGCTGTCTGATAGTAGACACTTTAATCATAGCCACCTTGAACCTGATTTGGACCAGTCACCTAGAGAATCAAAAGACTTGGGTACTAACCATCAAGTCTCTGAACCACTTATATCTCTATATACTTGAAATGGTCAAAGAGTTGTTTTAGTTAATACCATTTTTTTCTGAATTTTCTTATCATTCAATGTGATTTACTATTAAATCAATGTTTCCACATCCTATTTTTGATTTAGCAGTATTTTCTGCCTGCTCCTAAGAAGTACCATACCATATATGTGTTATTTTTAGGTGAAAGGAAATGCAAATTCATTTTATTTTGAGAACATCAATGTATTCCTTGAGGAAAATGAGGAACAAACATAGGATTGTTACAAATCAAATTGTGTGTGTTTGGGGATGGAATACAGCCTGAAATTATACCTTTGCAAATAATAGGCAATCAGTAATGGTTTGTAAAAAATACAGTCTTTAATATAATGTTGATTTCAAATATTTTCTTTACCTTTTTGATAAAAATTGCAAATTAGGTCATGTAATCATTTCCTAGACACAATGAGGGAGTTTAATATTGTTTTTCTTATTTACACAACATTCTTCCTATAAACTGTGCACCGTAATATAGGCATATCTTGGAGATATTGCAGGTTTGGTTCTAGACCACTGCAGTAAAGTGAGTATTGCAATAAAGCAAGTCACATGAATTTTTTGGTTTCCCAGTGTGTATAAAAGTTATGTTTACACTATACTGTAGTCTATTAAGTGTGTAGTAACAGTGTATAAAAAATATATACCTTAATTAAAAAAATAGTTTATTGCTAAAACTTGCTAACCATCATCTGAGCCTTTATCAAGTCGTAATATTTTTGCTGGTGGAGGGCCTTGCCTAAATGTTGATGGCTGCTGACTGATCAGGGTGGTGCTTGATGACGGTTGGCGTGGCTGTGGCAACTGCTTAAAATAAGACAACAGTGAAGTTTGCCACATCAGTTGACTCTTCCTTTCACAAAAGCTTTCTGTGTAGCAAGCGAAGCTGTTTGATAACATTTTACCCATAGTAGAACTTCTTTCAAAGTTGAAGTCAGTCTTCTCAATTCCTGCCACTACTTTATCAACTAAGTCAATGTACTATTCTAAATCCTTTGTTGTCATTTCGACAGTATTCACAGCATCCTGACCAGGAGTGGGATCCATTTCAAGAAACCACTTTCATTGCTCATCCATAAGAAGTAACTTCTCATCCTTTAAAGATTTGTCATGAAATTGAAGCAACTCAGTTACATATTCAGGCTTTACTTGTATTTCTAGTTCTCTTGCTATTTCCACAACATCTGTAGTTACTTCCTCCACTGAAGTCTGAACCCCTCAAAGTCATCCATGGGGATTGGAATCAACTTTTTCCAACTCCTGTTAGTGTTGATATTTTTACCTCCTCCTGTGAATACTCTTAATGGCATCTAGAACATGAATCCTTTCCAGAAGATTTTCAATTTACTTTGCTCAGATCCATCAGAGGAATGACTATGGCAGCTATAGCCTTATGAAATGTATTTCTTAAATAATAAGACTTGTAAGTCAGAATTACTCCTTGATCCATGGACTGCAGAATGGATGTTGTGTTACCCGTTGCTGTCGAGTCAATTCCAACTCTTAATGACCATGTGTGGCAGAGTAGAACTTCTCCATAAGGTTTCCAAGGAGTACCTGGTGAATCTGAACTGCCGACCTTATGGTTAGCAGCCGAATTCTTAACCCCTGGCCACCAGGACTTCAGATACTGTGTTAGCAGGCATGAAAACAACATTAATCTCCTTGGACATATCTGTCAGAGCTCTTGGGTGACTGGTAATTTTTGAAGAGAACCTTTTTTCCTGAGCAGTAGGTCTCAACAGTGGGCTTAAAATATTCAGTAAACCATGTTGTAAACAGATACACTGTCATCCAGGCTTTGTTGTCCCATTTATAGAGCACAGGCAGGATCCAAAAACCAAACCCACTGCCGTTGAGTCAATTCTGACTCATAGCGACCCTATAGGACAGGGTAGAACTGCATGATAGAGTTTCCAAGGAGTGCCTGGTGGATTCAAACTGCCGACCTCTTGGTTAGCAGTGTAGTACTTAACCACTACGCCACCAGGGTTTCCACAGGCAGGATAGATTTAGCATAATTCTTAAGGGCCCTAGGATTTTCAGAATGATAAATGAGCATTGGATTCAACTTAAAGTCACCAGCTGAATTAGCCCCTGATAAGAGAGTCTTAAGAGAGTCAGCCTGTCTTTTGAAGCCAGACACTGACTTCTCGCTAGCCACAAAAGTCCTGGATGGCATCTTCTAATATAACGCTGTTTCGTCTACATTGAAAATCTGTTGTTTAGTACAGCCACCTCCATCAACTATCTTTAGCTAGATCTTCTGGATAACTTGCTGCAGCTTCTGCATCAGCACTTGCTGGTTCACCTTGCACTTTTATGTTATGGAGATAACTTCTTTCCTTAAACCTCATTAACCAACCTCTGCAACTTCAAACTTTTGTTCTGCAGGTTCCTCACCTCTCTCATTCTTCATAGAATTGCAAAGAGTTAGGGCCTTGCTCTGGATTAGGCTTTGGCTTAAGGGAATGTTGTGGCTGGTTTGATCTAGTATCTGGACCACTAAAACTTTCTCTGTAACAGGAATGAGGCTGTTTCACCTTCTTCATTCGTGTGTTCACTGGAGTAGCACTTTTAATTTCCTTCAAGAACTTTTCCTTTGCATTCACAACTTGGCTAACTGGTGCAAGAGGGCTAGCTTTCAGCATCTTTCAGTTTTTGACATGTCTTCCTCACTAAGGTTAATCATTTGTAGGTTTTGATTTAAAGTGAGAGATGTGCGATGCTTCCTTAGAGGCCACCGTAGGGTTATTAATTGACCTAGTTTCAATATTGTCATGTCTTAGGGAATAGGGAGGCCCAAGAAGAGAGAGAGAGAGAGATGGACAGTGGAGCAGTGAGAACACACACAACATTTATCGATTAAGTTTGCTGTCTTACATGGGTGTCGTTCTTGGCAACCCAAAATAATTATAACAGTAACGTCAAAGATCACTGACCACAGATTACTATAACAGCTATAACAATAATGAAAAAGTTTGAAATATTGTGAGAATTACCAAAATGTGACACAGAGACACGAAGAGTGCACATGCTGTTGGAAAAATGGCACAGATAGACTTGCTCGATGCAAGGTTGCCTCAAACCTTCAATTTGTAAAAAATGCAGTATCTGCTAAGCTCAATAAAATGAGGCATGCCTGTATGTGAATGATCTTTGTTCAGGCTTTGGTGGTGCCTTAAAAATGAGCACACTTGCACACACACGGACCATAAGCACATCTTATTTTTATAATGTCAAAAAGAAAATTAAAAAAATTATGGGAAAATTGCGATACATCTTGTGATGGGGCAAACAGTTTACCTAAGAGATAAAACATAAATGCAACAATGGTGAGAGCAGTATCTCATTTTTAAGTGGCACACTCCCTAGTGTAAGAGTATCAAACAAAATAGTGTTCTCCTTATGGATATTTCTAGACCAAATAGACAAACTAGAATATGCAGAGAATTATCTGTAATGAACCCTGAAATTACCTCTGGAAAGATATTGCAATAGTTCTTTCTTATGCTACTATCCAAAAGATATGTGTATTTTTATCTACCTGTACCTTATTTTTTCTAAAATGTCTCTTACTTACTGAAAGTATTAGTTTCCCTTTTCCTTTTACTTGTATTATTATTACCCTAATATGATAATTTTTAGAGACTCCAGCTCTTAAAAATTTTATTCTTTTGAGACTGGTTCTTTAGAGAACATTAAAAAAAAAAAAAAAAACTGCCAGTGGTGGAGATGTTTCAGATATCAAACACACTGTCAAGAAGAAACTTTTCTTGAAAGCCGTAGAAAGAAATATCCCCCCCAAAATAAGTTGGAGTGTAGAAAATCGTGGAGTATACTTTCTTAAAAAATATGGTGGTGTTGATGGAGAGAGGGTAAGAGTAGTACTGAGATATAAATTATATTCTACAAAGAAATCTAATGCTAGAATAAATAATACTACTTAGCCCAAATGTACTTAGAAAGATGTGTCTCTCTCCTTCTCTCCCTGTCATCTTTGTCAAACAGAACAATAAAGAGTTATCTCAAATTTATATTCAATTCTAATCCCACCAGGGTCAGAAGAGTCTCTCAGTGTGGAGATAAATAGTGTTGGAATAATAAAGATACCTAAATTCTATAGTGGCACTAAAAAAATAATATATGATGGTATCTCAGAAAACAGTGTTCTAGGCCATGTGTTTTTATGTCTTCTTGGAAATATAAACTTAAGTACACATGGATTCTTGGGTCCTCAAAATACTGATATGTATTTTGCACCCTAGTTCATGCCTTGTGAGGAAAACTATTATGAGTATAATGGATATTATGCCTCTTCTTATACAGCATTAGAAAATACTGAATGTCAAGAGAGGTTGGAAATTTTACCTTGACTAAAAGAAGAGAATAAGGAGTAGGCAAACAAACAGCATAATACATTCAGTCACAGCCATTCTAATGAAAGCCAAGGGTTGATTTTACATGCTTAGAAAATATTTTCAGTCCATAGGGAAAAGAGTCAAATTTCCCTAGTTTATACTTTTTAATATTTTGTTACATCTTACCAAATGTATAGAAAGTAAACATTTTACAAAATCCAAACTTTGCCCATCCAAGGATACTTGAATTGGATGAGGCTTATGATGTTAGCTAAGGCTTTTTTTATTATTATTATTGTACTTTAGATGAAAGTGTACAGAGCAAATTAGTTTCTCATTAAACAGTTAATACACATACTGTTTTGTGACATTGGTTGCCAGCTTTATGACGTGTCAACCCTCTCCCCTTTCTCGACCTTGGGTTCCCCATTACCAGCTTTCTTGTCCTCCTCCCAACCTTCTCATCCTTGCCCTTGGGCCGGTATGCCCATTTAGTCTTGTTTTATGGGCCTGTCTAATCTTTGGCTGAAGGGTGAACCTCAGGAGTGACTTCATGACTGAGCTAAAAGGGTGTCCAGGGACCATACTCTCAGGATTTCTGCAGTCTCTGTCAGACCAGTAAGTCTGGCCTTTTTCTGTGTGTGTGAGTTAAAATTTTGTTCTATATTTTTCTCCAGCTCTGTCTGGGACCCTCTATTGTGATCCCTGTCAGAGCAGTCTGTGGTGGTAGCTGGGCACCATCTAGTTGGGCTGGACTCAGCCTGGTGGAGGCTGTGGTAGTTGTGGTCCATTTGTCCTTTGGACAAATCTTGCCCTTGTGTCTCTGGTTTCCTTCATTCTCCCTTGCTCCAGACAGAGTGAGACCAGTGGAGTGTCTTAGATGGCCGTTTACAAGCTTTTGAGACCTCAGACACTCACTACTCACCAAAGTAGAATGTAGAACATTCTCTTTATAAACTATGTTATGCTAATTGAGTTTGATGTCCTGTGAGGTCATGGTCCCCAGCCCTCAGCCCAGTGATTTGGTCCCTCAAGGAATTTGGATGTGTCTATGAAGCTTCCTCCCCAGTATTATATACTGTCTTGTTTCATCCTACCTTTTTGTTGTATTCAATTATGTCTGGGCAGGAGGACTGTGCCTGTTTTGTTGCTTGCTTCTCTGTGGACACGATACTTCTCACCACCTTGTCCAGGTGGGCAGGGCCAGTCGCTCAGCTATGGTGCAGCCAGGGCATGTTCAGTGGGAGGAGGGGTGGGAACGGGTTGCTTGCAACACAAACTATGGCCGATGGGGTGGAGCTAGGAGGGCAGTGGAGGGCAGGGTTCAGGAACCCAGGGGTCTGTGCCTGTGTTGCTCTGGAGTGTGGCGCTTGGTGCGCAGTGCAAATAGGCAGGAGGGAAGGGAGAGGATGTGATTTGAGGAGCTATGTGGGTGCGAGATAGAAGAGAAAGAAAAGAGAAACATGAGCAAAAGGAAAAAAGAAAAGAAGTAAATGAAATGGTGCAGTCGGATTTGGTGGGTGGGTGTAGGGCAGACCTGCAAGGCTATGTGCCAGCAGCTCTCTAGCCATGTAGTGCTGCTCGGCCTTTTGGGAAGGGGAATGATGGCACACAGAGCTAGGTGGATGGGACAAAAGAAAGGAAAGAAGGGAAAGAGAGAGAAGAAACAAGAAAATACAGTGTGTGGGAACTGGCTGCTGGGGATGGGGTGGAATTGGAGTGGTGGCGAGCTGATGTCACTCTCACTGGGCAGCCTGGCATGGACTGTCAGGAAGGTGTAGACTCAGCACAGGGCCTATGTGGAAGGGAGAAGGAAAAGGGAGAAGGGCAAGATAAAGAAAGATTTAAGATATGGCGATGAGAGAGCGAGCCTGTGGCAGTGACTCTGAGCCAAGGAGGCCATTGCGTCGGAGGCTCTCTAGCTGAGTGGTACAGCAAGCCCATTGTGGAGTGGGGGGGGTGGCTAGCTGGTGAGAGAAAGGAAAGGAGGAAGGAAGGGAGAGAGAGAGAGAAGAAACAACAACAAAAAAGAAAACGAACAAAAATTGGCACTGAAGGAACCAGCTGGTAGGGGCAGCACTAACCCAGAGGCCCTGTGTGGGTGGCTTTCTAGCCAAGCAGTGCAGCACAGCCTGTCAAGAGAGGGCAGGGGTAGCATACAGGGCTAGGTGGGCAGGAGATAGGAAAGGATGGAAGGGATATGTAGAGAAGAAGCAAATAAACAAATATATGGTGCTGAACAGGGCAGCATAGACCCAGGAGGACCGTGTGCCAGAGGCTCTCTAGCAAGTGGTGCAACACTGCCTGTTGAGGAGGGGTGGGGGCAGCTCCCAGGGCTAGGTGGGTGGGAGAAAGGAAAGGAAGGAAGGGAGAGAGAAGAAACAAAAAGACCAAAAAAACAAAGATACAGCACAGAGGGAGCTGGCTGGTGGGGGTGGCATGGACCCAGGGATGCTGTGCGCTGGTGGCTTTCTAGCCAAGAGGTGCAGCATGCTCCATTGAGAAGGGGTGGGGACGGCACACGGGCCTAGGTGGATGGGAGAAAGGAAAGGAAGGAGGGGATAGAAACAGAAGAAACAACAAAACAAAAGAAAATAAACAAAAAAAAATATGGCACTGAAGGGGACAGCTGTTAGGGGCAGCATGGATCTGGGGAGGCCATATGCCATCTAGACAAGTGGTGCAACACTGCCTGTTGAGAAGGGGTGGGGGCAGCTCATGGGGTAGGGTGGGTGGGAGAAAGGAAAGGAAAGAAGGGAGAGAGAAGAAACAAAAAAAATGGTGTTAAGGAAGCCCTCCAGTTGGGGCGGTGAGGATCCAGGGAGGCCGTGTGCTGGCGGCTTTCTAGCTAACCGGTGAGCACAGCCTATCAAGAAGGGAAGGGGATGGCATATGTGTTTAGCTGAGAGGGAGAAAGAAAAGGAAGAAGAAGGGAGAGAGAAGAAACAAAAAAAGCCAAAAAAATTAAAAAATGGTGCTGACGGAACTGGCCAGTGTGGGTAGGGTGGACCTAGGCAGCAGTGAGACCATGGCCTGTTGGAAAGCAGTGGAGGCCACGTAGAGGGAAGAAGTTGGGGGGGTGGAAAAGCGTGTACCCCTGGTTAATGGGTGCTCTGTCTTCTGTTGGGAGCTCAGTGAAGTTGCCCTCCCGTATTCCCTGTCTGCATTTCTTGGTCGCTGTAGTCCGAGGTGGCAAATCCATGCCGCATTATCTGGTAGGGTACCTCCACTCTATAGCTCTCTTTGTTCTCTGTTCTCTGTCAGTTTCTTATTCCATTTGGTGCTTGATCGAGCTCTTTATCCCTTCATTTGACATTTAGGGTTCCAGGATTGATGTTTCTGTTTTACTTAGTTTTTTGGATCTTTGCTGTATAGGGACAACATATGCCTCTGTCTGTAGTGCCATGTTGGCTCTGCTTCCTCAGGTAAGGCTGATTTTTGACACAAATCTTTATATAGGAAATCCATGCTGCAGATCTGAGACATGGAAAACATATCGTGTGATTTTTGTCATCAAAACAGCCACCCTTTGCAGGATCACACCAATAGACTATTCTAGTCATATGTATGTGTGTGTGTGTGTGTGTGTATATATATATATGTTTGGCCAATTTTTTTGGGCCAATAACCACTTTAAATCAATAGCCTCATATGCCCCTAATATTTGCAAGGAACAAAGGGAAATAATCATATTGTTTCATCAGTTTAGGCTTAGACTAGATGATTGAACCATCTTAACAAATTAAAAAAAAATCACCCACTGAAGGTAATTTTTTTTGAAAAATGGATGACTTTAATATTGTGGATTAAAAGGCAATGTTACATAATGAGTTTTATTTATGTAAATGAACCTTAATATTTCTACTTTCAGCATAGCAGACAGATCTCTACCACATAAGTTCTTTAAAAACTAAGATGCTATGAGTTGTACTTGTGACCTTTGATTCCAGTTTATTAATTTTGAAAGTATATTTCATAGCTGCTATTTATTAAATATAAGATATACAGTATTACTTTTATTCATTCCAAAATCATTTTACAAAATATATTTATATACCATAATCTATGGAAATATTTTATAAGAAAGAATTGAGTTTAATAATTCCTCAGTTAAACTTACTGATATATTCAGAATGAAACTGAACTCAAAAAAAAAAAAAAGCCCTTCATCTGATCCAGGTTTTCTCAAGGACAGCACTATTGATATTGAGGATTGGACAATTCTTTGTTTTGGGGGGACTGACCTGTGGATTGTAGCGTGTTTAGCAGCATCCCTGGCCTCTACCCAGTAGATGCCAGTACCACCCCTCCCAGTTGTGACTACCAAATGTGTCTCAAGACGTTGCTAAATGTTTTCCTGGGAGGGTGAGGGGAGATAACACCCAGTTGAGCATAACTTCTTAAAATGACCTTTTGGAAGTGAGAAACTAGGTCAGGATGACTGATGACAGTCTATTAGAGCTAGTATTAAAATGCTAAATCATTCATAGCAAATAGTTGTAGATTTCTTATTATTCATGAGGCATTTTGATGAGTTTTAGAGATACAGTAATGAACAAAATAAACAAGGTCCCTTTTCACATAAAGTGGATAATACAAACATAAGTAAATAATTATAAAATTAATAATAACTTCTATGTGTTATGAAGGAAAAGTAGTTAAGTTTAAGAAACACATATAATAAGTAGACCTCACCTAGTCTAGGGTGTTTTCAATGGATTCCCTGAGGAAGTGACATTAAAAAGAGAACTGAAGATTAGGTAGTTGTGAGCCAGGAGAGGGTACTTGGGTAGTGCAAAAGGTTAACACACTCCGTTGCTAACTGAAAGGTTGGGGGTTTGAGTTAATCCAGAAGTGCTTTGCAAGAAAGTCCTGGTGATCTGCTTCCAAGAAATCAGCCATTAAAAACCGTATGGAGCAGAGCTCTTCTCTGACACACATGGGATCACCAAGAGTCAGAATCTACTTGATGGCAACTGGTTTTAGGCAGTAGAAGATGGAGAGAACTTATTTTTGCCTTTAAAAACATGTACTTTATATTGAGGGTTCACTTTTCCTGGGTAATTCAATCTCTAAATTGGTAGAAAACGCAATTATTTTTTCTCTACTCATTCCATATTAAATCTTTTGGAGACCTAAACATCTGAAAC